>NC_083407.1:80850265-81472051 GCF_020745735.1 Hemiscyllium ocellatum | reverse complement strand
GGGCATATAATTCTTGCCAATGCACTTAAGCAGGCTTTCAGAACTTCAAGAAAATAGAACTGTTTTGATTTGTGAAAATGTCAAAACATAAATCCATACAAATGTTAATTTTATGAACTTGCACTACGAATGCAGAATGGGAGTGCATATCAGAAATGTGAATAACAGATCCAATGGGATTTTCTAAGAATACAAATGCATGAAATTGATGCTATAAGCATTTGTTTTGTGTGTGTGTGTGTGTATATATATAAAATATACACACACACACACACACACACACACACACACACAGCATTTTAAGATGGCGAAGGCAACAGGGTATGATGTGTTCGGGCTCCCAGCCAATCCACTCCTTCTCTCATGTCTGGCAACATCCCTCATTCTTCTTTTTTCATTTTATCTTTCCTCATTTAACTTTTGAATCAAATTCATTTTTTCTTCTTTCTGCGGCTGCAGTGGTGGAGAGAGGTTGCGAGGATTTGTTGGGCAATGTCATGGCCATGGCGGTTGCAGCTTTAGCAATGTGATCCATTCTTCTCCTTTGATGTTTTGGCGACAACTTCAATTACAACATTGTGAATTTTCCCTTGGTCCTCCAGAGTTAATTTGGAAATTCAATTGGTTCTCAGATGTTGAGATGGGCCATGGTTCTCAAGAGTTGAGACGGTCTCCCAGCTATGGCGGTAGCTGGTGTATCAGCAGAGATGAGGCGGCTTTGGCAGAGGCTACGTTCTGAGTCTGGTCAGTGGTGGCAGGAGCTGCATCAGCGTGCTTGCTCCTTGATGTTGCAGCTTCAAGAAATGGTTTGGCAGCTGCAGAGTGTGGCAGAATCCTATGGCCAGGTAGGAAATCAAGAAACCGTGAATGGAATAAAAAATGAAATTTGTCCTAGCTTTGTATGATTTATTTCTTTATGATTTTTATTTTTATAATTTATATAATTAAAATGGCGACTTATACCCATTTTACTATATTTTCATAGTTTGTAACAATAAATTACTATTACTTTATGTATGCAGCTACATATCTAGTCAGCACTTATATTATAGTACAGTCACCAGAATCAACCAGATCTCAAGCTAACTCAGAAATTACAGTATCCATGCTATTGTACTATACCTGACAGTATACTGATGTGCTAAGGCGTTCTCACAATTGCCAGAAGCAAAACATCAATAGTGACAAACGTGACGAATTGTCATTTTGATCAACCATTGAACATTGCTTATTCTGTATCAGTCAACCCCATGGTTTGAGCATCAGGGAAAGTCTACAATAAATCTTTATTGTCACAATCTTAGCTTCTAAACTACATTCATGACTATTGTGTGTTGCTACTTTGAAATTCTGACAATAGAAATGCTGCTTCAGTTTACATTTATCAGATTATAAACAGAGCAAGCTGTACTCTATTGAAATTGTAATATATGATTGGGCATAACAAAAAGTGTGATGCATTTTCCAACAAAATGAACCAACAACAATGTTATACTCTTGTCCTTGTGGTACATAGCTCACAGTATTCATTTTGCAGACCAGATTCTAGATATGTGACCTAATTCTGAATTCACAGAGTATTGTATCCTGTACCACAGTTGTATTGCTGCTATTATTTAATTTTGTTTTTACTATCTAATACTTTTGTATGGAAATCCTCATGACTCTGAACCAGGTTACACAGAACTGAATCCTGTAGATAAAATATATTTCTCCTCAAAACATTTGCCATGATTCCTCAATGTCCTCTTCCATACAAGTAGACAACTAAAAAGGTCAGCCATCGTCTCTTTATGCATTCAAATCAGTTCTTTGAAAATGGTTAGAGTTACTCTCTGTTCTGCGGCTCACTGTCTATCCTATCACCTTGTTGCACTTATCTCTGTTGTTGTAACTGATTTCTTTAACCGTATCGTAATTAGAATGATAACAGAACAAGTCTGTTGCCATAATGCTCGTTGGGATGTCAGTTTTATTACTGGTGGGTCAATAAGGTGGAGAGAGCACTACTCTGAACAGGATGTAAGCAAGAGAGCCTTCTGATCTAAATATAGGTAGCAGACTGTTCTGCTTCACAGTCATAAGATCAGTGCCTCATTATTATGTATTTATGTAGGAAAATTGAGAGATAACAAGCTTTAAAGTCAAATTGAAAAGATTCTTCACTTCAAAAGTCGCTGGCATTCTTAAAAAGAAGAGTTACTGGCTTAGCATGAACTAAAGAAAGGTTATGCAGAAAAATTTTGACAAAAGTGCAACTAGTTTTACAAGCAATGCTACGGTTGGATTCAGTATTCTTTAACTGCTGAGAAAAATAATGTCCACTTCAAAATGTCAGACCACTGGACATTTTATCATTAACTGAAGAATTCCACACAAGTAAAATAGAATTCAAAAAATTTAATACCATCTTGGGAATAAATGTTGGTCTCGAGGATGATAAGGATTTGGGATGCTGTTCTTCAAAAAAGTGTCCCCACTTTGATTACATTTATTAATTTTATTCTAGTCTGCCTTAGGGTATTGAAAATCACCTAATATTATTCCTTTTAATGTCCCTCCAAACTAGTTAAAAATCTTGCTTCATTTTCACTGCTACGGTTTAGTGGTGTGTAATGCCTACGAATAATTAAACATTTCCTTCTGATTTTTTAAAATCTCTATCTATGCATTTCTATTCTAACACAACCTTTCAGCTTTCTTTATGTTCTAAAACTATGATGTTTGATGAATTCCATCAGCCATCCAAATAAGAAATAATAGTAAAACAGACAGTAGGACTGTGCAAGGATAAAGAGTACAGTTCACTATTCTAGAGGATGCAGGAAAGAGAGAAGCAAACAATATTCTTCCATTAATTGCTTTACAAATAATTTAGAAGTGACAACATAGGTGTCCTAGAGAAAAATGTAGAATAATTAGAAGAACTGATTATGAAAAAGGAACAAAAAATGAAAGTTTTTAAAACAAATAAGTCTCAAGGTATTTTCTAAATTATTAAAAGAATCTGAAGGGAAATTAAATGTCTAAAATCCAACGATTCCAAAAACCGGAGTTGCCTGAAAACTCATAAACCATTTTCCTGTTCTGTAAATCAAGTTTCAGTGAGTAAATTTTTTAAAGTACTAACTTCACTGAACAATTGAAATAGTACTGCACTGGTTGCGGTGCTCTATCTCATACTCCAAGTGACCCTGATCCCACTCAAACTGGACAAAAACTGAAGCACCCAATCTGAGATTTGGCAATATCCAAAATCTGGCACAGCCTCTAGCTCAAAGTTGCCAATTTGAGGTAAATGCACTTGTAGACTCACTGGAAACAATTTCTCAATATTTCTGAAATATTTCAGATTTATCCTTGCAACAGTATACATCAAATCACTTTAAATCAGCTAGCCTAAGATCAGTTCAAAAGACTCCTCTATGTTGAATTCATGTTGATGTCCTAAACTGACATTAATGATAGAATGAGGAATATTGTGGATTATGAATTATTATTTGTTGTGGAATACAATTCTGTTTTTGATGATCCACGCATCTCATGGAAGCTCAGCTTTGAGCTTCTACATCTCTTCTGAATCTATCCCATTCAGCAAAGCGATAGAGCTCACAAGTATTTCAAGAGGATATAGGCATGCTGATGAAATGCTCAAACACTTGCCAAATTAACTTTAACACAGAAACATATGACAAAATGCATTTTTATAGAAATAATAATTTCAGAAAAACAAGTTAAATGTTATAATTTTAAAGTGGCAAATCAGACACTTAGTAGTGTTTGTGTACAAGTCTCTGACAGAAACAGAACATGTTAACAATGAAACTAATAAAGTGGGGGCTTCAAATCAATAGACAAATTGCAAAACCCCAGAGGTTAGGCTAAAACTATCTGAAGCATTGGATTAACTTTGATTGGGGTGCCACGTGCAAATTTGGTCACCACACTTTACAAGGGGGATAAACATGCGGAAAGTAAATATCAATGACACTAGGAATGAAGAATTACTGTTACTTCGATATTCTGGAGAAAGTAGAGTTGTCCTCCTTACCATAAAGAATACTAAGGGAAGATGTGAGAGTGCTGTTTATTATGTAAGCCTTTGATCAGGTAAATAAAGGAAAACTCTAATGGCTAGAAGGCCATGAACCTAGGGTCCACATGTAAGTTGATTACTGAAACTGCCAAAGATGATGATGGAAAACATGAGTGTTTTAATTTGAAATGCACTGTCTGATTTGTGAATATATATTTGACAGCACATATCAAAAATATTTGAAGGGCGAAAGATTACAAGGAATAATGAGAAAGGGCCAAGGAAATGGAACGAACTGGATTCTCCTTGAACAGAGTTAGCATTGTCTCAAATGGCAGAATGATCTCTTTCTGTGATGTACGACTCTAAAATCTGATGGTACTGTAAAATTGTAGGTAGCGGTTGTTCAGATCCTAAAGTCATTTGGCAAAGTTCCACACAGTAGGCTAAATCTGAGGAATGGATATAAAATTAACCAAAGATCATTTAGACAGGAGTTATGCCAACTTGGGAAGTCGTGAGTATTGACTGGAGTATCCCAGAGTTCTGTGTTCAATGGATTACTTGCATTTCAATTTCTCTTTCAGAAACTCACAGCAATATGATTAAGTTTGTTGAAGTTACCAAACTGCGAGAGGTAGAAAATTCTGATGAGGCAACTCAGAAAAAAAAGTTGAACAGAATAGTTAAATGCGTCGATGATTGGAGGATAAAATTTAATGCAAATCTAAGAATGAAAACTGATCTGTGCATTTAGTGCATTAAAGGGGTTGAAACAGCTAAAAATTAAACTGAAGGGATATGAGATTCCTATCAGACTCAGTGTGAAACAGAGCACTAATTAATAATGTAAAGAGTCCAAAATAGTATAATGCTTGTCAGACGCCAACATAGAGTTTTAGAGATGTACAGCATGGAAACAGACCCTTCGGTCCAACCCGTCCATGCCGACCAGATATCCCAACCCAATCTAGTCCGACCTGGCAGCACTTGGCCCATATCCCTCCAAACCCTTTCTATTCATATACCCATCCAAAAGTCTCTTAAATGTTGCAATTGTTCCAGCCTCCAGCACACCCTCTGGCAGCTCATTCCATACACGTACCACCCTCTGTGTGAAAAAGTTGCCCCTTAGGTCTCTTTTATATCTTTTCCCTCTCACCCTAAACCTATGCCCTCTAGTTCTGGACTCCCTGACCCCAGGGAAAAGACTTTGTCTATTTATCATATCCATGCCCCTCATAATTTTGTAAACCTCTATAAAGCCACCCCTCAGCCTCCGACGCTCCAGGGAAAACAGCCCCAGCCTGTTCAGCCTCTCCCTGTAGCTCAAATCCTCCAACCCTGGCAACATCCTTGTAAATCTTTTCTGAACCCTTTCAAGTTTCACAACATCTTTCCGATAGGAAGGAGACCAGAATTGCACGCAATATTCCAACAATGGCCTAACCAATCTCCTGTACAGCCGCAACATGACCTCCCAACTCCTGTACTCAATACTCTGACCGATAAAGGAAAGCACACCAAACGCCTTCTTCACTATCCTATTTACCTGTGACTCCACTTTCAAGGAGCTATGAACCTGCATTCCGAGGTGTCTTTGTTCAGCAACACTCCCTAGGACCTTACCATTAAGTGTATAAGTCCTGCTAAGATTTGCTTTCCCAAAATGCAGCACCTCGCATTTATTTGAATTAAACTCCATCTACCACCTCTCAGCCCATTGGCCCATCTGGTCCAGATCCAACCAAACTGCACAGTTCTCTGATCACACTGCAGCAGGTATTGGATCATAATAGGTATAGTTAATTGCTGGTTGAATGTCAAAGAAGAATTAAAAGATTGATCCTAAATGTTGAAGATTTGAGCCATGAGGAAAAATGCAAACAACTCAACTTTGTGAGAAGGCAACTGAGAAGTAATTAGATTAGATTAGATTTACAGTGTGGAAACAGGCCCTTCGGCCCAACAAGTCCACACCGACCCGCCGAAGCGCAACCCACCCATACCCCTACATTTACCCCTTACCTAACACTACGGGCAATTTACCTTGGCCAATTCACCTGACCTGCACATCTTTGGACTGTGGGAGGAAACCGGAGCACCCGGAGGAAACCCACGCAGACACGGGGAGAACATGCAAACTCCACACAGTCAGTCACCTGAGTCGGGAATTGAACCCGGGTCTACAGGCGGCTGTGAGGTAGCAGTGCTAACCACTGTGCCACTGTGCCGCCCACCAAATTGTGGAAGCAAACCATTCAGCCCACCAAGTCTACACCAGCCCTCTGAATAGCAACCTACCCAGTCGCAATCCCCTATCCTTTCCCTGTAACCCTGCATTTCCCACCTAACCACCTAATCTGCATGCTTTTGGACTATGAAAGGAAACTGGAGTATTTGGAGAAAACTCACAGAGATACAGGAAGAATGTGCAAATTCCACACAGCCAGGCACCCGAGCCTGGAATCAAACCCTAGACCATGGCGATTTGAGGCAGCATTGCTAGCCACTGAGCCACTATGCTGCCTTGTAACTTATTAAAAGAACTTCCAACAATAACTACTTTGTGCCTTAATACATATATCTTAAAAATGTCTACGTGCACCTTTGTAATGGAAGAACCCTATGTAAACCTGTCACAAGTAATTATTCTGCTCCATTTTAAGGGAACCTAATTTGGGACACATATGAACAATGGACTGCAAGTGGTAAATATAGAATTGGAACATCCTATCAGATCCAGTTGTAGGTGAGCTGAAATTCCTGTCGGGCCTCCAAACTGGATGAGTTATGGGAGTATTGGAGAGTCATTTATTCTCAGGAGCATAGGCACCACACAATGGCTATAGTTATTTGTGAAGTCTGGAGGAGCACTCTTGCTTCTCCTGCTCATTATGGAAATGGTAGAAATTCCCTGAATTCCTAGCGCAAGGTCTGCCCAGTTAATTTCCAAAATGGCAAGAGCACACTGATTTTCATCTTAAAATTGCCAATCACATGATTCATGCAGGTGCTTCAACAGTACAGTGGGAGAACATAATGTCTTTCACATTGTTTACAGCAATAGATTGGTAGCTGCAATCAATCAGGTGGGGACTTCAGAACCATCTTTTGCATTAGATCTGAGAAAGGTTAGGATAATAAGTGATGGTAAATCTATAATGTTATTTCAATATAAATTGCAAGATCAACTTAACTTAAAGCAATATCAACAAGTGTTTTTTATGCAAATGATGATTGAGAATGATTTTTGGGTAAGGAAAAACTCACAATTATTCAACAGACAATTGGATGTCACAACAAGTGACTGTGGACTCTTATGAAGGGACCCAGAACAAAATGGCTACCTTTCCCTGCATTCATCTTGTGATCTACATTGGTAAAATACCAGCTAAATAATATTTTAAAATAGAAGCTAATATATTGGATCCCTGTGTGAAGTGATGTATATTAAAGTTTGAAATGTTTTTCTTCTTTGATATATAATACATGTATTTCATTAATGGAAACAAAATGAAAATGTAAAGTGTCAGGCATCATTAAAATGTCATTTGTATCCTCATTCTTCAAGATTTCTTTATTGCTGTTTTTCTAACTACAAATAATTGGTATGCAGGAAGTCTATAGATTTTCAATAGAACTTACTTTGACCATTTGGTAAGTTCTAATAAAATCTTGGAGTCCATTTGAAAAAAAGTAAATGTGCAACTTTCAAAATTGGCAAATGTTTGAACAAACAGCATTTTATACGTTCTAGCTTCTGTTCTCAGCTTGTACTGATCGTGTGATATGACCATTATACCTTTACATTTAAAGCTAATATTATTTGTTTCCTCATTATGATCAGATGGGAAAGGGTGATTCGGATCCCCTCTTTTTGAACCACTGTCAAATGGTTGTAACAAATTTTCATTTTTACAGGGATCAGCTATCAAATTTCAATTAAATCCAATACATGTCAAACCAAAAGAAGCAATCAAATTGAGAACTACAACAATTTAAGTCAGGAAAGAGAAATGTAATTACCTACAACGTCCTCCCACCAATGAAAACACAGCAATAAACACACACACACACAAAAGCAGATAATACATTTAAAACAGAGAGAGTGTCTGAAACAGACAGTAAGGGTGTAGGCTACACAGAGGGGAGAAACACAGAAATAGAGAGAGCACCACAGTGACAAAGACAGAGAGAGAGACATCAGCTCTTGTTGTTACAGATCACATTTTACTTCTTTCTCCTTTGTTACTTGAACAACCGCTGAAATATAGTTTTATTTATGCATTCCCAAGTCTACCTTTATTGGCTTTGCACACTCAATGATTCCAGACAATTTTTAATGTTTTTGACATTGACTAAATTGCCTGTTTTCAACATTTTTCAATCGTGATTATTTCAGTGCAGATGGTTTTGTTTATTCTATGTTGATGCAAGTCTAAGAGACCAAACTGTGGTTTGAAGATCATGACAGCCATTTTAGGTTAGCATTTATCCTTTCTCAAAAATTATTTTATTTTATGAAAAGTCTTGGGTATTATAATCAGACAATGGAAGTTGGAAATTGATTGCCTATACTTACCCTTATCATAATGACCCAACCAGGACTGTGCGAGAAGGAGATTACATTGAAAGCTTCCATGAAATTATTGCACCTGAGACTGCTTTGTAACACTTAGTTGTCAAATTATGGTGAATCTGCTTGGATAGTTTTTTGGTCAAATGACTTTTCCAGTGAGACACCAACCCATCCAAAAGAAATTCAAATGCATTTAATTTGCCTTTGTATTCTTGCTTTGACAAGTGAATAATAAATCTGTTTCCATATAAAGTAGCAGAACAATAAACATCCTTAACAATTGAAATCACAACTAAAGACAAAGCACAATCACCCACCTTTATTCCTTGGAGAATGGTTATCTTAATATTGTTATTCAAAATGGGTAAAGAAAAGCCTCATAATCCAAATCAGAGTGAAACATATCATAGTTTTAGGTGTTGAAAGCATTGTTCAGTTGCAATTTTAAGGTCTATCTTCCTTTGTCTGTTTTCAATGCCATGGTCCCTTTCTCTCATTGTAATTCTTTCTGAATAACATTTCAGAACTTGGCTCTTGTTTCCCCCAGTCATCTGATTCATGCACCATTGGTAACACTGATTTACAGATGAGTTCAAGACAAATAGCAGAATGCAGCCTTCACCTTGTGACCATCTTTTTCTCCTTTCATTCTCTAATTTTCCAGTTTGCGTGTGTTCTTACATCTCTTGCTGGCCTGCCTGTCAACCAGATGTCTCCCTCAAGATTTTGCTGGCCATAAGCCCATCTTCTCTTTTCATCTGTTACCTAATCACTGTCACTCAGCCTGTGTCCTACACCTTGTCCTTTTCTAATTTACAGTGAGTGCGGTCTCTGCACAGACGGTTTATTTTCCATTCATATTTCACTCATCAGAAAGCTGCTGCTATTGAAACATCTTGATCTTTGCATTTTACAAAATTTAGCGTGATCAGATACAGCTGTCTTTACAATAAGAAACGAGCTGAAAATGTGTTGCTGGAAAAGCGCAACAGGTCAGGCAGCATCCAAGGAACAGGAAATTCGACGTTTCGGGCATAAGCCCTTCTTCACTTTCCTCATTCCTGAAGAAGGGCTTATGCCCGAAACGTCGAATTTCCTGTTCCTTGGATGCTGCCTGACCTGTTGCGCTTTTCCAGCAACACATTTTCAGCTCTGATCTCCAGCATCTGCAGACCTCACTTCCTCCTTTACAATAAGAAAGTTAGCAAGATTGTGATATTAGCACAGCAGATGCTATGGACACATACACATGTCCATTCCACTTTGACTGCCTAATTCGACTTCCCTCTGCTTGGCTTTATGCACTGAAAAAGCACAGAGCATGGATTAGCAAGAGACACCAAGAACTTGTTGAGATGAGAATTGTACACACATCACTGCCAAAATAAGATTCAGCAATATCCATTTTTAAAGTCTTGAATTCACTTTAATGGAAACTTATTTGTTTTTGTTTCCTTCTACTTAATTAAGCTGTATCACCATTTTAAAACGCTATCCAGGAGAGGAAACCTTCATGTTGCTTATTTTAATGCTCAATGCAGAAATAATCCTAGGAAAAATCTAATATACAGTAGACTCTGTGAATTTTACACAGGGAGAAAGTTAATTCTCTCCAGAGATACTGTTTACTCTGCTGAATGTTTTCAGCAGTTTCTGTTTTTATTTCAGATTTCCAGAAGCCACTGTATTTGTGTTGACGTGTGAAATCTTGTTGAGGCACTGACGATTTCGTTGTTGGCTGGACAGAGGCGAAACATCCACGTAACTCCTTTGCAAGAAAACACACCAGACCACAAGCTGACGAGATAGGGATCCTTTCACTGGTATCAGGGCCCCGTTTCTGACAGAGAGGCGTGCTGGCTTCAAGGGCAGGAAGGTGACTCTCTGCAGGCTTTCATCTTCTACTTCCCAATGTTCAATCCCTCAGTCAAGTTGACAAACCTCCCTCCCATCCACATCCAGAAGGTGACAAGCTGGGCGTACAGGTTTACCTATTTCTCTTGCTACATGCCAATAATTTGCACCTAGGTTATTACTGGTGAGAGGAGGCCATTTTTGTGGTTATTCATTGACCAAATGCCTCAACTGGTGATGGGGTGGAACATCTGAGTATGGACTTTCCTTTCCTAACTTAATTCTAATGGACAGAAAGGCTTTAGGTACATCACCATCCAAACTAACTGAGTGCCTATCTTACCACCAAGCATGCCTCAAGAGAGGGCAGAAGATTCCACTTGAATTCCTCAGATATGGGCACAGGTTGATTTCACAAAAGTGTCCTAAACCAGTCGAAAATCCTTGATTTGAATACTTCAGCCAGATGTGCGCTGACTCTGTGGAGGTGTCCAATATGACAAAGGGATTCCTGAAACAAAATGATGGGCAAAACAGCTCTAATTTAAGTCAGGCATGTACAATTGTCATCAAATATTGGTACTATCAGAATGTAGTCAGTTAATTTTTTATTCATAATATTTCGTATCTATTTTACCATTCCAAAATCTGTTCTTGTTTATTATTCCACTGAGTTCAAATCATTGTTGTAATTCATGACAGTAGTGGTGTAGCATCCTTGATCTTGTTCTTCAGTGCAAAGTTCATATTTAATTTGCCTTTGTACTTTTGCTTTGGCATTAATTCAAAGCAACTTTTGACACCTGTTAGCTTAAAAATTGTTGGACAGTTGAAGATGCAAATGCTGCTCTGTTCCTCTAACCATTATAAGGGCTGCCAGCATGACTCAATTCTGCTAACCATCACTTCCAGTATAAGGGATCTCATTTACATATACCACGCTGCACCTCTATTCTAATTGGCACCAATCGATCTCTATTCCTAGAAGATAAAAGGTTGCTAATCTTCATCTAAGAACCTTTACAATGGCTTGAGCAGTAAAAAAAACTGCCAGATCTTGGCTGTAGAATGGTGAATCTTGGTAGTGATTTGGAAAAGAATGTCCTTCTGGCAGTCCAGAGCCAAAAAGGTCCAATTTGAGAGGTTGTTGGGAAAGTGAACTTCCTGTCCTCTTTGCTTCTCAAGGGGCAGCACTGTTACTTCCAACACTGAGCTTCCAACTACCCAGTGCTTCATTCTAAAAGAGTGTCCAACGGTTTCAGGGTAAAGCAAGAGGAGTTGTTTGGACCTAGAACTTAGATACAGTAATCTAAGCTCCTTTCAAAGCTGTCACAGCTTCCACACAGATTGCATTGTTCTGGAATTTGTGCACTGTTCACAGAGCTATCCTTTTCCTCCATTATTGCATTTCAGCCCTCTGAGTAAATACCCAAGACAAGTTACAACTGTTGTCACGTACAGGTTTAAAAGCCAAAAATGCTGGAAAACCTCAGCAGGTCTGGCAGTATCTGCAGAGTCAGAGCAGAGTTAATGTTTTGGGTCCTGTGACCTTTTTCAGAACCAAGTACAGGTTCTCTGATAGACTTTTCAAGTATTAACGTCTACTCTTCATTATATCAATTCTCTACTGCCATTGACACTTCCTTTGCTTTGTGCCCTGGAGTACCTTTATCTTATGTTCTAAATCTCCTCCTCCCTCTTTTTTCATCATAAAACCCAACGCCTATCCAACCCCTTCAATTCCAAAGCATAGTCATGCTGAACTAGCAAGTTTAACATTGTTTCTGTCACATATGCTGACAGACCCACTGAATTTCTCCAGCACTTTCTGTTTTCATTTCAGATCTCCAGCATCTACCACACTATGTTAGGATTTGAAGTTCTTTTAAAGGGTGTGGCATATAGACATGTGAACTATTCTGTTGGATGGGTCTCAAACTTTTAATCTCAATCCTCTGCAGCAGAGTTAGGATGTCAATTTCAGTCCTTTGAGTTTTTCAGCCACCTCATTGCTCTGTCCATGCAACTTTACTCCGTTAGTTAGTAGCTTTGAATAAATAATCTAGAATAAAGGAATTAATCAGGGCACCCGCAACTAATCTAATGGTTTCCACAAAGGAATCTGCTTGTCTGGCATTGCTATGGTGTTATCATACAGAAAGAGTTCTCTGAGTATCTCATAGCAGGCTGTTAATTGTACATGTTCACCCAAGAAACATAATACTGCAGTTTTTAGCCATAATATTTTGATGATGTCTGAAATGTACATGAAAGCAAAATATGTGGGCACACCTGCTCAACTATTTGGTTTATTAATACATTCCTTTTATTTAAACCTCTGAATATAATCAATCTTTCGGCAAAACTAATCAAAATTAAACTAAATCTTTTGAGTTTTCCTTATTTTACAATTATGCATGATTTAAAATACATCTGACCAGTAATTTTTTAAAAGTTCTGTATCATAGAATCATCCTTCCATTACTCCCCTTCTTCCCAAGAAGGAAACGATAATATATTGGTCACAAACAAAAATTGATTTTATTATGTTTTGATAACACTTCATATCACCAAGCATCCCTCTTCTACAATCTCCAAAAATTCCTTCTATTGAGAAACAAGCTGACAACTGATCATTTGCATCAACCAAAATTATTTCAGAAATTTCTTTTTACGACTGTGTTATGCTAGCAAGTTCACTCCCCAATGACTCAGTGACAATCTTTGTCAAAGGTACGTTGTCCCCAAGAGATCAGTTGTCTACACAGCCATTCTATGGACAAGCTTTTCTCAGATTGCCCTTTGACAGGATTTCACATGCTCAGTGTCTGCAAGTTGTGTGAGCTAAAATGCTTTTAACAGCCTTTAATGTCTTGACTCCCCAGAATATTTCTCATCAAGAATATATTACAGCCATCTAGAACATTGGCATGTGAAGCATCACTAATAAAGAACTCACTTCATGTCTTCCAGGTCACCAATGATTGTTTTTCTGAATTTAAGTTCTTTTATGTTTTCTTTTCTCTGAATTTTTCCTCATCAGCAGCATTTTTCACTGCTGTTCAATATGGCATAATTACCACTGGATCCATTGTGAATGTATAACCAGTTCGACTGCCCACTCAAATATCTTAACTGATCTGTTTCTTTGTTGGGTGTGAAGTTATCATTCTGTGAGAGTGTGAACAGACTTGTCAGGATACAATTTACCTGTTTTCAAATCAGATAGCTGTTTCAAACTTACTGTTGCATTATTCTGTTTAATATCTTACCTCATATTTAGGAAGACCTGAAGCCTGACTTATAATACTATTTTTTTTTTAATTATCAATCAAATGTTGTTCAAGTTCTATAAGACTTGCCAACAGAAAATGCATCATAAAGATGCTGGCCAGTTTTTTATGTCACGGTGGCTTCGTGGTTAGTACTGCTCCCTCACAACGCCAGGAACCTGGTTTTGATTTGAGCCTTGGGTGACTGTGCAAACTCAACACAGACATTCTCCCTGTATCTGTGTGTTTCCTCTGGGTGCTTCGCTTTCCTCCCACAATCAATAGAAAGCTTGCAAAATATCCATACTACAGAAGAGGAAGTGCTGGATGTCTTGAAATGCATAAAAGTGGATAAATCTGCAGGACCTGATCAGGTATACCCAAGAACTCTGTGGGAAGCTAGAGAAGTGATTGCCGAGCCTCTTGCTGAGATATTTGTATCATTGCTAGTCACAAGTGAGGTGCCGAAAGACTGGAGGTTGGCTAACGTGGTGCCACTCTTTAAGAAGGGTAGTAAGGACAAGCCAGGGAACTATAGACCAGTGAATCTGACGTCGATGGTGGGAAAGTTGTTGGAGGGAATCCTGAGGGACAGGATGTACATGTATTTGAAAAGGCAAGGCCTGATTAGGGATAGTCAACATGGCTTTGTGCGTGGGAAATCATGTCTCACAAACTTGGTTGAGTTTCTTGAGGAAGTCATAAAGAGGATTGATGAGGGCAGAGCGGTAGATGTGATCTATATGGATTTCAGTAAGGCGTTCGACAAGGTTCCCCATGGAAGACTGGTTAGCAAGGTTAGGTCTCATGGAATACAGGGAGAACTAGCCATTTGGATACAGAACTGGCTCATAGGTAGAAGACAGAGAGTGGCGGTGAAGGGTTGTTTTTCAGACTGTAGGCCTGTAACCAGTGGAGTGCCACAAGGATAGGTGCAGAGTCCTCTCCTTTTTGTCATTTACATAAATGATTTGGATGCAAGCATAAGAGGTACAGGTAGTAAGTTTGCAGATGACACCAAAATTGGAGTTATAGTGGATAGTGAAGAGGGTTACCTCAGATTACAACAGGATCTTGATCAGATGGGCCAATGGGCTGAGATGTGGCAGATGGAATTTAACTCAGATAAATGCGAGGTGCTGCATTTTGGGAAAGCAAATCTTATCAGGACTTATACACGTAATGGTAAGGTCCTAGGGAGTGTTGCTGAACAAAGAAACCTTGGTGTGCAGGTTCATAGCTCCTTGAAAGTGGAGTCGCAGGTAGATAGGATAGCAAAGAAGGCATTTAGTATGCTTACTTTTATTGTTCAGAGCATTGAGTACAGGAGTTTGCTTTCTTTTATTGTTCAGAGCATTAAGTACAGGAGTTGGAAGGTCATGTCCCAGCTGTACAGGACATCGGTTAGGCCACTGTCGGAATATTGCGTGCAATTCTGGTCTCCTTCCTATTGGAAATATGTTGTGAATCTTGAAAGGGTTCAGCAAAGATTTACAAGGATGTTGCCAAGATTGGTGGATTTGAGCTATATGGTGAGGCTGAACAGGCTGGAACTGTTTTCCCTGGACCATCGGAAGCTGCTAGAGGTTATAAAATTATAGAGGTTTACAAAATTATGAGGGGCATGGATAGGATAAATAGACAAAGTCTTTTCCCTGGGGTCAGGGAGCCCAGAACTAGAGGGCATAGGTTTAGGGTGAGAGGGGAAAGATATAAAAGAGACCTAAGGGGCAACCTTTTCACACAGTGGGTGGTGCGTGTATGGAATGAGCTGCCAGAGGAAGTGGTGGAGACTGGCACAATTGTAACATTTAAAAGGCATTTGCTTGGGTATATGAATAGGAAGGGTTTGGAGGGATATGGGCCGGGTGCTGGCAGGTGGGACTACATTGCATTGGGATATCTGGTCGGTATGGACGGGTTGGATCGAAGGGTCAGTTTCCATGCTGTACATCTCTATGACTCTATGATGTGCAGATTAGGTGAATTAGCCATGCTAAATTGCCCATAGTGTTCAGAATGTGTAGGTTAGGTGCATTAGGCAAATATAGGGTAGGGGAATGAGTCTGGATGGGTTACTGTTTGGAGGGTTGGTGTGGACTTATTGGGCCAGGGGGCCTGATGCCACACTGTAGGGTTTCTAATTCTTAAAAAAAAATGGAATATTGCCAGCCTGCTTCAAGCTGAATACAACCTGTTTTCAACAAGACAGTCCCAACTGAGAAATACCATTCCCTAGGCTATATAATTCAACTCTGAGCACATTTAATCTTTCCAGAGAAGAGTCTATGAGTTACAAAGAAAAGATAAAACTAAAAACTTTGTGTCAGTATGCATGTAGCATTCAAAACAAAATAAATGAACTGATTGAACAAATAGAAATAAATAAATACAATCCGCTAGTACAGAGGCATGGCTGCTGAATGACAGATTGGGGCCCGAGTATTGAAGGGGACATGGCATTTAAGACATATAGAAAGCTCAGAAAAGATGGAAGTGTAGCACTGTTAATAAAACAATATATTTGCCGAGTGATGAGGTAAGATCTAAGTTCTGAAAACAGTGATATAGAAGCAGTTTGGGCAGAGATAAGAAATGATAATAGCAAGAAATTACCTGTGAGAATAGTGTAAAGGTATTCTAAAAGTAACCACTTGATTCTAAAGGAGGACCTATCAAATGAACTAAGTAAAAGAAGTTAAAGACAGTTGCAAATTTAAAGAAAAATCATATAATTGTGTAAAGGTGGGTGATAGTTCAAAATATTGGAGGAAAGCAAAGAGAAGAATAATTAACTGAAAGATGAACCAGGAGGGGACATGAGTGTAAACTAACTAGAAATATAACGTTAGATGGTAAAAGTGTCTATAGATATTTCAATAAAATGAGCATTTGTCCTGTAGAAAGTATATGTGGGATTTAATGGAAAATAAAGAGGTTACAGATAAATTGAATAAGGAATTTACATCAGTCTTCATTATAAAAGATACAAGTAACATCTCAGAAAATAGCTGTAAATAAGGAAATGGTAGGGAGGGAGGAAACGTAAGAAAATCCAATCATTGGTACTGAAAAAAATGTTGGGCTGATAAATCCTTTGGTTCTGATTGACTTCAACATAGGTCTTTAAAAAACATGAGATAATGGATGCACTAGTGCAATTTCGCAAAATATTTCAGATGCAGGGAATGTTCCATTAGATTGGAAAATAGTAGGTGTAACTCTGCTACTCAGAAAAGAGGAGGCAGGCAGAAATCAGGAAACTCTAGGCCAGTTACCTTAACATCTATCATAGTGAAGATCATAGTGAAGATGTTAGAGCTATCACTAAAGATGATATGGAAGGGGACGCAGAAATGTTCAAGATAATCTGACAAAGAAAACACAGTTTGGTGCAGGGGGAATAATGTTTCATTGATTTGTTTGCATTCTATGAGGAGGTAATCGCCACTGTGGATAAAGGGGAACTGGTGAATGTACTGTACCTAGATTTCTAGATGGCTTTTGATAAGGTGCATTATCACAGAAAATAAAAGCTCATGGAATAGGTGGCAACTTATTGGCATAGAAAGAAGATTAGCTCGCTCCCAGAAAGTAAACAGTATTCATAAGTGAGTAATTTTCTTGTTGGAAAGCTACAAAAAGTAGTGTACCACAGGAATCAGTGTTGGGAGTCACCTTTTTACAACTTATATGAATGACTTGGACAAAGGAACAGAGAACATAGAACATAAAACATTACAGTGCAGTACAGGCCCTTCAGCCCTGAATGTTGCATCGACTTGTGAAACCAATCTGAAGCCCATCTAACCTACATTATTCCATTATCATCCATATGTTTATACAAAAACCATTTAAATGCCTTTAAAGTTGGCGAGTCTACTATTATTGCAGACAGGGCATTCCACATCCCCACTATTCTCTGAGTAAAGAAACTACCTCTGACATCTGTCAAATATCTATAATCCCTCAATTTAAAGCTTTGTCCCTCATACTAGCCATCACCATTGGAGGAAAAAGGCTTTCACTGTCCACCCCAAGGTGTGGTTGAGAAATTTGGACATGACAAAGGAGATAACTTGTAAATGGTACTATAAGAAGTCTACAGAAGCATAAAAATAGGTTAAGTGAATGTGAAAAGATCTGGCAAAAGGCGAATAACGTTGGAAAATATGCAATTATTCATTTTTGTAGAAAGAATAAAGGACCATATTATTTAGTGGTGAAAGACTGCACTGCTCATAATTTTAAGGGATTTGGTTATCCTATTACACAAATCTCAACAACTTAGTCTGTATATACAGTGAATAATGAAGAAAGAATGTTATTGTGACGAGAAATGAAGTAAAAGGTGGGTTAAGTTAACGGGTAAGACTCCACTTGAAATATTGTGTACAGTACTGGTCTCTTATTTAAGGAAGGATGTAAATGCTTCGGAGATAGTTTGGAGAAGGTTTACTGGACAGATACTTGGAATGTTGGGTTGACGTAGGTTGGATAAGATAGGTTGTGTCTGCTGAATTTTTCAAGAGTTACCTATGACTTGTTTGAAATATGTAAAGTTCTTATTGTGCGTTGACAAGGTGGCTGTGGAAAGGACATGTCCACGTTTGGTAGAATCGAGAACTATGAGTCACTGTTTCAAAATAAGGAGTCAAATTTCAAACTGTGATGAAGAGAAATTTTCCTAGACAGACATGAATCTTTGGAACATATTGTCAAAAGGCAGTGGAAGTAAACTCTGAATATTTTTAAAGTAGGTAGCTTCCTGGTAAACAATGAAGTGGAAGCTTATTTGTGCTCAGTGGGAAAGTGAAACAATCAGATCGGCCATGTTCTTGTTGAATGGCAGAGCAGGCTCAAGAGTTGAAGTAGCCTATTCTGGTTCATTATCTATTTGCATAGCTTCATTCTTATATTATCTGTTTCCTTAGATGTTTCAAAAACACTTCCTTTTAAAACTTTTCATCTTTCAAAAACATGTCTTTAATATTGATTGATTTACATTCCCAGTAGTATGTTGCTAATAGAACTAAGATCTTCAAAATCACTTTCCTGCAGTGGGGGAATCAGTTTTAACGTCATGATCTCCCAAGTTTTCTTCGAAAGCACAACCATCAGCTGAGCTTTGGTCTTGTGTTTCTCATCATGGAGTACATTTTCTGTGCATTTCCAACTGTGTGAGAAGGCTAGCAGTTCCCTATCTGGAATCTCATAATATACATCAAATTCTTTCCAGCTCTTCAATTTTGTTTGCATCTCTTATCAACTTATCTTCCAATTTGTTTGTAGCTAACAAGACTTCTCAGTCATAAAGGCTTCTACTTTATGGCATTCTCAGGCTGTTAGACTGTCTTTGTTCCTATCAAATTATGACCTCCACTCACCCATCTATCTCAGTCTACACTCCCCTTTTATAACCAGAAATCCTTTCACAAGTTTGCGAATTCTTCCTAGGGCCATGTTTGCTTCAAGGTCAACTTTCAGAACCACATTTTCTGGTCTCTACATGTTTGCCTCACTTCTCCAAGGTCAGAAGTCACACAACACCAGGTTATAGTCCAACACATTCACTTGAAAACCCCAGCTTTCAGAACGCTAGTCCTTCCTCAGGTGAATTCCACTTTGTGGAGTCATGTGATTTCGGATCTTTTCCACCCCAGTCCAAAACCGCACCTCCACATCATTTTTCCAAATAATAGACTTTATCTTATCTTGCACACTTAATGTATTTGCCAGTGGCATTCCCTGCTCTATAAAGGCAAAAACCAAGATCTGTATTCCTTCATTCTGTAGTGTAGTCAATGTCCATTATGCATCCTCACAAAGCACTCTAATAGTTTGGTTGCCATGCTACATTATTACTGTATTTACATCACTTCCTGTAACTTTATCCAGATTTTTTCACCCTTTTTGCCACTCCCTTTAGTATTGTGGTTCTGTTCGCCGAGCTGGGAATTTGTGTTGCAGACGTTTCGTCCTCTATCTAAGTGACATCTTCAGTGCTTGGAAGCCTCCTGTGAAGCGCTTCTGTGATCTTTCCTCCAGCATTTGTGACTCCCTTTAGTAACTTATCATGTTTCTTGGATTAAAATTGCTTTCTGATGGCTTTCTATGATGTCATGAGCATCACTGAGTTTTTTTTTCTGAAACTACAAGCACAATGTATGCTTCATGCAGGGCACTCAAGTATTCAGAATAAAGTGGAACTACTTATATTTTCTTCTAAGCTGAGGGATGATCATTGATTATGAAAACAATATCTGGATTTCTCTCAAACCAAACTGACATGTATTGTAGCTCCTACCCATTTGCGGGAATTCTTCATATTGTCTGCCCATGCCAGGCAGATATTAAGTTACAACTTGATTCATCAATTAGGATTTTATGAAATTGCAGTGTTGCTTCCTTCAAACTCCATTATTAAAGGCACCTTTGCTGCAATTTTCATTGCCACAACTATCATATCTTCACATACATCTATTAATTTATTATTGGAAATGTCTCTACCATTGTCAGTTAGGAACTAAGCTGATGACTCCAGTGCAGTGCCCATCCATTTCTCTATTATCTTGTTCACTATTACTCTTTTCTATATATTATCGTGGCTAATTAAATCCAGTTTCCATGTCTATGAAGCTCTTTTTTTTTCCTTAGGCTATACCTTCAAGTCCATTGGTACAACTTTGCTAAAGTCTCTTGTGACTGGTAGACTCATTATGGGCTGTATTGTTGTTTTGTAGCTTCTACAAGATCAGCTTTATCACTGATCTCTTCTGAAAGTTTAGTGCACTCATTATCCCTTACTCCTACACCCTTTAGTAGGACTATTAACCTATAAGAGAATTGATGGGAAATTGCCGATGTAGTAACCAGATAATTGTCCTTTAAAAGTGCTTTGACTTTCTTTTTATTCTGTTATGTGATGTGGGCTTTGTTTACTGGGTCAACATTTACTGCTTATTTCAGTTACCCTTGTTAAGTGCTGGTGAACTATCTTCATGACTAATATCATAGGAAGACCCATAATGCTGTTAGAAAGGGAGTTCTAGGATTATTATGCAATGGCACTGCAGGAATGATGATATATTTCCACATCTAAATGGTGAATGGCTTGTAGGGAATCTTGCAACCAGTGGTGTTCCCATGATGTCATTTCAACTCTCACAAGGAGCCACCAGTCTTTTTAATCATCTCAACATATGTCATCATCAAACGTGAAGAGGGTAGAAATCTCAGAATCATTAACATTACTTAAGTCCTTCATTATTTAAAGAATCTAGGTTGCATTTTAACCAATCACTGTATCCACAGTACAACACAATACAATTTAATTAATTGCTAATAAAATATCATTACTGGACTGAAGATTTTTGTGACAATATAATTCTCTCTGCCTGATTTGGTATTGTCATTTTCTCTTTCCAAAGCATCTATGTATTTAGTAGGTCATGTTTCTTATAAAATAGTGACCATAATTTTTAATGGAGTTTCCAGTAGAGTTTCAAATAGAGTATTTTTAATCGAGTCCCAGGTAGGGAGACTATTACAACACCACACAAATCTCCTACATAAAACTTTCACCCTGGTTGAAATCAGTTTGTTATCTAAAGCAATTAGTTCAGATGTCACGAGAAATGCTCCACCCATCAGGCTATGAAAATTGTACGTGGGATAGACTAACTTATATGTTGTACTACAAGGGACATGTATCTTAAATGCTACTCGCTAATAGGAATTGTATAATAAATCTTCACTTTTTATCAAAATTGAGACTGACTTCTGCCAAAGACATCATGTTTTTTTTCCCCATAGGCCATACCTTCAAGTCCATTGGTACAACTTTGTTAAAATCTCTTGCATGACATCTACACATGGTATCAGTAATGTCAACTGATAACTATAAGAAGGTTTGGTGACAGTGGTTCTTAGTCAATCATTATAATATACTTGCAGCTTGAGCAACCAATGTTATAATACACGTAATCTATTACCAAGCCAGGGGGAAAACCTTTATTCCTTGCAGGAACTTGCATAGAAATTAGCCACATTTTGCTTTTGAGCTTTGATTCCAAAATGAGCAGGAATCCTATATTGCTGAGATGCATTATGCAGAACTGGGTCACCATTCTGTATTGGCACTATGGGGTACAGTTATACAATGGTAGTCGAAAAGGGGACTAGTTATATAAATCAATGAACTTCTCAGTAACTTCACAAGTAGTCCTTCGTAACTTTCATAGACATTGAAAATTCTAATAACTAGTGAGGAATACAACTACTTCAACAGAATCTGCTTTTTATAGACATCTTTTATTGAATGTCCTTTCTTCATTATATTCTATTCAATCATACCTGTCATAAGCTCTGATTTCAATTCATTGTAATTGACTGCTTATACCTGACTGATGACAGCTCAGCATTATAAAGATGGCCTGATATGACAATATTAGAACATCCAACCAGCTCATCAGTAGCGAAATACAGATATTTAATACTCATCTACACAATATTTGATGACTTGACGTTAGCAAGAAATCCTTTCCATATCCTGTAGAATATCCTTTCCCATATAAATTCTTCCCATATCACTTGATAGTACAGAGTGAATGCCTATAAGTTGCTTACCTTTATTTTCCAAGCATATTTCACACATGTTCTGATGTTATTTTATTCTGGACACCCAACCTAATATCTGAAAAATACATGAAATTTTCATGATATTGTTTTCATATGACTGTCCTCAAAAATTTAAAAGTTCTATTTTTTCAATTTCGCTGAGTTAAATGATTTGTTCCAGAAAAATCTCTTTCAACAATAGTCTACCAGCATTACAGAAGCAAAATGAATTGACATCATTACCATTTTTAAAATAACTGGAAGAGTTAATTCCAAAATTGATCAGCTTTTAGCATGGATTAATTTCAGAATGATCTATTTAGTAACTATTGGGCTACAGGTAATAGTAATTTTGACATAACAAGTCTAAACTAAAAAGGTTGACAGTTTTTATAGAGAATTTTCAGGATTTACCTTCAATGCAGGGTAGATAGAGTGGTTTTTTTTTGGTACTACCCACTTTCAGAGAAGGCAAGAAACAGAAGTTCTGTATGGCAATTATTCAGTTGGATGTGGAAAAAATAAACGAATGATACTACTGAAAGAGGATAGAGATATTTTCCAATATTTCTTCCTAAAACAATGCTAATAACATCAAATTAACTAGTCGCTGCCACAAGCAAAGCAGTCATTGTATTTGTTCCAAGTCACTGCACGTTAAATTAAGTCGTTACTTTGTGAATCTGAGATATTCTGAGGCATATGACACTATATTGATACAAATATGAAATAGGAGCAGAAGTAAGCCGTTCAGCCCTTCAAACCTACTCCACCATTCAATACGATACAAGGTGATTTGTTATATTTTGTATTCAACATTTCCATCTACCCCGACAGCAATTAATTCCTCTTGCTTAACAAGAGTATATCAACCTCCACTTTAAAAATATTTAATGATCTTACCTCCACTAAGAAAGTTCCAAATTCACACATCCGATGAAATAAAACATCTACCTTCATCTCTGTCCTAAAAGGGCAATGTCTAATTTTAAAATAATGTTCCCTAGTTCTGACCCTACCCATGACACTAAACATCTATTCATTTCAACTTGTCAAAACCATTCCAAATTTTATCATTTTCAATCAAATCACCACTCACTCTCCTAAAGTCTAGTGAAAACAAATCTAGTCTATTCAACTTTTTCTCCTAAGACAAAGCGCTCATTCCATTTAGTCATCTCATAAATCTCCTTTTAACTGCTTCTAACACATATGCATCCATTCTTAAATAATACCAAAACTGCACACCATATTTGAGATATTGTCTCACAAATTCCCAGTATAATTAAGTACAACTTCCTTACTTTTATAGTCAATCATTCTCATAAAAAGATATTGCATCCCATTCACCATTTAATTACTTGCTGTATCTGCATATTAACTTTACGTAGTTTATATACTGGAACATCTGGATTCCTCCAGAACTTTGAATTCTTCACTCATTCACCACTTAATAATAGTCCTTTTAAACAATCTATTTATCAAAGTGAAAAACTTCACATTATACTCCATCTGCAGAATTTTTACCTCCTCTTTTTTAAGACCCTAGGATTGTCCATGGGGACCCAAACACTTATCAGTTTGTTTAATACCACTTAAAATTTCACCAATTTCCTGTCTTCCCAAAACTTCCTGATTTATAGGGATTCCTAGAATTCTTTAACATCCTCTCCAATGATGACAGAAGCAAATTTGTATTCATTATATTTGTTATTTCTTTATGACCAACTATTAAATCCCTTCCTCCTCCTTCCCCAGTTCTCATCCTCTATTGGACCAGCAATCTGCAAACTCTTGATTTTTTTAGATACCTTTAAAAACTTTTGCTATGTTTTTACATTTCTAGCTAGTTTTCCCCCAAGCTCAAATTTATTTGTACTGATTAACCTTTTATTCATTTCCTGCTGTTCTTTGTAATCTACCTGACTCATGACTTGCCACATATCTTTGGGCAATTATTTGCACTTTCCTTAACTTCGATGCTCTCCTTAACTTCTTTTATGAACTGTCATAGTGGGGGTCCTCTCCATGACATTTTATTCCACATTAGGAATGTACTTTTATTAAGTATTCTGAAATATCTCTTTAAATGTCTGCCGCTAATTGTCGACTGATCTAACTTCTCCTAATATCTCAGTTCACTTCAGCTAAATCAATTTCTTGCTTACATAGGTGCCCTTCTTAAAGTTTAAAATATTAGTCTTAGACCCATTCACCTCAAACTGGATATAAAATTCAATTATGTTACGATTGCCTTTACCTGGAAGTACCTTTATTCTGTAATTATTAATTATTCCTGTCATATTGTACAATACCAGGTTTAGCAAAATTTGCTTTCAGGTTGGCTCTAGAATGTGTTGTTCAAAGAAATTATTTCAAAAGCATTCTTTAAATTCCTCAATGAGGCTATTATTACTAATCAGCATTTTCTTATTTTTTTAATGTAGATTAAAGTCACCCATTATTGTATCTGTCCCTTTATCATAAGGACTCAGGGTCTCTAGGTATGACATGGAAATCTTCCTTCCTTCTGGCTGTCTCCATAACCTTGTGCAGTCTCACAACTGTTGTGTTATCTGTCACAACATTATGCAACATATCTTTAAGAGAGATACTCATGGAATTAGCATCACATCATTGCTTGCATTCTGATGGTATGGAGATTTCAGCATTTATCTTAACTAGTGGCTGCTGAAGCATGACAAGCTGATGAAAGCATGCCACTGTTTGTAGCCAAATAGCTTCGTATTTGCACAGACATTTAAGTGCTTGTGACTGTAATGAAGTATCTATTCCAAGAACCGTAATAAACATCGATTGAATGTTTCTGTAGTACCTTATCCATATCTAGTCTTTATATTATGGAATTAACATTGATATGGCATAACACATGGTGAAAATGCCCTGCTGAAGGTAGAGGCCTGCATTATGGTGGAGATTATGATGTCAGCACTGTGATAGCGATAGTGAGCACTTAAAATAGAATCCAAAATCCCAGTGTCAAACACTTGGAATCTTCGGTGAAGATCAAGCATCTTTGAAATCAAAGCATTTGGAAAACTTACAGTACTAGCTTCTGTGGGTACAATTCCACAGTTTAAAAAGCCAACATTTTGTCTACTTAAAGTATAAACTCTATCAAGTTAGAAATCTCATCTCTCATTTTTTAAAAAAAAGGATTATGGACCTGCTTTCGAGTTTGAAAGTGAAAAACAGTAATCAAGAGATATGTTTAGCTGAAATACCATGCTCCACTCATCAAAAATCCAACTTTTAAAACAATAAAATCATTTTTCTAACCTAAGACAGCTAACCTGTATGCAGAGGTTTTTCTGCCTTTTTGATTTTCTAATTTGATACCAAAACAGAGACAGGACTGCATGAAATAATATCTTTATTTGGCATCGCCACAGGGTTTGAAAGAAACTAGAATAGATCTGTGTTTCTTAATAATCTCAAAGTGATTAAAACTCAATAAAGAGGTTGCAACAGTGAAAAACTGTTGTGAAGTAAATGGGGAAAAAAAAGAAAGCGGAAGAAAAGGGAAAACAAAATTAAGCAAGTCATTCTTTAAAAAAAAAGGATGCAAATAAATCTAAACTCTTTCAATAAAACAAAATAGCAGATCATCACTGAGTAATAGAAGGTAAACATTTAATTATAGATGGGCAACAAATTATTTTATTTACTAAATAACTGCTATTCAAGCCACCTATGCAGCTTTATTTTGAAAATTAAGCATTAGATAATCTTGAGAAAAGATCTCTGCAAATCTTATTTGCTATTGGCAAGGAGGGGTTGTGCAGGAATAATACATTCGGTGTGTCTGTGAATGATCAGAAAGGTTCAGGAAAGTTCCAGACAGTACTCAAAGACTATCTTAACTTATGATTTAACTTTGGGATTAACAGAATGCAAATTATGTCATACAGTCAGAAACCTCAATAATCTGCAGTTGTTGTGGGTATGTTCGCCGAGCTGGAATTTGTTTTGCAGATGTTTTGTCCCCTTTCTAGGTGGTATCCTCAGTGCTGTGAAGCTTCCTGTGAAGTGCTGTTGTACTGTGTTCATTGGAAATCATTTGGTTTTGTTCCCATTGTTTCCAGTTGCAGATTCTGGTTGTTCATTGCAATAATCATTATATTGTGCCGATGTCAATGTATTTATTGATTGAGTCCATGGACGAGTGCCATGCTTCTAGGAATTCTCTGGTTGTCCTGTTTGGCTTGTCCTATTATTGTTGTGTTGTCCCAGTTGAACTTGTAGTCCTTGTCATCTGTGTGTATAGATACTAGGGATAGCTGGTCGTGGAAGTTAATGTTCATGAATGCCGGTAGCTCGTTATTCAGGCACTTCCAGGAATTCCATCACACAAACTGGCAAAAGAACTTCAACAACAACTCAAATATCTGATCAACAAATCCAAACACTCAATGCAATCATCACAGGATTTCTTAGATAACATCAAGAACATTAACAAGGACAAAGCAATGGTCTCATTCGATGTAATGGTGTTCTTTACCTTGATTGACAAAACCTTAGTGAAAGAGACAATAACCAACTTCCTGGACAGAACAGATGACATGACAAAGAACCAATCTACAAGGACTGCATGCCCAAACTACTGTACCTTTGCTTGATGATGCCCTTCATATTCAACAGCCAGATATATGAACAAATCAATGACACATCTATGACCTCACACATCTCCAGGCTCATAGCAGAAGCAGTGATGCAAAGACTAGAACAAACAGCCCTCCCACAAATCCACCCCAAACATTGAATCAGAGGACACTTCTGTAATAATTAAAAGAACAAAGATCGAGGATACACAATGGATCATCAACACCATGCTCAAAAGGATGAAATTTACGAGAGAGGAGGAAATTAACAACCAAATCCCATTCCTAAATGTGATGGTAGAAAGAACACAGACCAGGGAATGTGTATCAAAAGTGAACAGAAAAGCCACCCACACAGACTAGATCCTGAATTATAATAGCAACCACCCGAACACACACAAGAGAAACTGCATTAGGACCCTGTTCAATAGAGCTACAGCACACTGCAGCACTCCCGACCTGCGAAGAGAAGAAGAAAAACACCTCTACAAAGTCTTTGCCAAGAACAGATATCCCCACAATTTCATCTGCAGGTACCTGGCAGACAAACAACACGACGAGGACATGGCATGACCCAACACCCTAACCACTCTATCTTATATAGAAACACATTTCGGAACTGATAGCCAGACTCCTCCAACCACTCAGATTTATGAAAGCACATAAACTAACAGCCACACATTGACAGCTCACCAGAACAAAAAATCCAATACCCATCATGTGCAGGACAATGTGGCATACTAGATTCCATGCCAAGACTGCAGGAAATACAATGTAGGACAAACAGGCAAACAACTAGCTATCCACATTCATGAACATCAACTAGACACTAAATGCCATGACCAGCTATACCTAGTACCTACACACACAGACGGCATGGACAACAAATTTGGGACAACACAACAATAATTCAACAAGCCAAACAGAGGACAGCCAGAGAATTGCTGGAAGCATGGCATTCATCCATGGACTCCATCCAATAACATTTTTACCTAGACCCAATATACTGGCCACTGTGATGAACAACCCAAACCAGCAACTGGAAGCAGCGGGAACAAAAGCAAACAAATTCCAACCAATACATAACAGCAGCACTTCATAGGAGGCTCCACAGCATTGAGGATGTCACCCAGAAAGGGGACGAAACGTAACCAAATTCCCAGCTCAGTGAACATATCCACAACAACTGCAACTGGCCCCCAAGCTACAAATCTTTACACAAACATTAAATGTCAGTAATCTATTGTTGAGTTTGTTGCAAAATGCTGTGACAAAGGGATTTCTCCAAAGAAGAAATCTCAGAGAGGTTCATTGAATAAGCAGCTATCTCTACATTTCAAGGTTTGTGTAAAGATTTGTAGCTCAGGTGCCGGTTGTTGGAGTTGTGATTATAACCTTCAGGATGGATCCGCTTTGTAAGAAAACATGACATTCGATTGATCCATTGCTTGAAAGTGGCCACCAACATGAACACATTGTGTCATGCTGACAATTATTGTTGTGATGTAATTTAGAATAGCCTGTCTATTACTATAGACAGCGAAGTCCACCAAACCAGTAAGATCTGTAACAGATGTGGTCTGTTGTACCCAAGTTACAGTTGTTTAGTCTTGTTCATTTCTACAAATCATTTGGTACCAAAGGACAGTAGGCAGGCATAATATGAACATTAACATTAAGTAACAACCATTAACATTGTATGTCTTGAAAAGTCAGGACAGCATTTAGCAAAGCTTAAATTGACAGAGCTTAGTGCCAACCTATTACAATTGCATCCTTAAAGATAAAAAAAAGGTGAGGGCTGCAAATGCTGGAGATCAGAGTCAAGAGTGTTGTGCTGGAAAAGCACAGCCAGTCAGGCAGCATCTGAGGAGTAGGAGAATTCCTGAGGAAGGGCTTATGCCTGAAACATCAATTCTCCTACTCTTTGGATGCTGCCTGACCTGCTGTGCTTTTCCAGCACTACTCTCACATCCTGAAAGATATGTATCTCCACATGTACCACTCCATGATAAAAACTACAAGTGACTGTCAGAGTATAACAGATCAACAATTCCATGCACTAGCAGAATCACATTTCAGTATCACTACACAAGCTGACATTTGCTCCCTGAAATCTCCTCACTGGTGCACACCAATAGTTCAGCATTGGGAGGAGTACCAATATGCAGAGATCTCAGTATAGTTACAATCCAAAGAGAGAGACCAAGCTAGCATTTCAAGTCTAGATTAATCTTCATCAGAGCTCTGACAAAGAGTCACCTAGACTCTAAATGTTAGCTGCTGTACTTCCTTGGATGCTGCCTGATCTGCTGTGATCGCCAGCATTTGTTGTTTCTGGTATAGATTCCAGCACCTGTAGTAATTTGCTCCTAGTCACGATCCAAATAATTCAAACTGTACTCACTGTGATTGAACAGACCACAATGACTCAATTGAATCAGTCAAAGTTGAGACATTCTTAAGGTTAATAGTGAGGCTACATTTTGGCAGAACCAATGTGAACAGTTTCAATTGAGCAACTATGAAAATTGCAAAAGAATATTATCTTTGGCTATGAAGAAGTACCTGAGAATATTTATTCATTTTGTTCATACGTGAATAAACTGTGTGTATCATCAGAAGACACACAACACTAGATTAAACTCCAATAGGTTTATTTGAAATCACAAGCAATCATCAGGCGAAGTGGGCAGTGCTTCAAAAGCTTGTGATTTCAATTAAACCTGTTGGACTATAACCTGGTGTCATGTGACTTCTAACCTTGCCCAACTCAGTCCAATACTGGCACCTCCACATCATGTGCACATCATGGCAAGTCATTTTGAGGAACAAACAAACACGGCACAGTGGTTAGCACTGCTGCCGCACAGCGCCTGAGACCCGGGTTCAATTCCCGCCTCAGGCGACTGACTGTGTGGAGTTTGCACGTTCTCCCTGTGTCTGCGTGGGTTTCCTCCAGGTGCTCCGGTTTCCTCCCACTGTCCAAAGATGTGCAGGTCAGATGAATTGGCCATGCTAAATTGCCCGTAGTGTTAGGTAAGGGGTAAATGTAGGGGTATGGGTGGGTTGCGCTTCGACGGGTCGGTATGGACTTGTTGGGCCGAAGGGTCTGGTTCCACACTGTAAGTAATCTAATCTAATCAAGTGCTCATATCAAAAGCACTGTATGAGGATATTGTGACTATATTACAGCAAGGAAACATATTTTGAACAGATAAGAATATAAGCACTTATATCCCTGATCAGTACACAGACTTATCAGGAAATTCAATGACATATGAATGAATGAGCAGCATGCCAAATTGCCAACCTCAGCAACGGAGGGAGTCTCTACATCCGCATGATATTTCATCCACTTCTTGGACAAAAATATCAACAAACATATTCACAGTGCAAGGAGAAAGTTATTTCTCCAAATTACTTCTCCAAATTTCCCGTTGTTCAGTGACTTTGCAACATAATGAGTTTAATCATCATTGCAATTCTGACCACTATTTTCATTGTTTTCAGTGAACCCAAATGGATAGTATCTGACAGCAGTCAAGTGGCAAACCATTTCAAAACATATGCACTAAGTTGTTGTGGTTCTGTTCGCCGACCTGGGAGTTTTTGTTGCAAACGTTTCTTCCTCTTTCTAGGTGGCATCTTAAGTGCTTGGGAGCCTCCTGTGAAGCGCTTCTGTGCTGATTTCTCCGGCATTTATACTGGTTTGAATCTGCCGCTTCCGGTTGTCAGTAGCTGTCCGCTGCAGTGACCGGTATATAGGGTCTAGGTCGATGTGTCTGTTGATCGAATTCGTGGATGAGTGCCATGCTTCTAGGAATTCCCTGGCTGTTCTCTGTTTGGCCTGTCCTATAATGGCGGTGTAGTCCCAATCGAATTCATGTTGTTTGTCATCTGAGTGTATGGCTACTAGGGATAGCTGGTCGTATCGTTTCGTGGCTAGTTGGTGTTCATGGATGCTGGTTGTTAGCTGTCTTCCTGTTTGTCCTATGTAGTGTTTTGTGCAGTCCTTGCATGGGATTTTTGTATACTACGTTGGTTTTGCTCATGCTGGGTATCGGGTCCTTTTTCCTAATGAGTTGTTGTCTGAGAGTGGCTGTTGGTTTGTGTGCTGTTATGAGTCCTAGTGGGCACAGCAGTCTGGCTGTCAGTTCAGAAATGCTCCTGATGTATGGGAGTGTGGCCAGTCCTTTGGGTTGCGGCATGTCCTCATTTCATTGTCTTTCCCTAAGGCATCTGTTGATGAAATGGCGCGGGTATCTGTTTTTGGTGAATACCTTGTATAGGTGTTCTTCTTCCTCTTTTTGTAGTTCAGGTGTGCTGCAGTGTGTTGTGGCCCTTTTGAATAATGTCCTGATGCAACTTCGTTTGTGTGTGTTGGGGTGGTTGCTTTCATAGTTCAGGACTTGGTCTGTGTACATACAGAAAAACCACACACACAGACCAAGTCCTGAACTATGAAAGCAACCACCCCAACACACACAAACGAAGTTGCATCAGGACATTATTCAAAAGGGCCACAACACACTGCAGCACACCTGAACTACAAAAAGAGGAAGAAGAACACCTATACAAGGTATTCACCAAAAACAGATACCCGCGCCATTTCATCAACAGATGCCTTAGGGAAAGACAACGAAATGAGGACATGCCGCAACCCAAAGGACTGGCCACACTCCCATACATCAGGAGCATTTCTGAACTGACAGCCAGACTGCTGCGACCACTAGGACTCATAACAGCACACAAACCAACAGTCACTCTCAGACAACAACTCACCAGGACAAAGGACCTGATACCCAGCATGAGCAAAACCAACGTAGTATACAAAAATCCCATGCAAGGACTGCACAAAACACTACATAGGACAAACAGGAAGACAGCTAACAACCAGCATCCATGAACACCAACTAGCCACGAAACGATACGACCAGCTATCCCTAGTAGCCATACACTCAGATGACAAACAACACGAATTCAGTTGGGACAACACCACTATTATAGGGCAGGCCAAACAAAGAACAGCCAGGGAATTCCTAGAGGCATGGCACTCATCCACAAATTCTATCAACAGACACATCGACCTCGACCCTATATACCAGCCACTGCAGCGGACAGCAACTGACAACTGGAAGTGGCAGATTCAAACCAGTATAAATGCCGGAGAAATCAGCACAGAAGCGCTTCACAGGAGGCTCCCAAGCACTGAAGATGTCACCTAGAAAGGGGACGAAACGTTTCAAGAAAAACTCCCAGCTCGGCGAACAGAACCACAACAACGAGCACCCGAGCTACAAATCTTCTCACAAACTTTGAATATGCACTAAGTGTAGAGTGATCAATATCACATCACCCTATTATCCTCTACCAAGTGATCAAGCAGAGCATTTGGTACACACTATCAAATCACTGATCATAGAGACTGAAAGCACAGAAAAAAGCCCCCCTGCACTGGTCATAAACAACTTAATTATTCTAACCTCATTTTCCAGCATGTGGGCCACATCCTTGTACGATTTGGCACCATTAGTACACATCTGAATACATCTCAATTGTTATGAGGGCTTCCATCTCTCTGATGTTTACAGGCAAAGAGATACAGATTTCCCACCATCCCCCAGGTGAAAAAGATTTCTCTTACATCCCCTCTAAACATTCTGTCCCGTAAACCTTAAATCTATGCATCCTGGCATAGATCCCTCCTGCAAAGAGAAAAATTTCTTCCTCTTTACCTTATTTATCTCCTCAAAATTTCATACATTTATTGGGAAGCAAAACAAGATCTTCATACTGTGTCACTGAATTTTTAATGAGAGAAAGGTTTACCATCTCCAAATCAACTAATGCTTGAAAGAAAAGTACAAATAGCCCTGCCCAAAGCATTTACCTGACTGTTCAGAGATTCAGAGTGTTCTTCTTCAAAGACAGAGGAGAATGAAAGCAGTACTCAACCAGTGAGCAAATAGAGAATTTCCACAACTATGCAGTGACAGGAAATGTGAGGCAGAAATACATGCGTACTAGCACAGTTTTCCAAAATAAGCATCATCCCAAATCATACAAAGTCATTACTGATTATGATGTTGCATTATCAAGGAACAGAAGCCAGCTCAAACTTGACACGCCAATGATGCACAAAGGGAATGAGCAAGAAAACTTCAATGATGATAGCAACCAGCAGCAAAACAACCTAGCTGTCAGCCAAGAAGAATAGAGTTAAAAATCACACAACACCAGGTTATAGTCCAATAGGTTTATTTGGAAGCACTAGCTTTCGAAGCACCGCTTGTACAACCACCTGAGGAAGAAACAGCGCTTCAAAAGTAGTGCTTCCTAATAAACCTGTTGGACGATAACCTGGTGGTGTGTAATTTTTAATTTTTGTTCACACCAGTCCAACATCTACTCCTCCAAATCAAGAAGAGTAGAAATTAAGATATACCTCTTCAGACTGATATTTGATTACCAAATCAGGATGTATTGTAAATTCTCCAAAGTGTAACATTAAAGTTTGAATTTTTCACCTTTTAAGCTCTATTTAGACTGTTTATATAATTATCAAATTGACAACATGTGTGTAAGTGTAACCACATATAACTGTTTCAGATATTTTCTCCTTGGAAGAAAAGAATGTTGTGTTAAATCTCACAGTTAGTATGTACTATACCTTTAAGAAACATGCTCATGATAACTTCACTGAATGAAATTATGTAATCTGAGGATATAAAAGTCTCGATCTACAATTTAATTGGGGCCACTTGTAGCATGACACGTTGATGAAAGCATGTTACTGTTTCTAAATGAATAGCTTAATATTAGGCCAGACCTGAAGTGCTTGCAATTGTAATAAATGTAGATACCAGGTGCTGAAATAAACTTAATATTGGCATCTTTCAATCTTATGTTAGTCACGTCAGGTTCTTAAGTGATAGGAGCTAACATACATATTGCGTCATCAGGTGCAATACTGCCGAAGACAAAGGCACACAACATGGGAGCAGATGAACAATTATCTGAGATGTTCATGTCCCTCTCGTTCTGATCTCTTATGCATTTTCAATTATAATTACTCCACGATTTGTGGCTATGTCTTCAGCTGCCTTAAGCCAACTTCTGGAATTTTCTCCCTACACCTGTATGCTTCTCTACCTTGTTTTACTTCTAAAAGGCACTTCTGAAAACCAATCCTTTGATCATTCTTTTGGTCATCTAACCTAATATAGCTTGTTCTTTTCTGTTCGCAATGCTCCTGTGAAGCACTTTCATTGGACTGAAAATGTTATATAAGCATTTCCGAGTTTGCTGTTATTGTACTAACTTAATGTGAGTCCACAGAGTCCCATCTGTGCAAGAAACTTACTTGTCTTGGCACATACACTATTTTACTTGCCTTCCATCTGCCTGGATCTCAGATAAGTGATAATATGCTAACAGACATAGTTAGGTGTCTTGGATGTGGGCTTTCTGGTAGTGTGGAATGTATCTATGCTACATAAGAAATGAAAATATTTGCAGAGTTGGCTGAGGGATTTAGATTTCAATAAATATGGCTTCTGGGAAGAGATTAATGGTGCTATTTGCAATGTATTCTGAACTGAAGTGTGAATATTATTTTCTCTTACATTGTTTAGTAAGAAGAAATAAGATGAACAAGAGTTAAGAACCTTAAGTATACAGTATCATATCTGGGCCACAATTAATGAATCTCTCTTCAATTTCAGTCAGGAATGGACTTACTTAGAGAGAGTGAGATTCCCAGCAGAGAGATTTTCTTTTATGAAGAAAAACTGATCTGCAAAAGTGATTTCAAGCTTACAGCTTCTGCAGTTCAAGTGTGTCATGGGAAAATTGATCTATTTTTTGATGTGATAGATCTGCAAATGTACCCTGCAGAAATATTTTTTTGTACTGGCCAAGAAAAATATAATGACAGTTCTACAGATAGTGAAATGACACAGATCATTTCAAATCAATTGGACACCTAACTCTGAGTGTCTCACCAAGGTAAATAAACTACTGTTTTAGCACCAAACAAAGCATATGGCTATGATGGTATCGTCACTCAACATGCCAGCAGAATTCAAATTATAAAACAGGAGGAGAAAAAAGAACAATGCCTTTGAGTGCAGAGAACTTCAATGACTGCTTCTGTAAATCTGTCATCAAAACACCATACACTTTATCACGGAGTGATTAAATACTTAAATTCTGAAGTAAAATATGAAACCACACGTGGAAAATCTGACTATAGCACTGCTGAACTGTGACATGGCATTTTAAACAAATTTCAAAATGATATCATTGTTTTGCAAAGTTCTGTCCTATTTTTGGAAAGCATAACCAAATCTGTTTGTTTTACATGTTGCCATTTGCAATATAAGACTGAAAGTCAAATTCTCCATATTTTTTAAAGTTGTGTGATTATTTTATTAGATTGGTTTTGGTCTATAACCATTGTTTATTAAAAGGATTCTTTAACTTTACACACTAGTGTTAATGTGACCTATTCAAACAGGTGGAATTGGATTTCAGGAGATGTGTCACTGTCAATCTGGTCAAGGCACCGAGTTCTGATTGTCTACTGATAACTTTCAATACACATTCTTACTTCCAATTTGCTGATGCTATCTTCTAATAATGAGTGCTTAAGAAGCCCTGTCCACACTTATTCAGCCCAGTTGTCAAGTGCTAAATGACACTGTGGTTCAGGGCATATTTTAAGCACAGAAAGTGAGAAGATTTTGCAAAATAAATTGAATTAGCTACCGACATGAATGAGTTTTTCCATTCCTTACAGCAAGACATTAAACTGCATCCTTAAGATCATACTATTGCTAAGTTTAAAAGTATATTTAAGTAAATATGTCTAGATAGGACAACCCTTACTATTTGTTAGCAGTTGAGCACAGAACTCCAAAAATATTAAATATAATACCGAACTTAGGATTCATTGTTTAATAATATGATGTCCCTGAGAGCAATTTTAATGATCAAGTGGCTGTTTGGGACCTCTATGACTAGTTCTTGTCAGGATTGGATGGCTGGGGTGAATGATTGAGTTAGTTAGAGGCCCACGCCTCATCTACATTAATGAACATGATTTGGAGATGCCGGTGTTGGACTGGAGTGTACAAAGTTAAAAATCACACAGCACCAGGTTATAGTCCAACAGGTTTAATTGGAAGCATACTAGCTTTTGGAGCGACGCTCCTTCATCAGGTGGTTGTCTGACTACCTGATGAAGGAGCGGTACTCCGAAAGCTAATATGCTTCCAGTTAAACCAGTTGGACTATAACCTGGTGTTGTGTGATTTTTAACTTTGTACATTAGTGAAGGTTGCTAAAGTGACAGATAGTCAAAGTCTGTAAGGGGAATTGGACTGACCAGTAGCCAGCCCATACATTTTGGAGACAAAGAGAAGCTCTTTCTGGTCCCAATAAAGAAAACAAATTCAATATTCCCTGGACTATCCTGCGGGGAAGTTGCAGAATGGTGCTGGTTTACTATTCTGAATTGTCAATGCACTGATGTTTGCACCATGCCTTATCACAATCTCTTAGATTTCTGCCAAACCACTCTGCATGAAATTAATTACATTGAAGAGCAATTACTGTTTTAATGTAGGCTAATATTTTGTGTGCAACAAGTACCTCGGAGCATTAAATAGATGAATGGCCAGTTAGTCAATCTGAGCAAATTAGATTTGAGGTTGGCTTTGGCTTTAAAGGATCAGAATTGTGATACTCACAACCCAAATCCTGGACATTAAGGCTGCCATACAGCCAAGGAATCATCAGTCTAGAATCCAGAGGGATTTTGGACTTCATCTTGAATTCTAATGAGTTAAACATCTTAGGAATGAGTTTAAAATGCAACAATAGGTTTTATCTGTGCTAATAAGCATTTGTAGGCATGTGCTTCAGAGGAATTGTTAATAAGTTGCAGTACTCTTTATAAAGACTTTATTTTAGCAGGAAACAAAGTCTTTATAAAGAGTGCCACAACTTATTAATATTTTCTAATTAATTCTTAATGTTACCAGTAGGAGGATGAGAAAAAGATCTTGCTTATAATGAAGCAAACCCATCGCTTAATTTGGTATGAGGCCTGAAAATGTATTAACACCAATGTAGGCTAATATTTTGTGTGCAATATAAAATCTCTTTGAATATCTGTACTGTTAACATCTCTGATAATTGTCATTGCAACTGCCAAACTGGTGACCCTCCCCACTGTCCAGACCTAATTAACTTAATCGTCACATTTTGGCAGGGCATATACCTAGTACAGCAAATGAGAAGATTTCAGAACCTGCATCAGGCACCTACCATTATTACTGACTTCCTTATGGCGTGGATGCTTATGGTCAAATAAAGGCCAGGTGTAAAAAGAATCTTAAAATAAATAGAGACAGGCCTATTAGCTAACTCAAGGATTGCCCTATGCTTCTTTTCTCTCACAGACTTTGACTGTTAGTTAGACCAGCATGTGGGAGCAATGAGGAATATAAATGAAGTCTGGATATTTCAATTCTCTCTGGCAAGTATGGAAAATGATGGAGACCACTTGCTCCACCTTCTCCTTGGCCATTAAAAACAGCTCTCTTTTCTTTATTTACACAAAATAATAGCCTTATAATTCTGTAAATCTTCATAGTTAAATGGCACTTCGAATGTTCTGAGTTGCGTTGTCATCAAATAGTGGAATTGGCTCCTGTCCAGATTTCTCAAAGCATCTAAAACATACCCCTATCATTGATCACTGTTCATCACTCCCATTGCCATCATGTCACTATTGTCCAGACATGATCATCCCCCACTGCTGGTCTGATATTGTCATAAATTTACAACATTAAACTGTAAATATGTTGAGGTTAAATGATTTTTAGACGACATTACCAAATTATGTTACTCTCTGTAATCAAACAGTATTCTCTTACTAGAAATTACCTATGTTAAGTTAATTAGAATACATACTGAGTTACATCCCTGGAATTTAATATTAATATATTTTCTCCACAGTAATGAAACCAATTTGCAAATTTGCAAAAATGATTTTGTTCTTCATCCCTTCAATTTTCAGTAAGAGTAAGAAATAGTAAGAATGCAAATTGTTTGGTAGGTATAATATGACATTAATTTCTTGCAAAATTTCAAAATATCTGTGAATGTGTTGTCTTTGAAGAAGATAAATCATATTACTTACTGTGAATGGTGTAGGAGATAATATTCTGCTTTATGGTAACAATCTTAAAATAACTATCGTCTAGCTTGTTTTTCATTCAAAGGTTAACTAAATCACATCACATCTAGTTATTTCAGCTATTTAGATGATAGCTCCAAAAAATCCAATTTAGTTATACAGAACATACATGAGCTAAGAGAAACAGAATCCATATCATAGTTCACAATTGGGAGGAGCAGCCGAAAGTAATAACTAATGGCATCATTAATGATGGATTCCATTACTTCAGAGTACATGTGTGGTTGACATCCTGCTTCAATGTAAAGTATACAGTTTCTTATTCTCTCAAAACAACCATTAAAAAAAACAAATATAAAAATATTTCATTTTTGGAAAATAGATACTTGCTACTTAAATAAGATACTACATCCCCATTCAAGTCATTTTTCATCTTACATGTACCTGAGTTATAAAAAGAGAGTCAAAGGCTTTTTATTATATAATAAGTTAAAGATAGATACAAAATGAATCTGATTTATAATGTGGTATTTAAGTTTTAACATTCACTTAAATAATCTAATGCTGTCCTATTTTTTAAAAAAAAGTAGGATTCAGGAAAACAACAATTTGTTAGAAGCTGAGTGAGAATGAGATAATGGATCAGTAAGTGGCCTAGTGTACTTGATAAGGTTTTTAGCGAAACTCAACTGATCACACACAGACAGATTATTCCAATTTTAAGCAACACTACACATATTATTAAAAGAGCTGCAATTCATTCAATTAAGCACTTTGCTGCAGCTTATTTATGGATGTGAATGTATCTCATTGAGTGCTTCAGATAAAAATTCCCAATGTATTCTTCCCGATGACAAAAACATCCACTGTATTCACTTTATAAAATTCAGTTTCATTTACATGCAGTTCATTAAATAAAAATGCAATAGCATAATTGCAACAAAACTGCAAACCATTTTCAACATCCCTTTGCAGAGGATGATTCCTTGAAAGGTTGCTGATTTAAACAGTTTTCTTACAAAGCTAATTGTTAGGGAGTTTGAGATGTGACTGAGCAACACTATTAGTTTGCAGCACTATGTGCATTATGAACACAATATTCTGGTTAATACCCCCTTTTAATTAAATCAAAAGCAAAACACTGCAGATGTTAGATATTTATAATAAAAACAGGGATGAGGGGAGTGCTGTGCTAGTGGTATTCTATTTGATGTCATACATTGGTGGAAGGTGATACACTGGATATGGAGCCTGATGGATTGAAAGTGAAAACAAGAGGAATTCTGTGAGGGAGAGGATGGATGAGGCAGAAGTACATGAAATGGACCTTGAGGGCCCTGTTAATTATTTGTGAAGCGATATCTACACTGAGAAAAATGAAGACATATCAAAAACAATGGGAAAGATGTTTGCTTTGTCAAAGAGGTGCAAAGAAGTTAGATAAAGCTTAAGAATGGATAAAATTCTCAAAGGAAGGAGAATGTGATGAAATGTACTCATGGTGGTTATCAGTTTTAGAAAGTTATGGTGAATATTTGTTAACAACCTATTCTCAGAAATTGAGATAGTGATGTAAAGGAAAGGAAGAGTTGAAGATGAACCAGCTGAAGTCCAAGAGAAGGGTAGAAATTTGAATTCAGGTTTTCAATTTCAGGGCAGAAATAATATTGATACAGTCATCAACAAACTTTAAAAATGAGGGAGAGTGTCTCAGCACGACTGAAAGGAATGTTCCATACACACCACCAAAAGACAGATACCTGTATATGTTTGGTTGCATGAGAAACCCCAACCCCTGATAACATGTTTCAAAAGTAGATCTTTTACCTTCCAAGTGAGTTATCTCTGGCTTTCTGTTGTTGATGCAGAATTAGTGGAATCCCATGGTGTGTTAATGAATTTTGAATTTTGAATGGAGAATGGTTAGATCTTAATAAGGAGGTCAGAGAAGTTGAAAGGCTTGCCAGAGAATTGTTGCTTCAATAAAGGTTGCAGCATGACCAGGGCTTGGAGTAGAGACAGCAGAGAAGAGCAGCTGTTCAGAGAGGGGTGAGGAGGAGGACGAAGGTGGTTCTCAACAGAAGCCTGTACCAAACTGGGCTTTTTTATGGAGGATTTCTCCTACCTGCACTTCAGCTAAGAACAGTACCTGAGGCAGCAACAGTTTCACTGAAGGAGTGATCACTGAACAGAGCTACTTCCTATTGAACCTACCAGGGGAAGGACAGGGCTGGCACTGGTAGTCAAGGTAACATCAACCTCAACTGCTTCACTAGCCAAAACTTCCAAGCAAGAAAGTATCTCACAGTTCACATCCCACAGTTCATTGTCCATGCTGTATCAAGGAGGTGGTGAGATCCAGCATAGAACTCACTAACCAGAGGAGACTGTATATCAGACTATAAGGATTTCCCGTGGTGGAGGGTACAATCGACTGCTTTCACTTGATTCTATAGGTCTTATGTATTAACTGGGAGATGTTCCATAACTACAAGAGCTCCCACTTCTCAATGCTCAAACATCCTATTGGTGAATGCCTACTGTGCTGGCAGATAGCACAAACAATTCATCCTGTAGCAGTTGCCATTCTACCATCACTGACCTACCATGAAAAACCATTGACTGGCTACTGAGTGACCAGGGAAACCCAATTTACATCTGGTTATTGACTCCTCTCTTCCAGCAATCATGTGAAGACCACAGTGTATTATAATGGTAGCAATGCAGCAACCAGGAAAGGCACAGAGTGAATAATTGGTGTACAGAAGCTTAGTTTCGCTGTTTGGATTGTTCAGACGGAATTCGTGAGTACTGACTGGTCCATGTTTCCACGCTCATGTTATCTGTATAATCCTGTTATGGTGGTGCCACCCTTACATCCAAGTCTTCAAATGTCATGTTGGGAAGAGGAGGAAAGACAAGAGGAACAAGAAGCAGAGGTATCCAGGATCCAATTGCTCTGGGTGAGCTGTTTATGAGCAGTAGCTCAGACTGATGCTCCCTGGTGATCTGATTTCCACATTGCAATTACTACAGAAATCCATAACTTACAATCTATCTGCTACAGAACTACTCTTAGTCAAAATCCTGAAATAAAAGCTACGTGGAAAAAAATTTCATTCATCGGTATTCACATGAGAAAAAGACAATGTTGTCGAGGAGAATACTGAGATACAGACTACTAGACTAGATGGGATTACGGTTCACAAGCAGGTGGTGTTAGCAATTCTGGCAAATATAAAAATAGGTAAGTCCCCGGGACAGATGGGATTTATCCTAGGATTCTCTGGGAAGCCAGAGAGGAGATTGCTGAGCCTTTGACTTTGTTATGTCATTATTGTCAACAGGAATAGTGCCAAAAGACTGGAGGATAGCAAATGTTGACCCCTTGTTCAAGTAGGGGAGTACAGACAACCATGGTATTTATAGACCAGAGAGCATTACTTCAGTTGTGGGTAAAGTGTTAGAAAAGGTTATAAGAGATAGGATTTATAATCATCTAGAAGGATTAAGTTGATTAAGGATAGTCAACACAGTTTTGTGAAGGGTAGGCAGTGCCTCATAAACCTTCCTCAGTTCTTTGAGAAGGTGACCAAACAGGTGGATGAGGGTACAGCAGTTGATGTGGTGTATATGAATTTCAATAAAGCGTTTGATAAGGTTCCCCATGGTAGGCTATTGCACAAAATAGGGAGACATGGGATTGAGGGCGATTTAGTGGTTTGGATCAGAAATTGGCTAGCTGAAAGAAGACAGAGTGTGGTGGTTGAGGGGAAATGTTCATCCTGGAGTTCAGTTACTAGTGGCGTACCACAATGATCTGTTTTGGCTCCACTGATGTTTGTCATTTTTATAAATGACCTGGATGAGGGTGTAGATGGATGGGTTAGTAAACTTGTGGATGACACTAAGGTCAATAGAATTGTGTATAGTGCAGAAGGATGTTGTGAGCTTACAGAGGGACATAGATAAGCTGCAGAGATGGGCTGAGAGGTGGCAAATGGAGTTTAATGTAGAAAAGTCTGAGGCAATTCTCTTTGGAAGGAGCAATAGGAATAAACAGTACTGGGCTAATGGTAAGATTCTTAGTGGTATAGATGAGCAGAGAGATCTCAGTGTCAATGTGCATAGATCCCTGAAAGTTGCCACGCAGGTTGATAGGGTTGTTAAGGAGGATACGGTGTGATAGCTTTTATTGGTAGACGGATTGAATTTCAGAACCATGAGGTCATGCTGCAGCTGTATAAAACTTTGGTGCGTCTGTATTGCATACAGTTCTGGTCATCGCATTATAGGAAGGATGTGGATGCATTGGAAAGTGTTCAGAGGAGATTTACTAAAATGTTGCCTGATATGGAGGGAAGATCTTATGAGGAAAGGCTCAGGGATTTGGGGCTGTTTTCTGTGGAGAGAAGAAGGTTGAGAGGTGACTTAATTGAGATTATAAGACAATCAGAGGGTTAGATAGGATGGACACTGAGAGCCTTTTTCCTCAGATTGTGATGGCTAAAATGAAGGGGCATAGCTTTAGATTGAGAGGTGATAGATATCGGACAGCTGTCAGAGGTAGTTTCTTTACTCAGAGAGTAGTGGGGGTGTGGAACTCACTGCTACAACAAAAGTAGACTTGCCAACTTTAAGAGCATTTAAATGGTCATTGGATAGTCATATGGATGGAAATGGAATTGTGTAGATTAGATGGGATTCAGATTGGTTTCACAGGTCGACACAACATCGAGGGCCAAAGGGCCTGTACTGCACTGTAATGTTCTAGGTTCATTAACTAATCCATCCAAAACTTCCAAGGCTGCATACAAAACTGAACTATTTACCTTTTGTTCATTCTCACACTACCTTACAAGTATTTTTGCCTAGTAATCGTAAGTAGGTTTACACAAGGGACTGCAATATGGCTGCAGAAGGCTGTTGATTTCAGCAGGAGAGACTGCACATGGCCTTGCAGGATGTGCTCAAGTAACTTTGAGCCTTGAAAGCCCAGTTTCAAGCTACACCTTCTTGTCAGGTCCAGCAGCAATTTGGGTTTACTGGCCAGTAGTCAGTGCACATTGGTAGGAGCACATGGGCTATTACCTAGGAAAAGACAGCAGGTTTATGCATCAATATACCAGAACCATTCCCATGGTCAACACCTCAACATCTTAGTAATCTGTTGATCACAATTTATGGACTGTTTTTAGAGCTGGTATTGAGAATCTTAGACACTGACATCTGCAGACTCAATGGCAGAAGCTAAGCCTGCGTGAGATTATCGATTGGATTTTATGACCTGAAGCAGAGTTTTGATTGCAGTACTGAGACTTTCCATGGACTTCTGGCTTAACTGCAAAAACTGAAGCATCAACCATGAGATGCTGCATTATAGCCATGCCCTCGACTTCATGCTGGAAAGGCTGGATGTCAAGACCTACAAAAAAATCCAGTGCCAAATTGGTGCCAGTTTTCTCCAAGCTCTTTTACACTGCCAACAGGCTCAGTGCAGACCTGTCAACGCACTCACCAATGCATCACAATATGCATGCTCATCAGTATTCACATGTACTTGAAGTCCCCATATGACTCCTCCAAAGGGGAGCTTATCACTGAGCCCTCACCCTCTGGTGAGTTGACCCAAAACTATTCTTTCCCCTAACATGATTGCAATCATCTTTGCCCAGTTGCTCACCAAGTTCTTCTCCTAGACTCTCTGAAATTCCCACGGTACCTGAATCAGAGCTTGTATCTCTGATTACCAGATCAAGTGCTGAAAATGTGTTGCTGGAAAAGCGCAGCAGGTCAGGCAGCATCCAAGGAACAGGAAATTCGATGTTTCGGGCAAAAGCCCTTCATCAGGATCAAGTGGCTGCTTCTTCATCAAAATTCTGGTGTAGCTCACAGTCTTCAGGATGAGGCATGCAGGAGAGGGTGAGCAGAGGGTCAGGTTGGGTTGGGAAGGAAGAGGTCTATAAACATACCACCTGCATCTGACACATCATGTGAAGGATCATAGCAGGAAGAGGATGACATGGAATATAAGGAACAGCATAAACCAGGATTGTATATTCAACCTGTTTCCAGCAACCTTAGTTACAGTGACCACAGCCACGGCTGGCCCTCCTTCAGAAGGTTCAGTCACTGTTGAGGTTCCCAATTCCCATGAGATTTTATGCTGCTCCCTGGTTTATAGGCAACCTTGCTACAAGAGAGAGTGAGAGAGGTAAGAAGGCCAGTGAGTACGTTGCAATGTATCTCGAAGATGGCCTGAGAGAGGTGAAAAGCTGGAGTCATGTGCAAGCAGTGAAGCTGGAAACATTGGTATGTGGATGAGAGGAAGGTAGTGTTTTGATGTGTTAGGGCATGAGTCCTGATTGCTAATGAGCGAATGATGGGATATTGAGCAGCATGAGATGGTGGTGGCACAGTAGGGAGCTGCATTCACTAACTTTGATCACCTATATGAGTCCATTAAACGAGTGCAACCAGTGCAATCAATTGTTCAGGACTACATTCTGAGAATTAACCCCTGTGGCTACCATCTCCCACTGCCTTCATGGAGTTAATCTCCTGCCCTCATCCCTCATACATTTCCCAGAATGTTTCCATTTTTCATCCACATTGTTAAAGTCTCCAATAATGCATCAGAAAGTTGTTATTCTAGGCATTTCCTCCAAAGGAAGTCTTCCATAGACAGTTATTGCAGCTCTCGTTAAATAAGAGCAGTTGCTGTTTAAAAGGGGGAGGGATTGTCTTTATCAGGATCAGGCTGGCTATGCATTTTGTAAGCCATATGTTGCTGGACCCCTATGTTGAATGTGCAGCCACTTAGGATCAAGTTTCACATAGGTCTGTATGCTGAAATTGGATAGATAAAACAGTCCATATAATGTTTACATGCTGTCAGATTCAACAGAACCAGGCTTCAGGCAGCTCTGTGTCATGACCCCTATAACCACTGGGTTTCTTTATTGAAATTTCTCCCCCCTCTCCCCTCATTAATGAAAGTTTAACCATCTGCCCATATGGCACACATTTTATGGATTTGTTAGTTTAATTTTCAGCTAGTCTGGAAATTCTGCTGTGCTAAAGTTACACAGCAGCTAATCTGAAAGCGCCTGCAACATTTCTCAACCTGCTAAACTATCACATAACCAACATATGCATATCTACATTGCTGTGGAATGAGTAATATTAATGCTCAATGAAGAGCTGCGCTGAATCCATAAACCTAAATTTAGAAATGGCAAAAAGACAAAGTGAAGCATACTTCATGAATCATGGAGCTATCCACTTCTTGTTACAGGGTAAATCAAACAGGCAAGGTCAGGATTTGATTCTTGAACGACGAACACTTTTTTTAAAATATAGTTGAGAGGGATGTACAAAATGAGATGTGTGATGTCATGAAAAATCCCAAGATGAAAAAAGTGGATGACCATGATATAAATTGCATAAGCCAACTTAATTACAGAAACTATATATGGCAAACAAAGCAAGCTGCAGGTACCTTGTTTGTCACCTTGAGTAGTTTAATAGGCTTAATTTATTATTTTTTTAATACATTTATGGGATGTGGGAATTGCTAGCTGGCCAACATGTATTGCCCATTCACAGTTGCCTTTGAGAAGGTGGTGGTGAGCTGCCTTCTTGAATCGCTGCAATCCACCCGCTGTGGGTTGAACCACAATGTCATTAGGGAGTGAGTTCCTAGTGACTGTGATGGAAAGATGATATATTTCCAAGACAGGGTGGTGAGTAGTTTGGAAGATAACTTGAAGGTGGTGGTGTTCCTTTGTATCTGCTGCCTTGTCCTTCCAGATGGAAGTGGTCATGGGTTTGGAAGGTGCTGTCTGAGGTGAATATCTGTGGTGCATCTTGTAGATAGTATACCCTCTGCTACTGATCATCAGTGGTGGGGAGAGTGGATGCTTGTGGATTTAATACCAGTTGAGTGGGCTGCTTTGTCCTTGATGGTGTCAAGCTTCTTAAGTGTTGTTGGAGCTGCACTCATCCAGGCAAGCATCCCACTACTGACTTCTACCTTGTAGGTGATGGACAGGCTTTGGGGAGTCAGGAGGTGAGTTACTCACCTAGCCTCTATCCTGCTATTTATTTATTTATTTATCTATATTTATATCCAGTTGAGTTTCTGGTATAAGGTAACCCCCCAGGATGTTGATAGTAGGGGATTCTGTGAAAGTAACACCATTGAATATCATGGGGTGGTGGTTAGATTGCCTCTTATTGGTGTTGAAATCTTCGGGTAAAAAATGAGGTCTGCAGATGCTGGAGATCACAGTTGAAAATGTGTTGCTGGTTAAAGCACAGCAGGTTAGGCAGCATCCAAGGAATAGGAAATTCGACGTTTCGGGCATAAGGTGTTGGTCATACCCTGGCATTTGTCTGGCACAAATGTGACTTGTCACTTATCAATCCACACCTGAATGTTGTCCAGATCTTGTTGCATTTGAACATGCACTCTTCAGTATCTCAGGAGTCACAAATGTGCTGAGCATTGCACAATCATCAGCAAACATCTCAAATTCTGATCTTGTGATGAAGGGAAGACCATTGATGAAACAGCTGAAGATGGTTGTACCTAGGACAGTATCCTGGGGAATTTCTGCAGAAATGTCCTGGAGCTGAGATAGCTGACCTCCAACAACCATGACCATCTTTCTATATGCTGAGTATGATACCAACCAGCGGAGAGTTTGCTCCTCATGCCCATTGATGCCATTTTGATACAGATCCTTGACACCACATTCAATTGAATGTGTCCTTGATGTCATGGGCTCTCACCTCACCTCTGGAATTCAGCCCTTTTGCCCATGTTTGAACCAAGGCTATAACAAAGTCTAGAGCTGATGGCCCTGAAGGAACTCATACTGGCTGTCACTGAGCAGGTTATTACTCAGCAGATGCTGCTTGACAGCACTATTGATGACACCTTCCATCACTTTTCTGATGATCGAGAGTGAACTGATTGGGTGGTATTTGTCTGGGTTGGATTTGTCCTGCTTTTTATATACGGGACATACCTGGTCAAATTTCCACATTGTCGGGCAGATGCTAATGTCATAATTTTACTGAAACAGTTTGGCTAGGAGAGCAGCAAGTTCTGAAGAAAAGTCTTCAGTACTATTGTGGGAATATTGCCAGGGCACATAGCCTTTACGGTATCCAGTGCCTCCAACCATTTCTTCTTGTCACAGAGAATGAATTGAATTGGCTGAAGACTGGTATCTAATGCTGGAGGAGGCCGAGATGGTTCATAGTCTTTTGTCTGAAGATTGCTGTGGATGCTTCAGCCTTATCTTTTGCAATGGACTCTTCCATTAGTGGGCGGCACGGTGGCACAGTGGTTAGCACTGCTGCCTCACAGCGCCTGTAGATCCGGGTTCAATTCCCGACTCAGGCGACTGACTGTGTGGAGTTTGCACGTTCTCCCCGTGTCTGCGTGGGTTTCCTCCGGGTGCTCCGGTTTCCTCCCACAGTCCAAAGATGTGCGGGTCAGGTGAATTGGCCAAGCTAAATTGCCCGTAGTGTTAGGTAAGGGGTAATATGTAGGGGTATGGGTGGGTTGCGCTTCGGCGGGTCGGTGTGGACTTGTTGGGCCGAAGGGCCTGTTTCCACACTGTAAGTCTAATCTAATTATTGAGAACAGGGATATTTGTGAAGCCTTCTCCTCCAGTAAGTTGTTTAATTGTCCAGAACCACTTATGACTGGATGTGGTAGGACTACAGAGTTTAAATCTGATCCATTGGTTGTGGGGGCACTTGTTGCTTACGCTCGATTATCTGAACGAGATGGGCGGGCATTATTCCCTTAGGATAATTGATTATTCGGTTAATTGATTCAATGCCTTTCGTCTGAGTCTCAGAGTTTTCTGTTAAATCCACTCCCCATTCAGGAGGCAAGGAAGCAGCACACTGCACGCAAGACCCCAACACCCAACCCTATCCAATCCCAACATCCGCCCGACCCCATCCAACCCTATCCAATCCCAACACCCGCCCGACCCCATCCCACCCCATTCAATCCCGACACCCGCCTGACCCCCAACCCCATCCAACCCTGACCCCTGCCCAAGCCCCAATCCCATCCAATCCCAACCCTTGCCTGACCCCCAATCCTGTCCAGCCCCGATTTCAGCCCACCCCCAAACCCGACTCACCCCTGTCTGCGCCTCCAACCCCGTCCAACCCTGACCCATGCCCACCCTCCAACTTCCATCCGTCCCCGATCCCCACCCGCCAGCCCCCCTAACCCCATCTGCCCCCACTACACCTCCCACCCCCATCCGCACCCCCACCACCAGTCATACCCGACCGCTCTGCCTCCCTATCTGCCCCCGCAGCTCTCCCCACCGCCCCTGGGGCAGCCAGACTGGACACCAACAGTAAAACTGCTGCTGTGTTTTAGTGGGTGAGTCTCCAAATAGCGCGCATGCACACACACACACACACACACGCCCGTGCACGTACACACACACAACGTTTTACTGCAACCTTTTGAAAGGTTCCACCTTTGCCCTGTACAGAACAATGTTGGAGAGATTATCTAGGGAAGGGGGGACTTAGGGTACCCCCGCCCCGGAGAACTCCAGGGAAAGCTTGGGCGGAGAGAGAGAAGGTGGGCAGTCAGTCAGTTGAAGATGGTGCCTGGGCTCCCATCGATGTCTAGGACTGTTCTCATCAGCATGTTAGTAAGCCAAGTATACTTTTAATCACACTAAACAGAAGACATGATTAGTGTTGGAAATACGTCATTGATGTAATGTTTCTATCGGGACCTTGAGATCTTCTTCGGATAATCTGATGTTCAGATAATTGATATTCGGATAATGGAGGTTCCTCTGTAGTTTTGTTTGGTAGCTTCACTAAGTTGACAGCTCATTTTCAGGCACAGCTGGTTCTGCTCCTGGCATGCCCTCCTGCACTCTCCCTTTGATTTGATAACATGAATCACAATAATGCTCACTGCTGCTGCAGCTTGAAGCAGGCCAAAGACACTTACAGTTTAAAATTGAAGAAATGGAAAGTTTGGTCAATTTATTCCTTTTGATTGAGTAAACCTGTTGATTGCTGCTACGTGGAAGCATAGGAGGCTAAAACTAGAGACTGTGGGAGAAACTCGTCAGGAAAGCCAATTCTATTGGGTGAAATGATACATTTCAGGCAGGAAGAATGAGGAGAGTCTCCGGTTTAGAATGGACTGGCCAAATGCAAACAGCTTCCAGGGAAAGAAACATGTATCTTTCGAAAATCTTGAGGCTGCTCCTGGGATTTCAGGCTTAGTTCAAGATTTATTACAGTATTTATACAGTTATTATAACCATACAGTTTACTAAGATAAGATATTTTTCTATTTTGTTGTATTAATATTCAAAAACAAAAACAAAAACAAAAAAATTGTAGAGTTTTTTTTTCAAACAGAATTTTAGGGTTTGTTTTGTGTTATAGGGTAGGCTAGTAGTTAGTAGACAGTAGTTGTATTGCAATTTGTGTTTTTTTTTCTTTTTATTATACTGATATTTGTTATTGGTTATATTTTTCAATAATTTTATATTTTGTAAAGTTAAAAAAAGTTGCTCATAAATATAGTTACAAAACAAATGAGATTTTTAAGGGTCTACAGCAAACAGCCGAGGTTTATTTGTATTCTTAATCCAGGAATTTTAAAAGTCTCTATATGTTTGAGAAGTTTATTTTGAAACCAAAGATTTTTTTTCAAAAAGTTGTGTTTCATTCTGGAGAGTCCTACATGCTCAGCTCTGGAGAAGATTTCATTTCTCTTCGAGGAATTTATTGAAGAGGAATCATTTTTCCTCAGTTAATTAGCTAAGTGGTTAATTTAAGTTTTATATGTTTGATAGATATATTTTAAATCTTATTCCATTTTAACATTATTTTCTGTAGGTAATGAAAAGTAATTTATCTTATATGCAAGGTGTTACTTACACATCCTTTTTTTTAGACTTACTTTTATGAAGGTCATTTATGAGGCACAGAGTGAGATGGCTAGTAGATTTAGAAAAGTTATTATCCAGTAGGATCAGTCAGATAGATGAGTGACTATCATGAAAGGTAAGAAAATAGTTCAAAAGTCTCCAGTGGCTATTCCTCTATCAAATAGTTACTCAGTTTTCAGAACTGTTAAAGGGGAAAGAATCTCCAAGGAAAATGGAAGGGCCAGTCAGTTATTGGACACTTGGAATGATTCTTGTGTTAGGCAGTATTTGACAAAATTTTTTAGAAGAACTGTTGTGGGGACTCTCCTGTCAGGGGCATAGACAGGAGATTCTGTGGCAGTGAGCATAAATTTAGGATGGATTAGTGGTGCTGGAAGACCACAGCAGTTCAGGCAGCATCCAAGGAGCAGCCTTGGATGCTGCCTGAACTGCTGTGGTCTTCCAGCACCACTAATCCAGAATCTGGTTTCCAGCATCTGCAGTCATTGTTTTTACCTCATAAATTTAAGATGGTTTATTGCTTTCCTGGTGCTAGGATTAAGGATGTCTCTAAACATTTCAAGCAGATTGTTAAAGGTGAGGTTGAGAAACCAGGAATTATTGTGTACATTGGTAGGAATGACATTTTTAGTGAAAAGATTAAAGCAGTACAGACAGAATTTAAGAGGTAAGGTAGAAGATGAAAAAAAACCCTTAAAAGTAGTAATTTCTGGTTTCTCCCAATGCCAAACTCAAATGAGTGAAGGAGCAAAAGGTTAAAGAAGATAAATCAATGGCTGAAGAGCTGGTGGATTGTTCAGGGATTCAGGTTTTTGGACAATTGCATTGTCTTTTGGGACAGGAGAAAACCTGTTTAAAAAGGATGGATCCAAACTAAACTGGAAAGGCACCAATATTTTAGTGGGGAGATTTGATAATTCTGTTAAGGATAATCCAAAGACATTCTACAAATACATTAAGAGCAAGAGGGTAACTAGAAAGAGACTTGGGCCTCTTAAAGATCAAGGAGGTCATTATTGTGCTAAACACTAGGAGATGGGAGAGTTACTAAACGAATATTTGTGTCAGTTTTTACTGTGGAGAAAGAAATGGAACCCAGAGAATACATAATATACTTAGATGTTTTAAAAACAGTTCGCATTACAGAAGAGGAAATTCAGGAGGTCTTAGAGAATACTGAGTAACCTCAATTATCCAAAGGACATGGGTGGGGCGTATTTAATTCAGTTAATCAAATTCTGGATAACTTAATGCCGGATAACATTGTTTAGCCAAGCATCAGAATCTTGTGATCTTTCCAGGTAATCCGATATTCGGATAATCGAATGCCGGATAATCAAGGTTTTTCTGTATAAAAGTGGATAAATCTCTGGGCCTGATCTAATGTATCCCTGAAGGTTGTGGGAGGTAAGGGAGGAAAATACAAGACCTCTTTCAGAAATATTTGCATCATCTGAAACTACGGGTGCAGTGCCTGATGACTGGAGGGTGGCTAATGTTGTACCTTTGTTTAAGAAAGATTGTAAGGAGAAATTGGTGAATTATAGACCTGTGAGTCTGACTTTTGTTGTGGGTAATTTGTTAGAGGTGATTATGGATATTTGGAGAGGCAAAAATTGATTAGGGATAGTCTGCGTGATTTTGTTTGAGGAAAATCATGTCTTGTAAACTTGATTGAGTATGTGGGGAAGTTACTAACAAGGTTCATGATGGACTAGCAGTAGATGTTGTTTATTTGGATTTTAGTAAAGCCTTTGACAAGGTTCCATATGATAGTGTATTTAGTAAAGTTAGATCCAATGGGTTTCAGGCTTGCCAATTGTATACATAATTGGCCTAACAGCAGGAAACAAACAGTAATGATGGAGGGTTGCTTTTCGGACTGGAGGCCTGTCACCAGCAGGGTTTCACAGGGATCAGTTCTGGCTCCTCTTTTATTTGTCAATTATATAAATGATTTTGATGAGAATATAGAAGGCAAAGTTAAATAATTTTGTGGAAGACACCAAAATTGGTGAAATGGTGAGCAATGAAGAAGGTTTTCTAAGATTACAAAAGGATCTTGATCAAATGGGTCAATGGGCTGACAAATGGCAGATGTAGTTCCATCTGGATAAATGTGAGGAATTGCATTTTGGTCCAACCAACAAGGTTAGGGCCTATACAATTAATGGTAGGGCCTTGGGTAATGTTGTAGAACAGAGATAACCAGGGTTAAGGTACATAATTCTTTAAAATTTGTGTCACATATAGACAGGGTGTTTAAGAAGGTGTTTAGCATGCTTGCCTTCATTGCTCAGTCTTTTGAGTATAGGATTTGGGATGTTATGTGGCAGTTGTACAGGACATTGGTGAGGCCTCTTTTGGAAAACTGTGTCCCATTCTGGTTGCCCAGTTTTTGGCAGGATATTATTAAGCTTGAGAGTGTTCAGAAGAGATTTACCAGGATGTTGACTGTATGGCAGATTTGATTATAAAGAAAGGCTGAATAGGTTGGTATTTTTTTCACTGAAGCATAGGAAGTTTTGAGGTGACCTGATAAAAGTTATAAAATTATAAGAGGTATAGATAGAGTTCGTAGTCATTGTCTTTTCCCTAGTTGGGGGATTTTAAGACTTGGGCCACATTTTTAAGGTGAGAGGAGAGAGATTTAAAAAAGATATAAGAGGCAAATATTTTACACAGTGGGTGGTTTGCATGTGGAATCAACTTCCTGAGGAAGTAGTGGATGCGGGTACAATTAAAATGTTTAAAAGGCATTTGGATGGATACATGAATAGGAAAGGTTCAGAGGTATATGGACCAGGAGCAGGCAGGTGGGACTAGTTTAGTTTCGGATTATGTTCAGCATGGACTGGTTGGACCATAAGGTCTGTTGCCTATGACTCTATGAGAGGGAGGATAAACTAAATCCTATAGTTTTAAAGGGATCATACAAAGAGAGTTGGGTGCTGGATGGGTGCTTGGTTGGTGGTGAGGGAAGACGATGTTGTATGTAGTCAAAGGTAGGAGCTTTTGAACAGTGACATTACCCCTCACCCCCGACCATGTGAAGAGTAAAGCTGGAGTATTCATTGATTTCAGACAAAACTTCAGCCAGACAAGAAGTCCAGAGAGGCCTATTTGATATCAGGAGCACCTCACTGATTTACCCAATTGCTGAGTGGTGACATGAGTTTCTCACTTGGCAGTACAGAGATGCCATTTAAAGGAAGTCATAGCTTGATAACAGCCTTATTAATGCTACAACTCAGCACATTAAAATTCAGTATCTCATTTACAAATGCGCTGATGAAGGGCTTGTGCCCAAAACGTCGAATTTCCTGTTCCTTGGATGCTGCCTGACCTGCTGCGCTTTAACCAGCAACACACTTTCAGCTACTAAATGCACTGAACAAACTAGCCATTGAGAAATCTTGACATGGAAGTCAAAGCAAGTACCTTCCAACTTCATCCTCTGGCTGCAAGAAGCTTGTATATTGCTTGTACAGGACATTGGTGAGGCCTCTTCTGGAATACAAACAGAATCTCAGGGCTCGATCCACTTGCACCCCTTGCACTCCTTAACAACAGACATTGTCATCTGGCCCTTGCCAATCCTCCAAAACCATCATGGGACCCCTACAAATTACTTGCAGGCAATATAAGAAGCATGGACTGGCATTGCAGTGTGTATTGGCATCTAGCATTGTGAGGCTGCAGCAGGGACAATTTGCAGCAGGGACAGGATTGTTCACTCACTCCCTTAGAGCCCATTTATTTAGCACCTAATTGCATGCTTGCAGCATCCAGACGTTACTTTGCCTTGCCTTACCACATGCCATGCCAGTCAGTACACCAGTGCTTCAAATAGAGCCATAAGCTGTTAGTAGTCCTGCATTGATGTGTTCTTTAGTGGAGACACACAGACAAGCTGGTTGTCATGCTCATCAGTGGGGCTTTGTCTGGGGTTGGGGACGCTCTGCTGTTCTACATGTCAATCTAATGCCTAAAACATGTGCCAGCTTCCTGCCCTCTGTACTTGTATTCAACTAAATGGCCATGTCAGAAAGTAAATAGTGACCATTCCTCAGTCCAGTCAAGTGAAGGCCATTGACGGTCAGAGATACTGATATCATCAGTTGTGGACATTGTCCACCCTCAGTTCAGGGGGTTTGAAATATTCAGTTGTCCACTTGGGTTGCTTGCAGTCGGGATATGTCTGACCACAGTCTAGGAAGTGAGAGTGATCAGTCCTGAAGAGCTAGAACCAGCCCTCTGCCAATTCACGTTTCCTCAGTTGGAGAGTTGCCAAGATAACAGTCAGGGGTCTGGTTTGTTATGCTTTGGGTATGGTCATCGAAATTGGTCAGAAGTCTGAGGTGAATACAGTCCTGGGGAACAATCCAGTGATCATTCAGGAGGATGCAGCATGAGGATCACTTCCAAAAGAGGTGGAAAATCAAGGTTAATGGATATGGCATAAGATGGAGGCATTTACAGAGGACAGTCATGAGGAGAGAACTCAAGGTGTATGGGGGTTATAGGGAACACCATAGGATGGCATAGTAGGGTACACGAAAGGGGGTATTGGCAGTAACCACCACCGTAGCCTGCACAGGAGGGAGAATAGAGGAGCAAAATGGGATCAAAAAGGTATAATGCTGGGGTTCAATTGTAGTGAAGATAGTTGGAGGCAAAGTTCAATACGGTGCATTTCCATATGAGGAAATAGATGAAAATGGCTTTTTGGGTATTACAAGGCAAAAGGGGCATGGAGGTTTCGGGGACACTGGGCAAACAATCACAGCCAGCATTGTCCACAAAGAGCATTGTTTCCTGCTACCCATGTGCCATTCTCTAGATACAAAATGCAACTAGAAATGGCTGGAACAATGCCCAAGGTAGGCACAACCAGTGTTAGTTTGATGGGTGACAGTATGGGATCCACATCATCTGGATGTTTAACAGGGAAAATACATGAAGCAACCATTTGTAAAATTCAATTACATTTGATTTGCAATCAGTTCCAGTATCCAGTTGCCATGCATACAAAGTAAAGGTGTACAATGCTTCAGGGTCAGATGCTTTTCAAAGGCAGTTTATCCCACCCCATTAGTAGTCAGGTAGCTAGCCCATTGCCTTCCACCTATTCCTAAACTGGTCCTCATAATAGAGAGGTGGGTAAGACATCCACTAGTCTGTCTACCCTTTGGCCTATTGAGATTTTTTTGCCCACTTAAAGCTACAAATCCAACTCTACTGCCATATTATGCTGGGCAATGAATGGTGGATGAGAGTAGGAAGGCTGTTTTCTCACCCAAGTTGGTAAAGGATAGGAAGGAAATGTTTATTGGAGGGAGTGCCCCATGCATGAGCATGGCCCCGCTTTGAGGCTCTCTGTCTGGCCTCCAGAAGGAGAGCTTACATGGCTAGCAGCTCCCACTAATGGATTCGGACTGCTGACTCAGATTGGTTGCCAGCTCCTGAGGATGGGAGTGCTTCCCGCTGAGGGGATCAGCTCCCACCCCAAGCTGTTAAACTCCCTGCAAGCTGCATCCTGGGTAGGAGGCTAGGGATTGTGAGATAAGCAGTCAAACGATGTGGTGCTGGAAAAGCACAGCCAGTAAGGCAGCATCAGAGGAGCAGGAGAATCAATGTTTTGAGCATAACCTCTTCATCAGGAATAGCTTATGTCCAAAACATCGATTCTCCTGTTCCTCGGATGCTGCCTGACTGGCTGTGCCTTTCCAGCGCCAGACATTTTGACTCTGATCTCCAGTATCTGCAGTTCTCACTTTCTCCCCATTGTGAGATAAGCAGTACACTGTCCTCTCCCCCCCACCCCCACACACCCCATGTTCAAATTAGCTCAATATTGAATTCAGTAACGTTAGACCTCTGTCCCTATTTTGTTTCAGGCTTTTATGATTTTCTTCTATTTACTATCTTTTCATAATCTTGTTTCTTTGTTATTTCCATTAATTGGTGCTCAAACAGCAGTTAACCTGTCATTTACAGATCTGCTAGACACATCTTTTGTTTCTTTAGATATACTGTTTTGCTTTATTGTCTCCGACAATTTCCACAGATAGAAGCATTTTTAAGAGCATCATCCATTTTATAAGGAGGAGGTAGACATGGAATGATGTATGAACTCATAATTAAATATTCCAGCAGTATTTGCTTTGTGAAATGAAGCAAGATTATGTTTGCAAAACAGAGGGACACAAGGAGCTTGGTGAAGGTTGCTGTCTGCAGACCAGCTAAAATCGTGCCATTGGTAGGTGCTGGAGTAGTTTCCAGAATACAGCAGAGCACAGATCCTGATTGGGAGAATATACTGTCATCAAGTCAGTTCATGATAAAATGGCATTTGAGGAAGTTCTGAACTTGATCTACGAAAGAGAAGAGTTGTCAGGTTTAAATTTAATTTGATGACTCATCGCATCACTAAACTCTGGGGAGTTGCTGAGAATTCTGTGGGATCCATCTTGATCACAAATGCCATTTAATTATGCTTCATGGTATGTTCGACCACTGTTACCCATATTTGCCTCAAATTATATATGCATGTTAGAATATCAAGTTAAATATATATAGTCAATTGTACACCATTCTAACCTTGTATAGTAAAGTTTATCATTGTTTCTTAAAACTGTTGAGCCTTGTGGCTCTAGTTTCTTTGTTTTTTTAGATTACTTACAGTGTGGAAACAGGCCCTTCGGCCCAGTAAGTCCACACCGAATCTCCGAAGAGCAACCCAACCCATTTCCCAACATTTATCCCTTCACCTAACACTACGGGCAATTTTGCATGGCCAATTCACCTAACCTGCACATTTTTGGACTGTGGGAGGAAACCCAAGCAGACACGGGGAGAATGTGCAAACTCCACACAGACGGTTGCCTGAGGTGGGAATTGAACCCGGGTCACTGGTGCTGTGAGGCAGCAGTGCTAACCACTGTGCCACCGTGCTGCCCTACACTGGGATCTTTCTGGGATCTCAGACTTTGGATGCAATGTACCCTAGAGGTGATGAAAAAAGCCACCACTAATACTGTTATTAGTATTCCTACTAATTGCCTTTGTGCTCTATGGGCACATGAGGCTGTGCATGTCAGAATCATGGAAGTTGATGCTGACCATTGTGCACAGACTCTCAGAGCAACTGCACGTGTGCAGAGAGGATGGTGGACACTTCCTTAGTGCTAAACTGGAGTGACAGTCTAGATGTTGTACACAAATCTCTGAGTATAACCTGAATCCATGAACTTCTGATTCAGAGATTGTGACAAACAGCAATAACGTCACTACAATACTATTCACAAATTTTCCTACATTAACAAATACTTGCATTATTAGGAATATTCAGATAGAAAATCAATGCCATCTCTGAATCCTGGACTTTATTTCAATAAATGAATATCTTCTGCAGTATGGCACTTCCATGTGATCAAGAATTCCATTGTTATCAAGTTCTTTGCACAATAGAAGTGAGTATAATTCATATTGAACATCTAACCCATTCAGACCGGAAATGAGCAAGTCAAGATATTGTCAGATGTACATTTGAAGAATGGTATCATGTGGTCGTTCACTAATGTTATCATCTATTTCATGATCATATTCTAATGCTTCTCAACAATTCCTCTCTGACACGCGCCTACCCTCAAAGCCATTTTTCAAATATTTCTAAATTTGTCATTTCGCATTTCAGAGCAGTCTCAAATGCCTTGCTATTGCATTTCCCACACAGTGAATGTTCACAACTCAAAACGAAAATATTTCTAAATCTACTTTACAGGTATAAGAGACATTTGCCAAAATCTGCACAGGAAAGCTAAATTTTATTAACTGACTCTGGGAGGGAAGAGTTTGAAGAAGAGATTTGAAGTGTCATTTTGTTGTATTCCATTATTTACAGTCTGATCAGAGAAATGTGTGAAGCTTCATATGAGATCCTGTACCTGCCTAACAGTGAATAGAAGTTTGTTACTGTACAGGTCAGGGAGAAGTTTTCTCTTCTTTCTTTATTTGCAACTAGGAGGCATGTTCCTGTCCCTGATATATATCAATAACAGAGATAGACTGTTTTCCCCTCCCTCTTCCAATTCCCTGACTCATCATTTTATTTTGAGCAGGAATTTACAAGGTAGTTTGTCACTGAGTCAACCAAGAAGTCCGAGATTTAAATGCAAATCTTCGATAAGTGGACTGCACCAGACCAGGTAATATAATCTTGTCAAAGTTTTCCTCAAAACTTTCAACTATACACTTTTTAGACAATTCAGCTCAAATTCCCAGACCTGCCTGATTCCATGAAGACTCCGTCCCTTTCTTCCTCTCAATGTCAGTGTCAGCTGTGATTCTATCAACAGCATTCTTGCTCCTGAGTCAGAAGACGGAGGGTTAAAGTCCCACTTGAGGCTCTGGACTGGACTTTACCAATGGACTGACTCAAGATCCCAGTACCAGGGTCATTTCCAGATGCTGCACCCAAATGTCTTGAGTAATTGGATTTCTGTTGGTTAGTTGCACTACATAATAAATTAAAGGCAGTTCAGTGGAAGTTGATCAACAACAGATAGTGATTGGATGTTAGCGATGACAGTGCGTTTCATGGAACCATCTTTGAAGGCCAATCTACAAACTTCGGACTGATAGCCCATAGAGAAGGTCAGTCAAAAAGATGGAAAAGAAGGCTGTATGTGAAGGCATGGCAGGTGTGAAAGGAAGTATCTCTGTTTCAGCAGTATCTCATTGGGTACGCTCCTGCAGACAGTACAGAAAAGAAAATACTTGGGATAAAATTTTGAATTATTGTAACAATATGCTTCCCGCTTGTTGATCATAAGGGATAGCATTGACACAGTTCACATTATCCTGTGAATTTGTGTAAATAAAAGACAGGGCTTATGCCCGAAACTTCGAATTTCCTGTTCCTTGGATGCTGCCTGACCTGCTGCGCTTTTCCAGCAACACATTTTCAGCTCTGATCTCCAGCATCTGCAGACCTCACTTTCTCCTCCTAAATAAAAGACAGTCCAATTAAAGGTAAGATTGTATTAGGCATGAGATTCTACAGTGAGAGAATGAAAGAGAAACTTATTTTCGCAGAAGTAACCAATACATACAGAAACTGAGACTGCAAACCAATAATTAAAGCATATTCATGGCAGAACAAATCCTGTCTTGTATTCTGCTGAAAGACATTACAGGCCAAAAGTAGAGAATTATCATCTGCAGGATGCAGATATTGTGGAGGAAAGAGAAGTAAGGCACATCCAGAGCAGAGTTCACATTGCAAGAAAGTGAATCCTTTTGCACACAAGTCTTTGGCCAGAAGGAAGCACAATGAGCAAATAAAGATACCCATTGTAGAGATATTGGCTGAAGATTCTGAACATTCACTACATGACAAAACAGGTTTCTTCAGTCAGATTAATGGGTGTTAAATGGTTTCTGACAGTTGGAATGATTGAAGGATGAGGAGAATATCTAGTCAATATGAGATGTCTGATAAACACCAGTGTATCATGACTTTAGCAGACACTTGAGAAATTGCTCAACTTCCAAAAATTAAGTCCTCAAAGTAGGATTGAGGTTTATATGAGACTCATGTTGGGAGGGCAGATTACTCTGACAGCCCAATGCAAAGGAGGAAGATCTGGAATTCCAGATCATAGGCAGCAAGCAAAAGCCACTCATTTTACCTGGATCAAGTCAAAAAGCTTCAATTGGTAACACTCAACATGCCAAAAGAGATTTGCAATGTGTCAGAGTCCACTAAATCATTGACTGTAGAACAGATCTTAGAGGAGTGCCAGCATGTATTTACAGCTTTAGGACATCTCCCTGAAAAATATAATCTGAACGTGGATGAAAGTATGAGATCAGTCTGTTGAGGAAAGTATGTACTGACTTCAAAAACAGCCTGAAATTTGAGATAGAAGAACTGTGAAAGAAACAAAAAATCATCAAGAAAGTGACAATCTTACAGAATGGATTAGCAGCTGGTGGCAGTGAAACAACCTGGAAAGCTGAAAGTTTATATCAGCCCAAAAGATTCAAATAAATCTGTACTACCTAAGGTACAAAAAATGATTATTGACAAGTGGAGCTTAATGACAGGGGCCACTTTCTAATGTTATGTATACAGTTTGGCATTTCAAACTACAGCTAAGCATCAATGCAACTAATATGGAAGAGTTAGTTTTCAACCCAGATTGGAATCTATAGTGAATGATCCCATAATTTATATGTATGCAGATGCAATAGAAGAAACCATTGTTGACCATAAATACACTCTCATATGACTGTTAGACAGAACTCACTAGATGAACTTGAAGCTGGACAAGAAGAAAATGTAATTAAAGATGACTGAAATCAAGTCTGCACTGACAGCAAATGGTCTTTGCTTGGATTCTGAAAAGGTGAGAGCTGTAGCAGCACAGCAGCAATCAGTAGATGTAAAAGAAGTACAACAATTTGTTAGATTTGTCAAATATTTAGCAAAATTATTGCATAGTTTGTCATTTGAGCCATTACAGCAACTCACAGCCAAGGATATGCAGTGTTACTGGGCATAGAACAAGAAGCAGCATTCAGTTACATCAAGCAACTAGTGAAACAACAGCAGTGCCAAACTACAATTTTGTAAATTGCTAAATCACCCCGCGGTGTGACATTAGCGAGACAGAACTTAGAGTAGTCAGTTTGAGCAAGGAGAACAGGTTGTATTTGTACCCAGATCCTTAACAAAAACCTTAAAAAAAAATGTTCAGATTGAGAAAAAGCACCAGGACATTATCTTTGTCTGTGGATATGTTCATCTCCACCTACTTGGAGGAGACTAAGTATTTGTTAATATTGTAAGTAGCACATTATTTCATTCATTATGTAAAGCCAACTGGCAGTGCTAAAGCATTTTGGGAGGTGTAGTCTATATTAATAAATTAATTAGTTAGCAATTACGAATTAATTAACATAGATTAGAGTTAGCAGGGCATGTGATGTATCGTGATTGTACAAGTAGAAGTTTCATGTGCCCAGAAAAAAAATACATCTGCAAGGTTTGTAGCTCAGGCTGAGGTTTAGGTTTAGGTTTAGGTTCAGGTTGAGCTGTAGATTTGATATCCAGATGTTTCATTACCTGGCTAGGTAACATCATCAGTGGCAACCTCCAAGTGAAGCAAAGCTGTTGTCTCCTGCTTTCTATTTATATCTTTCTCCTGGATGGGGTTCCTGGGGTTTGTGGTGATGTCATTTCCTGTTCGTTTTCTGAGAGGTTGATAGATGGCATCAAGATCTATGTGTTTGTTTATGGCGTTGTGGTTGGAGTGCCACGACCCTCTCTCCTTCGTAGCCCTACACACGGATGAAAAAAAAACACGATTTCGACTGGGACAACACATCTATCCTGGGACAGGCTAAGCAAAGACATGCCAGAGAATTCCTAGAGTCTGGCACTCCAACCACAACGCCATAAACAAACACACAGATCTAGATACCATCTATCAACCCCTCAGAAAATGAACAGGAAATGACATCACCACAAACCCCAACAACCCCATCCAGGACAAACATATAAATAGAAAGCAGGAGACAACAGCTTTGCTTCACTTGGAGGTCGCCTCTGATAATGTTACCTAGCCAGGTAATGAAATGTCTGGATATCAAACCTACAGCTCAGCGAGCAAACCTACACCCTAAAAGATACATCTGCTGCAAGTGCTTATGGCTGGAGTATCTTTAGCTTAGTGTTGTCGAGCTGAAAGCTGAGCTGCAAAGATTGTGGCTCAATGACCAAGGGAGAGTTGTCTGGACATTTACTCCAGGAGGCGGTCACATGTCTGGGGATAGGATCTTCTGATATCTTAGTGGTCAGGGACAGGAGAATGTCACTGCAAGAGAGGTAGGGAAGAGGACCCATAGGGCAATAGACAAAATTTAGGTTGCACAAGTCTGCTAATGGTACACATGCACACTGTTGTCTGTTCATCTCAAATTTGCTCATTTGTAAAGTGATGTTACTTCTCCGGGGAGTATCATTTACATGGAAAGTGATGATGTCATAAAAGTTGTTGCTGATTCATTTCTATTGATGAGAAACAGTGGATAGCAAGAACAGATGGTCATTGTGAACTCTGCAGATAATCAACTGCCTGAAATGAAGTAACAAATTATATTTTGTATGTATAAGTCAGCAACTGCTACAATATCTGTGGGCATTCTCCGTCACCACACAGAATGGAGATGGTAAATGCTCTGGTGATTCCAAGTTGCCTATGCCCTGACCCTGTGTGTGAGGATTAAATGCTTTGCATTCTGACTGCCCCTCCAATGCTTAGTTCTAGCAATGAAGTCAGTTTATCTTTGTCATTTTACCTTGATTTTGTCACTCATAGTTGTTATTTTTTCTGGCTTGAGTAGTTTTTTTTTCATTACCATGTTGGTACAATGACGTTAATCTTGGGTTTGCGCTATGTTCCATGCCTTTACTGGGTTATTTCTCCACTATAGGATGACCTTGTACAAGTTAGTGCCAGATTAGCTCGATTTCTCTTTGACCATTTCTGAGGCCTCTTCAGATTTTTCCATTTGACTGAGGACATTATGGAGATGGTATGTGACGTTGAATTTCCCAGACATTTTTGAAATGTCTGAATTCTTCACTCATGGACTAAAGGTCATTGTTATTCATTGCAATGTCAGGAATGCTATTATAGCTAAAGTGTACTTTCAAGTATTTTACAACTGCGTTGTTTGCCACTGAAATCAGCCAGTATAATGCTAGTTGTCAGAATAGCGATCGATGGTGCCATTATAATCAGTTCTTGCAGAAGTGAAGAGGTCTGCTCAAAGCTTTATCCATTGTTTATCTAGGATATCACGAGTAACTTTTGAGTTTAGTTAGCTTGGTATTGTTACAGGCTCTATGCCTGGGTGATGTGGTCCCTTTTTTATTAATTCATGTGATGTGGGTGTCTCTGGCTGGCCAGCATTTATTGCGTGTCCCTAGGTGCCCTTGAGAAGATGGTGGTGAGCTGCGTTCTTGAATTGCTGCAGTCTAGGTGCTGTAGGTAGATCCACAATTCTATTATGGAGGGAATTCCAGGATCTTGGCCAGCAATAGTGAAGGAATAGAAATATAATTCCAAGTCAGGATGGTGAATAGCTTGGAAGGGAATTTGCAGGTGGTGGTATTCCCATGTATCTGTTTCCCCTATCCTTCTTGATGGAAGCAGCCGTGGGTTTGGAAGATGCTATCTAAGTACCTTTGGTGAATTTCTGCAGTGTATCTTGGAGGCTACTGCTTGGCATCAGTGTTGGAGAGAGTGGATATTTGTGTATGCGGTATCAGTCAAGAGGGTTCCTTGTTCTGAGTGGCATCAATCTTCTTGAATATTGTTGGAGCTGCATACAGCCAGGTAAGTGGAGAGTATTCCATCACACTCCTGACTTGAACTTGTAGATGTGGACAGGCTCTGGGGATTTAGGAGGGGAGTTATTCCAAGCCTCCGATCTTCTCTTGTTGCCACTGTTTATGTTACCAGTCCAGTTGAGTTTCTGGTCAATGGTAACCCTAGTATATTGATTGGGGGGGAGGAGAAATTCAGTAGTGATAATTCCATTAAATGTCAAGTATTTCTCGCGTCTTTCTGCTGGCCCTTCTGCAATCTCATTGCATGTGTTCATTGTTGAGAGCATTTCTCTTGCCTGCCTCAGACAAGACTCAATTCTTTGTTAGATTAAATGGATGCACTTCAGCATTTATTTTCCTATCTCCTTTGGGATAATAACGATTTCCTTCATATAAAATGCCATTTTGGGTAACACTTCATCTTTGTATGCCCAAAATTCTCATATATCCGAGTAAGTTATGGCAAATATTTGACAGCTGGATCTTTGTCAGAATGCAGAGTTTGTCTCAGGCTGTCATCTACTTGGTGATGATATTCACCAGGAAGACATACAAAACCTATAGAACCATATTTGAGGATATGTTTCTGAGTAAAATGATGTCATGCCCACCAAAACATTGCAAATTTCTGCTGGCATGTTAATAAAGCATTGGACTGAGCATCATTCGATTATACAGTCTCAACTTCACATTCAAGGGCTCATCCTTGGGTCACCATCTTGAGCTACCTGACTATCTGTGAAGCACGTGATGTTGCATAAAGCACCAGTGTGTGTCTGATATTTAACATTTACTTAATAGTATCTTTTTGCAGTCATCATTCTAACAGTCACCAACTAATTTTCACCTTTAGACCTGAAGCTACCAACTTGCTGTACAGCGGAGATTGGTCTGTCAGAATCATTGATGACCTCTCTCCAGTAGCTGTCTTTACAAGCTTGCCTTGCTTTCCCAGCTAAACATTTGTATGTAAAGCGAATTGCTTATTTCAGTTACTACACTGCATTCCTGACACTGGGCATGCCTTGTTTGTTTTTGTGTAACTTCTGCCATGCTTAAATCCTGTTCCCGAGCTTTTCTTTATGCTGGTCTCCTGCAAACATTTCTTCTTTCTTTCTCATAAGTTATTCTCACTCTGTCTCGAATGTTTTTCAGTAAGGTCTTGTTTGTTCTCACACTAATACACTGTTGCTAATGAGTGACAACTTCTGTTGACAACTTTCTTGAGAGTATATTTCTGATTTAATTTCATTTATTTATTGTCATGTGTATTTTGTTACAATATACAGGGAAAAGTGTTATATAGTTTTGTGACTCTTCAGCATCATCATAAAATAAGCAAAAACATAGGATATAAAGGCAAAAGAATAAATAAATAAAAAGTGTTCAACTTTACAGCTCTTCTTGATAAGTGCTCTACCATGAAACAATGGCCTGCCAAAATTCCTCTTTGATGTAAGAGTCACTATGCTTTGGCGTTATCTTGTTGAGTCTTCATTGGACCTTGCCAATGCTGCCACCACTGAACCTTCCGAATAGTTCACTAGCCAATCTCGACTCTACCCATCGCCACAAGTCCGCTTCAGGCCCACCTGGCCAACACAGCCATTGCCAACATTGAAGGGTCTCGTACAGGGTTTAAACTCTGCTCTGCCATTTCCTTCATGAATCTGTGTTGGGTGCAGACACCATCTGGAGCCCAAATTTGTCTCCGCTGCAGCAAACATGAGTTGTCGCTAAGACCACCTTGTCGATGCAGAGGACTCTGGGAACCCAAACTCTCTCCACTGCAGCCACAAGTCTGCGCTGGGTCGACATCTTGACTTCCATGAATCTGTGCTGGGCCTACTTGCCAGTGCTGATGTCAATGCCACGAATGAGCTCTTCAACAAGAGATAACTAAAATAAAAGAGAAAAAAGAAGAAAAAAGAGAAAAAGGAAGCAAAAAGAAAAACAATTGGAGTGGACGAGCCCAGGCTCAGAAGTCCTACTCCACTGCCATCTTACCAGAAGAAAGAAGTTTCTCCCCTCTCAGCAGCTGTGTTCTCAACACTAAGACAATCTTCTCCTTGATGAGATCATTATTCTATGACTCTATGCTCTTTCAATTGTCCATTCTCTCAGGAGACAACTAGATGTGTCAATGTTATCACACTCTTCTTCTTCCCCAGAACTCGGATGTCAAATATACACAGTTCGTAAGTAACTTTTAGATGGGATTCAAAGTGTATTTTTGATGCCTTCAAAATCTCTGCAGTCCAACTTTCCTGCCCTTCAATGTGATCTGGTTTTCAATACAGAGAGTAGACAAAATTCCAATTCTGGCTCATCACCTTATATTTCCATAGCAGCAACAAGTGAAAAATTCATTGCCATTCTTCAAAGCTGCAGACTGCAGTTTTTAATTCTTCCTTTGTGTATTTTTTATAACAGCTAACTCTCTTACAGCTCCGAAATTTCATTCAGTTGCACTTGCCCAGTTCCGTCACCATGTCATGTGATGTGTTTTAATGTCTGCTACAAGCAAAAAGGAAACTATTTACAGCAGGAATGTAACTCACAGAACTACAGCAAGTCAGCCAGTACGTTATGTAGAAATGTATTTCTCCATACAGTTATATTAAGGGTATGATAAGTGTCAAAGGGAGGGGATTGCTAGCAAGAGACAGGGACATCACAAACAAGAGGAGAGCATAGCTCTCAGCATACCATACACTTCTCAATACCAGGTCACTCAACAGGCCATTAATTGCCCTCTTGGGGGTTGCAATTGGGAGGGGGCCATGGAGCTATTCAAGGCAGAGCTAGGATGGCAGTATCATAGGTCATCTAATCCACTTAAATCCACCGACCACCCCACTCTGACTCCAAGCTCACTCTAGTGGAGGCCATTAGGAAAGGCATGCGTTAGTGTGTGACAGAGAGAGAGTTTGTGTTAGGACATGTATATGAGTGAGAGTGAGTGTATGGAAGTGGGTGTCTTTGTGTGTTAAAATGTGTGGACAAATGAGAAATAAGCCCCATTGCCTGCCGAATAGTTGTCGAACTTTCGCTGTCTGAAATCACATGGCTTCCTAGCAAGATACAGAAAGGATGTCAGCTGAACTATACTGTTCACAATCTTCAATCAAGAGCAGAGAAAATAAAATAAATCTGACGGGAAATGTTACTGTCTCTATCTTTGAACTTTTTGCTGTATGTTCACTCGATCTTGTGCTTATTGCTGCTATCGAATGTATTCAATCTTGTCTTGCCACATTGACAATACTTGAATATCATGTGGAATATTAAATTCTTGGATATGATTACTTGTCCTAATTGTAAATTAATTCCAGTGAATTTTGCCAATGTTGTTGGCAGTCAGAAAATTTCCTACCACTCTATAAAAGGTGATACGCATGATAATTAATTTCCAAGTGAAGAGAAAAACAATGGACATAAAATTCAGATGCATAGTTCCACACTGACACTGAAAGTCCTACCTGCTTTACCCTGGGAAGACAGTGATGTGACCCATTAGTTGCATAGACTATACAACATTCTCTATCTTAAAATGGTCCTCAAAGGCATACCCAAAAATGTTGAACTGTTAATATTGTAACTTCCACAGACAAATCAGCAGATTCTTTGCTAGAGTTCTAAGTTTGGACGACACAGGTCTTGGTCTGAATTTTGCACTCTCAAGAAAGGAAGCATGGAGCAGCAATTTGACCTTGCAGTCAGGTTTATCAAAGGGACAGATAGCCTAATACTTGTATGTTAAGTATTTGGAGTTTTCTCTAATGTAAAGTCTATGAGAATGTTCACGCATGGTGCATTGAGCAATGTGAAAGGCTAATGCTGGAGTAGGACACGCCACATGAGCAGTTGACTGGCAGTGTCTGCCGTAGGAGCTCAACTGGACCTTTTGGTGCACAGCAGTCAAGTCTTCAGATCTCAAAAGCGTATCTACTTGGCCACCTGCTCCAGTTCCCTTCTGAAGGTGGTCTTTGAGAGTTTCCTGCCCAGTGTAGGACCAGGTCAATAGCTGCCAATCAGGAATAAGCCATCACTGTGCATGTAGTGGGAGAAAAATGAAAGAAGAAAAGTGTATGAGGCCATATAAGTGACACAGATGGTACGTCATTGCATTTCATTTTAAATGGTTAATGACTACATGAGGTTAATGCGCCGAATTCTGAGATTACAGATTTCTTTACTGTACTATAAGCGCCTTGTTCATATAATTATCCTTTGAAGATCCTCACATCCTCACAAAGAGCACCTTCCCTCAGACAAAATAGACATCAAACACACCACCCACTCTGAATGTAGTGGGAGTCATTTTATCATTTGCATTTCAGATAAGGAAGGAAGGCAACACAGGTCATGCTTTGGAGAGCTAGTGGTACTATGTTGCCAATCTAGGTGAGCTTCTCAAACTTCCACGTTGCTTTCTTCCTTACACTCACCATTGACCCTATCAGTTCAGAATTTCTGCACATTCCCGTCTAACTCATTCAATCAAGTCTTCATTTGTACTTTATCTCCTCTAGCTCTATCCTGCAACTTAGTTATAGTCGCAAAGTGTGATCCTGGAAAAGCACAACGTGTCAGTTAGCATCTGAGGAGCAGGAGAGCCAATGTTTCAGGCACATACCCTTCATCAGGAATGAGGGGAGTGAAGGGGCTAAGGGATAATAGGAGGGTGGGGTGGGGGTGGGGCTGGGGGAGGAGATAGCTGGGAAGGTGATAGGTGGATGCAGATGAGGGGTGATTATGATAGGTCAGTGGGGAGGGTGGAGCAGGTAAGTGGGAAGGAAGATGGATAGATAGGACAGGTCAAGAGGGCAGTGCCGGTTGGAGGGTTGGATCTGAGATGAGGTGGGAGGAGGGGACATTTGGAAACTAGCGAGGTCACCGTTGATGCTGTGTGGTTGAAGGGTTCCACGGCAGAAGATGAGGCATTCTTCCTCTAGTCGTCCATCCACTCCACCTTCCTCACCGACCTATCACAATCACCCCCATCTGCATCCACCTATCACCTTCCCAGATACCTTCCCCCCAGCCCCACCCCATCCCCACCCTTCTTTTTATCTCTCAGCCCCCTTACCCCCTGACAAGCCATGTCCTAGTCACTAGAATAAAATCAGACAATGCCCTTCATTGACTGGCAGAGTCCTGCTTGAATTGAATGAGAACTACTCCCCTTAGATTTTAAGGCCCTACATTTAGTTGAAGAACTTGCAGTGTGTTTGTTGTGTAAGCTTTTGGCACATGCTGCAGGTGTGACATTGTCATTGCTCCATGCCATACAACATGTCCACCCACTTGACTGATCACTATTAGCAAATATGACCAGCTGCCTGGCTTTGTGACTGCAATAAATGGCAAGGCAAGTAGGATCAATGGACCAAGAGCCCTGAGATGTTCAGATGTATGTGTTAGGTGCTTGTCCCTATATGCAAAACCGTCCTGTGTTGAGAGATATTGGTGAGCTCCAAAGGGCAACAGTGAAGTTTTGAAAGGTATTATCAAAAATTTCGAGATGTGCCAAGATGATGTGGAGAGGCTGTGTAAGAAACCTTATGCAAATGAAGTATTCCCTGAAATGGTGGAGAATATCGGCCAAAAGATGAAGGCTATCTAATTTTTCTCTACTGCTTGGGAAATTAGCAAACTGCATATAAAAGAGGTGAGGTTAGGTAGTAATAAGATATTAATGCATGTAGATATTCCCTTTGTTGCTCACTAGTGAGATTCTCATTTCATCACGAACACCTTGGGTTGAACATCAGTCTTTTTTTACATTAAGAATCTCATTTTTATGATCTCATCTTATTGACTCAACAGACTTGCCATTGCCCCTGTCATACAGGGGCTGGGTAGATTCCACCGTTGGTGTCCAAGAGTTTCCATCGCAGAAATTTTTTTTCTCAGCTTCCCTTGGAGACCCAGCTAGGCATGAAGAAAAAGTGGGCTGTCTGTATCATGTCGTCAGCAATCTGCTGAGGCCTACTGCTGCATACAGAGCTTGCCTTTAGCGTTAAGAAGCAGAGATCAGGAAATCCAACAAGTTCTACATTCAATTGGCTGAGGTAGATTCACAAACTATACACGTTCCCTTCTTTGATGTGAACCAGCATGAGCATGTTGCAAAATGCAACTGCCACAACCAAAAATCGGGCCAAATAAGTTTCTATTTCACAGAAGGTATAACAGGTTGTTTAGTCAAGGAGGACAGAAATGAACCTTCTACGTTCCTCACAGGGTAAATTTTCTCCCAGTTAAGAGATGAGTAACTTATGTTCAAATACAAGAACTTTCCAGCCGGGGTAATGAATAGCTATGAGCCTAGAAATGTGAATTGTCATTGAAATCCTCCACCTCCTTGATACCAAGGTTTCTACAAGAATTTCTATGAAATTTCTGTGGGACAATGTTATAGCCTGTACTAAAGTCTCGGCTATGATCAACTCACTGCATTATATCAGGGATTTGAGCCTTGATCCCAATTTCTGTGATTTAATATGATGTTGTGTGGAATCTATTCTGAAGCCACTGTGAGAGGATGAAAACTCATCAAAAATAGGTTCATACTAAAACTAGATAGGAGTAGCAGTTTAGTTTATTTGAAACTACAAAGAAAGAGATGGCACAAAAGGAATCAACCCTCAGTCTATATTTTCAGGATGGGTTGCAATGATTAAATTGAAAGAACAATCATAGTTATGTATGTAAATACTGAACTTGAGAGAGATTTTGTTGGAATGATATTGCTTCTGACTGAGAAGTGTCCCAGTTAAAATCTCACTCCATGACATGTTGGCCATGGAAGGAATGTTCATGTGGCTGAGATCAAGTTGGTAATCAGCCTGGAAGATCCATCCAACACATGACACTATTCTCCAAGTGAGAAAAGAATATGATTAAACAGAATAAAACAATTTAAGTATTGCAGCCAATTGATGGACAATAAAGTCTCAATGCAAATGTGAAAAATTGCTTTTTTTTTGGGCTGACACAGGGTTTTGTCTTGTAAAATTGCTTTGTGATCTCTAATATCTACATGACCACTAAACAGGGCATCAATCCAAAGCATTATCCAAAATGCAGAGAGTAATTCAACATTCTCTTTCTCATGCAGAGGAATTTCAGCCTAAATTATAGGTTCCAGGGGCTGAGTTCAATCCTTCAAACACAGGTGAGAACATTGCCAACTAAATGAAGCTGTTACTTCATTCATATCTCTGAAAGCTAAAACCCTATTGAAATTGTTTGCATGCATAGTGATGGTGAAAAGACTGATATAAAGAATTATGCACAGCAACATCAGATAGCTTTTAGAATACTATGTGAACAACTTAATGATGCCCACCATTCTTTTCAATTCCTTTTTAGTGCTGTGCATTTTTCATTTCAATTTCAATCACAATTTTACCTCAGGAGGCTTTTCTAAGACATTTATAAGAAAATACTCAAGCTGCAAGTTGTGAATGTAACATAACAAATTATTTGTTGCAGTTAAACATTTCATTTCAATAAATAAATTACAATCATCTTGGACAGTTTAACAGTGCATAATACTAATCCAAACTCAACTTTTAGTTGCATGAAATGTATAATCTTTATTTCACAGATAGTGGTTTTGCTGTATTTTGTTCAGAAACCATCACAGTTGTCAAAGGCCATGTTGAACCAAGTTGTTTGGTTTCTTATTACCTTTAATATTGACTTCTTGCAAATACCTCACTTCAGTCTACTCTCCACTGGCAGCTTGCCTTCAAACACCTAGGGCCGTCCCCAAATCTCTTTACCATTCCAGCCGCTTTCAATAAACTCCTATAACACTTTACCTCTTTCTCCAAGCTTCAATGCAGATTTCTTAGTAGTTTCAACATGCAATTTGATGTTAAATTTTGTGAATATATGCTCATCTGAAATTATTTGGGATGTATTATTGGCGCTTTATAAACACAAATTGTTGTTTTTTTGAGGAGCTTATTAAAAACAGACTGCCTCCGTGAAAGAAAAGACGAATTTCTTTTATAAATTTGGGTCAAGAGATAAAAAAAAGCAACAGTAACTTTTGTCACAACAATTTTCAAAGATTTGAACAGCAATTTTGTGTTTTGTGAACAAAAGGTTTCGGCAAAATGTTTTCTCAGTAAGGTGCTGCTTCCTTGAAAATAATATTTTACTGCATCTTCCTCAGTGTGTAAAATATATGAACAATGCAACAATTCTAAGTTCTTCTCTTGCCAACAGATATGACTATTAGGTAGTCACACATATATCAACCATTTGTTACAAATCCTAAATATTGCTTGTCAGCAAAAAGGTTTCTGCTTATCACAGTTTCTGGTTTATAGAGAGGTTTAACAAGGCCCAGACTGTCCTACATTGCATAGGAATGATAGGAACTCTTATCATCATCTTTCAAATACTTGAGATATGAGAAACAATGGAACATTCAAAAAAAGCACAATCTGACGCAGCTCCATGCAAGACTTTTTCATTGTGAAAAATCCAAATAGTATAGATCTTTCAGCCCACATAGAAGGATTGAAAACAGCCTAGCCAATATTTGACCCATCACTGTGTATCCTGCTCTAACTTGCTCTATCTACATCAATAGAACTTGGTCCCTTTCTCTCTCTCTCTCTCTCTCTCTCTCTCTCCGTATGTTGTTGTGTTGTGTCTCTCTGTTTGCTTCTATTTTCTTTTTCTACTAAGTATAAGGTCTGTTGCGGGGAAGGAGCTACCCGTGAAAGTGAAACAATGTCCCAATCGTGATCTACGAGCACCCTTTGAATTTAGCTTCCTGTCGGGAGTAAGACTTTTCAGAATTGTTATGACCAGAATTTTTACATTATTATTCGTATCAGAACAAAGTTAGAAATATGTTTAAATACCAGACATGACCTAATTTTGGGATTCTTGCTCTTTTTCATCGAGTGCGATCTTAAGGCCTCTGGTTAAGGGCACTAACTAGTAGCAAGCCCACATTCAGTAATCCCAACCTATCCTCTTTCTTTAGAGTGGTGGACAGCTTAGATTCTCCTGCCTTACTTCATGGAGTCAGGCCTGTTTTAGAGTCATAGAGTCAAAGAAATGTACAGCACAGAAACAGACCCTTCGGTCCATGTCAACCAGATATCCCAACCCGATCTAGTCCTATCTGCCAGTGCTATCCCTCCAAACCCTTCCTATTCATATGTCCATCCAAATGCCTTTTAAATGTTGCAATTGTACCAGCCTCCACTACTTCCTCTGTGAGCTCAGACCATACACGTACCACCCTCTGCGTGAAAAAGTTGCCCCTTAGGTTTCTTTTATATCTTTCCCCTCTCACCCTAAATTTATGCCCTCTGGTTCTGGACTCCCCCATCCCAGGGAAAAGACCTGGTCTATTTATCCTATCCATGCCCCTCATGATTTTATAAACCTCAATAAGGTCACCCCTCAGCCTCCAAAGCTGCAGGGAAAACATTCCAAGCCTAATGAATTTCTCCTGTAGTTCAAATCCTCCAACTCTGGCATCATCTTTGTAAATCTTTTCTGAACCCTTTCAAGGTTCACAACATCTTTTCAATAGGAAAGAGAGCAGAATTGTATGCAATATTCCAACAGTGGCCTAACTAAGTTCTGTACAGCCACAACATGACCTTCTAACTATGCTGCCTGACCTGCTGTGCTTTTCCAGCTACACACTCTCAACTCCTGTACTCAATACTCTGACCAGTAAAGGAAAGCATAGTAAATGCCTTCTTCACTATCCTATCTACCTGCGACTCCACTTTCAAGGAGATATGAACTACATTCCAAGGCTTCTTTGTTCAGCAACACTCCCTAGGACCTTACCACTAAGAGTATATATCCTGCTAAGATTTGCTTTCCCAAAATGCTGCACCTCACATTTATCTTCATTAAACTCCATCTGCCACTTCTCAGCCCAGTGGCTCATCTGATTTAGATCTCGTTGTAATCTGAGGTAACCTTCTTCGCTGTCCACTACACCTCCTATTTTGGTGTCTTCTGCCAAATTACTAACTATACCTCTTATGCTCACATCCAAACCATTTATATAAATGATGAAAAGTAGCGGACCCAGCATCAATCCTTGGGGTACTCCACTGGTCACAGGCCTCCAGTCTGAAAAACAACCCTCCACCACCACCTTTTGTCTTCTTCCTTTGAGCCAGTTCTGTATCCAAATGGTTAGTTCTCCCTGTATTCCATGAGATCCAATGTTGCTAACCAGTTTCCCATGGGGAACCTTGTCGAATGCCTTACTAAAGTCCATATAGATCACATCTACCGATCTACCCTCATCAATCCTCTTCATAAAACTCAATCAAGTTTGTGAGAAATGATTTCCCATGCACAAAACCATGTTGACTGTCCCGAATCAGTCTCTCCCTTTCCAAATACAAAGGAACCTCGATTATCTGAATAAGGTTGGCGGGCACTATTACATTTGGATAATTCATTTCCTCTGGGGCTAGGAATTTTCTGTGAAGTCTCCTCCCTGTTCAGGAGACAAGACAGCAGCACACTGTATGTGAGACCCCACCTTCAACCTTGCCTACATGCACCTTGCCCCCAAACCCATCCGTCTCCACCCTGCCTCCCACCTACCCACAACTCCATCCGCTCCCAGCCCTCCCACCCCAAATTCCGTCCGCTCCCACCCTGCCCTCCTCCCACCCCCAGCCCTGTCCGCTCACACCCTGCTGCCCCCCACCCCCAATCCCATCTGCTCCCACCCCAACCCCGTCTGCTCCCACCCTGCCCCCTCGCACCCCCAACTCAGTCCCCTCCCACCCTGCCCCCTCGCACTCCCAACCCCGTCCACTCACAGCCTGACTCCCCACCCCAATCCCATCCACTCACATCCTGACCCTCTCCCACCCCCAACCCCGTCCACTCACACCCTGCCCCTCTCCCACCCCCCAACCCCGTTCACTCCCACCATGCACCTCTCCCACCCCCAACCTCATCCACTCACACCCAGCCCCTCTCCCATCCCCAACCCTATCCACTCACACCCTGCCCCACTCCCACCCTCAACCCCATCTGCTCATACCCTGCCCCACTCCCACCCCCAACCCCATCCACTCACACCCTGCCCCTCTCCAACCCCCAATCTCATCCGCCCACATCCTGGCCCCCACCCCAACCAATCTGCTCCCACCCCAAACCCGATTGCTCCCACCCTGCCCCCTCCCACCCCCAACCCCATCCACTCCCACCCTGGCCCCCTCCCACCCCCTACCCCATCCACTCCCACCGTGCCCCACCCCCACCACCAACCCCATCTGCTCACACCCTGGCCCCCTCCCACCCCCAACCACATCCACTCCCACCATGCCCCCCTTCCCACTCCCAACCCCATCCACTCACACCCTGCCCCTCTCCCACCCCCAACCCCATCCACTCCCACCCTGGCCCCCTCCCACCCCTACCCCATCTGCTCCCACCCCCAACCCCATCTCTCACACCCTGCCCCCCTGCCACTCCCAACCCCATTCACTCACACCCTGCCCCTCTCCCACCCCCAACCCCGTCCACTCACACCCTGCCCCCCCGCCACTCCCAACCCTGTCTACTCACACCCTGCCCCTCTCCCACCCCCAACCCCATCCGCTCACACCCTGCCCCTCTCCTATCCCCCAACCCCGTTCACTCACACCGTGCCCCTTCCCACCCCCACCCCATCTGCTCACACATTGCCCCCCTCCCACCCCCACCCCATCCGCTCCCACCCTGCCCCCTCCCACCCCCAACACCGTCCGCTCACACCCTGCCCCCCTTCCCACCCAATCTCGTCTGCTCACACTCTGCCCCACCAACCCCCAACCCGTCCACCCATACCCTGTCCCCATCCGCCCAATCTCGTCCACTCCCACCCTGTCCACATCCCACCCTCAATCTTGTCCGTTCCCACCCTGTCCCCTCCCACCCCCAACCCCATCCGCTCCCACCCAGCCCCCCTCCCACTTCCACTCTCGTCCGCTCCCACCCCCAACCCAGTCCTCTCACACCCTGCCCCCCTCCCACGCCCAACCCAGTCCTCTCACACCCTGCCCCCCTCCCACCCCAACCCCATCCGCTCACACCCTGTCCCCCTCCCACCCCCAACCCCCTCCGCTCACACACTGCCCCCCTCCCACCCCCAACCCCCTCTGCTCGCACACTGCCCCCTCCCACCCCCAACCTCGTCCGCTCACACCCTGCCCCCCTCCCACCCCCAACCCAGTCCTCTCACACCCTGCCCCCCTCCCACCCCAACCCCATCCGCTCACACCCTGTCCCCCTCCCACCCCCAACCCCCTCCGCTCACACACTGCCCCCCTCCCACCCCCAACCCCCTCCGCTCGCACACTGCCCCCTCCCACCCCCAACCTCGTCCGCTCACACTCTGCCCCCCTCCCACTCCCAACCCTGTCCACTCACACCCTGCCCCCTGCCCACCCCTATCTTGTTCACTCCCACCCTGCCTCCCTCCTACCCCCAATCTAGTCTGCTCCCATCCTGCCCCCCTCCCATTCCCAACCCTGTCCGCGCACACCCTGACCCCCCACCCACCCCCAATCTCGTCCGCTCCCACCCCACCCCGTCCGTTCCCACCCCCAACCCCGTCCACTCGCACCCTGACCCCCTCCCCCACACCCAACCCCATCTGCTCACACCCTGCCCCCTCCCACCGTCAACCCCGTCCGTTCACACCCTACCCCCCCAACCACCCCAATCTCGTCCACTCCCACCCCCAATCTCGTCCACTCCCACCCTGCCCCCCTCCCACCCCCTACCCTGTCCGCTCACACCCTGCCCCCCTCCCACCCCCAACCCTGTCCGCTCCCACCCCCAATCCCATCCGCTCTCACCCTGCCCCCCTTTCACCCCCAATTCCGTCTGCTCCCACCCTGCTCCCCTCTGACCCCCAATCCCATCCTCTCCCACTTTGCCCCCCCTCCCACCCCCAATCCTGTCTGCTCCCACCCCTCCCACCCCCAATCATGTTCGCCCTCAGTCTGCCCCCCCCGCCCACACCCAACCCTGTCCACTCCCACACCACCCCCCCACATGCCCCAACCCCATCTGCTCCCACCCCGGCTCCACCACACGCCACCATAGTTGTCAGGTCTCTGGCACTGAGACATAGGTGCAAAAGTAGAAAAGTGCCAGTGATAGGGGACTCAATAGTTAGACAGATTGACAGGAGATTTTGCAGTCAGGAGTTGGACTCCTGGAAGATATGTTGCCTCCCCGGTGCCAGGGTTCAGGATGTCGTCGATCAGGTTTACAAGATTCTGAAGGGGGAGGGTGGTATATATTGGCACCAATGATATAGCCAGGAAAGGGATTGAGAATCTGAAATGTGACAACAGAGAGTTAGGTTGGAAGCTGAAGGGCAGGACGAGTAGTGATCTCACGTTAGCTACTAGTGCCATGAGATAGTGAGGTGAGGAACAGTCAGTAAATGCAGCTTAACACGTGGCTGCGAGGCTGGTGCAGGAGGGAGGACTTCAGATACCTCAACCATTAGGATACCTCCTGGGGAAGGTGGGACCTGTACATGAAGGGTGGGTTGCACCTGAACTGGAGGGGCACAAATGTCCTGGGTGGGAGATTTGCCTGTGTGATTCGGGAGGATTTAAACTAGTTTGGCAGCGGGGTGGGAATCAGAGCCACATGTCTGAGAGAGGGCCAATTGCAGACAAGGCGGTGACAGGATGTTTACAGGAAAGTTTCTCACGCGATGAAACAAAGGGATCGATTAAAGTGTGCCTGCTCTAATGCCAAAATAAGAGTGACAAACATAGAGCATGGATCAGTACTTGGGGCTATGATGTTGTGGCCATAACAGGGACGTGGGTTCCACAGGGGCAGGAATGGTTGCTTGATCTTCCAGGGTTTGGATAACTTAAAAAGAACAGGGAGGGTGGAAAGAGAGGAGGGGTTGCAGTATTGTTGTTGAGGAAAGTTTGTCTACTGAGTCAGTGTGGGTGGAAGTTAGGAACAGTAAGGGAACAGCCACCGCATTGGGGGTTTTCTGCAGACCACCTTATAGCAGTAGAGAGATTGAAGATCTCATAGGCGGGCAGATTCTGGAAAAATGCAGAAGTAGCAGGACTGTTGTTATGGGTGATTTCAACTTTCCCAATATTGACTGGAACCTCCTTAGTGCAGATGGTTTGGATGGAGCCGTTTTTGTCAGGTGTGTTCAGGAGGGTTCCTTACTCAGTATGTAGACAGACTGACGAGGGAAGAATCAATTTTGGATTTGGTGCTCGGCAATGAGCCAGGACAGGTGTCAGATCTCGCAGTGGGAGAGCTCTTTGGTGACAGTGATAACAACTACCCCACATTTACCATAGCCTTGGAGTGGAAAAGGAGCAGTTACCGAAGGAAGATATTTAATTGGGGAAAAGGAAATTATGACGCTATCAGACGGGAGTTGGGAAGTACCAACTGGGAGCAATTTTCCACAGAAAGGGCACAGCAGATACATGAAGACTATTTAAGGAGTAGTTGTTGCAAGAGATGCGTGAATTTGTTCCTCAGAGACTGGTAAGAAGGGATAAAATTAAGGAACCTTGGATGACGAGAACAGAGGAACTTCTCATCAAAATGAAGAAGGCAGTTTATGTAAGGTGGAGGAAGCAAGGATCTAACACAGCTTTAGATACGTGAGGAATAAGAGAATGATCAGGGAGAAGGTAGGGCCGATCAGGGATAGCGGAGGGAACTTGTGTGTGGAGTCTGAGCAGGTAGGGGAAGCCCTAAATGAGTTTTTTGCTTTGGTTTTCATTAAGGAAAAGGAACATGTTGTAAATGAAAACTTTGAGGAGCTGGCATACAGTCTTGACCAGATCAAGATTGATGAAGTTGATGTGCTGGAAATTTTGGAAAACATTAAGATTGATAAGTCCCCAGGGCCAGACCAGATTTATCCTAGGCTGCTCCGGGAAGCGAGAAAGGAGGTTGCTAAGCCGCTGGCGAGGATATTTGCCTCCTCACTCTCCACAGGAGTCGTACCGGAGGATTGGAAGGAGGCGAATGTTGTTCCTCTTTTCAAGAAGGGTAATAGGGAAATCCCTGGCAACTACAGACCAATCAGTCTTACGTCTATGGTCAACAAAATTTTGGAAAGAATTCCGAGGTATAGGATTTATGACAATTTGGCAAAGCATAGTGTGATTAAAGGCAGTCAGCATGGCTTTGTGAGGGGTAGGTCATGCCTCACAAATCTTACTGAGTTCTTTGAGGAGATGACATGACAGGTCGATGACAGTCGAGCATTGGATATGGTGTATGTGGACTTCAGCAAAGCATTTGATAAGGTTCCCCATGGTAGACTCATTCATAAAGTCAGGATGTATGGGATTCAGGGAGATTTGGCTATCTGGATTCAGAATTGGCTGGCTGACAGAAGGCAGAGAGTGGGTGTAGCTGGAAAGCATTCAGCCTGGAGGTCAGTGTTGAGTGGGGTCACACAGGGCTCTGTTCTTGGGCCTCAGCTCTTTGTAGTTTTTACAAATGACTTGTATGATGAGGTTGAGGGGTGGGTTAGTAAATTTGCAGATGACACAAAGGTTGTAGGTTCCATTGATAGTATCGAGGGCTACTGCAGGCTGCAGGGCGACATAGACAGGATGCAAAACTGGGCTGAGAAATGACAGATGGAGTTCAACCTGGATAAATGTGATGTGATACATTTTGGAAGGTGGAACTCGAATGCTGAATATAGGATTAAAGACAGGATTCTTGACAGTGTGGAGGAACAGAGGGATCTGGGTGTGCAAGTACATAGATCCCTCAAAGTTGCCACCCAAGTGGATAGGGTTTTTAAGAAAGCATACGGTATATTGGCTTTCATTAATGGGAGGATCGAGTTTAAGAGCTGCGAGGTTTTGCTGCAGGTCTATAAGTCCCAGGTGAGACCACACTTGGAATATTGTGTTCAATTCTGGTTGCCCTACTATAGGAAAGATACAGAGGCTTTGGAGAGGGTGCAAAGAAAGCTTAAAAGGATGGTGGCTGGACTGGAGGGCTTGCCTTATGAAGAAAGGTTGAATAATCTCAGACTTTTCTCTCTGGAGAGAAGGAGGAAGAGAGGAGACCTGATCGAGGTGTACAAAATAATGAGTGGAATAGATAGAATCAATAGCCAGAGACTTTTCCCCAGGACAGGATTGACTGGTAAGAGGAATCACAGTTTGAAGATATTAGGTGGAAGGAATAAAGGAGACGTGAGAGATAGGTTCTTTACACAGAGAGTTGCGAATGCATGGAATGCGTTGCCAGCTGCGGTGGTGGAAGCAGAGTCACTGGGGACATTTAAGCAACAGCGGGACATCCACATGGAAAGCGGTGAGTTGAGGGGTGCATAGGTTAAGTTACCACATTTTAAAATTAGGATTAACCCTCAGCCCAACATCATGGGCCAAAGGGCCTGTTCTTTAGATTACTTAGTGAGGAAACAGGGCCTTTGGCCCAACAAGTCCACACTGACCCTCTGAAGAGCAGCCCACCTAGAACCCATTCTCCTACATTTACCCCTTCACCTAACACATGGCCAATTCACCTGACCTGCACTTTTGTTTTTGGACTGTGGGAGGAAACCCATGCAGACATGGGGAGAATGTGCAAACTCCACACACACAGCGCCTGATGTGAGAATTGAACTCAAGCCTCTGGCACTGTGAGGCAGCAGTGCTAACCACTGTGCCACCATGCCATCCATGTTCTGTGCTGTACTTTTCTATTTTCTATGTTCTATGTTGAACCCCGTCCACTCCCACCCCCCATCCCCTGCTCGCCCTCAACCCTCTCCATTCCCACCCTGCCCCCAGTCCAACCCCAGTCCATTTCCAACAACCGTCCGAGCCCCGTCCGCACCCCTGCTCCCCTCATCCAAACCGCGCTCCCCCCACTCTCCAGGGCAGTCAGACTACTGCTGCTGCTGCCTTTGTTGGGTAAGTCTCCAAACAGCACGTGCGTGTGCACACACACACAACCGTTTGACAAAGTCCGACTCTGCCTTGTACAGGACAATGTTGGAGAAATTATCTGGGGAAGGGGGGTTTAACGTACCCCCCTGTGTAGAACTCCAGGGAAAGTATAGGGGGAGAGAGAGGGTGGGACGTCAGTCATTTAGCGATGGTGCATGGAATGCCCAGCACTGTCCTTGGTAACATTTCAGTGAGCCAAGTTTGTTTTTAATCATTGAATCTGAAAATAAAAGACACAATCAGGGTTAAAACAGCTCTTTGACATAATGTTTCTATTGGGACCTTGAGATCCTCTTCAGACAATCTGATATTCGGATAATCGAGGTTCCTCTGTACAGGTACATCCTTTTTTGTTAGAAGCTGGGTAGAGTCATAGAGTCATAGAGATGTACAGCATGAAAACAGACCCTTCAGTCCAACCCATCCATGTTGACCAGATATCCCAACCAAATCTACTCCCACCAGCCAGCACCCAGCCCATATCCCTCCAAACCCTTCCTATTCATGTACCCATCCAAATGCCTCTTAAATGTTGCAATTGTACCAGCCTCCACCACTTCTTCTGGCAGCTCATTCCATACACATATCACCTTCTGTGTGAAAACGTTGCCCCATAGGTCTCTTTTACATCTTTCCCCTCTCACCCTAAACCTATGCCCTCTAGTTCTGGACTCCCCCACCCCAGGGAAAAGACTTTGTCTATTTATCATATCCATGCCCCTCATAATTTTGTAAACCTCTATAAGGTCACCCCTCAGCCTCTGACGCTTCAGGGAAAACAGCCCCAGCCTGTTCAGCCTCTCCCTATAGCTCAAATCCTCCAACCCTGGCAACATCCTTGTATATCTTTTCTGAACCCTTTCAAGTTTCACGACATCTTTCCGATAGGAAGGAGACCAGAATTGCATGCAATATTCCAACAGTGGCCTAACCAATGTCCTGTACAGCTGCAACATGACCTCCCAACTCCTGTACTCAATACTCTGACCGATAAAGGAGAGCAATCTAAATGCTTTCTTTACTATCCTATCTACCTGCGACTCTACTTTCAAGAAGCTATGAACCTGTACTCCAAGGTCTTTTTGTTCAGCAACACTCCCGAGGATCTTACCATTAAGTGTATAAGTCCTGCTAAGATTTGCTTTCCCAAAATGCAGCACATCACATTTATCTGAATTAAACTCCATCTGCCATTTCTCAGCCCATTGGCTCATCTGATCAAGATTCCATTGTAATCTGAGGTAACCCTCTTCACTGTCCACTAAACCTCCAATTTTGGTGTCATCTGCAAACTTACTAACTGTACCTCTTATGCTAGCATCCATCTCATTCGTGTAAATGACAAAAAGTAGAGGGTCCAGCACTGATCCTTGTGGCACTCCACTGGTCACAGGTCTCTAGTCTGAAAAACAACCCTCCACCACCACCCTCTGTCTTCTACCTTTGAGCCAATTCTGTATTCCAAATGGTTAGTTCTCCCTGTATTCTATGAGATCTAGCCTTGCTAATCAGTCTCCCACAGGGAACCTTGTCAAATGTCTTACTGAAATCCATATAGATCACATCTACCGCTCTGCCCTCATCAATTCGCTTTGTTACTTCCTCAAAAAACTCAATCAAGTTTGTGAGACATGATTTCCCACACACAAATCCATGTTGACTATCCCTAATCAGTCCTTGCCTTTCCAAATACATGTACATCCTGTCCCTCTGGATTTCCTCCAATAACTTGACCACCATGACATCAGGGTCATGGTCTATAGTTCCCTGGCCTGTCTTTACCGCCCTCCTTAAACAGTGGCACCACATTAGCCAACCTTCAGTTTTCTGGCACCTCACCAGTGACTAGAGATAACACAAATATCTCAGCAAGAGGCCCAGCGATCACTTCTCCAGCTTCCCACAGAGTTCTAGGGTACACCTCATCAGGTCTGGGGATTTATCCACTTTTATGCATTTCAAGACATCCAGCATTTCCTCCTATGTAATATGGACATTTTGCAAGATGTCACCATCTATTTCCCTACAGTTTATATCTTCCATATCCTTTTCCACAGTAAATACTGATGCAAAATACTCATTTAGTATCTCCTCCATTTTCTGCGGCTCCACACAAAGGCTGCCTTGCTGATCTTTGAGGGGCCCTATTCTCTCCCTAGTTATCCTTTTGTCCTTAATATATTTGTAAAAACCTTTTGGATTCTCCTTAATTCTATTTGCCAAAGCTATCTCATGTCCCCTTTTTGCCCTCCTGATTTCCCTTTTAAATATACTTCTACTTACTTTACACTCTTCTAAGGAGTCACACGATCTATCCTGTCTATACCTTACATATACTTCCTTCTTTTTCTTAACCAAATCCTCAATTTCTTTAATCATTCAGCATTCCCTTTACCTGCCAGCCTTTCATTTCATCCTGACAGGAATATACTTTCTCTAGATTCTCGTTATCTCATTTCTGAAGGATTCCCATTTTCCAATCGTCCCTTTACCTCCAAACATCTGCCCCCAGTCAGCTTTCGAAAGCTCTTGCCTAATACCGTCAAAATTAGCCTTTCTCCAATTTAGAACTTCAACTTTTAGACCTGGTCTATCCTTTTCCATCACTATTTCAAATCTAATAGAATTATGGTCACTGGCCCCAAAGTGCTCCCTCACTGACACCTCAGTTGCCTGCCCTGCCTTATTTCCCAAGAATAAGTCAAGCTTTTCACCTTCTCTAGTAGATACATCCACACACTGAAACAGAATTTTCTTTTTGTACACACTTAACAAATTCCTCTCTATCTAAACCCTTAACACTGTGGCAGTCCCAGTCTATGTTTGGAAATATTAAATCATGGAACCTCAGGGGAGTTGTGAAGCATGCAACGTTATGGATGAAAAGAAACATAGAACAGTACAGGTCCTTCGGCCCTTGATGTTGTGCCAACCTTTTATCCTACTCTAAGATCAAATTAACCTACATACCCTGCATTTTACTACCATCCATGTGCCTACCCAAGAGTCACTTAAATGTCCCTTATATATCTGACTCTACTACCACTGCTGGCAGTGCATTACATACACCCACCACTCTCTGTGTAAAGAACCTACCTGTGAAACCTCCCCTAAACAGTCAGAGTGTTCTTTCATTAACAGGTTTTGCAATACAAAATAGGTTTTTCAGATTCAGTAGTTGGATGCATTTTTACTCGCACGCTCTGTGCTGCAAAGGTAAATTGACCATTAGATTGATATGTATTTTGTAGATTGTGCAATATATTAGTGTGGTTTTCCTGAAACAAACAAATTCAGAAATTGCTGAAGAAATTCAAAAGATTTGGCAATATCTTTGACGATAAAACAGAGTTAACTTTTGGTTTTATTTATTGTAGTCGCATGTACCTAAGTACAGTGAAAAGCTTTGTTTTGTGAGCAGTACACACAGATCATAGCAAATAAAAACATACAGATCATCGGGTGCTTAGACAGAGTGAGGCATACAAAGTAACAGCTGGACAGGAGATGCACTAAGCAAGATGAACATTAGCAAGATCAAAGTTAAAAATTACACAACACCAGGTTATAGTCCAACAGGTTTGATTGGAAGTACTAGCTTTCGGAGCGTCGCTCCTTCGCCACAAAGGAGCAGTGCTCCGAAAGCTAGTGCTTCCAATTACACCTGTTGGGCTATAACTTGGTGTTATGTGATTTTTAACTTTGTACACCCTAGTACAACACCAGCATCTCCAAATCATTAGCAAGATCAACATTATTTGAACTTAGAGAAGCCCATTCATCAGTCTAATAACAGTAGGAAGAAGCTGTTCTTGAAACTGTCGGTGCGTATGTTCAAGCTTCTGTATTTTCTACCTGATGGAAGTTGTTGGAAGAGAGCATTACAGGGATGGGAGGGTTCTTTGATGATGTTGGCAGCTTTTCCATGGCAACAGAAAGTGTAGATGGAGTCCATGGGTGGGAGGTTGGCTTCCATGATGATCTGGGCTATGCACACAACTTTCTGTAGTTACTTACAGACTGGGCAGAGCAGGTGCCATATCAGACTATTATACACCAAGTTAGAATACTTCCTGTGGTGCATCTGCAAAAGTTGGTGAGGGTCTTTATGGACATGCCAAATTTCCTACATCGGGGAAACTAAATGTAAACTTCGGGAACGGTTCGCTGAGCATCTCAGCCGGACATGTAGGGGCCAACCAGACCTCCCAGTCACCAAACATTTAATTTCTCTTCCCACTGCCTTTCTGATGTGATTATCCTTGGCCTCATCCATTGCCACAACGAACCAACCCACAAATTGAAGGAACAACACCTCATCTTCTGCCTGGGCAGCCTACAGCCTGGAGGACTCAACACTAAGTTCTCCAATTTCAAATAAACTTCCTTCCCACCTTCCAACTCACTTCCCATCCCCTCTTTACCTGTCTTCACCTCTCCCAACTTCACCACTCCGCCCCCTCCACAATCTTTATCTGCAGCTCCCTTTACACCCATCCCCAGTCCTGAAGATAAGTTACATCTGAAAAATCGACTTCACCTCTTCCTGATGCCTCATTCCTGATGAAGGGCTTTTGCCTGAAATGTTGATTCTCCTGCTCCTCAGCTGCTGCCTGACCTACTGTGCTTTTCCAGCACCATACTCTCGACTCTGATCTCCAGCATCTGCAGTCCTGACTTTTTCTCACTTTCTGATGTTGCCTAACTTGCTGTGTTCCTCCAGCCTCCTATTTGTATGCCAAATTTCCTCAGCCACTTGAGGAAGAAGAGGTGTTGTTGTGCCTTCCTTGGCCATCGCACCTATGTGGGACATCTAGGACAGATTGTTACTTATCATCTCTCCAAGGAAGGTGACGCTGTCAACCCACTCCACCTCAGCTGCATTGATGTAGATAAGGATGTGTCCTCCTCCTTTCTTCCTGAAGTCAATGATCAGTTCTTTTGTTTTGCCAACATTGAGAGAGAGTTTGTTACCATTTCATCATGACACCAAACACTCTACCTCCTTCCTATATTCTGACTCCTCGTTGCTTGATATCCAGCCTACCACAGTAGTGTCTTCAGCAAACTTGTGGATGGTACTTGTACTGAATTTGGCTACACAGTTTTGCATGGACAGAGAGTACAGTAGGGGACTCAGAACACATCGTTGTAGGGCTTCAATGTTGAGCGTTATCATGGAGGAGGTGTTGTTGTCTATCTTCACTGATTGCGGTGCGTGGGTCAGGAATCTGAGGATCCAGTTGTAGGGGGCAGAGCCAAGACCTCGGTCTCAGAGTTTTGGGATTAGCCAGGAGGGGATTATGGTGTTAAGGCGGAGCCTGATGTAGGTATCCTTGTTACCTAGGTGTTCCAAGGATGAGTGTAGGGCTAAGGAAATGGGGTTTTCAGAATGTTTTCAAAAGAAGGATCATACCTACACTGTGCTCCACGCAACCCTATTGAAGCCATGATGGTGGTGACCACTTATAAACTCCCATCTCCACAATATCCCCATGCAATATCAACTCCCCACTGTATATGTCCCGTTGCCCTCCCTTTCACTGTCTCTGTACCCTCAGCATCCTCAGTTACTGCCTCCAATCCTCAGTGTTGAGCCTCACCCAATACCCTATTACAAAATCTCTCAGTCCCTATCTGCAGATCTCTAATAATGTCTCCGTAGCTCATATTCCTGATGATAAAGAACAGTGAACTTCATCAGAGCTCTTGTTTAGGCATCCATAGTTCACTTGGCAAATGACAAAATCACAATGATCAGCCAATGCTCTCTATCAACTGATCAACTAAACTTAAGATTAAACCACTCTGCCTATTGTCCCATGACGGAACCACAGAGTTATGAAGGTAGAAACAAATTCTGCCCTCAGGGAACATTCACACATGCACGCATCTAGTCACCCAGTATAGAAAATGATTAAGAGTAGGAACACTGATGTTCTTTTGCCTCCTGTGCCGAGGGATTTTGAGGTCAGGTTAAACCCCTTTGTTTTATGTCATAGGTTCCAGACTAGAAAGGCCGATACCTTTCATGATATCATGACGTGATGTACTGGTATAAAAGTGCTCACTCACCTTTAGTCTCATAGTCCACGTAATGGAACCAGTGCATTATAATCAAGCACTAAGCATAGAACCCTTACGATGTAGGTAAGTCTATGATTTGGAGATGCTGGTGTTGGACTGGGGTGTACAAAGTTAAAAATCACACAACACTAGGTTATGGTCCAACAGGTTTATTTGGAAGCACTAGCTTTTGGAGCACTGCTCCTTCATCGGGTGGTTGTGGCTGATCAGGCAATCACCTGATGAAGGAGCAGCATTCTGAGAGCTAGTGCTTCCAATTAAACCTGTTGGACTATAACCTGGTGTTGGGTGATTTTTAACTATGATGTTGCAGCCTTGTAAACAGTGTCATAACTAAACTTCAGATATTTGACTGAACCCAACAACCTGTAGTGTATATAATGTGAATTAATATATTATTTTGGTATCTTCTTTTGTCAGCCTGGCTGAGATCATCTCACTTACATTCTGCATAAAGCATCAGTGGGTTTTTCTAAAAAAAAGGTCAATTCAAAAAATCCATCAATTAAAAGCCATACAACTGCAAGACAAAATGAGACAAAAAAAAACACTCATTTTATTGTCAATATTGAGTTAGCCACCTTCTGTTTTGTCTTCATATACATATGAAGAAAATAGCCAGGAACAATTTGGACAGATCACATCTACATGGCATTCAAATAATCATCATGTTCATTACCCTAAATTTACAGCAATATATTTCAATGTTTTCCATGTGAGACTTTGCATGAAAATGTTGACACACTCTTTGGCACCCTGCCAATATTTACACATTTGCAGCAACTTTAAAAAGACAGTGACAGCTGCCCCAAGGAAAACAGTGACTATAGCACAGAGCATTTTGTATTGATATGCAGCAACAGAAATACCAGGTAAGCCGAGACATCCAGAGATATGTTGACATCAAGACAAAGATCTGATAACTGTGTAGACACTACAGTACCCTAGACTCCAGTTTGAAGGCCTATGACATATGACAATAAAACTACAAATATTTCTTATGGGAAAGTGAGGACTGCAGATGCTGGAGATTAGAGTCGAGAGTGTGGTGCTGGAAAAGCACAGCAGGTCAGGCAGCATCCAAGGAGCAGGAGCACATTCCTGATGAAGGACTTTTGCCCAAAACATCGATTCTCCTCCTCCTCGGATGCTGTCTGACCGTCTGTGTTTTTCCAGCATCACACTCTCGACTACAAATATTTCTTCTTGAGAGAATATAATTATTCTCCAAGAGCAGGCAAGATTCAGTTGTGATCCCCTGTATGACTGTTAGGCTCGGTAACATTTACTTTCTTTGCTCATACCATCATGAATTGCCTATTGAAGGAGACCAGTATTTGTGTTGACTCATCATTATAACATCATACGAAATATACACAGCAATATTTTGCTATTAAATTACCATCTTATTGCATGTTCGCCAATTGAACTGGACAATTTTGCAAATTGGAAATTATAACCTTGCAGAGTTTTGCTGAGTATGCTGTGCTTTGCCATGAGGAATGGCTGAAGCAATATAGTGCCACCATATAAGGTAAAAGCAGATAACTATTTGGAGGAGTGGAAGGTACAGACCAACTAAGATCAAGTTATGGTGATTTAAAATAAGCGTCTAACTAACCAATGATTTTTTCTCTGCCAGCTATATCTCAATGAATGGTGTTTTTGTTTCAGAACTTGTGGGTTCAGTTTGATGTAGATTTGAGTGCGTATTCTCAGCTGTCACTTTGCTGCCACACTGACAGATTGCCATGTTCCTTGCACTATACCAGAGATAACTTCAAAAAAATTCTTCCATTGCTTATAAAGCACTTCATGTCAATCTGAAATCATACAACATTTAGAGCTATATGGGCCAAATGCTGGCAAATGGGACTTGAGTAATTTAGGATATCCAGTTGACATGGACACGTTGGACCAAAGGGTCTGTTCCATGCTGTACAGCTCTATGACCCGGACGAAACCCATGCAGACATGGGGAGAATGTGCAAATTCCACACAGACAGTCGCCTAAGGCTGGGATCAACCCAGGGCTCCCGGTGCTGTGAGGCATCATATTAACCTGTCTTAAATGCCATTACAGCTTTTTTGGGAAGGAAACCATTTACATCATTGATACAATGGGACCTTCTTTCACTGGTCTATCTGCGTTATTACAATAAGGTTACAAATGCATCGATACTAATGCCAATTTTGTATGCTCCATGTTGGTTGTCTGGGTGTGTTCAGGTGATCACAGCTTTCGCTTTTTTTTCCCTTCCTGTGTTGTAAACCCCTACAGCACAATGGTCAAAATCTTTGTAACCTGGAAGATCTCAAAATTTTGCTCAGATCAACCTCAATCCAAGCATTATCTTTCCAGGAAATGCTTGTCCTCATCATGAGTTGAAACCTAGTGCTATAAGTGCTGCACAGAAATCATAATGGCAGAGTTCACATGACAAGGGATAGAAACCAAACAAATGGAAATGAGAAAAGCTACATTAAAAAAAAAACTTCTGGAAATACTCAGTTAGTAAGGAAAATCTGTTGAGAGGGAGATATAGGTAAAGTTACAGGTCACTGACTCCACGTCAGAACAGATAGTATTTAGAAGTACAACAGTTGGGACCATTAAAGAAAGAAACACTTGTCACTTAAAATTCTAAATTACAGCTATTAAACAATATGTAAAAAAGAAAAATACAAGTTAATTCTATAGAGGCATCTTAATGAAAACACAAATCTATAAAACACAGTTTGAAGATAAAGGTTTGTAGGCCTGTGGTTGCCAGGTGAGCTCTGCACATGAGCTACATACTTATTACAACGTGTCTGCCTATCTGATAGTTGGCTTCAAGACTCACTTCAAAACCTGAGCAGATAATCTGTTTTGTTCACAACCAGGGGAGCATTAACAGAGGTGTCATCATTTAGGTAAGATGTTAAACTAAACCCGTGTTTGTTGATTGCATTGGTTGCAGTGAGCTGTGACGTTCCTGCTTCCTCAACAAATGCCACCAAAAAAGTAAATTAGTTAGCCATTTGTTGCCATCACTGGTGAATACATAATGCAAGTAGCTGCCCTTGAAATGTCACCGAAGATATGATTAGGAGTTGTGTAAGTGAAAATGATTTCCAGCTTTTTCTGTCAAAATTTGTTAGCAAAAGTAGAATCAAGAAATCGAACAAAGTCCATTCAACCCACCATGTCTGTGACAACTCCCTGAAAGAGCTTTCTAATAAGTCTCACCTTCCCTTGCTTCCCAAGTTTTTATCCATTTTGCTAAGGTAGTTATGCAAGAATAGAAGGTGGAAGCAGTTTGTATCATTTACAATATACACTGCACCAACTTAGCAACAGCACCTTCCAACTTCATTACCTCTTCACCTAGCAGGACAAGTCAGCACATAGGTGGCAATAACACCATTTGCAAAATTGTCTCCAAGCCACAAACCATTCCTTCACTGTCACCAGGTCAAAATCCTGAAGATCACTTCCTGACGGTACTGTGGAAGTATCAATACCTCAAGGACGGTGGCTGTTCAAGAAGATAGATCACCATCTCAAGGATAGAAGGAATAAAAGCTGGTCAGTCAGAATACTCACAATCATCTGAAAGACAAAAAGAACTAATATGATTCCATTGTCCTTTCAGACAGAACACTCCAGATCCTAAAATAAAACTTGCTGCATAAAAATATTCTTCTCACTTAGTCTTATTTGCCCATTATCTTAAAATAGTTAATCCTAATATTAAAAATGTTTTGTGTTCTTATTCCTATCATTTCAAAGAGCATCAATATCATTTCTTGTTGAAGTATCTTTGAGGCATTTCAGTCAAATAGAGCAGAATATATGCATAGAGAGTATTCCAAGCTGGATGGAAATGAATAATCACCTTTTCAATATTATGTATGCCAGGGCACATGTAAGAGCACAATCTTCAGTAAATTTAGCAAATTAGCAACCACATTTAATATTTATTACTCAGTCCTGAAATGGAAAAATTTTTGGTTCTTTTCTGTGCAAGTGGCCCACACACACACACACACACCATGTAAAACAGTCTATTGCTATCAAAGTTAAAAATCACACAACATTGAGTTATAGTCCAAAAGCTTGTACCTCAAAATAGACCTGTTAGACTATAACCTGGTGTTGTGCGATTTTTTTACTTTGTCCACCCCAGTCCAACACTGGCACCTCCACAACATTGTCATCAATGCACTCGGAAATCCATATTAAATAAAGCCGCTTTTGGCATGATACTGCCGCTGAGTTTTCCTGGGAAATGAGTGACAAAGAGCTCTTCTCTGATAACACCAAAGCAACAATTACTTATAACACACAAAGTAACGTTGAGGAAAAAAAATTAAAACGTGATCCCAATATGCAAATGGCTAATGCAACAATGACTTTGATATCAAGGAAAAATAGGCAGCAGCCGAGGAGCAGGGGAAGCGACGTTTCGGGCGGAAGCTCTTCATCAGGAATGATGTCTGAGGTATGACTTTGATATATTCTGGAAGTCCCAGATTCCTACAGTATTGCAAGGTTTCAGCAATACCTAAAATTTCTACATCATCTGTTGATGACCCAGGAATCTTTCTAGTCAAGGGAGATCAGTCAGGACTAATATTCGTTCCCTGGCAATAATCTGCTCCTTTATTTTTACTATGTTGCACATCAGGGACTCTTGAAGCATGTAGTCAGAAAGCAACTCAATGACACTGCAGTGTGGCAGTTCTAACAGTCACACAAAAAAAAAATCAAGCCAGCTGGAGCCTGTTGTAATTTTGTTAGTTAGGTAGGTAATAATTTATCGCTCAGAGAAATGTTGCCACTGATACGATCAACTCATTTTTGGCAACACACCTCCAAATTCATGTTGAAAGTGACAATCTTCAAAAAGAATTTCAGCTGAGTATCAGTTCCAGCAAGCTTGTATTTGCAAACAGCTTGCCTCACACAATTTCAGTAAACAACAACCTCAGAGAATTGTGACAAATCTGCAAAAAGCTTTGAAAACAAAATTAGGTTGTGACCATTTTGAAAGCCAGAACAAAGGATCAGAAAAGCTGACTCTTTAAATATTGGTCATTACTTTTCACCGCAATGAAACGTATTAGTTAAGTCTAAGCTCTTGCCATAGCTTGAAGTATTATTCATCCTTGGCACAACAATGCTTATTTCTTGTCTAAAAAATTAATGCCAACTGAAACTTAAAAATATCTCTACATTAGTTGGGATTTTTACCAAATTAGCACAGTAGAAGATGTCACTAATTTATTTTGCTCTCAGGGACAGACTGTAAATAACTTTCTGCCTCAGTACAGTATGCAGTAAGATGTATTTTTTTTGTTCCATTACTGTTACTCTAATATTTAGTGACTCAAACATCTCACAATTTTTGGGAGACAGCTATCTTCTGCACTATATCTGTCCTTGTCTATAAAATACTGACACAAACAGCACCCTATTAAAAGTTAGGATGAAATTTTCTATTTAAGAACAAGCAAACGAAACACTGAAAGAAAATTCTTTCAAACAGGGAAAGAGTTAAAGTGTGTCAAGCAATGCACATTTTTCAGGTACCAAGTGTCTTCTGAAAAGAACAAAATGGTGAACATGAAACAGTCACATTTTCAGGTTTGAAGTCTACTATTTGCCATATTGGGCAAGGGCAAATAAAAGGTGTCCTTTTCCCATGCCCGAACAGGCATCAGATTATTTGCACATTCAAACAAAATGCAAAATGCAAGTATCAGATCCCTGATGCAATTTGAATTGTCATGAACCCAAATTATACTAACTCAACTATAAGCATTGCATAAATCTAAAAATATGGCAAGTAGATATAATAATCAATGACCCCAAGTTCCCTCAATCTCCCTCCTCTCACTCCAGCTTCAATAATAAGGTACCATCAGTCTTCGATACTATCCCCAATCCTCATTATGAAGATCTCTGATTTTCTTTTCCCTTAATCTTCCTTCCCAAATACATGGAATCAATTCGGAAGCCTACATAGCTCCCCTTCCTGTGGATTGGTCCCAACTTGGGCCACTTAGTAATGCTGCATTTTAAGATTCCCTTACTTGATTCAGGCCCTTACTTGTATCAGCAGCACACATCTTAGATACATCTTTACTAAGTTAAAAAACAATAGTACCTAATCACAGTGAAACTAGTTGCTGTGAAGCCCTGTGAGCTTTAGTTTCCATCTGAAGCAGTTAATCTGGCAACAGATTACCAAGCGTGCTTTTAGAGCAACAGAACAAACTGCTCCACCCACTGCACACTGCAAGTTATTTTCAAAGTCTTCCTTCATACCTCTTCCTTGCTCTGACTATATAGGATAGGACCTGTTTCTTGTTTTATGTAGTCATTTTCTAATTACATCACTGTCCAGTTCAAAGTCATTGCCTGATTTATTTTCCCGGTCCTTTTTTCAAAGTAATGTTTTAATTAAAATAAGCAGGTGTGTGAGTGCTGCCTCTAACACCCTTCTCAATTCCAATGCTACAGAAAAAGAGATTTTTGTTTTGGTCATCTCAATAATGGGGCTATTCTTCTCTCACAGCTCCAACATAGTTAAAAAATAACCTGCAGACTTTAGCAAAATTGTGACCTGACCAGATTTCCCATCCTGCCTTCCCATCCAAAGCCATATTGCAGTTCTTCAGTAAAGGTACCAATCTCTTCTTTGATGTTCTATTCTGCCAAGATGAGACCACCAGGACATGGCATTCCACCACAACCTGTTCACGCTCATTAATATGGAAGAAAAGAAGTGAACAGCCACATGATTCAAAGTGATTAATAAAATTAAAGACTATATGATGCATTTGCCTTACAGATCTTTGCTGTGTACACATGCATGCGTACACGATCTTATTTAGTCTGTGTGTGTACGTGTGTCTGCTTGTGTGTGTATAATGAGCTTTTTTTTGTCTGTGTATGTCTCTTTATGTACATGTCTATGTGCTTTTGTGTATGTGTGAGCATTGGATTACAGTATCCTCTGGCAGTGCCACTTGCATTGTCATAAAGTTTGAGGCCCATTATCCAAGCATCTTCAAATCTCACCAGTTACGTACAGGGAAGTAATAGTCCCCCAGGGATACCCAAAATTATGAGCTCCCAAGTTTAAGCCCCATGGTAGCATCAAAATTATTAAATACTGCAGCAACTGTACTAAAAACAGTTCTTGACCTACTAAATCCTGTTGCTCCTTCATTTTCTATTTATGATGGTAGATTTTTTTCCCCTTAAATATCACCATTTATTACAAAATATTGCTGTAAATTGGCTTGAAAAGGCCAATAAAGAATGAGTGGACAGGAGTTTCCATAGTTCCACAATATCAGGATCAGCTGTAAAATTTCATTTGTCACAGAAATAGCCTACTGCTGAAGAATCAATCAAAATAAAACCCAACCATTGCTAGCTTTCTTAAAACAAAATTGCAATCCCAGAGGGAGGAGAAAGACCATGACTGAGATTCAGGCAAAGGAGGTCATGACAGTACCTGATCAGAACATTTTGTTGAGTTAGGGTTAATGGAGTAAACTATTTTTATCCAGAAATAACCCATGAAGGGCTTTATCATCATACATTGTTCAATATTAATAGGAAGAGTCAGGTATTCCACTATTTTAAAAAGGTGGTAGAAAGAAACAAGAAATTACAGGTCACTTAGTATGGAGTCAGCATGGAATTACAAAAGGGAAATCATGTTTGACAAACCCATGGGAATTTTTTGAGGATCTAACTAGTACAAATGATAACGGGAAACTAACGGGTGTGGTTTATTTGGACTTTCAGAACACTTTCAAGAGGGTCCAGTAACAGATTAGCATGTCAAATTAAATTACATGGGATAGGGGTTATGTATTGACATGGAAAGAGAACTAGTTGACAAGTAGGAAACAAAGAGTAGGAACAGCTGGGGCTTTTTACAAAGGGCAGCCAATAGGGTACCACAGGGATCAGTGCTTGGAACCCAGTTGAACATAATATATATTAACAATATGGCTGAGGGAACTAAATGTAGTATCTCTAAGTTTACAGACAGCACAAAACTTGGTGGGAGGATGAGCTGTGAGGAAGTTGAGGAAATGCTTCAGTGTGAAGCATTCACATTCAATGCTTCATAGTTGGCTGAATGCTCATTCCTGATGAAGGGCTTTTGCCCAAAACATTGATTCTCTTGCTCCTCGGATATTGCCTGACCTGCTGTTCTTTTCCAGCACCACACTCTCAACTAAATGCTCAAATGCGTGGCAAAGAAATATATAACATGGGTAAATGTGAAGTTATTAAGGCAGATTATTATTTGAATGGTGATTGGGAAAAAGGGAGAAGCAATGAGACCGAGGTGTCCTTGCAAATCAGTTGCTGAAAATAAGCATATAGGTACAGCAGGTGGTGAGAAAGCAAAGAGCATGTTGGCCTTCACAGTGAGAGCATTCAAGTCCAGCAGCAGGGATCACTTGCTGTAATTGTACAGGCCCTTGGTGAGATCACACTTGAAATGTTATGTGCAGTTTTGATCTCCTTATCTGAGGTGATTAGTTCAGTTTCATATGCAATGATTCACCTTGGCAAAACTCAGCCATAACCTTATCTGGAAATCCAAGAAGCACAAAAGAGAATCTATTCTGAAATGTAATGTATCCATCCTAAAGGACTTTTTATCCAAATAACATGATTTTTGTTATTCTGGTATAAATCAAACTGCTTGCCTCATTGTCTGGATCTATTTCTACTTGTTTGTGAGTGCCTGTGTGCATGGGGGAGTGAATGTTTGTATTGAGTTTACGGTTCCAGGTATCGTGTCTGTAGTGATTGGAATGAGGTCAGCCAGGTGGAGCTCATAGAATAGGAGTCCCCTTACTGGGGCTGTTAACCCAGTTCAATCAGTGAACCCTGGCTGACAAATATAGACAGGACAAAAGTGAGGACTGCAGATGCTGGAGATTAGAGTCAAGATTAGAGTGGTGCTGGAAAAGCACAGCAGGTCAGGCAGTATTCGAGGAGCAGGAAAATCGACATTTCGGGCAGGAGTCCAAAATTCCTGATGAAGGGTACCTGCCCGAAATGTCAATTTTCCTGCTCCTTGAACGCTGCCTAACCTGCTGTGTTTTTCCAGCACCACTCTAATCTTAAATATAAACAGGAGTCTAAAAGTGTGATGCTGGATGACATTCCTGATGAAGAGCTTATGCTCGAAATGTTGACTCTCCTGCTCTTTGGATGCTGCTTGACCAGCTGTGCTTTCCCAGCATCACACTTTTTGACTCTAATCTTCAGCATCTTCCAAATATAAACAGGAGTATCAAAACTTCTGTTAACTCTAGGAGCTGGTTCTGAGCTAGCTGGGTCAGTGTCACGAACTGTGCATGTGTAGTTAAAGGGTGACCAAACACCAGCCTTCGTAGAGTTATTTCAGGGTGAATTAATGTTAACTTTTTTCTTCTAATTTAAAATCGCCTGAGTTGAAAATGTGTTGCTGGTTAAAGCACAGCAGGTTAGGCAGCATCTCAGGAATAGGGAATTCGACGTTTCGAGCATAAGCCCTTCATCAGGAATGAGAGAGAGTAGCCAAGCAGGCTAAGATAAAAGGTAGGGAGGAGGGACTTGGGGGAGGGGCAATGGAGGTGGGATAGGTGGAAGGAGGTGACCTGGGGGGTGCAGTGAGAGAGAGACTCACTGAAATCCTTGTAGAGGGAGGAAGAGAGCTTCTTCAAGGAAGGCATCCTTGCAAGAGAATTCGCAGTAGGTTAAAATCTTCGAGTAAAAAATGAGGTCTGCAGATGCTGGAGATACTGGCATCTCCAGCATCTGCAGACCTCATTTTTTACTCGAAAATCGCCTGAGTGCCTACTTCATGAAAGTTAACAGTACTCAAAACACTCCCTCCTGTTGTGGAAAACCAAGAGGAGAAGAACAAGATAATTGTACTATTTTCCTTCTATCTACGACAGGTGACTGCTGGAACTATCTAGAATCCCTACAGTGTGGAAACAGGCCCTTTGGCACAACAAGTCCACACTTACCCTCCAAAGAGTAACCCACCCAGACCCATTCCCCAACCCTATTACTTCACACTTTCCCTGACTAATGCACCTAACATCCTGGAACACTATGGGCAATTCAGCATGGCCAACTCACCTAAACTACACATCTTTGGACTGTGGGAGGAAACCGGAGCACCCAGAGGAACCCGCACAGACATGGGAGAACGTGCAAACTCCACACAGATAGTCGCCTGAAGCTGGAATTGAACCCAGGTCACTGGCACTGTGAGGCAGCAGTGTGAACCACTGAGCCACCATGCCTCCCCACCCCCTCACCCTCAGTGGGGCTGGAGAAAGTGGTTAAGTGGCACCAACTGCCGTGGGCTTAACCATACTTGCATAGCAAACTGACACAGACATTGGGTCACTTAATTTTCATGCACAAAGTGTATTATATGTTTCACTTATGGGTCAGTGGCACAAATGTGTTGTTCTTATGTGTAATGATCAGCAGCACACTTGTCAAAAGACTTTGTTCTTGCTACATTTGATGCATTAGAAGTCTAAGTAGTGCCTGTAAAATTGGAGCTGCTTGGAATGATTTCTAGTACATAGCACCCAGCAGACTGAGAAGGTTTTCTGTTGTGGAACCAGATGTGATAAAAGTTAAGAATGTTAAAAATGGAAGGTAGGGCCTCTTTTGCAATTTTTTTGCTGAAGGAAATTTGCAAGATTCCTGAAAGTGAACACAGTTAGATAAATGCAAAAACAGCCAACTCAGACATTTTAATAATATTCATTTAATTTGGGCTTTACCCAACATAAATTCTACTGGTTAATTTATTCATATAGGACAGAACAAAGAAAGATTCCAGAAACAAAAGAGAAGCTGATTTTTCAAAACTGCTTGAAAAATCATAATTAGATGGATTCAACCAGTTCCCTAGCCCAGCCACACCTCCCAGTCCCTCACCAGAGATTTCAGAGAAGTAAAAGCTAAAAAACCAGGGTCGGTGTGGACTTATTGGGCCGAAGGGCCTGTTTCCACACTGTAAGTAATCTAATCTAATCTAACCAGAAAACCAAATATCGAAAAGAGGACAAAAAATAAGGAATATTCCTTTCTGACTCCCCCAGGTGTCTGAAGTAAATCCAAAATGAGACTTACACTACCGTATATTTTGCAAAAATCCATATTTAGGTGCAAGTAAGGCAAATTCCTACCTAGCTTATTATATTGTCACATCTATCAAAGAAGATTTCCCATTTAAGGGAAATGACCAAAAAGGAAGACTAAAAGTAAAGACTTACTAAGTGAAACTTTAGGGTATTTAACATGGGTGAAAGCATAGACTTGAGAATCGGCAAGAGTAAAATCCAGGAAAAACACAGGCATGTCGAGAAGCTGATTCCAAATTGCCAAGTTCCATATTTCACTCGAACACATTTTGTTGTATGAGCAAGAAACCCTCGTCCTTCCGACCTTGAGTCGTCAATGATAAATAGAGCAATATTAATATAGGTCTTGGAGATTAATTTTGGTTCCATGGTTTTCACCAGTGAAAGCAAGGAGAAAAACAATGGAAATTGAGAGACTGGAATCCATGACAGCTGATAAATGTTAACAAATTACAAACTACGTCACATCTGCTTTCGTAGCTGCCTGTAAATTGGCATAAAGATGCCAATGCAGAGTGAGTGAACAGGAATTTTGGTCAACTTTTTTATGGAAGCACCACATTTTCCATCCTTGTGCTGAATGTTTCGGTTAGAAATGTACATACTTTTAATGGTTGGTGGTCTGAATTATATTTCAGAGTTCTGAGCTTTCAAATCTACCCTTGATTTTGAAACTGCCCCAGTGAATTGTCAGGAAGAAAATATAACTCAACTACCGAAGAAAGAAGAGAGAGAAAGAAGAGAAAATTAAACCAGTGAGCCTTACATCAGTCATCAAAAACGCTGATATCTATTCATGACTAGTTATTAATAGGCCATTTTAGAAAATCCTGAAATGACTAAGCAGAGTCAATATGTTTTTATGGAAAGTGAAATCATGCCTGATAATTTTTCAGAGTTTTAAAGTGAAATCAAGTCTGATAATTTTTCAGTGTTTTAAACATGTAATTGAGAGGGTAGATAATGTGAAGCCATTGCACATAGTGTACATACTTAAATTTCCAAATGACATTTGATGAGGTGCAGAGATAATTACGTAAGATAAGAATTTATGTTGATGTTCAGAGGCTTTGTGCATCCTCAGTCAAGTAAGACTGTAAATTAGCATGTAAGTAAGGCAAGCGATTATGAAGGCAAATGACATGTGAGCCTTTACTGTAAGGGGATAAGAGTGTGACCATAAATATTGTATGGGGCTTTGAAGGTACCACATCTGGAGTGCTCTACACAGTTGTAGTTTCCTTAACCAAGAAAGAAACGACTTGCCTTGCAGTGAAGGTTCATGAGATCAGCTGATGAGATAAGCGAGTTACTCAGTAACAAGAATTGATGAGAATGGGTTTATACTTCCTGGAGTTTACAAAAATAAGTTCTCCTTGAAAAGTATAACATTTTGAAGGGCCTTAATGGGGAAGATGCTGAGTTGTTGTTTCCTCTTGCTGGAGTCTAGAACAAAGAGCACAGCCTCAGGATCATTGGTTAATCAAGTTAAGACTGAGATGAGGAGCTGCAAACTTCAGTTACATTGCAAACTTTCCGGGCAAACATGGAAAGACCTTTATGCCAATGTGAAAAAAGTTTTCATGTAGCTGTCTGACATTTTTACCCTATCTAATGCCGCCCAGCTGGAAATTGAGTTACCAAATAACTGCTCAAAGACTGGGGATACTCATTTAAAATGTGGCTGGTGACTTCTCTCAAATGCCCATGTAGTTAAATCCAGGAAGAATATAATGAATGTCAGATGTGTCATCAGACTAGCCATTGATATGATGAAGATGCACTTTGGTTACCTACATAAATTTGTAGGTGCCCTTCAATATGCACAAGCCATGGTTTCCAGAATTGTTGCACTGCACTGGCCTCTGAACAACATTGCACAGTATCAAGGTTTACATCTGCATAGGGAATAGAAGTTTGGAGGATCCTAAGGAACAGGAAGAGAAGGGGAATGAAGTTATGACAGATGAAGTATCAATAGTATCATTCATTGATGCTTGAAGTATCCCCATTGTGGCAATGTCCACACATCAAAAAATCTCATGCATATATTACTTTTGCTCCAACATGTTCATGTTTATACCCTTATACAATTACAAATCTTTACACTTCCTCTTCTTAGCATTTCCACCTGTTATAACCCTCTGAACCTCAGCAGAGGTAGATGTAAACTACTGAGATCCCTGGACTGCTGGCTCAGATGTTCCAATCAACATCCTCTTGACTTTGCAGCCCATAAGAGCCCTGACAAAGGCTGTTTGACTTGCACCTGCACAAGGACAAACTCACCCATCTCAGCAAGCAAGTTTGTACAAGTAAGCTTATTTTAAAAAACGAACACATGTCTGTGTCCTTATTAATTGACTCATTTATAAGGCTAAATTTATACCAAGATACCAATAATGCAATATATGATCAATAGTCATTCAACAGATTTAGCAAAATTGCATTTACATCTATTAAGATTTATCATTAATTTTCATTCTTCAGACATGAACACACTGTGGGTCATGCAGTGTGGCTTCTTCTGCTGTATCTTGTCACTCTGTCAAACTGATAGCATTATTTGATATGCAGACTCCATACATATGTCACTAATGTTTCTGACTGATTGACAAGTGATTCCCTATAGAATGAAAGTTGGTCATCACAGTATGTTATCCCTGCAGGATTTATCTATAGATAGTTGGCAGCAACATGCTCATAGAATGCAATGAGTTCGAATGTCATACAGAATAGAATTCATGCTTCATAGTCTGCTATTTGGAGGTCCAGTGCTTTATTATAAACTATACACTTTTCAAATCTATGCCTTTTTCACATTTATAAATAATGTTAATACTGTGTTTGTAAAGCAGTTAATGAGAACATTTTAAAACTAAATACATGGATACATATAATACATTTCACAACCTCAGGATGACTCAGAGCATCTTACAGAAAACAGTTCAAAGTATTGTCTTTGCTGTAATGCGAAAACACAGCTGCCAATTTACATTCACCAAGCTCCCATAAACAATCATGTAATTTAGACCAGACGATTTTCTTTTTGATAATAAATAGTGACCAAGACACTAAAGCCTGCAGCTGTTCTTTGAGATGGTACTGTGGAATGGTTTTCATTCATTTGAGAGAGCAGATAGGCTCTTGGTTTAATGTCTCATCAGAACGACAGAAGTTCCAACTGCGCAGTACACTCTCAGTGCTACAATGAATGCCAGATTAGAATATATGCCCAATTCTCAGTAGCCAAACTAGAACACCTGACCTACTGACTCAGAATATCATGGTGCCACAGCTGACATTATTGAAATGATAAACTATCACTCATAGCTAATTTTACATTTTCCTTTCTTTGGTGTAATGTTTTCATCGTACCTTAATCACTGATCCCTGCCTGTATTTTGAGCTAAGCCATCCTGAAATGAAGGAAGTCATTACGTTTAATAAAATTTAACTTCAGTTTCTTTTGTTCACTTTTCAGCTTACAAAATAAAATGCAATTAATTTTCTGCAGCCAATATTAAATTACTGAAAGAAATAAGCAATTTTGAAATAAAATAAAGAAGCAGATAGATTTCTTCAAAATAATTGAATGTCAAATAAATGATTCAATTGCTGGTTATTGGTATCAAAAAGTAATTGTTATGCCAATTAAAAAAGATTTATACTCTGCAACGGTCAGGAGGGGAATTTATCCAAAGGTTTCCCTGGGTCAGTTCTTCACCTAGCTCTTCCAGCTTCTGATTCTCCAGTGTATGCTGCAAGTTGATCATTAATTAGCTCCAGCTAAAGGTTGTACTACGGCTGCACTTCTCTTTCTGGTTTGGCCTTCTTCCACATTCACTATTAATACAATTGTTAACATTTCAACATGCATTAGTTTATAAGTGGATAGGGCTAACAGAATGGTATGATGCCTTCTTCAGAGCCAGAATCCAGCACTGCAACAGATTGAGAACTTGCATAGGAGGTACAATGCCTGTTGCATCTTTCCCTGCCTACACACATGCACACTCAGAATTCTTTCACCCTTGCTGAGTCGCCCCTCTCACCCACAGTTCTGCAGCATCTGCTGTCTCTTTCCATAACCTACCACAGATACAAATAATTGCAGAGATTTCTGAAAACTCCTTTCCTCTGCAATGCTCCTGCCACCTACTTCCCTCCATTAACTAAATTTATGGTGGAAGGAGCAGAATACATGAACTTAAAGATATTATGGAGAACATAAAACAAAAATAAATATGAATACTATCTGATGGTTTGCTTAAGAAAGACAGTTCTTCAGTTTTTCTCAGTTACCTTTCCTCATTAATTGGGTGCTGCAGTAGCATCACGAATGTAGTGTGGGTCACTACTCCAGAACAACCTGAATGCTGATCTGCAGCTGATCCACAACAGGAAACATTTCACCAGCTGGGACACTGTGTAACCAATCTGGTGGACTTCAACTGAAAGGTCAGCAAATTGACTTCTGCAAAGGATGGCAAAGAAGATTTATGTCGATGTAAATTTTTCAATTTAAATTGAGAACTTAGCATAAACAAGGCATGTTTCTTGAATTCCTGAAGAAGGGCTTATGCCCAAAACGTCGATTCTCCTGCTCTTTGGATGCTGCCTGACCTGCTGCGCTTTTCCAGCAATACATTTTCAGCTCATGTTTCTTGAATTCCCTTGCTCTTCAATATATGTGTGTAAAGTCAAAATGTCTATTAAATTATATTATGAAATATTTAATGAATGCTCTGAATATTGCATTTTAGGAATTTTAAACGATTTGGTCACACAATTCATGTGTGTAGCACTTTTCTCCAACAGGTTTGTCTGCAAAGTTCTAGCATGGAAGACACCATCAGTGATTGTATGTAGTCCATATATAGCATGAGTCAGGTGGACTGGGCTAGGCAGGCATGGCCCTTTACATGCACAGAAAGGTGATAAACTTGAACAATTGAGATGTCACTAACAAGAAATGATGCAATTTGAGAATGTCAAAGTAATTCATGTAATGTGCAGCTGACACATTTGTTGTTCACTCCTAAAATAACATGTTCAAAATAAGCAAGAAGAGGCGATTTGTTCCTTTCTGCAGCTATTTACAAGGATACTCAATTAACTGCAGCTGAGGTGATTTTGATTTACTTGTGCAGAGGTAACATTGCTATAAGCACTAAGATGGAACATTGGAAAGTTTTGGAAAATTTTGGTAATCACAGAAAGGCAGAGATTCACACTCTGTTATTTAGACATACAAACAACAGTTGCCATGTTACCTTCGCTACAACATAATGGGAACATGCACAGAAGGAAGCAACCTTTGTGAGGTTGGAGGAGCAGAAGAGCTTTCTTTCAAAGACTCTACATTGGAAAGGACTTTGAGAGGCAGCAGACCTATGCTGAGATGAGTCAGGAGTGCTGCCGAAGGAGGGAATACCTGTTTGTATCACTCCTTAGTGATGAACTGGAGACTTAATCCAAGATGGAAACAGCCTTCTCAGTGTCTGTGAAGATTGTATACATCTCTTTTTACTATGCTGTGGAGGTGCCGGTGTTGGACTGGGGTGGACAAAGTTAAATATAGAACAATACCAGGTTATAGTCTAACAGATCTGTTGGGAAGCACAAGCGTTCAGAGCACACAATCTGTAGGCAGTCAGTCCATGTGACATTTTATCAATTCCTACGTTGGAAATAGAACCAGTCTGACTCAAGTTTGGGATATAGACAGGCCTTTAGGGTATCTCATACCTGTAATGCATTGGTTGAGCTGAGATGTCACTTTTTTTTATAAAACCTTAAGTTATCTCAGGACTGTGACTTGAAAGAAGTTCTGGGATTTGCATATTACTTAATCAAAACCTGCAACCCCATTCTAAGTGATTAATGACTTAACAGCAATCTAGGTTTGTTCAATACATTGCATCAGTTGTCTGACATTTTGATCATTTACTATAAATTCTGTGTCCTATGTATCTGTCCCACTATCTACCTGATAAAGGAGCACAGTCCGAAAGCTAGTACTTCCAAACAAACTGTTCAACTATAACCTATATACTATGTAACAGGATCCATCCTGCAGAGTGTCTATAATAGGAGAAAAGATTTTGTTCCTTTTGGCAAGAAAACCAGGATGACAGAAAAGATGAGTTCAACAGGTTAGCAAGTTTCCAGTTAGTGCAAGATTCCATTAAATAATAAACGTGGCGCCTGACATCAACAGGGAGTAAAGAAATCACCCTCAAAGATTGCCACTCTCGAAATTTACAGTTAAATCACTTTCCAGGCAATGGCCATACGAAAATAATCAGTAATTATCCACATCTTTAGCCCTCTAGAACACACCACAATAACAAGAGTTACTCCTGCACAAATGGTTCACGGTGCCTTTTTGCCATCCCGCCAAGATGAGACGGCTTCAATTTTAAAACCATCAAGCCACCTGCATTCCAGCAAGCAAGATCTCAATCTCCAAGAGCAGAGAGTTTACTGCATAGATCATTTGGGTGAAGTTCTGCAGTTCTTCCAGTGTCCAGGTTTTCAATGATGAGTTACATCCTCCACTATGTCTCAACCAGAACAGACCAGTCTTTCCCACACCACTTTCCCCCAACCTGGATATCTCTGAAGGAAGAAGAAGGGTGAAAAGGCAAAGAAAGGAGCAGGAGAATGAGAAAAGAAAGAGGAAGCAGAGGATGAAAAAGAAGAGGAAGAGAAAGCTACTGGAGAGGAAAACTCTCAACACGAACCAAACATTCTCTAACCATTTTAGGTTCCCCATCTCAAACTCCCCTTCCAACATTATCCAATAAAGGCCCGCAGAAAGCAACATTCAATAACATTTTAAACAAAATATTAATGATACTGAACAAACAGGGCAAATCATCCTATCCATTCCCATTGTCTTGTGGGTCCCTTTGTCTAGCCTCATTAAGTCTTACTTCAATGGCTGTAACATGACTGGTGGAAAGTTGCTGACTTTCATTGGCACTGACCATAGGTAGCTCTGCAGGATGTCCTGTGGTCTTGAGAGTCAGTCTTTGGGCTGCAGTCCATCAGCGTGATTGGCTGAGAGTTATCACCGCTGTTAGGTGACAGCTAGCGGTATATACACAAATACAGTCATCACAAGGGAGAATAGCAAGCTTGTGATGGTGCCACTCTCACAGGAAGATACCTCAGCGACACTCATAACCTACCACTGCATTGGTTGCAGTGTGTGTCTGAATGGCAAGAGCCTCACAGAAATCTGGATAATTACTTTGATAGTGCTGAGGAACATATTACATGGTGGTTCTTAACCCATCATTTCCCTCTCTCACCTGCTATGGGCAACGTTCCCCATTGTCAGTCACTGTGAGTTAGTGTGTTTAGATGATCTGCCTCACATAATTGAATAACTGGAGGTCAATGTAGGCCATGAGATATGAGGACGTGAACCATGAGACCCAGGATGTGTGGGTGCTTTGAGCAGCATGAATGTTGTGTGCTGGGTGAGAAATGCGATGTGCAGATATATTCATTTAACCTGACTACTCAAGAAAGGTCAGGAAGTGTTTGTATTTGAAATTTAAGTTTGTGGAGTTATTCTGTGAGTTTTGACCAGCTTCACCACCTGCTCCCACTCTCCTTGAAGGCTGAGTCCTATGCCCCTGCCTGAAACATAGTTTCCTTCCTCTGGCCTCTCAACCCAGTGTATCCACAGTAACATCATTGGATTATTGATTTCTCACCTTTTCTTGCCATACAGTACCCTCTATCTGGCTGGTAAAGGATCATTGTTCAACGGCTAACATTAAATTCACTTGTCTAGAAACTACGTCTTCTGAAAAAAGGCTGACTCAAATACCTAATTTCTTCCAAGAAGTGATTTTGGAGTATACAGAGGCTGCAAGCAGAGATGAGGTGCTCAGAGCTGTAGAGGAGCCAATTACTGCTGTAATAGTAGGAAAGTGGATAAACTTTGAGTTTGACCTACCAAATCAGCAATTACATGGGTGCATAACGAATCATTGACCTTGGAACCAAAAATTATGGTGAATGAATTTTTGAGTCCTATGCATTAACTTACTTTTTAAATAGTTACAGCTGTTAAATAGGAAAACAACAGCAAGCAATCTGCATGGACAAAGGTGCACAAAAAACAAGATAAGATAATGATGAATGAATCTGTTCCACAGTGGTGCCTGTTGAGTTCAAGATGTTTAAAATACTGAGAAAGTCATATGTATTCTCAAATATTTTCACCTACACAAGCAGGCATGATCTTGGCTCAACAGTTGATCCTAAAACTGCATCTACGTCAATGGACCATTCCTTTAGTCGTGAGCTACAATATCGGTCGAGATCATACAGTTAAGATCGCTTGAAGAATTTTGTCAACAGACATTCAGTTATTTACATATGAATAGTAATCTGAAGTACATACTGAGCATGTCAAATGCACAGAAAGGTCTTTCACCTTGCGGGATTGTTGTAACAGGACAAACTCTAGCAATATTGTCATTTTCTTATTAGAATTTGAATGCACTTTTTCTCCTCTGTGTCATGTTTTATAATGTGAACTTGATAGATGGTCAGTGCACAAAATCAAATGCATATTTCCAGATTCCCTTACCTTCCTTTGCTTCTAAGAACACTGTGTTGAAGATTAAATGATGTACCCAACAGCTGAAGCTAGTCATGGAGGTAATGTTGCCTGTTTAGGCAAGCTCTTGATTTGGTTTGGTCCAGTCAATACACGTCTGGCAAAAAAAATTAAGTAGAGATGGTAATTTTTGGAGAAATGATTTATCTTCATATTAGCATTGTTCCTACTTACACAGCCCAACACATTTTCTTTCCCATCAGCTCAATTGTTCTGCTCACACTGTAAAGTTACAAAGATGGTGAACTGCATTGTTCTTAAATGTCTGATCACTGCTACATTCTCTTGCAATCAATTAACACATTCAGCAGTCAGCAGTCAATAGGGTTAAGCAGGTTTAAAGTAAAACTATCTATATTTGAGATTTGAGACAAACATGGAAATGTAGAGCAACATTAAATTTTTGAAGGCTGACATTAGTGTGAAATTTTGACTCCATAAAATTACATAAACATTCAATTTAGAGAAAAAGATAAGAGAAAGGAAACAAGCATTATCAATCAAAAGGTTCTCATCAATTAAATAAAATTACTAAGACATCTAGAGCATGTTAACATTTCAGTTAAAGCCTTGAATTTATCTTGCAGCCATTGTGTTCAAGGCTGTTTTATCTAATTAGACTAAAAATTGATCTTCTATTATTTTGCACTTTACACTTAATGATGTGCCTGCGGATTTACCTTTTGTCTTGATTCAACTATACGCACAGGAACATGTAGGTCATAGAAACAGAGTTTCGATTCATGTGGCGATTCATTCACAATTGCTCCAGGACATCTCCACAATCTATTGAATACCTGTTTTAATCTCTAATCTAATCTAAATTTCTAATACATGTTAAACAGTCTAGTCCTCTGTGATAACTTAAAGCATATTAAGAAGGAAGAATGCTTTGTAGATTTATGCATCCTGAATATGTACACAGTACACTCTGACACAAACATTCATTACAAGTGGGATGAGAGCATGAGTCAGTGGCCTTGAGTAGGCAACATGTATCACTATCAAATAGAACCTTTCAGTTCATGTTAAATAGAAATACAACGTGTGAGCTGAAATGAATATGTATTGAAAGAAACTAGTCAACTATCAGCATATTGTATAACATGTGCAACTCAATACTATTAGCTACCTTTAATTTATACTGGGAAGTCTTAATTCATTCTAATATTCATCAGACTTGCATTAATAAAAGAATCAAACTTACAGATGGATCACTAGTCCCAGTGGTACAAGGTTGCACTTGTAAATAAGGGAGAAAGTATTCAATCAATCAAAGTTTCTAACTGTTAATTTAGATCCTTCTCTGTTTAGAATATTGACCTTATTAGCTCAATCTATCCAACAGAACATACAATCTTTGTACTGCCACAGGCTCATATCAAATTATTTAATTTTCTGAGGGAGCTGAATAATTACAAGTATAACTTCCTAAAAGAAAGATCTATGGGAAACTCTCAGTCCCTACACCCCAAAGGTATTTGAATGAGAACTACAAAATGTCAGTCTAATGTTATTCTTGAATTCTTGAATACTTGCAATCCATATGTGCAACATCTATGATCTGTCAAACTGAAAATATGTCCACTCAATTTATTTCACAATACTTATCATTTTAACCTTCAATTCAGGTCCCTTTTGGTGCTTAAGTCTTTTTTTTATGCAAGATGATAATTAAATGGGCTCATTTTAAAACTCCACTCGTGGGAAACACAAGAGTGCGAGGAAAGAAATACTAACTTTCCTTTCCAGAAATCTCACCTCATGATGGTCTCATGAGCTTTGACTACATGTTGTAGATTTTTCAAGCAATAAACCTACTAATTATTAAGATTGCTGGAGGCTGCTTCTGCAAAGTGGGCAGTGAACCAAGAATCTAAAAATGATTTTTCATTCATCCATAAGGAAGAATCAAACATAGAATTGAGAGTGTGGTGCTGGAATTTCATTCCTGATGAAGGGCTTTTGCTCAAAACGTTGATTTTCCTGCTCCTCGGATGCTACCTGACCTGCTGTGCTTTTCCAGCACCATGCTGTGACTCTAATCTCCAGCATCTGCAGTTCTCACTTTCACCTAAGGATCAAACATAGAAGACTAAAGATTAATCATGTAATTGCCTCGAGAAACTGATGAAGTAGGTAAGATGGGGAATAAATAGCCAGATGTTTATTGATATCACTCTCCCTGAGAAGGTATTTTGTTCAATCTTCAATTAGACCTTGAGCATAAGGTCTAGATTGATACCTTAGCACACAACTGAAGGAATGTTGCATTGTCAGAGGAGCAATTTTTTGGATTGACTGTTGAGTCAAGATCTTGCCTGATGGGGAATGCTTCAAGATTGACGAGAAAGAATCATCTCTGCTGCATATGGCTTTAAGAGAGACACAGATGAAAATGAGACCCAACTGCAGTTTTTGTATCTCACATAAACAGTTATCAAGGTTACAATCTGTCAGATGGCACTTGTTCACCAATGTACATAAAGGTTAGTGCATCCGATAGCCACAGAAGAGAGCAGATACGGCAGAGATGAAGGAATTGGGAATAGGGGATGGCATTTTTGCAGGAGGTAGGTGGGAAGAGGTGTAATCCAGGTAGCTGTGGGAATCGGTTGGTTTGTAAAAAAATGTCGGTGTCAAGTCGGTCGTCATTAATGGAGATGGAGAGGTCCAGGAAGGGGAGGGAGATGTCAGAGATGGTCCAGGTAAATTTAAGCTCAGGGTGGCATTTTTGGTGAAGTTGATGAATTGCTCAACTTCCTCGCGGGAGCATGAGGTGGTGCCAATGCAGTCATCAATGTAGCGGAGGACGAGGTGGAGAGTGGTGCCAGTGTAATTACGGAAGATGGACTGTTCTACATAGCCAACAAAGAGACAGGCATAGCTAGGGCCCTTACGGGTGCCCATGGCTACCCCTCTGGTCTGGAGGAAGTTGGAGGATTCAAAGGAGAACTTGTTAAGGGTGAGGACCAGTTCGGTCAAACGAATGGAAGGGTACTGTTGGGGACGTCGGGAGGGGAAGAAATTGAGTGCTTGGAAGCCCTGGTCATGGCGGATGGAAGTGTAGAGGGACTGGATATCCATGGTGAAGATGACATTGGGGGCCGGGAAAATGGAAGTCTTGGAGGAGGTGGAGGGTGTGGATGGTGTCTCGAACATATGTGGGGAGTTCCCGGACTGGGGGGGATAGGACAGTGTCAAGGTAGATAGAAATGAGTTCAGTTTTTACCTAATGGAAAATATTCAGCCTGGTTACTAGTGGTGTGCCACAAAGATCTGTTTCGGGACCATTGCTATTTGACATTTTTATCAATGACTTAGATGCGGGCATAGGTGGACGGATTAGTAAATTTGCAGATGATGCTAAAGTCGGTGGAATAGTGAACAGTTTGGAAGAATGTTACAGGTTGCAGGGGGACTTGGATAAACTGCAGAATTGGGTTGAGAGGTGGAAAATGGAGTCCAACGCAGCTAAATGTGAGGTGATGCACTTTGGGAAGAATTACAGGAAGGCAGAGTACTGGGTCAATGGAAAGATTCTTGGTAATGTGGATGTGCAGAGGGATCTTGGAGTCTATGTATATAGATCCTTGAAAGTTGCCTTCCAGGTTGATAGTCCTGTTAAGAAGGCATACGGTGTGTTAGGTTTTATTGGTAGAGAAATTGAGTTCCGGAACCACAATGTCATGCTGCAACTATACAAAGCATTAGTGCGGCCACACTTGGAATATTGTGCACAGTTCTGGTCGCCATATTTCGGGAAGGACGTGGAAGCTTTGGAAAAGGTGCAGAGGAGATTTACCAGGATGTTGCCTGGTCTGGAGGGAATGTCTTTTGAGGAAAGGCTGAGAGACTTGGTTCTGTTCTCATTGGAAAGAAAAAGGCTAAGAGGGGATTTGATAGAGACATACAGGATGATCAGAGGATTAGATAGGGTAGACAGTGAAAGTCTTTTTCCTAGGATGATGATATCAGCTTGTACAAGACGGCATAACTACAAATTGAGGGGTGATAGATTTAAAACAGATGTCAGAGGCAGGTTCTTTACCCAGAGAGTAGTGAAAGTGTGGAATGCCCTACCTGCCAATGTAGTTAACTCAGTCACATTAGGGAGATTTAAACAATCCTTGGATAAGCACATGGATGATGATGGGATAGTGTAGGGGGATGAACTTAGAATAGTTCATAGGTCGGCGCAACGTTGAGGGCCTGTCCTGCGTTACATTGTTCTATGTTCTATGAAGACCCTCATCTTTAGCCTTTAGATGGTAGCAGTTGCAAATTGGATATGATGTTGAATCTCTGCATCAATGTCAACCTTAGGTAAGGGAGGTGTTACGCATTTGGGAGGATTTTTCCCATTGATCTTAATAGAAAGATGGACCGGAGATGGACCTGGGACAAGTTGGTGAAAGATTTGAGTTTTCTTGAGGTTGAGGCTCAGACAAATTCTTCGTTATGCTTCCATGAAGATGTTATGGAAGGCTTGAAGATTGTCTTTTGAAGGCAGAGATGACATTGTTAGCTACATGCTAAAGTTCCACAAGCAAAATCAATGTTGTTTTCTTGCTGGATTTCAACTACTTGAAATTGAGAAGTTATCTTTCCATCCTGTAGACAATGTTCACACCATTGGGAAGCTTGCTCCTAAAAGGCGAAGAATGGTGGCAAGGAAAATGGAGAAAAGGTTGGGGCAATGACACATCCCTGATTGACCCCTGTCTTGACCTCAAAGGATTCCATCACATTACTGTTTATGAAGACCATCACTAACATCTTGTTATGAGGGAGAAGGAAGATGTTGATGAAAGTCACTGGACCGTCAGCCTTTGACTGAACTTTCCATGGCATTTCCCAATTGATGGAGTCAAAAGGCTTGGGTCAGCTAGATGAATACCATGTAGCGTGGTTGGTGTTGTTCCTGCGATGTCTCTTAGAGTTGCCAAGCAGTGAAAATCATGACCACTGTTTGTGATATTCATAAATGATCTGGAGGAAGGTATAGGTGATCTGATTAGCAAGTTTGCAGTGACACTAAGATTAGTGGAGTAGCAGATAGTGAAGGGGACTGTCAGAGAATATAGCAGAATATAGATAGATTGGAGAGTTGGGCAGAAAAATGTCAGATGGAGTTCAATCCGGGCAAATGGGAGGTGATGCATTTCGGAAGATCCAATTCAACAGTGTACTAAACAGTAAATAGAAATGTCCTGGGGAAAATTGATATGCTGAGAGATCTGGGTGTTCAGGTCCATTGTACCTGAAGGTGACATCGCAGGTCAATAGAGTGGTCAAGAAGGCACACGACATGGATTCCCTCATCGGACGAGTACAAGAGTTGGTAGGTCATGTTACAGTTGCATAAGATATTGGTTTGGCCACATTTGGAATACTCCATACTGTTCTGGTCACCACATTACCAAAAGGATGTGGATGCTTTGGAGATGATGCAGAGGAGGTTCACCAGAATGTTGCCTGGTATGGAGGGTGCTAGTTATGAATTCAGGTTGAGTAGATTAGGATTATTTTCATTCGAAAGACAGAGGTTGAGGGGGCCTGATTGAGGTCTACAAAATCAAGAGAGGTATAGACAAGATGGATAGCAAGAAGCTTTTTGCCTAGACTGGGGGACTCAATTACTAGGGGGTCATGAATTTAAAGTGAGAGGGGAAAAGTTTAAGGGAGATATACATGGAGAGTTCTTTACACAGAGGGTGGTGAGTGCCTGGAATGCATTGCCAGCGGAGGTGGTAGAGGTGAGCATGATACTGTCATTTAAGATGAATCTGGACAGATACATGAATGGGCAGGGAGCAGACGGATACAGATCCATAGAAAATAGGTGACAGGTTTAGATATGGAGTCTGTATCAGCACAGGCTTGGATGGCCGAAGGACCTGTTCCTCTGCTGTAATTTTCTTTGTTCTTTATTCTCAAGACTCCCATCCTTACTCTGCACTTGTTTGAAGTTAAGGGTGTTGGGTTCATATATTGCCTTGACTGCACTGAGAAACCCCCAGTGTTGTGCTGGTCAGGAAAGAATTGCAGCTCCTTAGCTTTTACAATCCACCATTGGTCCCTGATTTCCCTCAATTATTGTTTCTTAGTTCACCTTCACTGTTTGATGAGTTTGCCTCTTTGCCTTACTGGTGATGGTATTTTGTCAGACATGGAGATTTTGTCAATGAGGTCCTGGATGATGTAGTCATTGTCATCGAACCAGTCTTGGTATTTCCTTGTCTTATGGCTAATAGTTTCTTCATTGCGCGAGGTGTTGCCTGTCTTTAGCTCTTCCCAGATTTCCCCCACTCTATCAAAAATACCTCTTTGGAGATTTTAATGAAAACATTGTTGGAAATCTGCTTACCCCTTTAGCTCTTGAAGCCAGTCAATGTTGAGCTTTTCTCAGAACTCTTCCTTCATGTTAGCTGCTTCAAGTTGTATTTGTTGGACATTGAAGAGCTGATAAGCTGGTGATACATTCAGCAGGTCATTTGCACTGGTCATCACTTTGGTCGTGTGTGTAATTGTACACTATCAGGAAAAAAACAGAATAAGTTGAAAGATGAATATTTGCTATTGAGAGTGCAATGATAAGTAAACTGGGGAGACAGAAATAGAACTCCCTGATCATGTACATTTGAGTGGGGCAGAGTGGTTTATTCCACCTGAATTCTAAGCAGTGGCCTCCCAGTGTTGCGTGGCAACCCCCCAGCTGGTGTAGTGGCCTTTTCCTGGAAGGGGCGTCCAATAGGAGCCACCCAACGTGGCATGGCGTGGCGACCTCCCCACCTGGCACAATGGTCTCCCTCAGGAAGGGGCCTTCTGATGTGGCAACCATCTGGTCTCCTCCACCAGCTCCTCAGTGTGGCGTGTTGCCGGGGTCTGGTGTGGACTGGAAGTTAAGTGCTAACATGGTCTGCTGTACTGAACCCTTTTCTGTAATGCTGGACATTCTATTTCTGTAACAAATCTTGTAACAATAGAAGCTGTGCCTAGGTAGTTTTGTATCTAAGTCGGCAATGTAATTGGCAATGTATAAACCTTTTACTATACCCATTGATTATGTGACAATAAAGTCTATTCCACTCTATTCTGTTCTATTCTAAATCAGTCATCACCTCTTGGGTGATTAGGGGTGGACAATAAATGCTGTCCTTGCTAACAGTGTTCACATCCCAAGAACAAATTTTTAAAAAGGACTTGCTTTAATATCATGCCATTGAAGTAAAAAAAAGGTCTCAAAGTGCTGCACACAATGCAGGGATGAGCAATAATTGTTGTGCAAGTAAACAATTGAAGTCCTCAGGTCATAAGAAAGACATAAGAATTGCAAAATAACCATACACATTATGACTGAATAAACACATTACGTGGCAATCAAATACTTGTATTAATAAGGTGTCAGAATTTTATTTCCAAAAGGTCATGTTGGATGTAATAAATAAATGTTTAGTCACTCTTTCAGATTCAAACTTAAACAGGCCATTCACCAGTTTTGTATATGATGATAAGCTAAAGCAATATGAAAGAACTGTAAGCTGTAAATATAATTAATAATCTAGGCTGATGTTAAATGTATCACAACTGAAAACTGCCTACTGTAATAATTTAATAAAATCACAAAAAATGAAAATTAATGAGAAAGTATAATTGCATGGAATTTTTCAAGTGAATATAAGCCTCATAGAGTAATTTTAACACAATTTTCAATTAACGTCTCCAAACTGACAAAATTGGCCATTTGAAAGGAGGCTCTACAAGTTGGAGGGGCCAACAGTCCAATTGCCATCAGTGCTCTTTTCACACAGGTTCAGATTGATTCTGTGCAGGCTCTTAACAATCCTGGCTTTGAGCTGCAAATGTGTTGCTGGTCAAAGCACAGCAGGTTAGGCAGCATCTCAGGAATAGAGAATTCGACGTTTCGAGCATAAGCCCTTCATCAGGAATAAGAGAGAGAGAGCCAAGCCGGCTAAGATAAAAGGTAGGGAGGAGGGACTAGGGGGAGGGGCGATGGAGGTGGGATAGGTGGAAGAGCTTCTGTGCAGAGGAGATGACCTGGGGGGTGCAGTGAGAGAGGGACTCACTGAAATCCTTGTAGAGGGAGGAAGAGAGCTTCTTCAAGGAAGGCATCCTTGTAAGAGGATTCGCAGTAGGTTAAAATCTTCGAGTAAAAAATGAGGTCTGCAGATGCTGGAGATCACAGCTGCAAATGTGTTGCTGGTCAAAGCACAGCAGGTTAGGCAGCATCTCAGGAATAGAGAATTCGACGTTTCGAGCATAAGCCCTTCATCAGGAATAAGAGAGAGAGAGCCAAGCCGGCTAAGATAAAAGGTAGGGAGGAGGGACTAGGGGGAGGGGCGATGGAGGTGGGATAGGTGGACGAGCTTCTGTGCAGAGGAGATGACCTGGGGGGTGCAGTGAGAGAGGGACTCACTGAAATCCTTGTAGAGGGAGGAAGAGAGCTTCTTCAAGGAAGGCATCCTTGTAAGAGGATTCGCAGTAGGTTAAAATCTTCGAGTAAAAAATGAGGTCTGCAGATGCTGGAGATCACAGCTGCAAATGTGTTGCTGGTCAAAGCACAGCAGGTTAGGCAGCATCTCAGGAATAGAGAATTCGACGTTTCGAGCATAAGCCCTTCATCAGGAATAAGAGAGAGAGAGCCAAGCCGGCTAAGATAAAAGGTAGGGAGGAGGGACTAGGGGGAGGGGCGATGGAGGTGGGATAGGTGGAAGAGCTTCTGTGCAGAGGAGATGACCTGGGGGGTGCAGTGAGAGAGGGACTCACTGAAATCCTTGTAGAGGGAGGAAGAGAGCTTCTTCAAGGAAGGCATCCTTGTAAGAGGATTCGCAGTAGGTTAAAATCTTCGAGTAAAAAATGAGGTCTGCAGATGCTGGAGATCACAGCTGCAAATGTGTTGCTGGTCAAAGCACAGCAGGTTAGGCAGCATCTCAGGAATAGAGAATTCGACGTTTCGAGCATAAGCCCTTCATCAGGAATAAGAGAGAGAGAGCCAAGCCGGCTAAGATAAAAGGTAGGGAGGAGGGACTAGGGGGAGGGGCGATGGAGGTGGGATAGGTGGAAGAGCTTCTGTGCAGAGGAGATGACCTGGGGGGTGCAGTGAGAGAGGGACTCACTGAAATCCTTGTAGAGGGAGGAAGAGAGCTTCTTCAAGGAAGGCATCCTTGTAAGAGGATTCGCAGTAGGTTAAAATCTTCGAGTAAAAAATGAGGTCTGCAGATGCTGGAGATCACAGCTGCAAATGTGTTGCTGGTCAAAGCACAGCAGGTTAGGCAGCATCTCAGGAATAGAGAATTCGACGTTTCGAGCATAAGCCCTTCATCAGGAATAAGAGAGAGAGAGCCAAGCCGGCTAAGATAAAAGGTAGGGAGGAGGGACTAGGGGGAGGGGCGCAACATGAATATCTGTTCAAATAACATATTAAACAACCAAGGTCATTTCATTTTCTGCTTTGAGGCTATTGTTTCTTCAGAAATGTTTCACACATACATGGTCAAACACTTCATGATTATAGACTAAATGTTGTAATTTTAAACTGCAGAGCTGAACAAAAACAAAGTCAGGTGAAAACTACAAGAAAGTGAAAAAAAATTTATCCTTCATTAACAACTTCCAACTCAATATTTTAGCCTGCAGTAAGATCAAAAATATTACTAGAAATTTAATGTGCAACTAAATATTTAAATATCTAGTATGCATTCACAAGAAAGTGTTGGTATTATTTTGAACAGGATATTTTCACAAACGTCAATTATAGGTGGCCTTCAGTTAAACTTATTGTTTGTAACATATAAACACAAAAACTTAAAATATTTTATTTTGCCTGAGTGAGGTTGTCATTAAGGATGAGCAAACAATGTACAGGTCATTCTGGTATAAAGAGCGTTTCGTCAAAGTGAATTGGCTATAACACGATTGATGAATTGCGACGGTGTTTGGATAAAGCAAACTTTCTACTGAATGGGTATACCAATTTTCTACAGTAATCTTCTACAGTGCAATATTCTATAGAGAGTTTTCATACGTCAACTTTCTGTAGCACGGGGTTGCAGAGGAACACAACCGTGTTATAGCGGAATGACCTACAAGTGAGCAAATAGCCTGCTTAAAAATATACTTTGATCTAATGAATAAATATGCAGATATTCCTTTTCATCAACGACTTCAGAATATGAAACCTGGCTTTGGATAATTCCAGACCAGCTCCACAACTTGGTATTTATCCATAACAAATATCTTGCCTTGTATTGATGAGCTCTGAACTGCCAAGAGATTTCTACTTTTTTCACTGTTTCTAAATTCTTCATATGGTGGGCCGATAATATGACAACTGGAAAATGCTGCATGTTTTCTTAAAGATTAGTATGTTTTCTTTTATGAAAATAAATAAATACTTATGACTTTTTTATGTGTTCAGTCAAATACATTCACATTATGTGAGGGGGTGGAATGTGATTCGATGTAAAATATCAAAAAAGATTTGTTATATGCTTTTTTTCTATTAGTTCCAATAGTACCAACCAGAGGGAAGTGGGAGAATTTTTGCCCAGTATCATAATAATTGCCGTCGCCTGACTTTTGGCAAATTAACTGAGTCACATTGAATCATCAGGTCATGTTTATTCAGCTGATTTTCTTGTTTGCAGCAGAGATCAAAATGATTTTAGTCACACTCCATCTTACAGCTTATCTATACTTGGAAGAAACAGCTGGTGTGACTATAGTGTCAATATTGCAGGTTCACACTGTGGCACTGAATAAAGCCACAGAGTAGATGAAATGCACTCACGAGTGAGTTAAGAGTATGCAGTCTATGCAGAAGCTCCAGTTTCATATTTCAAAATGTATTACTGAATCCATCAGAAAACATTATCCTTAAGAAAATGAAACCCAGTGTTTGACTGTAATGCATGGCACAGGCTTTAAATTCACAGATGGAATTTTGTTGAGGTGCCATTTGATACAATCATCATTTGGCTCAAGATGATGCAATATTTATTGCAGAATGAGAGGAGTATTTTTAGCTGGATCTTGAGTAACTGATTGCCATGGCAACTATTTCTTGCCTGCAATGTTGCTGTTATACAGAATGTTGTTGCATTAATAATATATGTGGGACACATCTCACACATTTGGCTGCAAATGTGAATTTGTAAGCTCAGGCTACAGATTGCCATTCCAGTTCACTGTCTTTATTTAGCCTTTGGTTGTAGCAGCCAGAGCATTTCAAAAGGCATTTATTCTTAAAGGAGTTAAGTGCTTTTTATTCTTATTAAATGTATTCTGTTCACAAAATTTTACATTCAAAAGAAATAAAACTCTAAATTCCTAGTTGCCTCAATATACCCTTGAAGAGCTTTGAAAACTATAAACTGGGAACCTAACATTTGTAGAGTTAAGTGTAGAGTAATAAAAGGCTAAAGACTTTTAAAGGCCAAGATGTTCTAAAGCCAAAAGTGATGTAGTATCCAAATTATTACTGCATTCATTTCTAGTAACAATTGAGTGATTGTGCACTCTGTCAGCGCAGCAAGAGCTGAATATTACAAATCACTGGCTAAGTATCAATTTCGGGGAGATTCACGGAGAGTTTCTTTCTGAGCTCTAATGAATTACTTCATGCAATTCTCCACCATTTATCTCATCATGTGTGCACCACGGCTCTATGGCACCCTTTTTGCACTATTTGCACTCACCAATAGCAGGCTTACTCACTACTGCCAGGACCTTCTAGCAGCACCATATTTAATGTCTAGTTGTACACAAAGGCCAATCACTGCCAGCCGGAAATAGCCTTCACAGATTACGCAATGGCAAGCAAATGAGAAAGAAAACCTTTGGATGGCACATAGGTGACACGGGAGACCTACTGTCTGCTCCATGATGATCTCAATGGAAGAATGGACAGCATTGAGTTCACATTCAGCCTCAGTCAAGAGGTTGCATAACAGAATAATAAGTCAGGATTGTAAGGCATCCTACTCTTAAAGTGAAGCATATACATGATGTAAATATATGACTTACTTGTAGAATAGATTCTAGATTGTGAGTGGGTGTGTCCTCGGCGTTCGGAGGTCACGTGATGCTCTGATGCGCGCGCAGAGGATGATCACGCGATGCTCCGAGGCGTGGGCGCGGTCACGTGGTCTCCCCATTTTGCGCTCCGGAAGAGTGCCAGGAGGTCACGTGATTGGCTGTTTCGCACCCCGGAAGAGTGCCGGGAGGTCACGTGATCGGCCGTTTCGCATCCCGGAAGAGTGCCGGGAGGTCACGTGATCGGCTGTTTCGCGCCCCGGAAGAGTGCCGGAAGGTCACGTAGTCTGCAGTTTCGCGCCCAAAAGGAAGGTCACGTGGGATCGGACATCCAGCAATGCGAGGAGGCGGAGGATGGAGTCAAATAGACAGCCAATGAGAAGACAATCCCACCTCAGAGATTGCATGACGTTTTGTATTGCATAAAAGACTGGGTCCGGGGTAGGAATACGTCTTTGTTCTTTGTGAACTGACTTACTTAGTAGTTTGTCAGGGACAGAAAGGTTTAGACCCAGAGCTCTGTATACTTTATCCACTTATTGCTAGAATAAAACTAAAAGTGTAAGATTGAATATCTTCTCCAATTGCTTTATTTAAAGAGCACACCGGACTGGGCTCACACATAGAAGAAAGTAAGTTGGTAGATTGAGCCCAAAGTCCAACAATGATCACTCTCAAGGATACAAGCATCGTGGCAGCTTCAAGGTACAGACTTAAAACAAACACCACCAATGACTGCAGATGACTTATACATTGATGGAATGGAACCCTTTCCTATTGAAGTCTGCTGCCCTGTGATAAAGTGCTCTCAAAGTGGTATGTGTACAGATTATAGTACCATCTACCTGGGGAAAGCCAGCTGTGTTGGCAAAATCTACTAGTAAGGCTGCAGTCCTGAACTTGTCATGGGAAAATGGGATAAAATGATGTGATCCGTTATAAATTGGTAACAGCATTGAGACATACGTGGATTGAGGATTGAGAGATCCCGCATAGGTCCTCAATGGATCCTTGGAAATAATCAGCTCCAAAAACGTTTAGTGCAGCTGTCACTTTGACAACCACTGGGATAGGATGGCCACACACCCCTTCGGTTCACAAGTCACATTTCAGTATACTGTACACTTCTGTGACAGTGTCCTAGGACATCCACAGTCTGCAGCAGCAATGTACTGCGCTCATCTGGAAGAATCGGCATCATGAATGATTGACTCTGAGTTATTTGTATTCCTACTTATCCTGAGGGGACCTTCAGGTGCAGCCTCTTCATGTAGAGGTTGTTTAGCAGCTGCATGAGATTACCATTGGTTCTGGGCTGTCTGGCTGATGCATTTCATCCTGTTCAATTTCACGTCATTGCATTGTGGCCAGAGTAACAATAACTCCTGCTATGGCTGGATCCAATAAACCTATGTGGGGAACATCAGAAACAGAAATAGGTCATTAGCTGTGTGAACAGTCAGCATTCACAGAACACAATAATAATAGTTTAGCATATTTTTCAATACCATGGGAGGTGAAGGGCTCCAACAAAAAGGACTATGGAATGGCTTTACATGGATCTTTGACGTAGGTAATTTATTCTGATGTATTCAGCATAAGACAAGCTCTACAAATACAGTAAGAGATTGTAAGTGCTACAGGATTACTGTAATGCTCGCCCCACTTCCATATTACCCAAAAAAGGCAGTATTGCATCTCAGTGCATGTTGATGATGTCAATGTGAAAGGAAATCAGCTCGGTGCCCTGGTATCGCTAGGGAGGTTTTGAATTGTCTTTGTGAATTGTGGCGCACAGATGATATTTTTAAAGTTTTCTTTGATAACTTTTTTTTTACAGCGATGACTATGATCGAATTGTAATGGCCAATGACACGGTGAAGATTGCTTGTGGCCAGAATATATATTCCACATTGTTGGACACTGTGTATATTTCACATACAGGGTGTTATGATTACAGATATCTGTGTAAGTGTCTGCTTAATGTAATTGCCCCTTGAAGTGCCTTACATTGTTCACAGGTAGAGCCCATGTGCTCAGACAGAAAAAGAACCTTATTTCCTCCACACCAGCATGGTCTCAGTAAATTTATTTCCTTGCTTTATGCAATTGAGTGAGGATGGAAGGCCTAATAGGTTATGTTTCTGGTAATCTAAGGGACACCCAAAACCTTCAAGTTCCTTTCTTTCTTGCACTCCCTGTCTAACCAACTGTTTCAACTTCCACATGTTCTCACCCAACTCATTCATTTCAGTTCCCAAAATTGTCTCTGAGTGCCAGTCTTACATCTTAGACCAAAGACATAGGAGTGGAAGCAAGGCCATTCGGCCCATTGAATCCACTCCGCCATTCAATCATGGCTGATGGGCATTTCAACTCCACTTACAAGCATTCTCCCCGTAGCCCTAAATTCCTTGTGACATCAAGAATTTATCAATCTCTGCCTTGAAGACATTTAGCGGCCCGGCCTCCACTGCACTCTGTGGCAATGAATTCCACAGGCCCACCACTCTCTGGCTGAAGAAATGTCTCCGCATTTCTGGTCTGAATTGACCCCCTTTAATTCTAAGGCTGTGTCCACAGGTCCTAGTCTCCTCGCTTAACGGAAACAATTTCCTAGCGTCCACCCTTTCCAAGCCATGTATTATCTTGCAAGTTTCTATTAAATCTCCCGTTAATCTTCTAAACTCCAATGAATACAATCTCAGGATCCTCAGCCGTTCCTCATTTGTTAGACATACCATTCCAGGGATCATCCGTGTGAATCTCCGCTGGACATGCTCCAGTGCCGGTATGTCCTTCCTGAGGTGTGGGGACCAAAACTGGACACAGTACTCCAAATGGGGCCTAACCAGAGCGTTATAACGTCTCAGTAGCACAACGGTGCTTTTATATTCCAACCCTCTTGAGATAACTGACAACATTTCATTCGCTTTCTTAATCACGGACTCAACCTGTATGTTTACTTTTAGAGAATTCTCGACTAGCACTCCCAGATCCCTTTGTACTTTGGGGCTTTACGAATTTTCTCACCGGTTAGAAAGTAGTCTATGCTTTTATTCTTTTTTCCAAAGTTCAAGACCTCGCATTTGCTCACGTTGAATTCCATCAGCCATTTCCTGGACCACTCTCCCAAACTGTCTAGATCCTTCTGCAGCCTCCCCACTTCCTCAGTACTACCTGCCTGTCCACCTAACTTCGTATCATCCGCAAACTTTGTTAGAATGCCCCCAGTCCCTTCATCCAGATCATTAATATATAATGTGAACAGCTGCGGACCCAACACTGAACCCTGCAGGACACCGCTTATCACCGGCTGCCATTCCGACAAAGAACCTTTTATCCCAACTCTCTGCCTTCTGTCAGACAGCCAATCCTCAATCCATATCAGTAGCTCACCTCGAACACCATGGGCCCTCAGTTTGCTCAGCAGCCTCCGTGTGGCACCTTATCAAAGGCCTTTTGGAAGTCTAGAGACCACATAGAACATAGAACATAGAACATAGAAGGATACAGCGCAGTACAGGCCCTTCAGCCCTCGATGTTGCGCCGACCGAATCCTACCTAACCTATACTAGCCCAATAACTTCCAAATGCCTATCCAATGCCCGCTTAAATGACCATAAAGAAGGAGAGTTCACCACTGATACGGGCAGGGCATTCCATGAACTCACAACCCGCTGTGTGAAGAATCTACCCCTAACATCTGTCCTATACCTACCACCCCTTAATTTAAAGCTATGTCCCCTAGTAACACCTGACTCCATTAGCGGTAAAAGGTTCTTAGTATCTACCCTATCTAAACCCCTAATCATCTTATACACTTCTATCAGATCTCCCCTAAACCTTCTCTTCTCCAATGAGAACAGCCCCAAGTGCCTCAGCCTTTCCTCATAAGATTTTCCTACCATTCCAGGCAACATCCTGGTAAACCTCCTCTGCACTTGTTCTAAAGCTTCCACATCCTTCCTATAGTATGGCGACCAAAACTGCACACAATACTCCAGATGAGGCCTCACCAGAGTCTTATACAACTGCAACATGACCTCAGGACTCCGGAACTCAATTCCTCTGCCAATAAAGCCCAGTACACCATATGCCTTCCTCACAGCACTATTTACCTGGGTGGCAACTTTCAGAGATCTGTGTACATAGACACCAAGATCCCTCTGCTCATCCACACTACCAAGTAGCCTACCATTAGCCCAGTAATCCATCATCTTGTTATTCCTACCAAAGTGAACGACTTCGCACTTAGCTACATTGAATTCCATTTGCCACATTTCCGCCCAGCTCTGCAACTTATCTATATCCCGCTGTAACCTACCACTTCCTTCCTCACTATCCACAACTCCACCGACTTTTGTGTCATCCGCAAACTTGCTTACCCAGCTTTCAAGTCCTTCCTCTAGATCATTTATAAAGATAACAAAAAGCAATGGTCCCAAAACAGATCCTTGTGGTACACCGCTAGTAACTGCGCTCCAAGATGAACATAATCCATCAACTACTACCCTCTGTCTCCTTCCAGCCAGCCAATTCCTAATCCAAACCTCTAATGTATCCTCAATGCCATACCTCCGAAGTTTTAGCATTAGCCTACCATGGGGAACCTTATCGAACGCCTTACTAAAATCCATATACACGACATCTACTGCTTTACCCTCATCCACTTCCTTAGTCACCTTCTCAAAGAACTCAATAAGGTTTGTGAGGCACGACCTGCCCTTCACAAAACCATGCTGGCTATCCCTGATCACGTTATTCCTACCCAGATGTTCATAAATCTTATCCCTTACCATTCTCTCTAAGACTTTGCCCACCACTGAAGTCAGACTCACTGGCCTATAGTTACTAGGGCTATCCCTACTCCCTTTCTTGAACAATGGGACCACATTCGCTATCCTCCAGTCCTCTGGTACTATTCCCGTTGACTTTGACATCTACTGGGTTTCCCTGGTCTAACCAACTTGTCACCTCTTCAAAGGATTCCAACAGATTTATCAGACACGACCTCCCTTTACTAAATCCATGTTGACTTCTTCTAATCAGACTTTGCTCTTCCAAGAATTTAGAAACCTCATCCTTAATGATGGATTCTAGAATTTTACGAACAACCGAGGTTAGGCTAACTGGCCTATAATTTTCCATCTTTTGTCTTGATCCTTTCTTGAACAAGGGGGTTACAACAGCAATCTTCCAATCATCTGGGACTTTCCCTGACTCCAGTGACTTTTGAAAGATCTCAACCAATGCCTCTGCTATTTCCTCAGCCACCTCTCTCAGAACTCTAGGATGTATCCCATCGGGGCCAGGAGATTTATCAATTTTAAGACCTTTTAGCTTTTCTAGCACTTTCTCTTTTGTAATGGCAACCATACTCAACTCAGCCCCCTGATTCCCTTTAATTGTTGGGATACTACTCATGTCTTCCACTGTGAAGACTGTCTCAAAGTACTTGTTAAGTTCTCCTGCCATTTCCTTACCTCCCATCACTAGGCTTCCAGCATCAGTTTGAAGTGGCCCAATGTCTACTTTTGCCTGTCGTTTGTTTCTTATGTATTGAAAAAAACTTTTACTATCATTTCTAATATTACTGGCTAGCCTACCTTCATATTTGATCCTCTCCTTCCTTATTTCTCTCTTTGTTATCCTCTGTTTGTTTTTGTAACCTTCCCAATCTTCTGATTTCCCACTGCTCTTGGCCACTTTATAGGATATCTCTTTTTCTTTAATACATTTCCTGACTTCCTTTGTCAGCCATGGCTGTCTAATCCCTCCCCAGATAATCTTTCTTTTCTTGGGGATGAACCTCTGTAAAGTGTCCTCAATTATACCCACAAACTCCTGCCATTTTTGCTCTACTGTCTTCCCCATTAGGCTCTGCTTCCAGTCTACTTTTGTCAGTTCCTCTCTCATGCCCTCATAATTACCTTTATTTAACTGTAACACCAATACATCCAATTTTGCCTTCTCTCTTTCAAACTGCAGACTGAACTCTACCATATTATGATCGGTGCTTCCTTTATAAAGTCTGGTTCATTACAAAGCACTAGGTCCAGAATAGCCTGCTCCCTTGTGGGCTCCATGACAAGCTGTTCCAAAAAGCCATCCTGTAAGCATTCCATGAATTCCCTTTCTTTGGATCCACTGGCAACATTATTTACCCAGTCCACCTGCATATTGAAGTCTCCCATGATCACCGTGACCTTGCCTTTCTGACATGCCTTCTCTATTTCTCGGTACATGTTGCGCCCCTGGTCCTGACCACTGTTAGGAGGTCTGTACATAACTCCCATTATGGTTTTTTTTGCCTTTGTGGTTCCTCAATTTCACCCACACAGACTCCACATCATCCGACGCTATGTCATTCAGTGCCATAGATTTAATTTTGTTCTTAACTAACAAGGCAACCCCACCCCCTCTGCCCACCACCCTATCTTTTCGATAAGTTGAAAATCCTTGGATGTTTAACTGCCAGTCCTGACCCCTCTGTAACCACGTCTCTGTGATACCTACCACATCATAATCATTCACTTGATCTGTGCCATTAGTTCATCTGCTTTGTTACGAATGCTACGAGTATTCAGGTAAAGTGCCTTAATGCTAACTTTATCATTAGCAAAACTTAGGAAGTCATAAGATGTCCTAAGTTATCCTTCCTTTTTGCTGCATTCCCAGTCTGCCTCAAGTTTAAATCCGCCTGCACATATGCTATCCTGTTGCTTATCTTTCCATTTAACTCCATATTCCCTGTCGCTTTCACTTTCCCTTCCCCCCAACTCAGAAGTTTAAAGTCCTACTATCATGCTAATCATCACACTGCAGCATCTTCCATCAAAGCCAAGATTGGTGGTGACTGTTGATGACATCCCTCCCACAGTAACCCCATATCCTCCAAAGTGCTATCATCTCCAATCCTTATGTGTTGAGAATCTGACCCCAGAAACACAAGATAAATATATCATGCAAATACATACTGCTGCCTAATGTGGTGCTCCTGCCATGACTTACCTGGGCAGCATACTGGGAAGCAAACCCCGCTATTTCCAAGGTCATTACAAAAGAAAGTGTTAAAATATATTCATAATATTCCCTATTTTTCTGATTTCCAGGCCAAGGTAATAGAAAGCATGGACTACATCCATTGTTCCCTGAAGCTGGCAACGCAGGTGAGTAGAGTTGTCAAGGAGACATACAGCATGCTTTCCTTCATCAGATAGGATATTGAGTACAAGAGTTGGCAAGTCATGTTACAGTTGTATAAGACTTTGGTTCAACCACATTTGGAATACTGCATACAGCTCTGGTTGCCACATTACCAAAAGGTTGTGGATGCTTTGGAGAAGGTGCAGAGGAGGTTAACCGGGATGTTGCCTGGAATGGAGGGTGCTAGCTATGAGGAGAGGTTGAGTAGATTAGAATCATATTCATTGGAAAGAAGGATGTTGAGGGGGGACCTGATTGAGCTCTACAAAATCATGAGAGGTGTAAAGAGGGTGGATAGCAAAAAACTTTTTCTTTAAAAAAAAAACCACCATTCACACACACAGGAAAACTTGGAGGCAGTTCAGTGGGTTAGTTACATGTCCTTTATGGTTCTTCTGTTGTTGCTCAGTCATCTTTCAAGAACCTGTCAAGAAACACAAGATGGCTGCTCTACTTATCAAGCATCACTGAACTTTTTCATCTAAAAATCACAGCTGAATGCAATATAAATTGGTTTTCTTCAGGTTTAAAATGTGTTTTGATGACAAGGATCAGAGACACAGCTTCTGGGCTGGTGGAGATTAAAACACTTTTTCTATCTTGACCCCAAACCCAAGATACCTGAGTTATCAGTTACTTGAGTACCAATCACATGGTTATTGGCTGGCAAAAGGGCTTTTTTCATCGATAGTTGGTGACTAGTCCAGAGCTCAATCAATGTCTTCTTGCCAACTTGCAATAGGGTTAGCTGTGATCTTTACACAAACCCTTTGGTTCCAAGTTATCTACAACCACTTTAGTTACTGCTTGTTCAAGTTACCTCATTCTTGGATTCTTGCCCTTTATCGTCAAATGTGATCTTAAGGCCTCAGGTTAAGGGTGCTAGTAGCAAGACCACATTCAGCAATCCCAACCCTATCCTCCTTCTTTATAGTGGTGGACAGCTTAGATTCTATTGCCTTACTTAATGGAGTCAGGCCTGTTTTGTTAGAATCTTGTTCATGGAACCTCATGGGAGTTGTGAAGCATATGACGTTATGGATCAAAAGAAACATAGAACAGTACAGCACGGAACAGGCCCTTTGGCCCTCGATGTTGTGCCGACATTTTATCCTACTTTAAGATCAAACTAACATACATACCCCACATATTACTATCATCCATGTGCCTATCCAAGAGTTGCTTAAATGTCCCTCATGTATCTGACTCTACTACTACTGCTGGTAGTGCATTTCACACATCCACCACACAACCTACCTGTGACATGTCTCCTAAACACTTCTTTCATTAACTGGTTTTGCAATACAAATTAAATTGGTTTTTCAGATTCAATAGTTGGATGCTATACAGTGAATTGCATGCATTTTTACTAGAGTGCTCTGTGCTGCAAAGATAAATTGACCATTAGATTGATCTGTATTTTGTAGATTGTGCAATGTATTAATGTAGTTTTCCTGAAACAAATTCAGAAATTGCTGGAGAGACTCAAAAGATTTGGCAATATCTTTGAAGAGAAAACAGTTACCTTTGGGTTTTATTTATTGTAGTCACATGTACCTAAGTACAGTGAAAAGCTTTGTTTTGTAAGCAGTACACGCAGATCATAGCAAATAAGAACATACAGATCATAGGGTGCTTAGACAGAGTGAGGCATACAAAGTAACAGCTGGACAGGAGGTCACTCTAATAACAGCAGGGAAGAAGCTGTTCTTGAACCTGTTGGTGCAAGTGTTCAAGCTTCTGTATCTCCTGTCTGATGGAAGAGGTTGGAAGGGAGCATTACCAGAATGGGAGGGTTCTTTGATGATGTTGGCAGCCTTTGATGATGTTGGCAGAGGTTCGAAGAGATCATTACCGAGATGGAGGTTCTTTGATGATCTTGGCAACAGGAAGTGTAGATGGAGTCCATGGGTGGGAGGTTGGCTTCCACAGTGGTCTGGGCTGTGCACACAACTTTCAGTATTTCCTTACAGCCCTGGGCAGAGCAGTTGCCATACCAGGCCATAATGCACCCAAATGGAATACTTTCTGTGGTGCATCTGCAAATGTTGGTGAGGGTCCTTATGGACATGTCAAATTTCCTACATCAGGGAGTCCAAATGTAAACTTAGGGAACAGTTCACTGAGCATCTCAGCTGAGCCCGCAGGGGCTGATCTGTCCTCCCAGTCACCACCCATTTTAATTCTCTTCCCTCTCCTTTTCTGACATGACCATCTTTGTCTTCCTCCATTGCCACATTGAACTAAACAGGAAATTGAAGGAACAACATCTCATCTTCCACCTGGGCAGCCTACAGCCTGGAGGACTCAACATTGAGTTGTCTAATTTCAAATAACATCTTTTCCCTTCCCTGACCCCCTTCCCAGCTTCTGCCCCTTCCTTCCACCCCTCCCTGCCACCTACTGGATTCATCCCTCCCATTGACCAACCAGACTGTACCCTCTGCCTGTCTTCACCTCTCCCCACCTCACCTCCCTGCCCTCACCACCCCCCTTATCTGCAGCTCCCCATACCTCCACCCCCTGTCCTGAAGAAGCGTTACTCCCGAACCGTTGACTTGTCCACCTCCTGATGCTGCTTGGCTTGTTGTGGTCATCCAGCCTCCTTTTTGTCTAGCTCGGATTCCAGCATCTGCAGTTTTTTTGTTTATTAAAAGGTGTCCTAAATGATTTCAAGTTATTCAGGTAGTAAAAATGTTCAGTGTAGCTTGCATCAGAGATTGTGCAGATATCCACCTCTGACCATCAGTGCAGGGAGCATGAGGGACTCAGAAACTTGCACTCCATCATAGGTGAGAGGCAGAATCTATGGCAGTAGGCAAGAGAGCCCTATACCCTCCACTTATACTCCCCTGACTACCCCATTCCACTCTGAGTAAAAGTTTGAATTCTGTCTCAAAAACCAAAGCTACAGTTGCAGGTTGAAAATGTTAAGTGATCAGATTGGAAGGCAACTGGTGGGCTTCATAAACATTAGTGGTGGTCCCTGCTCTGCTCTGAATACATACCTGGTCATTTTGCAGCAATGCCTGGCAGCAAGACCTAATTGACCAGGTGAGATGGCCAAGACACAGAGTGATACCACATCCTTCCCATCAGCTAGCCACCGGTAATGGAAAGGAATAATCAGTTTGTGATCTGAATTGCTGCAGTGATGCCATTTCAAAATCCAGCAGTAAAGACCACGTTTTTAAATTCTTGAGCTTTTGAAAATTGTGGACAAAAATAAAGAAGGATTGTTTTAAAAGCTGAGTTTTAAAGATTTGCTGCATGTTTAGAAGAGTGATTAACTTTATATTTACGGCAAACATAACTATTGAAAGCCTGTTCATTAGCTTGCACTGGAGGTTTTAGAACCATTTTATAGAAACCTAACCTATCCCCATTCTCAATTTGATTGCAGAATGACCCAAAATAACACTTCATTGCAGCATCCAATTAATTCTATGTTGCGTTTAGATTACTTACAGGGTGGAAACAGGCCCTTCGGCCCAACAAGTCCACACCGACCCACCGAAGCACAACCCATCCGTATCCCTACATTTACCCCTTACCTAACACTACGGGCAATTTAGCATGGCCAATTCACCTGACCCACACATCTTTGGAGTGTGGGAGGAAACCAGAGCACCCGGAGGAAACCCACGCAGACACGGGGAGAACATGCAGACTCCACACACAGTCAGTCACCCGAGGCGGGAATTGAACCCGGGTCTCTGGCGCTGTGAGGCAGCAGTGCTAACCATTGTGCCACCGTGCCACGCTGGTCTCCATGTAAATGTTTTCAATTGAACTAGATATTTTCTGCCGCAAAAGTGCTAAAGTGCTTGAGCTATGGCTTTCAAAGTAATTCCAAATTATTTATTTTGTATGTTATCATTATTTAATCATTATAAAGCAAAAGCTGAGATGGTTACTGGTATCTCTCAACATGTTATTTCTCTTAACTCATCAAAGTATTCTTAACTATGGATGAACAATTGCATTTTACTAAATGCAATATTACCACTTTGTTTGTGTACACTATACTACTATCAATAAAATCAAAAATGCAATTCGCACTTCCTATTTTTTTCCTGTCTGCACTTGCATTTTCAACAAATTACATGTCATTTCCTCTATCTATGCCTTATAGCATCTTTTCATTGAGTATATATACCTCCATTCTTTAATTTTCTTCCCAAATTGCATTATGTCACAACTTCCTGCATGAAGTCTTATCGATCTGCTATCTGTCCATTTAACCTGCTTGTACTTTCCTGAAATCTTTCACAAGTTTCCTGCCACATTATCAAGCCCTCTAGTTGTGTGAAATTAACAGGTGCTATGCTAAATGAAGGGAATTGAATAAATACTTGAAGCAAATACTTCAAAGGTAATGTGATGCAAAAGGATCGTCACAGGAAATAGTATGGGAATGGGAGGAGAAGCAATTGCATGTGATTCTCTGATCATGATAAATGACTATGGAATCAGGAGAATGTGTCTCCAGCTAACTGGAACAGCAAGCAAATGGAGGAAGATGGTGTGACCAACTATATCAAAAGCTGGAGACAAGTCTAGAAAGATGAGGGACAATAGTTTGTTGCCATTGCAGACAAGACATGGGAGAATGGGATGCATTTGGTGCAAATACCGGGGCCTGTGCCTGCTTGGGGTGCCTAGGTTTGGGCAACAGCAGCCCTCTCTCAAATGGAAAGGAGGTGTTTTGAGACTGAGAGTTAAAAATTTAAACAGGTTCTTACACAAGCTACATGGAAGGTAAAAAGATTGGTTACTGTGTTTACAAAACTTACCGCTCAATGTTACAGTTCAGGTAGTTTCCAAGCACCAGTACTTTAAGTAGAGTCAGAATCTGAAAGTGGCTCTCGCCCACAGTTATTTTCTAAGTCTGGAAAAGAAGAACATCCCAGGTTGAAAGGCAGCCTGCCTCTAACTCCAGCTCTTATATGAATTCTATCGAGGTTTGCACAGCATGTGCGCCACCAGGGATAAACACAAGATTTTTGTTGGCTAAACCCAGTCCCTTAGCTCTGTCCCACAACCTATCACATTCCCTAGTGAGTATTTAAGTTTTCAGGATTTGGGGGTCTATTCTGTAAACTCTTTAAACTAAAAGGCAAAATGGTTTTATTGATTTGCTCTAGTTATTGACATTTTTAATGGTCATTTTTAACAATGACTCAGTTTTGAAAATTTATGAATTTATTATTTTGTTCAGGAAGTTAATACGTTTTCTTTGAACCCCAAACCTTTTGTTTTTGAAATTCCTGTTTATTTTTAAATAACTGCCAAACCAAATGTCAGGCAGTTGCTGCCACATTTCTTGCTGAAGGGGAATGAAAAATTCACAAGATCCCTTGATTGCTTACAACAAGGCAGACGACACAGAGGACTGGGAAAAAAGGGCTTACCTTTGCTTCAAGTAAAATAGAATTTTTTGGGAATGCTCAGCACAGCTAGCAGCATCCATACAGAGAGAAAGTGGTGAGTGACCCTCTATCAGAAAAAGTGCAGGCTGTGGGCCTAAAGTGCTGACTCTGCTTCTCTCTCCACTGATGCTGCCAGGCCTGCTGAATATTTCCAACATTGTCTGTTTATATTTCAAATTTCCAACAATTATAGCTCTCCTATTGTATTCTTAATGCTGGCATTTGTGAATGTGGTCAGTTTTAGTTAAGATGAGAATGTTGGACTATAACCCGTTGTTGTGTGATTTTTAACTTAGTTTTAGTTGAAAGTGGTTATCATTCAATGCAAAGTGAAAGTTAAAACTCAGTTCTATGAATAAAAATAACACATTATTGCAAAAGAACTGGTTGGTGCTAACTTAGTGGATGATTTTACCCTTTGTAAACTAGGAATTCGAACCAGGAGATGTGTCAATAGAATATGTCCCTGTGCGTTTAAGGTATTCTTATTTGTACAAAGGCTTATTGTTTGCAATGTTTGCAAGGTTCAAGTCTTCTAGATGTTTTCGTCTGGATTTTGTACAAAGTTAGGCTCAAAAAAGCAGTCGATTACATAAAATGAACAGACATATTGTGTGCAATCGTTAGGTTAAGCCATGATCGCAAAATGAAACTGAATACTGAAATTTACAGTTTTTGTGGACTTTAGAAATGAAAGCATAGCATAATGTGATATAGATTTCTATATGTTCAACCACATAACATATACCACAGATAATTATGTTTTTATTGAGAAAGATATTTGGAAGCTTATTAACAACAATTATGCACATTAATTTGACATCTCAGACTCAGTCTGGGATATATGGTTTCTTAGATTACTATTATATTATGTACATATTTGACTAACTACAAACAGATTGATTGCCTGTCCAACTAACTCCTGACTGATTGTCTGCCAACTGTACAGAAAGAAAGATGGAGACCTGATCCTATAACATCACATGACATTGCCATCTAGTTTTTTAAAGGTATTGTGACTTTCTGAGCTCTGCAAAAACAAGAAAATTGTGTATAAAATGGAAGAAGTTTTTTTTTTAGAATGGCTTTTGAGGTATTAGAGATTACAGAAAAGTTGGGTTCGTACTCATTAGAGTTAAGACATCTCATAGGATTTGATAAATGTATATACAATTATGAATTGTTAGATTAAACAGTTGCAAGATCAATAATTAGATGTCTAAATTTAAGTTAATTTAGTTTGATTGGCAAAAGAACTTGAGGTGGCAGGATGCAAAACATTTCTATAAAGATTGGTTAGGATTTGGATGCCACACCCTTCCTGATTAAAGATAGTGTTAAAATAATAGGATAAATATAAAAGCATAACTCAGAATAGACAGGTCGGGTGCATGAGGTTCAGAGGTAGATCTAATTGAATTTCACTATGAAAGAACTGGCACAGACTTCATGGGCTGAATGATCTCATTTTGTGCTGTTCTATTCTATTCTCTGAGTAGGCTGACTACTTCAGTTGGCTAGAAGTTGGTTCGAAAAGCAGAATGATGCCAACAGTTTGGGTTCTGTTCCTACAATGGTTGAGGTTACCATGAAGAACTCTCCTTCTCAACCTGTCTCCTCACTTAAGGCACAGGTTAAACTCACCACCAGTTGCCTCGCTCCAATGAAAGAACAGCCCTGGTGACTTTATTCCATTTTATGATGTTTTGCATAGGTAAGTGTTGAAAGTTTTGCTGGATTGAGTTTCTATTTGTAAGCAGACCAGAAACAGGAAGAGTGCCAGTGAGTGATTTCTATCCCTGACCCTGGTTACAAACACAGTAACTATCATGACCAAGGATCATAACCATGGATCAGCTCAGGACAAATCAAACTTTAATTATGACATTAATTTTTTTTAAATAAAAGGCATACAGTCAAACATTGACTATGGATTGAAACTTAATGGCTGGCTAGACGGGGCCACCCTGGAATATCACACCTGACAAGGTGTCAAAGAGGCTTCAAAAGCAAACATGCACTATAAACCAAAACTGTAATCTTCTAGGCGTATCTAATTTTGTAAGCATGTTCGTCAGAAAAAAAATCAATCCGGGCAAGAGATATATTTTAATTTTTCCACTTTCAAGAATACACAGTGACTAGAGTTAAAAACTCTCCTCAAGCATTGTCACAGCTCCGAGAATAGTTATTCTAAACATTCTTGCACAATATGAAAATAATACAGTAAAGTTTTCCATCATTGATTTTGAGGTGCCTTTTTTGGACTGTGGTGGACAAAGTTAAAAATCACACAACACTGGTCATAGTCCAACGGGTTTATTTGCAGGTACAAGCTTTCAGAGCGCTGCTCCACCTGACAAAGGAGTAGCGTTCCGAAAGCTTGTACTTCCAAATAAACCAATTGGATTGCAACCTGGTGTTGTGTGATTTTTAACTTTTTCTATCTCTCTGCGCAGTCACTGCTTAAAGAGATAGGTCAAGGAAATTTCAAACAATCTAGAATTCAAGAATCTCTAAGTTGACTGTTCAATTACAATATCAATTTAACAGGTGACACCCAGAACAAAGTGGTCTGAAGTTCAGGGTAGGATGAACAAGGAACAGTTCAGTCTTCTTCACCAATGGGCTTGACAATTTGGGATCTTTCAACAGGGACTGTGCAAAACTTGAGGACATTGTTCAGGATCTTGTCCTAATAGTTGTATATCATTTGTTCTTAAAATTAGCTTAAATGTTGCAGGCACATTGAACAGTCAATCTTCTGATGCAGAAGTGAAGATGTTACTAACTGAGCTAAGCGATGTCAACTATTTACATAATATTTCTGAGTAGTCCTGAAAACTCAATCCTGGATATCTAAATTTTATGTACTAAATCTTTCACATTCAGGAATAAGCAACAGGAAGCCATTGTCCCTGGTGCAATAACTTACAAAGCTTTAGATGCTAACACTGATCTGAGGATCAGCTTTCACAATATCCATTCCTAGGCTCCCTTGGGCTCAGATTAATGGAGCATTCGCAACCCCTCAGTGAGACGGCCCACTTAAATCTTTACTGAGAACTGGGCAACGTCAACACATGCAAAACTAATGGGTTTACGTGTGAAAACAACACCTGAGCCATACTATGCTGAACTGATTAAATATACCTTCAAAGCATCAATCGAATATTCCAACAATATTATGTTAGCATCTAAAAATAGAGCAGGGTCACACTGCTTATTATGTTTTTATGTGCTAATGAAATAAGTAACTGAGTACACTCCCCTGTTCTCATTTCATGCAGTTCTGACAGGGGAATTTAAGTAATCATGTTCAGAGGATTAAAGGAATGTAATGAATGATAATGAATTACTTCTTTCTATTTGTAAATAAGTTCTTAATATTATATCAGTTTCAAAGTACTAATAAAACAATGTGACTGGCTACATAGCTAGATAGCAGCACATTATAATGAAGATAAATGTTGCTATAAGGATGATTGCTAAGTTAATTTTGTAGTTTTGCTTTGTATTTCTGTAAAAAGTCAAATTTACCACAGCATTTATATCATATAATGACAGCATTTATTGGATATTGTAAGAGTCTGTAGATTAGCATATATTCTTGCAAGAATCCAAACAAAATATTCTAGTTATTCTAAATATCTTAACAGCCAAGACTGCGAGCTGCCTTATTTGAACTCTTAGTTATGGGGTCAATGAATTTGCATACCTTTTTATATGAGGCATAAACATTTTATGATGAAAAGAGGTGGCTTAATTCTATTAGCTAACACCAACAATACAAATGTTTCTTTGCTAAAGAGTGCATGCTGATAGAGATCTTATTCCCTGACCTTTATTGATGGCTGGTTGCGTAGATTGTGGAAGTGCTAGCTGCAGATAGCCACTCTGAAGTTCTAAATAATTAATTATTGATCAATGAATAGAGCAGCATGTATTCATTTCTCTTCACCCCCCCCCAACCAAAAAAAGTTTAATGTTCATTAATGTCTATTATGTTTGCTACCACTAGGAGCTAAGAAAGTGTAGTAGATTAAGCAAGAATTATTGCTAATTATTTCCAATCCGCAGGAAAAGTGCATTCACTGTCATTGAACTGCTACGTCACACCGGTGTGGCAACATGTTTTTATTTTGCCTTTTTTGCACAAATAAAAAGGAAAACTTCAAAATTAACTTGGCAGCCATCCTTCTCGCAACATTTATCTTCATGATAATGTTTTTCTATCTAGCAATGTAGTCAGGCACAACAATGTCTTTATTAGTACTTTGAAACTGATATCATATTAAGAACTCACATTTATAAATAGAAAGAAGCAATTCTGATAATTCATTGCATTCTTTTAACTCTTTGAACATGGATACTTGAATTCCTCTGTCAGAACTGAATATTGTGAAATGAGAAAAGGGAAAGTGTACTTAATTATTTTATTAGCAAACAAAAAAAAACATGATCCTACTTTATATTTTCAGGTTAACAATAATATTGTTACAATAGACAATGGATGCTTCAAAGATGTATGTAAATAGTCCAGCATAGTACGGCTGAGGTGCTTTTTTCACATGGTTAAACTGCTCCCAAAATTTCACAAGTCACTCAACAAAGCTGCCACTTTCAATCAGTCAATGTGGGCTTCAGCAACATGTTCTTTTTCTGACTTATCCAATGCTGTACAGTCTGCAGTCTTTTCCCAAAAGAAAAGCAACTAATGCTACTATTTTATCATTTCTTATCCCTATTTGCATGTGTTCACCAATGGACAAACAAAAATGCTTTTGAGGTCATTTCTTCCTATTTGCTTAAGTGGTCATTGGTTTGTTGCTAGTTTGTAATTATCAAAAAGCAATGCCAAATGTCCGATTTGTGTAACCATTCATCTTCAAAACTACAGTAAGTACGGCAATCAAAGAAAGATCAATTCACATCGCTAGGCAGATTGCTCAGGAGAATTTCTGCTTTACGAGGTAACATATTTTTGAAAGGTATTATGCAGGATGGAAAAGAACTCTGCCATGCAGAAATGCTGCTTTTATAATATGAGCCATTCAGTGCATGTTGAATGCTGTAAGCTGCAATGACCTTCAGTGATATGTATGTATGGATTATCAAATCTCATGGCTAGGGTAACAGACCGTGAACATGGTTCAATACCATTTTGGCTTTGTACTGCTGATAATAATCATCATAACCCCTTTTCCCGTCAAGGTCAGAAACTGACTAGAAATACTGCATTTGTTCTATAACATTCTAACATAGCAAACCTTGTTTGGATGACCTATGTCACAGTTGGTAGCATCCCTGCCTATGAGACAGAAGCTCTGAGTTCAAGTCCTAGTCCATGGCTTGATAGACCAGACAGGTGATTTTTTAGTGGGGCTAAGCAGATCGACAATCAAATTGCAAATTCTTCCAGGAATCAAGAAAAGACTCTTCTGGAACTGACCAAGAGAAGGGGTGGAAAACCCATGGATCAAAAATATTAACTACAAGTACAAAGCAACAATTTCTGAATGTATTAGTTATGATTGGATTTTTTCAAACAAGAGCTAATTTTTTAGGAACTAGCTATTTATGAAAAAGATGGGTTTTTTTGAAAGTGATTAATGAATGGATACCGAAGTGTTAATGAGGGTAAAGTGCAGAATGAGGAAAGGACAGATGCACAGATAAAAAAAATGGTTTCAGCTCTTGATGTCAAAACTTCATTGGGAATGCTGGCTCCAGCCAGGGAAAAGAAGGAAAAGATGGCTAGGTAGATTGGTTCCATAGTTGAGAGAGCTGACCCCCTCACAGTGCTAAGGGATATAAGTGATGAAGACAAAAGACTAAAGGTAGAACTTTGGAATTCACCAGAATGCTGAGAGAAACTGACTTAAATAATATAACCAATGTAGTCCAATAAGAATGAGCTGTGCTAGATGAAAACAATACACTAAAGCTGGAGAATTTTGGTAGCAAGCAGAGTTAAAGGCAGGAAAACTAAAATAGCCTACCCCTACCCAAAACATATTTTTATCCTGTTACAATTTCTGGGAGTCTAGTCTCCTTTGAAGCACTGGGAATTTTGGACCACTGTGTCATTAGGGCTGTGCTGATTTGTTGGATCATGCCATATACATAACTTGCAGCAACTCTGCTCTGCCATATCATAAGTTTAAGGTAATTTGCTCCAAATCTCTGACTGAGACCTGTATCTGATACTTGCTGATACTTGCGAACCGTATTCTCTGCTGAACACTTTTGTTCAACTACTTAATCTCTTTGTACTGAGTTCTGTGACTTTTCTTGTCCTCTGATATGGCTCCGCACCAATTTCTATGTCAGTTCTGAATTCTGCTGGCTTCTATTCTGCTTTGGGTATTGGCAAATGATATATGCGCCATTACTATTTGATCTCACTGCTTGATCTGCCTTGGCATCCTCTTCAGACTTTCTCCATCACCATTCATTTAATGGGATTGAACATCTACTTAAACTTTTAGCATTTTTTGTTTATCACTGTCCTTCAAGTCCAGCTCAGGTCATCTCTTTTTATCTGCACTGATCCCTTGGATTTACAATATGCCACTTCCCAGGTCTCTGCCATTTGCAACTCCTGGTTTCCAAGTACTATTTCCATTCCATTCCAATGTTCATTGTCTCTCTTCTATTTGTCCACTGGATCTGTTGCCATGTCATCCAACAACTGAGGCCATGATATAATTCTGCTGGTCTTGATATTGACATTTCCAAGCTGCTGTTTCAATTTCCACTCCTCCTTAATCCCCTCAACAACTGAACCAATTCTTATTAGTGCTTCCATTGATATTCTACTCTTCTGGCTACTTCCAGATCCACCATTTTGTCATTATTGACTCTAAATACTTGCTGCAAACTCCATCCCACTAGTTTCAGATCCTAATTTTGGATTATTTGTATGATGGATCCTCACCACTGCTCATCTTGGTAAACGATACATCTGGTAGATTTGCTGCCACTGTCTGTTGTTCCGGTAGGGTTCCACGTGGATCTGCTTGGTCTCGTGTGGTAGTGGAAAGCCATTTGATAGTCCAATGAGGAGAGATTTGTGCCTTAAGCAAGTTTTATTTTAAAGTACTATATGAGTAAGGTAAAACTTACATTGAAATGATAGCCATTGCTACTCAGACTATGAGTGAGGCCTCAAACTTAGGTCTTGCTCCTTCTCCCAACTATTCCCACATATGACTGTTCTCCACCTGAGTCAAAATGACATCATCATGTTTGATGGCACTTTATGTATTCCTCAATGTTGCCTCTTTCAGAAACTTAAAGCCTTCTTTCAATCTAGCCTACTGTATTTGTAGCTCATAGCATAATCTTTCTCACATTGGTGAGATCAAATATAGACAAATATGACTATTGTGCAAAATACCTCTGCCCTGCCCAAAAGAATGACCCCTACCACCCAGCTGCTTGCCATTTCAAGAAATTATCTTGCTCCCATGTTCCTGTGCTGGGTCTGCTACAATTTTCCAGTGAATCTCAATATAAGTTTGAGGAAAAATATTTCATTTTCTGCTTAGCCATTTTACAACCTTGATTTACAATCTCCATTTTAATTACAAGCCCTCCCACGTGTCCTCAATCCCAGCTGCAATGGTCATGTCTTGTTTGTGCTTTGTTGACTTCGCTATCACATAGGATCTATTTTGCATTTTTACACTTGGTATTTATATTTATTTTGCATCTCTGTTCCTCCTTGAGCAACATTAGCACACCCTTTGTCTTTTGCTTTGGGCTGCCTAATCATCTGCACCATTTGCTCCTCCAACCTCTGTCAACAGCATAGAAAATAATATTTTCCAACCGCTTTCAGTTCTGGAAAAATGTCATATCTCTTTTCAGATCGATAGTGAAGTCTGCTTCTCTCGCCACAGATGCTTTGAAACCTGTTGAGTTTCTCCAGCACTTTCAGTTTTTATTTCAGACTTCTAAGTCTGTAGTAATTTGCTTGTGTGCATGGATTATTTCACCTTGTCTCCCCTTTGTTTTCTTGCTATACCTATAGCTCACATTTGTTTTAGTTATATTTCTGTGTGTGCTCTGTTATTTCTGGACACGAACCCACTCCTATTATCCTTTCTTTTTAAAGCCAGCATTTCTCTTTTACTTTCTCTCCCCTCTTTCTCTTCACCCAGCCATGTACCTTTTATTTCATTCTAATTTACTCATTTACTTCATCCCTGATTGCCATCTCCACCAATCACTATTCTTCTGTTTTCCTTCTTTGCTGCTGCTGCCTTCCAAGTCTGTACCACCTCAATAAATCTATGGTAACCCTTTTTCTCTCTTGACATTGTCCATAGTCACCAAACCTCTCCATGAAATGACATTAACCAGCCTGTTATTCTTTCTCAACTGTCTTCCACTCAGCACTCTAAGCTAACCTCGCCAGTCTACCCATTTTGTCTATTCCTCTGGACTCTCCCATCAAATTGACAATCACCACTAGTCTCTATATTTCACTCCAAAGTATTAATTTGTTCCCATGTTGTTCATCTGTTCCCTTCCTGACCAAAACCATATTATGGATGATCTTACTAGTAACTTAAATTTGCTTGAAATTCATTTTAAATGGGGAAACACCATAATGGTAGCTTTGGTTCTGAGGTAAAAAATACATTGCTTAGCCGTTCATGGCTTCTAGCCCCATTGACTGTGTTCAGCTTTTTATAAATGTCTTGCTACTTCTTCCTTAATAACTTATTAAGGAAGTTACATTTACCCAGCAACAGATGCCAGGTTAACTGACCTACAGTTTATTGTTCTCTGTCTCTCTCCTTTTATGAATAGAGGTATCACATTTATGGTTCAAAAACCCTGGAGCTTCCTAGAATTCAATGAATACTGGAATATTTCCATTATCTTTGCACCCCTTTCTTTAAAAATTTTGGATATTGGTCATCAGATCCTGACAACTTGTTTGCCTTTAGTCCCATTGGTTTATCAAATATTTTGCCCCTTGTGAAAGAGACCCTTTATTACAAGACCTTTCCACCCATTAGCACCTTGTTTATCTGATATATGTGAGAGGTTTATAATGTCCTCTACTATGAAGACTGGTGCAAAATATTGGTTTAAAATATCTGCTATTTCTCCATTCCCCTGATATCAATTTCCCAGTTACTATGTTTTCTTTTTGTATTCCTGAAGAAGGTCTAGCTGTTATTTATTATATTTTTGTTCCTTGCCAATTTAGACTTAAGATCAGTTTAGTGTCTTTACATTAACTTTTTTTTGTCATCTGTTGTTTCTAAAAAAAATCCTATTCCAAAAATTCTAATCTTTGTATTTACTGCTTTATATGCTACAATGTTTGATTGGATACTCTCCATTATCACGTCTGTTAACCATGGGTGGTTCATCCTTCTCATTTATTCTTCTTTTTGACTGGAATAAACCTATGCTCAGCTTTAAGAAATATCTGCTTAAATGTCTGCCACTGCTCATCTACTGTACCTGCACTCAGTCTTTTTGCAGGCCTTGAGACAATTCTTTCTTCACGCCTTAGCAACTGCCTTTATTCAAGTTGAGGACATTGATTTGAAACCTAAGTTGTTCTCCCTCAAAGTGAATTTGAAATTCTATTATGTTGTGATCACTACTGCCTTCAGAATCCTTAACTACAAGATCGCTTATAAATTGTACCTCATTACACATTATTAGATCAAAAATAGCCAATTCTCGATTCAGTCGTGTAACATGTAGCTTTAAGAAACAAATCCAGATGCACTCTACAATGTTATTCTTGCCCATGTGATTTTGCCAGCTAATATGTAGATTAAAATTATCCATGACATTGGTAGTGTCCTTATTACATGCCTCTGTTATTTCCTAATTTATATGTCACCCTAAAGAGAGGCAACTTTTCAGAAGTTTGTGGATGAGGGACAGCATGGTGGCTCAGTGGTTAGCACTGCTGCCTCACAGCACCAGGGTCCCAGGTTCAATTCTCAGCCTTGGGTAACTGTCTGTGTGGATTTTGCATGTTCTCCCCGTGGGTTTCCTTTGGGTATTCCGGTTTCCTCCCACAGTCCAAAGATGTGCAGGTCCGGTAAATTGGCTATGCTAAATTGGCCATAGTGTTAGGGGCATTAGTCAGAGGGAAATGGGTCTGGGTAGGCTACTCATCAGAGGGTTGGTGTGGACTGGTTGGGCCAAAGGGCCTGTTTCCACACTGTAGGGAACCTAATCTAAAAACTCTCACCCATGACTTCTTTCTGTCCTATTCCTTGTTTCCATCAAAACTGATTCCATATCATTGCACCTATAACACTATCCTCTACTTTGTTGAATACTCCTTTATTAACAATGCCAACCCATCTCCTTTTCCTTTCTGTCTATTCTTCTGGAATGTTGAATCACCTTGAATATTGAGTTTTCAGTCTTGGTCACACTGCAAGCACATCTCTATTATAGCTGTTAAATCAATATTGATTTGTTTCTATCTTCTCTCTTTGATTGGTCTCTCTGGTCACAAATGTTGTGTGCATTCACAAAGCCAGCATTAAGCTCTGATTTTCTTTTAACATTATTGCTTATTTTGGCTCTAATCTCTGCTGCACTCTTTTGATTACATTTTCTGCTCCTTCTTATCCTCTCCCTAATTATTGTTTGTCTCTTCACTACCTTGCACCTCTGCTTTTTGGTTTCATTTTTGATTTTTGTAAATTATTCTTTAACTGAACCCTGCCCTTGCCCCCTTGGCACCAGGTAGACAATACAATCTTCAGATCTCTCTGTTTTTGTTGCAGTGAATAATGTGTATTGCCAAAATATGGTATCTCTTATCACTACTACAGTTCTCTTTTCTCCTCCAGCTTGAATAGTACCTTGCATTATAGTGCTTTGGTCAATTTGTTTACCTTCCCTGTGCCCTCGACCACAGTGGCCTTATATCTGTTGGACAAAGACTGTCTTCTCTTTCATAAAATCAGCCACTTTGATTGTCGTACCTATTAACTAAATAGTCATGCCTTTGAGCGCTCCAGACTCTTACTGCATTGCTGCTTTTGTCAACCTTGCATTATTTACATCTCAGCTGTCAAAATTATGTTCCAACAAGATCCACTCTTGCATTCACCTTGTCTTCCATGGACTTCTGGTCTTTCAAGTATGAAAATCTTCCTTCTAGAGTTTAAATCTTGCTCTGATATGACATCTTACTCGTTTTTATCTTTATAGCTCACACCCTGATAACCTCCCCCATTTCTCTGACTGTTGTCTTTTGTAAATTTCTTTCCTTATCCCACTCTCCACCCCATTATTAGAAGCTTTGCTTTCAGCAAGTTGGAAACATACTCCTCGTTCCTTATCCTAATCTGCTTCCTTTGTTCGGCGTCAGTTTTCTTATGCTCTTGGGCCTTTTATAATGCCTTAGATTGATTTTCCTTATCAAAGGTACTAAATAAATGTAATTTTTCTTGATCCTCCTCACTTTACTTTACAATACATTTTTAAAAAAGTCCTATTTAGTTCTTTCCTATTCACTCCACAAATATATTCTTAGCTATAATGCCTTCCAGGCAACGCAGAAATATCATGTCCGTGCCATGTAGTAAAACATGTTCACAAACCTCTACAAGAGTACTCTCTGCACACACAACTTCAGTGCAACCAAATCTTTAATCTAAAACCATGTTTAGCTTTAAAGTCTATTATTTGTTTCCCTTTGGTGACAGCAGGTAATGAATTTGTTCTTTATCCTAACCCTGTGTAGGTACTACTTGATTGGTAGGAGCTACGTGATTTGGCTGCTGTGTGCTCTTGCAAGCCTCATAGCATTAAGATGACTCTCCTTTCCCAGTAGCTGCTGTGACTTGTGACGACTGACAACCAGGAATTATGTGCTTTTTAACTGAATTACAAGTGATGCAGGGCATTGATAGGAGAGATGTTTGCAGGTACATTGGATTCCTGAGAAACTGCGTCTCAGCTTTGCCCATTCTTGCAAACTTAACCTGCTGGGCCCCGCCCCTCCATGACTTGTCAACAAGATGACTGCAATCATGATGGCACAGTGAAATCAGCAAAGCAGTATCTGATAGTTCTTTCTAATCTTCACCAGGTCTGTAGAAATTAAATATTTGTTACACTAAAGGCACTACAGTGGCTAGCTAAGCAACTTTGGGATAGGTTCTAAGAAATCTTGCAAATCTGGCAAGTTCCATACAGAACTGTAAATGTGAAACAGTGTGAAATATGGACACTTGACTACTATATAGAAACAATTATCTGAGACACATTGTTCAATATAATCCCAAATAACTGCCTAAGTGCTGGGTAATAGTCAAGTCCAATGGCCTCTCCATTCTCTCTTTGAAGCATTTCTAGGACTTTTTCCTTACATGGATTTAATTGTTCTCATTTTAATACGCCCTCTTATGATTTAGTTGCTTCTGTTTCTTGTGGGTTCCTTTATTCTGCAACTAGTTTTTCAGCATCTTGGAGAAACTCTTCTTGGTGCAGTAGTAGTTTCCCTTCCCCTGAACTGAGAGACATAGGTTCAAGTCCCACCTGTTCCAGGTATGTAATAACATTTGTGAACAGACTGATTTGGGGAAAAAGAAAGAAACATGTTAAGATGGAAGTGCTACCTGTGATATGTGTTCTTGTTTCTTTTTAATTATAATATGATTTAGAAACAATGGGTGGATTACTTTCCCCTTCTGAGTGTGGTCAGAGTAATGAGCAGAATAGATTTTCAATTTCAAGTAATGTGTTCCTGTTTTTTCCCTCAGGTTCTAAATGTTGATATCAGAATCTAACTACTGAGTGAGTATTATCTTATTTCCATGCATTTGCACCTCATTAAATACTTATTCACTTTATTTGTAAGCCACTTCAATTTTTTCTTTCCACCAATGGGAAACCAGGTGGCATGAAATTCAGACATATAAATCAGAGCCGGTATTTGACTGCTATAGCTCACTGAATGGCTATGGAAATCATCATGCAAGTGTTTCATCTTAAACAAAGTTCCTGCATGCTCCCTGGCCACTCATCTCCTGACCCTTTGTCCATGCAAGCTAGCAATGGCAGACACGTCATCAACATAACTCTGCATTGGCATCTCTAGTGGATGCTTTTTGCTGACATCAACACGTGTCTAAGGTGCATACCTTGTTTTGTTAGTGCTCATTCACTTTAGCACTTACTCAGAGGCTCTCAGCCTCTTTCCCCTAAATATGTTTTCTTAGTGCATATGGACATACAGGATGCCTACCTCTGGTACTTGCATTGCTTCTTAGTGCAGAAGGAGTGATGAGCAATAGGTGACAATGAAAGCACTACAGTCTATCTTTCAGTCAGATGGAGGAGTGGTCATGCTGTGTTGCATCAACATTAAGCCTGCAGAATGCATGAGCAGTTTGCATGACAATCACACTGCACGTGGTTCAAGTGATTGCAGTAATTATGTCTCACTGATTCTATATTGCTTCAATTCAATCCAGTTCATTTGGTTTCAATTTACACTTCATCAGTAGATCATTCATTGTCCAGGAATACACAGTAAAAATTATGGTCTCAAGTACTGTAATTGTGAGGTTTACAATGTGCACACCAAACACCTCCTCACATGGCAGCTAACAGTTGTCATGAGAACAAGGAGCTTAAAAGTAAAACTTGAAGTTCCCATTTCATATCCACATTCCATGGGAAGTGCTGGAAGACAACACTTTGCAGCTGTTAGATTCTGATACTTAAATGTAAGCGTAAAATGACATGAGTTATGATATGGATGGGAGCATTTTCTTTTGTGAAGAAGGAAGGACAGTTACCATTATGTTTGGAGGGTGTAGAAGAGGAGCTTCATGGTGGCTTACTGACAGAATTCTACCTCAGCATAGCATGAAAACTTTGGGGTTTTGACAATCACCTCCTTGAAAAGTCTTCATTTCACATTGGATTAGCACATAACATTACGCTTCGTCATGATGAAAGTGAAGGCTCAGAAATCCCTACAATAATATTGTGTTATCTTTTGGACATTCAACATAGATCATCTACTCTCAGAGCTCATATGGAGAATGCTATCACTGGAGTCTTTGTGACCTTGGTGCAACTCCAAAAGCAACGTGGAAGGAGACACTGATTACAACTTTGCAAGCAAGAAGAGCAAGAGCAGCAATCCTCAATGGCTGTTGCATAGCCTCCACATGCAAGAGAAGATGCACCAAGAAAGAGGAAGAAGAGAATGATCAGACCCAGATCTCAAGGCTTCACTGTCATTTTCTCCAACACAATAAAGGACTGAGCAGACTCCAATTAAGGATGTCAAGCTCAATCATCTCTTAATGATGTCACCTGCTGGAGCAGGAACTTGTGCTCAGGGGCCACTCCTTTCCAGTGGTCACAGATGTTCTGATATTTTCTGCCACTGGCTTGATTCAAGGAGTGACTGGGCACCTGAGTATCACCTCCCATTTCATAACCCATAAATGTATCTGGTATATTACTGATGCACAGTTCTTCATATTCTTTCCCTTTGTCAATGAGATTCAAACAGCTCAGGTGTGGGATCCACAACCATTTTTGGCTTCCCCAAAATGCATGGTACCATAGAATGTACCAACATTGTTTTGAAGGTAGCCTATCATCAACCTCCAGAGTTTGTCAATAGAAAAGGCTTCCACTCCATCACTGTTCAAATTATATGTGAAGTTGCATGACAAATTTTGGAGGCCTGTGCCAAATATCCCAGAAGCTGCCATGACTCTTACATACTGGAGAACTCACAGTTTTCTTCCTATTTCAAGAACCTTGGGCCATACTCAGATGATTGCTGGGAGACAAAAGTTACATCCTCTAAACATGGCTCATGAAATCTTTATGGAACTCTCAGACTGATAAAGAATGAAGGTACAACACTCTTCATGCTTCTACCAAGGCCATGGTGCAATGAACCACAAATCTCCAGGAGATGAAGTTTTAATGCCATGACCTCTCGAGTAGGTCTGTGCAGTATAGCCTAGAAATGGTGCCCCACATCACTGTGGCATGCTGTGCTCTTCACAACGAGACGTGGGTAAGGAGGATATCTTGAATGCGGACAAATTTTGGGAGTGATAGCAATTCACTAAGAATGAAGGTGAGGCTAAGAATCAGAGTATTGAAAGGGAGTGCCATCCAACAAAGTGAAAGAGAGAAATATATTAGAATATCTCAGAAATCAGAGAGAACCTAATTGCAACTTGCTTGCTGAATGAATGAACTATATTTGGACTGTGTTTAATTCTTTCAGATTGTGTGCTAATCTGCCAAGACCTCCCTCACAATCCTCTGCTTCCCCCACTGCCCATCCCCCCAACCCCCCCCCCCCCCCACCATGTGATTTACTTTTGAAACCTTCAGGTGATCTCAGTTTAAAGTAGCATAAAATATGTCTATATGGGCATTTGGTTAAAAGCAATAGTGAGACAGTGCGCTGGCAGCTAGTAGATCAGCTCATTTAGTTCTCTTCACATCAGCTATGCAAAAAGCTGATTGGAAAAGACAAGCACATAATTCCACAATATACAAAGCCACAAGGAGGCTGTTGAAGCTGCTGACTACCCAAACTACCATGAATTAGGAGCTGAAAATGTGTTGCTGGTTAAAGCGCAGCAGGTCAGGCAGCATCCAGGGAACAGGAAATTTGACGTTTCGGGCACAAGCCCTTCATCAGGAATCTGTGCCCGAAACGTCGAATTTCCTGTTCCCTGGATGCTGCCTGACCTGCTGCGCTTTAACCAGCAACACATTTTCAGCTCTGATCTCCAGCATCTGCAGATCTCACTTTTTACCATGAATGAAGTTAAAGGAAAGGCAGCAGAGTTGATGTAGTGAAACAGCAAAACATGAATGCACCCCAGATAAAGGGAAGACATGCAAGAGATGGGGACAACTGCATAGTTTACAGAAGAAAGGAAATATCCTGCAGTTGGAACACACAATCACTGGGAAAAGATGTGCAGAACAAAGGATTCACCAGAAGTAGGTAAACAAATGAATAAGAAGGACAAAAAAAATCATAAACTGAAGGTGATGATGAGTCTGAGAACACCACATCCACAAGAACCACATAACGGCATGATGTAGCTGGATGCACATTTGCTAAAGCAAAAACACTCATAGTGATTCGGGCAAACAAGTAGGTTAGAAATAATTACTCAGTTATAAATCTGAGGTTGAAACTTGAAACAGAAGTATAGTGACATCATTCCACTCAGACTGTACCAGAACATTATTCCTGGAAAATATGAAAGAAAGTGGTTACACAAAGAAACACACATTAAAATAAAGAAATGTCATGAAAATGGAAACTGGTGTAACTGAGATTTAAAAGCTAGAAACAACACAGACAAGCAAAGGAAAACACATTAACTGAATGTTCAACATTACTGAAACAGACAGTCTTGCTGTCCTGGGATTGAACTGCTGCAACAGCCTGTAACTGATCTCAGCAAACCATGAGGTAAAGGAGTGTCAGTGAGAGTTGAAGCTAGTGCCTCCATTGAAATTCATCTTCTGATCAGAAGCAAGAAAATGATTATCAGAGTCAAAGAGCATATAAACTGGGTAAATACCATCATTATGAGAGATAATATGCAAAGTTAAATGTGGTCAGATATTAAAATTCAAAACACAAATACTATAAGAAATGAAAAGCTCTTGACAGAAAATAATAGCAAATTAATTTGGAACAAAGGTTTCTAGCAATTCTACAGCATTCCGAAAACTACAGAATACAGTCACTGATCTTAAGATTGAAGGCTGAGCAGGACATAACGTGGCAATTTAAAAAAACAGCATTTGAAAGAGAACCTGTGAGTTATGTGTTGGCAGAAGAGTCATCCAAGTAAAAGATTCTGAACCTCTGGTCAGTAGTTCATCAGGATGCCCTGCAAATAGAAAAACTTGAAAAAGATAAGGCTGACAGTGCTGTATGTGGACAGCAGATTAGTGAGCTGCAAATGCAGTTTAACCTGATATAACACGTTGAAGAATCATTTACTAGAGACCCAATAACATACAGCTGGAACCATAGGAACATTTAAAAAAGGAAATTTGTGATATAAAATGCCGAGTAGAGCAGGCACAATAATTCTCCTTAAAACATACCTCCTTGAGCAATATTTTGGCCATCTGAACCAGTACCTCTTTGTGCATTTCACTGACAGATTTTGATTGATACTGATACTCAGAAATGGTCCGAGACATTTTACAACATGCAAGGTATTTTTTTTATATAAATGCAACTTGTTGTTGAAGTGAAAACAAGCTAGAAATGAAAACTAGGAGAGATTTAAAACGGACTGCTGACTTGCTATTATCCATTTTACATTATCTTAGAATGTTGAGATCTATTGCATTGACTTTTGAAATAATTTTCCCACACAGAATGTAGGAACTGCACAACAAAGTCAAGTAGTCTCGCTTCAGCAAGCAGAACAGGCAAGTGCATCAATAAAGGTCAGAGAAGGAGATCTCTATCAGCATCACTGTTTAGTGAGGAAACACTACTCTTGTTGGTTGCAGCTAATCGAATCCAGCCATCTCTTTTCATCATCATTGTTTATGCCTTGTGTAAAGAGATATGGGACTGGCTTGACCCCATGACGGGATGTTTGGATAAGCCAGCTGGCACTCCTGGCTGTCAACAGAGCCAGAAGTCTGATAGCTTTGATTTTATGATCAGGCCCATCCAATTTATGGATGTAAATTAGTTGAACCTGATTTAAAAGGTTATGAGAGAGCCATAACTCTGGTTGTTGAACACCTTGGCATGTCTTCTTTCATTGCGAGGAGACTGAATGCATAACAAGCAATAAGTAAGATGCCTCTAAGTTTGAACATTTGTGGTTAACACAAACATTCCTCATCCACTTGACAGAGTATTCACTTTTACAGAAACAGGGCAGAAGGAATGCCTTGATGAAGCATTTAAATATGACTTGGAATATCTTGCATGGAGATGTCAATGTTGGTGTATACTGACCATTCAACAAGATCCACATCCATTCAAAATGGACATTCAACAATATTGGATTGCCTAATAACTAGTGAGTTTTTAAAAGAATATAAAAAATAAATGTGGGACTGCTGTTCAAGAGACATTTTGGGGTTTCTTTCTTTCTTCCGCTCATTTTTGCTGGTACTTACATTCACATAAATCTTTGTGCCAATTGTTCTACTTGTTTTTCCTTCTCACTAACACTGAAAAGCCTGTCTTTATTTTACACAAAGGTAGGTCTTCTATAAAGCGATGGTTGCATTCTTGTGCAACCCCGCATTATAGAAAATTTGTGCTTTAGAAACAGCAATGAAAGTGTTGGCAGTGTTGTTATGTTACAGCCGACACACACTTTAAATGTTTATGCTTTAGAAACAGTGTCCTCAATTCGTCAAATGCGATACAGCACATTCATGTTAACAAAACGTGCGTTATAGCAGAACGACCAGTGTATGGAAGAAAAGGAGGAGCAATGCAAGGAAAGCAAGCATATGAGTTATACTGTATTCATTCATTAGAACTTGCACACCTGTAGCTTCATTCACTTTGGCAGATGATGAGTGCACACAGAGGTTTCTATTCCCAAAGGAAAGTGAGACAACTGAGCCAAAAAGATTGTGAAAGCCTGACTAACAGGAATGTTACAAGCCTCCTCAGGTGAAACTTAGTAATAGTATGCTATCTCTGGCATTGTCTGAAAGAAGGGCATGCCAGAATGATCACAGTATTCTACATACTACCAATCATATCTGTAAATAACTGAGTGGAGCCATCTTCTCGGGGGCCATGACACGAGGTAGGTAGGTACAGAATTAGGCCACGTGCAGTGAGAACACAGAGCAGACACCATGCAGAACTTTTCATTAATGGTAATGATTTATGCTGCCTTTGTGCATGCATGTTCCAATGTTGAACCAAGGGAACAAAATGTCCCCTTCAGTATTCATCAGACAGGAGGGTAGGGTAGCAAACTGTTCTATCACATTCATGCACCAAAGATTTCCTACCTCCACAACGTTTTCTTTTGTTTTAAGTTAAAAGCATACCAGACTATTTAAACGTATGCATTGCATGAAACGTATGAAGTAGAGATTCTTTATTTCACTGGTAATGATTCATTATAAATATTTAATGGAAAAGCATAACTAACAGGGATGGATATTCACTCAATGTTCTAGATTCTCAAGGATACTAGTTAGAGAACTTAATTCCTGATTCCCAGTCAGCCAGTTAACAGTGTTCAGTAGCTCAAGCCCCTGCAGCTAACTTCCCATGACCATGTGACATAGAGCATTTTATTTTCCAGACACTAAGGGCACCTTTCTCATCTTGTGGCTTCTCAAACTCAATAATTTTGCACAGATGGTCCACTTAGGTTTCCTGCAGCTGTTGACATGATCCACTTCCCAATTCTTTAACCATTGTCAGGAGCTCCAGTGTGCACTCTTTCTAGCCTCCCTTGACTCCTTGATACTGGAACCCACTGGTCTCAGATTCTTGCTCCATCTTCTCGCTGCTGCCTTGCTTTCTCTCTTTTCACAAGGCTTCTCCGACTCAGGAGATTTTCCTAGATAGTTCACCTCAGTTTCTCGCAGCTGTTCACCCACTCCACCATCACTCCCCAGTTCTCTAGCAGCATCCATGGCTTTTGGTCCACACTATTCAAGGCTTGTCTCCTTGAAATAGCAGCCAGTCTCAGACTTTTGCTCTGACTTATTGCTGTTGCCTTACTTCTTTTTATCTTTACAATGCTTCTTAGACTCAGCAATCAGTCCAACTAGCTTTCTAAAAGCTGTATGCTTGTTCCAATTCCCTTTTCCAATTCCCTAGCTAGCATCAGAGGTTTCCAGCCACCCTTTCCAAAGTCCCTTCCTGTTTTACCCCTCACCTCATAGAATGAGGCTGCATGCCTCACCTTGCCAAAGACACTACATCTCAGTGATGGGTCCACAAGGGGCCGACAAGTTTTCTTGCTTTGTGCTGCTTCCCCATCACTGTCATTGTTGGAGGCCCTACTACAAGAGATTGAAATAGCGGTTTTATCATGCTGTTGTAACATTTCCTTTTAATTGTCTGCAGTACTTTAAGCTTCTACCATCACTGTTAATATGTCACTGCAGTACTTGCTCGAATTGTTATCTGTGGCTTCAAAAAACTGATCTTAGCAAAAGTTGCCTTAAAAACACTTGCATTACATGTTAGTCCAACAATCCAGGGTATTTTCTGTAGCTTCTGTACAGCAGCCATCTTCCCTATTTTAGTGGCAAACTGCCTTATGTAGTCAACTGGAACAGTTTTTAATTGATAATGTCTTTGTTGCATTCAACAATTCTTTCTCTAATCATTGTATGAAGTTTACATTGTGAGATACCTACAGGCAGCTGAACACCATACGAAGATTCTACTGAGAGCAGTCTTTCTTTGAAGGTATGGACGTATTTTATCAATATTTGTGCTCTGACTAACAGTACTATTGCAATTTAGGGCACGTTGGGTCCAATCTTTACCTCATGACATTGATACATATACAGATTATTTTTTGCACCAGGTGCAGGCCCCACTGAAAGGTTAGCACCTCTGTCACAGCAATGAGAAGCTGGATTGCCAAGCCAGATCAAGTTGGCTGCATTAAGAGCAAGGAGAGAAAAAGGCAGATGCTGATTTGAAGTAGGTACAGGTGGCACAGTCAAGCTGTCATGACATTTCTTTGTATTTTATAAACATGTTAACAAAATAACAATTATAATTCATTTTCACATTCATGTTTCTTTTGGGTTGTGGCAGAGCTATGAAACCTCAAAGATTTTATAGATGGAAGAGTGAAATTAGTGTCACTGTTGGTGATGATATTTATATTGGTGTTTGCGTTGATATTAAAGACAATTTTCATGTTTTCAGATTTTGACTGCTTAGTGTAGGAGGAATTTTAGGTTAATCTGTGTTGAGATTACCGTGTAGCTAAATTTAGAATGTAGAGTAAATACACAGAAAACCAACTAGAAAGGAATGTGTTAGCTAGTAGCTAGACAAGTTGATAAAATTGTGCCTTACACAGTTTTGGGACAACAAGGATCATCAAAAAGTTTTATATAGGTATTCACATCTATGAAAAGAGACTTTGCTAAGTCTGTTGAGTGACATGTATCCCTTTCATGAGTGACAATTCCAAGAAATCCATGTGTTGTTTGACAATGTCAGAGTTTCTCCCACTGTAATGCATGTTCTTCCTCATCTGATTACAAGTACTTAAAATATGAACAGACATTTAACCGAGGGACATTTAACTAGACTTAAGAAAGAAAATCAAAGACTTGATTTTACAGAGTACTCTTCATGACTTCAGTACTTCCCAGCCAGTGAAGTATTTTGAAGGCTAGTTACTGTTCCAAAGAAGGAAAACTCTTGAGTGAAAATTCCTACAATGGTTAGTCAACAGGCAGACTATAATTACTAGACACATATTTCAGGTACTAGCAACCCTGTGTTTCATTGCAGAAAGCCAAGTAGTGAAGGACAGAACGAGAATACAATCTTGACACACTGATCATGCTTGCTTTACAGATGTACACACTGCAAATGTGCACCTCCAAAATCAACAACTACAATATATCAGTCTGCCACTTTATATATGTAGGTCAAAGTAAATCCTCAGTTAATAATGACCTGAACAGAATTAAACACTCAATCACCATACAATTAACAGATTCACTTCTCTCTTTAAATAAAAATTACAATTTATACATACAACTTTAAAGTAAAGTCTTCGATATTCTGTGTATATTATGACATTGCATGATTCTTTTCCTCCAGGATCTGATAAATGATTTTATATGTGCATTTATTTTGGTGAAGCAAACTGACGGTGGCTTGAATTTCAGAAGATCCTTTTGTTTCAGCATTTGTTTCAAGCCAAGGAGTTCAGTCAGTAATCTTTACTCACTGACTTTTCATGGAGTGTAGATTAATCTACAGGTATGATTATCTATTTAACACACAATATGTATATTATCTTCAGTACATCCATTGTACTGAATCCCACTTAAAGTTCTTGACAAATAAAATCAAATCAAGTACCTCAATTAGAGCCAAATGTTTAGCAGCCTACATACTTCTAACAAACCACTATAATTTCACAGCTTTCCAAGATAAAGGACAACATTTTCCATTCTCATAATCAGAAATATTATGAAATTATGCAAATTATTTCCAAAACTGGACCCTAAATATAAGAAGTTAAGATCGCATTTATTCAGATATGTTTCCTTGGACATCACCTTACAAACATACATTCTCTACACCTAAAAGGACCAGTGCATCAGTTGCACAGGATCAACACCATCGACATGTTCCTCTCTGAGCCGCATACCATCCTGACTTGGAAATACAATACCATTCCTTCATTGTCACTGGGTCGAAATTCTTGAAACCTCTTCATAACAGCATTCTAGTTGAACCTAAACTGCAAGGTCTGCAACAGTTTAAGAAGGCAGCTAATCACTGCCTTCACCAGCACAATTAAGGGTCAGCAATAAATAATGGTGCAGCCAGCCATGAAGAAATTTTAAAAATCCAGTCTTAATTTTCTTAATAACCACAGAAAGAACTGTGGATACTGTAAATCAGAAACAAAACCAGAAATAGTTGGAAAAGCTCAACAGGTCTGGCAGCATCTGTGGAGAGAAATCAGAGTTAATGTTTTATGGTCTGAGGAAGGGTCACTCCACCCGAAAGGTTAACTCTGATTTCTCTCCACAGATGCTGCCAAATCTGCTGAGCTTTTCCAGCAATTCCTGTTTTTATTTAAGATGTGATAATTAAAATAGATTAGTTACCATGCCAAAGTAAACACAAAAGATTAACTATTAATATTGTAATACAGAAGGACGTAAATGAGACAAACCCCCAATTAATGGATTGCGAAAAAAGGGGATTTTTGGTGACTGAGAAAGGAACTTGGAAAAATAAAATAAAAAATAATATTAGAAAGTAATAATCAGGAACAATAGAAACATTTAAAAAGGCGTTCAATGACGTTGAGGAAACATATATTCCACTGAAAGTGAAAAAAACAAAGTAAACACCAATGAGACTCCATTGATAGGTAAAGACATAAAGGAATAATTGAGTTTAGGAAACAAACTTGCATTAAGTACATAGACGGTAGAGGAGTGCAGAATGAAAGTGAAGAGATTAGGAGAGAAATTAAAAAAGAAACAATTGGCTAGTCAAAGAGAAACAATTAAAATAAATTATCAAGGAACATAAAAAGAATAAAATATTTTACAGGCACATAAATTGAAAAGAAAACAATACTGTGATGAGAATGGGACCATTAAGAGATAAATAGGATAATAGCACAGCAATGATAAAGCGATGGTAGGAATATTAACTGATACTTTCACTTCAGTACTTACCAGGAAGAATATTGAACATTTGACATTGAACAATGAAATGCTAAATGAGATAAGCGCATTTTAAGTTAAGAGAGGCTTGTATTGTATACAGTAAACCAATACAAAGAGAAGAAAGCATTTGGTCCAATGGATTTCCTCTACATGTTAAAAGAACCTTAGAAAATGTTAGCAAAGACATTACTGTACCTACTTTAGTAATTCAGATTCTAACCTTTACACCATTTCAAAACTGTTAATTACAGGAATATACCTAACCACAATAGTTTCAGTCTGCTCACACTGTGTACAGCAACATAACAGAAAGCCTAGTTCCTCTACATCACCTAAATATTATTTGTTTAATTGCAACACAATTCTCTTACAGGTTGACATTTGTCTTCCATGAAATTTCTTTTACTGTTAATAAGAGTTTAATTTTTGTGGTCATGCAACAATGGCTGAAACTTTGAAGCAATCAGTTTGGCAGATTTTATGCCCAGAGAGGATTGCCTAGTGTTCCATTGTACTAGTTTATTTGGAGGAGTGATGGGAGCAAGAAGTACAGGCCCACTGAACTCCTGGTCTAATTATATCATTGGTCCAAATACAGAGAAAAGAGTTGAGCTCAAGAGAGGAACTGAGGGTCACATTGTGGTAGTATTTGAGTGAATGAGGCATTACCTTAACAAAACTGGAGATAATGGCAATCGGGTAGGAAATTTCTCACAGGTGGAAGTTATACCTAGTAGGAAAGAAGACAGTTGTGATTTTTGGAGGTCAATTATCTTAGCCACAGGATATCTTTGCAAGAGTTCCTCAGGGTAATGTCCTCTGGGCCCAACTATCTTCAACTACTTCATTAATGACCTTCCCTCCATCTTAAGGTCAGAGTGGGGCTGTTCACTGATGACAACATGATGTTCAGCATCATTCAGAAGCCGTCAACCAGTGTGGCAGTCCATTTCTAAATGCAGGAAGTTCTGTATAGCATTCAGACTTGGGCTAACAAATGCCAGACAATGATCATCTCTAACAAAAGAGAAACCAACCAAATGCCCCTTAACATTCGATAGAACGTAGAACATAGAAAAGCACAGCACATCACAGGCCCTTTGGCACACGATGTTGTGCTGAGGTTTAATCCTAATGTAAAATATAACTTAACCCATGTACCCCTCAACTCACTGCTATCCATGTGCATGTCCAGCAGTCGCTTAAATGTCCCTAATGACTGCTTCCACCACCACAGCTGGTAACGCATTCCATGCATTCACAACTCTCTACGTAATGGAACTATCCCTGATGTCTCCTTTTACCTTCCTCCTAATATCTTCAAACTATGACTCCTCATACCAATCAATCCTGCCCTGGGGAAAAGTCTCTGGCTATTAACTCTATCTATTCCACTCGTTATCTTGTATACCTCCATCAGGTCTTCTCTCTTCCTCCTTCTCTTCAGAGAGAAAATTCCGAGCTTATTTAATCTTTCTTTATAAGGCAAGCCCTCCAGTCCAGGCAGCATCCCTGTAAGCCTTCTTTGCACCCTCTCCAAAGCCTCTGTATCTTTTCTAAAGTAGGGCAACCAGAACTGGACACAATATTCCAAGTGTGGTCTCACCAGGGACTTGTAGAGTTGTAGCAAAACCTTGCAGCTCTTAAACTCCATCCCCCTGTTAATGAAAGCCAATATACCATATGCTTTTTTAACAACCCTATCCACTTGGGTGGCAACTTTAAGGGATCTAAGTACTTGCACACCCAGATCCCTCTGTTCCTCCACACTGCCAAGAATCCTGTCTTTAATCCTATATTCAGCATTTGAGTTCAACCTTCCAAAATGTATCACATCACATTTATCCAGGTTGAACTCCATCTGCCATTTCTCAGTCCAGCTCTGCATCCTGTCTATGTCGTGATGCAGCCTGCAGTAGCCCTCGATACTATCGATGGAACCTACAACCTTTGTGTCATTTGCAAATTTACTAACCCACCCCTCAACCTCCTAATCCAAGTCATTTATAAAAACTACAAAGAGCTGAGGCCCAAGAACAGAGCCCTGTGGGACACCACTCAGCACTGACCTCCAGGCAGAATACTTTCCCTCTACACCCACTCTCTGCCTTCTGTCAGCCAGCCAATTTTGAAGCCAGATAGCCAAATCTCTTTGTATCCCATACATCCTGACTTTATGAATGAGTCTACCATGGGAAACTTATCAAATGCCTTGCTGAAGTCCATATACACCGCATCCAATGCTCAACCTTCGTTGACCTGGCCTTTAATCACACTATGCTTTGCCAAATGGTCATAAATCCTATACCTCAGACTTCTTTCCAAAACCTTGCTGACCACAGACGTAAGACTGACTTGTCTGTAATTGCTAGGGATTTCCCTATTACCCTTCTTGAAAAGAGGAACAACATTTGCCTCCTTCCTATCCTCCGGCACGATTCCCATGGAGAATGAGGAGGCAAATATTCTTGCCAGCAGCTTAGCAACCTCTTTTCTCGCTTCTGGAGCAGCCTCAGATAAATCTGGTCTGGCCCTGAGGACTTATCAATCTTAATGTTTTCCAAAATTTCCAGCACATCAACTTCATCAATCTTGATCTGGTCATTATGTCGATGGTGTTGATCCTGTGCAACTGATGCACTGGTCCTTTTAGGTGTTGAGAATGTATGTTTGAATGCCTGCTTCTCAAAGTTTTCATTTACAACAAGTTCCATTTCCTTGATGAAAACCAAAGCAAAAAACTCATTTAGGGCTTCCCCTACCTGCTCAGACTCCAAGCACAAGTTCCCTTCGCTATCCCTGATCGGTCCTACCTTCTCCCTGATCATTCTCTTATTCCTCGTGTACGAGTAAAATGACTTTGGGTTCTCCCTAATCCTTCTTGCCAAGCCTTTTTCGTGCCCCCTCCTGGCTCCCCTCAGTCCATTTCTGAGCTCCTTTCTAGCAAGCCTGTAATCCTCTAAAGCTGTGTTAGATCCTTGCTTCCTCCACCTTACGTAAGCTGCCTTCTTCGTTTTGACAAGTGGCTCCTCTGTTCTCATCATCCAAGGTTCCTTAATCTTACCCCTTCTTACCAGTCTCAGAGAAACAAATTTTTGCATCACTCACAACAACTGCTCCTTAAACAGTCTCCACATGTCTGCTGTGCCCTTTCTGTGGAACAATTGCTCCCAGTCTGTACTTCCCAACTCCTGTCTGATAGCGTCATGATTTCCTTTTCCCCAGTTAAATATCCTCCCTCGGTAACTGCTCCTTTCCCACTCCAAGGCTATGGTAAATGTAAGGCAGTTGTGATCACTATCACCAAAGTGCTCTCCCACCGCGAGATCTGACATCTGTCCTGGCTCATTGCTGAGCACCAAATCCAAAATGGACTCTCCCCCTTGTCAGTCTGTCTACATACTGAGTAAGGAACCCCTCCTGAACACACCTGACAAAAACGGCTTCATCCAAATCATCTGCACTTAGGAGGTTCCAGTCGATATGGGGAAAGTTGAAATCACCCAACATTCAACATTCTGTATTTTTCCAAAATCTGCACACCAATGAGTTCTTCAATCTCTCTACTGCTATTAGGTGGTCTGTAGAAAACCCCCAATGCGGTGGCTGTTCCTTTGCTGTTTCTAACATCCACCCAAACTGACTCAGTAGACAAATCTTCTTCAACAACCTTTGTTTCTGTGGCTGCAATGCACTCTCTGATTAGTCAGTACTAACTTCTGTGATTATTCTGGGAATTGGCATTGACCAGAAACAGAATGAAACCATCACATAAATATTGTGTCTATAAGACCAGGCCAAAGTTTGGGAATTCGGTGGTGAGTCACTCACCTCCTAATCCTCATGTTAATCTACCATCAACAAGGCAGCACTTAGGAGTGTAATTGAACAACCTGAATGAGACAGCTCCAGCAACACTCAAGATGTTCAACACCATCCAAGACAAAGCATGATTGCCACTCCATTTAACATTTTTAGCATGTAATCCCTCTGCCAAAAACATTGTGGCAGTAGTGCATGCCAAGTACAAGTTGGTCTGCCACAACTCAGTAAGATTCCTTTGACAGCACCTTCCAAACACACAACCACTACCACCTAGAAAGACAAGATCAGCTAATACATGGGAATACCACCACTAGCAAGTTCCCTTTCAAATGACACATTTTTCTCACTTGAACTATAATGCTGTTTCTTCAGTGTCACTGGAACTCTTTCTCTAACAGCATTGTAGGCGCGATCTGTAGAAGATGGACTGCAGTGGCTCAAGATGGCAGCTCACTATCATTATCTCCATGGTAATTAGGGATGCATAATAATTATTGGCTGAAACCGTGATGTTCACATCCTGTGAATGAATTAAAAACAAAGAGTCTGAAGGACTGGGAGGATAAGGAAAAGCAAAAGGAAGAAATAAGAGGTGTAAACAGGATATGAATTAAAACATGCATGGAACATCAAAGTTAACAGTAAAAGATTTTATAAATGTAGAGAAAGAGAGTGGTAAAGTGAATTGTAGACCTATAAAGATCACAGCAGACGTGTAAAATGCAGAAATGAATTTTATTTATCAGTTTTTGGTATAGATGAAGATTACAAAATACCAGTGGTTTAAGGGAATCCAAGCACAAGTGGGAGGGACATAAGCATTTAATCTAAATGTAAAATAACTAGCAATTAAGAATAATTGCACTTAAGATCAACAAATCTCTCAGTTCAGATGGTTTCTGGCGAAAGGAATTATTGAAAATAGGTGTGGAAATTACAGCTACATTACTTTAAATTGTGGCAAATGAATAGACTTTTGAAGCCTCCAGAAATCCTTCCAAAAACCTAGGTTGACTTATAAACTGAGCATAAAATGAGAATCATTGGTATAGGAGGTAATTATTTTGAAATACAAAAAAAGGCATTAGTTTAATATAAATTTCCATCGCAATGTAGTACAATTTATTGAAAGAATCAAATGTACAAAGATGTTTTTAACCATAACCAAAAGAATTTAATAGCTGTCAATTTTATTATCTTCAGCATCTGATGTAAATTATGATGAGTATAGCATCATCATAAGATCCCACTCTGAGTCAACTCGTTTTCTTTCAGAATCATCCCTCCAAAACAAATAATTTTTCTCTCCATCACTGAATTGGATATTCAACATTGTTTGAATAACCTAATGACACTTGATGTGCTAATACTATTTCACAGGCTAATAATAAAACTAGACAAAACATTATGCACCTATTTTCTCTCTTCCTGGAGGCTTTTTCTCTATCAACCATCCATATATTCCATTCGGGGCAAACATAATCCTTGAATGATTTGTAAAAGCACATATCTAAACGTTAGTCTACAAGTTAGTCCACCTCGCTTAATTGCAATGTGGATGTTATTTCTTCCCAGGCACTTCTTGATCTCATTAGATTTCTGAGATCTGTACATGTACTACACTAATAAACTGCATTAGTTCTGCAGGTCATCAGGATGTCCATTCCAAACATTACCAATCCATAACTTCAATTCATTCTCATCCATCATTGTGATCATACACAAGAACCTCTACAGGCAGTTTGACATTTAGCAGAGGTTTACATTTGAAACTTTCCATACGCTTTAGTATCCTTCATTTAATCATACAGGCGTCTACCACAGTGAATCTTCTTATTTCTGTGGCTTTTGCTAAATTAGGGGAGGTGATGACCTAGTGGTGCTATTGCTAGACAGTTAATCCAGCGGCCCAAGTAATCATTTGAGGACGGGGTTCAAATCTTGCCACAGCAGGTGGTGGTATTTCAATTCATTTTTTTTTAAAATCTGAATTAAAAGTCTAATGATGACCATGATTGTCAGGAAAATCCACTTTATTCAATAATGCCCTTCAGGATAAGAAATCTCCATCCTTACCTAGTCTTGTCTTCATATGACTCCAGACCCACGGCAATGCAGCTGACTCTTAACTGCTGTATGGGCAACGAGGGATGGGCAGTAAGTGTTGGCCGAGTCAGAGGCATCCACATCCTGTGAATTAATTAGAAAAAAATGTTTTTGAATCTTTCAGTTCCATAATTGAGTTGCTGGGCATATCAGAATTCATGGTTATTTCATTTAAGTCACTGATGTGACTTGATGGGCATTTGTGTTTGCTATTATCTCAGATGAATCACTGCACATATGTAATTTTGGCACCAATAGGCTGGGGCTGTTTTCCCTGGAGTGTCAGAGGCTGAGGGGTGACATTATAGATGTTTTTAAAATCATGAGGTGCATGGATAGGGCAAATAAAAAAGGTCTTTTCCCTGGGACGGGGGAGTCTAGAACTAGAGGGCTTAGTTTTATGGTGAGAGGGGAAAGATTTAAAGAGCAGATATTTCACACTTGGGTTGTCCGTGTATGGAATGAGCTGCCAGAGGAACTGGTGGAGGCTGGTACAATTACAACAGTTAAAAGGCATCTTGATGGGTATGTGAATAGGAAGGGTTCAGAGGGACATGGGGCAAATGCTGGCACATGGGACTAGATTACTTTAGGATATCTAGTCGGCATGGACAAGTTCAACCAAAGGGTCTATTTCTGTGCTGTACATCTCTATAACTCTTGTTATAGTCTCCAAGCAAGTTTTGCACTCTGTCACAAGGCTAAGCTGATTTTTTCCAATAAAAAGGCTCCAATAACTAACCATTGGTCTAAAATACTGCAACTGCATTTCATTTGTCCCACTTAAATGCATTTCTCATGATAACATAGTTCTACCAATTTTTGAGAAGCTATTCTAAGACATGCTTCTCAAGGTGATGTTAGTGGCCAATCTGTGTTATTCTGGCATTTTTTAGAAACTTGTTCAGGAAAAATTCTTTGTTTTTCCATTTTCACACCAACTTTTAGTTATTTCTGAATGTGCTCAGTGCAGCAGTTACTTGCTGAGTTAGCAATTTTGAATTAAATGCAGCCTCATATTTCACCCGTTTTACCAGAAGAGTTACTTCTGTTCATCACTTGCCATATACGTGCTGTCTGTTCTGCATAGTGTATTCATGCTCGCACTCATTTTCTTCATAACACAATCCATATTGGCTGTTTGGTCCCAGGCACTGACTTACTGTACAAGGTAATTAAAACATGCAATTAATGGAATGAAATATTGAGACTGACTACTAATGTGACTATGGCATGACATATTTGAATAGAGGGTTAGATATGCAAAAAAATAATATTTGATGCTTGGTTTGTATGTTGGATCCATTTGCACACCATGTTCTCTGGATAGTCATAACTACTTAAGATTAAGAAGTTGGTTTTTGAGTTGGAAAATTGCAAATATCACTCCACTAATTAAAGAATAAAGAAAGGCAAAGAAACAGGAAACTAAAGACCTGCCAGTTTTATATAAATTGTGGGGAGTCACTGAAATCTTTCATTAGTGGGAGATTGACTAAATGTTTGGGCAAATAAAAAATAATCAAAGAAAGTCAGCAAGACTATGTCATGTCTAATTAATCTAGTTACAATTCTTGAGATCAATAAGATGATGAATTTAGGAAACTTTATGGATATTAACTATATTCTTCAATAATGTTCCAAGCAAAAATAGCAAATTATATCTATACCAGTTATATTTTCTAAGGATCTGTAGTGATTTAACATTGTTTTACCATGTTTCATACACTTGAATATGATCAATCTGACATAAAAGTTGGCCGAAAGTTTTGACCAGAAAATCATTCACTTTCAAATATTTATGTATGAGTCAACTCCAAAACCTCAGGACAAAAAATGATTTTTGTTTAGCTGGAACTTGCCAGAAATTTGTTAACTGGTATTTTTATTGAGCTTCATAGAGGCTTTTTTTTCTATGAGGCTTAGTGAACTTTCTTGCACCATTGTCCAAAATTTAGCTCATCAGCTAGCTACCTCAACTCTATGCCACGCCTCAATGCCAATTTTAACCCTGTTCTCCCACTTGATGTAAGGGATTTTAACATTACTGCTGGGATATCATGGGATGCATTATATTAAAAAAGGTTGCCATTGCCCTGAGCAGTCCAAAGCTGCCCGGCAAATTAACAGTCATTTGCCCTGCACATGATAGACAAGCACAAATTGGTGCGCGCTTTGCAGACAGCAATAGGGGTGAGCTGCTAGATGGGGTGGTGCAGAGGAGAGATATCTTCATCCACTAGGGCTGGCAGAGGATGCCATGACACCAGATTCTGCCATCATGGCCCATGGTCGCCGTTTGGGTCAGTGGTATCTCCATGGTTTGGAGGAATGCAGAGCAAAATTAGCAAAAATTATAGAAACTCAACTCTTGAACAAGTGTATATGGTGCATCAGTGACTTGGATAATGGAATAGAAAGAAGTATATGTAAATTTGGAAATGGGATTAAGTAAGGGGCACTGTAAGTTGTGGAATTGAGAGCAGGAAGTTGCAAAGGAAAATAAACTGATTGACCAGATAGAGAAAACTATGGAGATCAATGTTGGAAAAGATATGCTTATCCAAATAGAATCTGAAAAAGTCAAATGGGAATATTTTATAAGAGGCTAGAAACCCCTGAGAAGCAGGGACATTCAGATGTACTCAGGTACATAACCCACTCGAAAGTTCTCCACAACTACAAAAGATAATCAATGGTGGAAAAGCTGATGCTGTACTAGGGTGGACAAAGTTAAAAATCATACAACACCAGGTATAATCCAATAGGTTTATTTGGAAACACTAGCATTCGGAGAGTCGCTTCTTCATCAGGTGGTTGTGGAGTATAAGACCATAAGACACAGAACATATTCAAAGGGCCAAATAGCCTTCTGCTGCTCCTATTGTTTATTCCTTAACATCACAGGGGCATTTACAGAAGAAATGGCTGTCAGCAAAGAAATGAGGGGTGAATCGTGTTGTGGTTCCTTTTTTATTCATGCCTCTTTTTTATGTAAGATGAGTGACAATGGAAATTTCAACCTCGAGAAGGAAATATCTTTGTGGAATTTACAGTTAAAATACAAGAGGTCATTCTCTAATGTCATTTTCCCACCGGGTGTCTCACTTGCTGGGAAACAATTTGGAAGTTTGGACTCATCCTTTGCATGATCTCTCTGATCATTAATCTGAATGGTCAGAAAACCATTTGGGAAATATGCGTGCATTTTAACCTGTGATTCCGACAGCTGAAATTCCCTGTTGGATGTGTTAGGCTGGAAAGTTGTTACAAAGTTCTCAGAAACAATTATGAGTAAACATTTTGTGACTTTTTGGTTGTATCTAAGGAATCGAGTATGTGACAGAGTCATTTATTTCCATTTCAAGAATTCTAGATTAACCAAAAGGTCAATTTCAAATCCAGCATAAGAAGTAATATATAGTTCTAGTCAGTGTGATCATTGCAATAGCACTACATGCTTTTGAATCATAGAATAATGTGCCATTTTGATTAATATTCTGCTAAATGAAGTAGGGGCATGATATTAAAAGTGATATTTTGCACAATCTTTGCAACTTACATCCATAAACATTATGATGGATATTGAGCTGAATATTGAAAACGACATGTTCTGTTTGTGCTGCAGCATACTGCCTTCACAAAGTTAACTACAGAGATTTTTTTTGTACAAGTTCCAAGTAAAATATTGCACTTTTTTTTAAAAATCCAATAAGAAATTACATAAAAATATAATTTGCAAAATGTCAATGAAACTACGTTTTAGGTTAAGCTTTTTTCATGCTTCTGTTTAAGAATTAGCACCAATACCATAATAAACTTGAAATGATACTAACATCGACACAGATAATAGCACTGTTAATAATGCCACCATAAATATCATCCATATCAACACCAGGAAAGATAACGCCAGCACCAAAAATAATTAACCAAATTGTAGCACCCATATGAACGCCAAAAGTACACTACTACCAGATGTGCGAATATGAGCATTGCAAAAACATCAACAGTAAAAATATGAACAGAATACCAACGATGATATATCATCACAAATTTTAAAATGTTATTGTTCTTACTGCAGGGCCTCACCCGTTCCCCACCGAGCCATGGCATCGCCAGAAGGATTTATAAAGACCAGGGAATATTGTATTGTTCACAATAAGTCTTGAACTTGGGGCATAAACATGGGACACAATCTTTCTGTGCTCATGTTTATGAAGGCAAGTAACAAGCAAACTTTGTGCTGTTTTGACAGTTGAATTATTTCATTCCCCAGCCCAGCATACCTCAACAGAAGATATAAGAGATTACTCAATCCATCGCACTTAAACAAAACAAAGCTGAATGGAAGGGGATGCTGATAGTGCTGCAATTGAAAAGAGGGAAAGTGGAACACCAGTGCAGAGTGAGAGCTCTGCAATTCTCTTTCGGTAAAGAGGCAAACAGGATATGAGATGTTAGGTCTCTGCAGGATGCCAGGTACCCCTGATTAACACTATCCAAAGGGAATGAGAGTTGGTAGCCAGAGAAGCAAACTCCCAAAGTCTGGACCCTAAGATCTGGTAGCAGCACAAAAGGTTCATTGATCTAATTCAACAAATATATCATCAAAGAATATGTCATACACACCACACTGTAAAACTCTCCTGCAGTTAACAAACCATACTCCCATCACTCAGTCATCAGCAGTCCTTAATTCAGGGATCATGCCTACCATTCAGACATTTAAACACACCCTCAAATACCTTCCATTGAAGCTAAACATATATGCAATTCTCAGCACGGGCCTGTGCCTCTAAATATTCAGCATTGGCTGACACATCAAGCAAACGAAGTGCAAAAGAATCACTGGCATGTTTTCCTCTCTCATATTAGACAAGGTTTCTAAGACAGAAATGAGCAAAAAACAAATGATAGAGAATAGTCACTACAAACCCAACAGAGGAGCTTGAGCTGGGCATAAGGGAGCCAGATTGTGACAAATTCTGTGATACCTACATTGCCAAGGGCATTCCTGATGATGGCATGTTACACCTCCTGTTGCAACACTATTCCCATGTCACTTTTACTGACATGATTTGCAAGTTAGAAAGCTTATTTTATATCTCCACCTGCACCCCAATCCTACCCCTCATATCAATTCTCTCTTTCCAGTTTTAAGGTTTCAGATACCCATGAATGAGAACTTCAGTCCCAGAAGGGAGATAGAAAGCAACACTGCTCCACAGATAAAGAAATAATGTCACTTGATTTGACAAGTCAATAGTTCTGATGTTGGAACTGGGTTAACTTTAGAGGTTAGTCATAATTTGTAACTGATGAGTCACTGGCCAGGTCAGAAGTAAAGCTAACATATGTTCCAAATCTCTAGAGGGCAAAATTCTTGACAAGTTCTGAGGAATCAGATGATGACTTCAATGAGAAGCCTACAGGAAAACACTAATGACCAGGCACACCTTGCTGCACAGTGCCAAACAGCCTGCTGTTGCTCACCCAGCTCCATTATTGCTTAGGGCATTACAGAGCATTTGGAATGCATCTTTTCCAACATGAAAGTGTTAGAATTTGCATACCCAGCCATGCTGCATTAACTGATGGTTGCTGTTTTAAATTTCATTGTAACACAGACAGATGCCACCCAATGTGTCGATGCTGCCTCTCTTGATATACAACACCTTCATCATTTCCCATCTCCTCTTGTATGGAAAGATATGAAAAGAAGTCTAATTCCACTGTGACCTTACGGGTACATGTAATGCTGTCTTCGCCAAGTGTAAGGTTCTGGATCAATTGAGTAGAACATTTAGAAATATATAATAATAAGCAGATTCAGCATGGCTTCATGAGGAGAAATCATTCCTGACCAATTTATTAGAATTCTTTGAGGCGGTAACAAGCAGAATAGAGAAAAGCGAAGCAATGGATGCAATGTATTTGGTTTAAAAAATGGCATTTGACAAGGTACCAAACATTAGGCTACTTAATAAGAGAAGAGCCTATGGTGTTAGAGGTAGCATGTTAACATGATATCTGGTCGGCATGGACAGGTTGGACCGAAGGGTTTGTTTCCATGCTGTACATCTCTATGAATGGCTAACTAATAAAAGTCATTTTTTTATTATAAAGAGGCCATTTACCGGATGACAACCTGTAGCTAGTGAGTACCATAGGGATCAGAATTATTTAAAATATATATAATGTGTTGGATGAAAAAACTAAATGTACTGTAACCAAAGCTGAAGACTTTATAAAAATAGGCAGAGAGTCAGATGGTGAGGACGACACAGAATCTGCAAAAGTACACAGGCAAGTAAAATGAGTAGGCAAAATCCTGACAGATGGAATATAATGTGGGAAAATGTGAGGCAATGTAGTTTGGTAGGAAGAATAGAGGAGTTGAATATTATTTAAACAGAGAAAGGTCGCACATGGCTACAGCACAGAAGGAATTGGGAGTTCTTAGGCAACAATCACAGAAAGCTAGCATGCACCTTCAATAGGTAATGGGGAGGGCAAATGGATTGTTAGTTTTTATTTCAAAGGCAATGAAGTATACAAATAGGGAGGTCTTGTTAAAACAGTACAATGCACTAGTCAGACCAGAGCTGGAATATTGTGAACTGTTTTGCTTCCCTTATCTAAGGAAAGCTCTATTAGCATTCCAGAGAAGGTTCACCAGTCTGATCCTAGGTATGGAGGGAATTTCTGAGGGGGAGAGGTTGAGTAGGTTGGGCTTGTACTCATTGGAGTTTCGAATAATGAGAGGTGACTTTATTGAAACATACAAGATTCTTTGGGGACTTGACAGGCTAGATTGGAAAGGTTGTTTCCCTTGTATAACACGTATTCAGCTGAGACTGATGAGCAAAGCTAGTCAATTGACTTGCATGAAACATGTTTCAGCAATGTGCATTAAATCAGCCAGAATAGCTGGTTGACAATACTTTTCAGAATTTGATCATGCTAACAGCATTGACACACTAGACTCAATATCTAGTAGCGTGCACCGTGTGGAATTCCCCGTAGTGACCAACAACATGGTCAGTGCCATTTTATTCCTAAAGGACTTCTGTAGCAAGGCACTGGTGGCACAATTACAGTTCAGGTGGTTTGGTTTGGACATTCTGACATGCAAGTAGTCAGCAGCCTTTCATGGGAATGGCAACCTTAATTTCTGATATGATGTTATCATATTTCTTTAGTATCATATTGATAACAGTTGCAGCATGACTATACATTCAAAATGACATGACTGAGCTCCTTAATAAAATTTCTTATCTTGTACTAAGGTCAATATTTTCATGAGGAGTGAAACTATTCAGGATTCTCTATGATCATAAACTGATTTATAGTCTTTTACTTATAAACAGAAATGCCTTGCATTGATCCAGAGCTCATATCCATTATAGGTCATGTCAAGTCAACAGAATTATGTTACAAGTAGGAACCAACATTGACTAATATATTCATTCAATACTAAGGAGGTACTTCAGTGTGAATTCTAAATCCACATTGCAAGAGTCTGCCAATTTGATGTTTGAATTATCCACCAATATGGATGGCATTACAGACATTTTCATTGCCAAAATATTAATGCTGATCAGAGACAATAAAGTCCTTCGACAGTTTTCATCTATTGATTCAGTGAATTCATTGTTCATGCTTCAGTAACTTTATTTTGATGATTTATCTCTCATATCTAACATTTATTTAAAAACTTGAGCATGTTCTGCTTGTTAGAGCGATATTTTGCAGTAGTTCTTGCCAATTCACATTCCAACCTGATGGTAAACTATATATTATGTTTATGAAGCAGAAGTGTAGTCTGAATCATACAATTTAAAAATAACATTTAAAAATATACATACTTGGATGATGGAGTAATTGTGCACTGAAGAAGCTCAGTACCACTCAGGATAAAGAAGCCCAGTTGATTTGTAGGCCATTCAACTCCTTAAAGATTCATTTTCTCCATCAGCAATGCACAGTAGATACCAAGTGAATCATTTTGGACGTATACTGCAGCAACTTAGCATGGCTCCTGCAATAACAGCTTCCAAACTTCCAAACTCTGCCACCGGGAAAGACAAGGACAACAAATGAATTGGAGCCCATCACTTGTTAGTTCCCTCCAAGTTAAACACCATTCTTGTTTCGCACTATATTACTGTTACTTTGTTATCACTGGGTAAAAAAATCATGTAATTCCTTTCTGAACAGCACCAATGGCTGTGCCTACAGCACATGGACTGCAATGGTTCCAGAAAATGGCTCACTTCTACCTTTTCAAAAGTGATGGGCAATAAATGAAAGCTTTGCCAGTGATATCCGGATTTCATATACAAATGAAAACAATACTTTCTAATCAATGTAAAAGCTGAAAGAATTGCAGATACAGTAAATCAGAAACAAAAACATAAATTGTTGGAAAAGCTCAGCTGGTCTCTCAGGATCTGTGGAAAGAAATCAGAGTTAACATTTTGAGTCAAGTCGCTAAGGAAGGATTGCTTGACCCAAAATGTTAACTCTGATTTTTCTCTGCAGATGCTGCCAGGCCTGCTGAGCTTTTCCAGCAATATCTGTTTTTGTCTCTAATTTACTGCATCTGCAACCTTTCAGTGTATATCATATGTTTAAGTGGTGAGAACTGGAAGGTTGCAGAAGCTCTAACCAAGGGCTGAGAGAATGGGTGCAAAGATCAAGCTGTAAATAAAGAGTTCCTACGGAAAATTCCATGCACTCAAGCAGCATTGCTTGTGAAGAATAGCAGAGTTACTACTCAATACACACAATAAAACATGCTGGCAGCACATATATTAAAAAGAAGCAACAAAGTCGGCAACTGAAGTGAACCTCACCATCAAGAAGAACAGAAGTTTATGAACAGTTTTTTTGAGGAAGTAACAGGGGATTTTTGAGGGCACAATAACCAAATAACCAGGTTATAGTCCACAACCTCAACATGACGTTCCAACTCCAATACTCAAAGGTCTGAACAATGAAGGCAAGTTTACTAAACACTTTCTTAACCACCCTGGCTACCTGTGACACAAATTTCAATGAATTATGTATCTGCGTACCAAGGTCTCTCTGTTCTACTACACTACCCAGGGCCCTGTCATTAACTGTATAAGTCCTGCCATTGTTTGTTTTACCAAAATGCAATACCTCACATTTACCCAAATTAAACTCCATTTGCCACTCCTCTACCCATTGACCTAATTGATCAAGATCTCTTTCTACCTTGGATTGCTTCCAACAAACGGCTAGCAAAGGCAGAACAGCATCATGTCACAAATGAGAAAGAAATGTGAGCTATAACATTAGCATGTGAACATTTTTCAGATTGTGATGGGATTACAGTTCAAAATTGAAACTGACCCAAGAGCATTGGGCACTCATCTGTGCTCAAAAGAAATTTCCTAAATACCATCAAACATTCGGTTGTTCTTAATTAGATTTATGTGGTATGATTCAATTACTGAATATGGGAAGTACCATGCAACAGTAGACACACACTCAAGAAATACTATTGAATGCAACAGAAGAAGATGATTTAGCCTTTGTTAAGGATATCAAAGCCCACCCATCCGAAGTTACAAAACAATTACTAACTACTGAAGGAAAATTGTATGAGATACAAGAAGTCTCCAAGAATGGAATGGAGATTGTATTGTTAGAACCCTCACTGACTTTTTATTTTTTTTTAATCCTTTTTGAATCATGAGTTGGAAATGCATTTTGAACGTTGGGACAATTTGTGTCAAAAAGTACAGAACAGACCATCCAAGCTTTCTTTGTTTGTGAGGCCAGGCATACAGACTAATTGTAGGCTAATTCTTGATTAAAGGAGTTCCAACAGACACAGCAACCCTGGGAAGAGCATTTTGTTTAAATAGATCCCAGAAATTAGCTATTATTGAGGTCAGTACCTGGGAATTGGTTCCAGGAAGACAGGAAGACACCCTAAGTTCAAGCAGATGACAGTTCTTGAATGGTAATTGTGGCCATAGGAAGAGTTGATCAATTTATCAGGTGGAGTCAGAATTGAAGAGCTTTTAAACTATTCCTATTTCTGGGAAACAATCTTAGTTGCTGACAAGACCACATGAAGATTTGAAAGCTCCTTGCCTAACCCGTTTTACCAGCTTCTGAAAGAGTAGAAAGCAGTGTTAGAAGTATTGCTGTATTTGTTTAGGTGAACTGAGAAGGTGACTCTGATCATCATTTCAGAAAATGAGTCCACATTTTGTATTCTGGCCAGTTTTGTTATTTTCTTTTATCTATCCCTGAACTGTGTTTGCCTCTTTTTCTGTAAATGGAGACTGTAAACAAATGTTTTTGGTTGAAAGCATTAATATTAATCAGTTCGCTTTATTGGTTGCTCTTTTTTTTTCCTGCTAAAGTTACTGTGTATTTAATAAACAGTTAAGTCTTCTGTTTAAGATACAAAACTGACATCTGGAATTAATTATTCATGAATTCTGGGATTGGCTATTCAAAAGTCTGGTTAGGAATTACAATTTGAATAATAATTGGGATCTTCAGTTTAATGTTACAGTGTTGCAAATACAGAGGTTGAAAAGCTGATTTGGTTTGGCTGTCTGTCTCCATGTCATAATATTATTCTGGAAGGATGGCCAGACTATTTCTATCATTCATTACTCACTATCTCCCATAAGAGATTAGCAATACTAACAGCTCTTTGAGATGAGGTTCTTCAAAGAATTCATCAAGGCATTTAGGAATTGAACAAGGGTGCAATAACCAATCTAGTAGATAGATATCACTCACTCTATTCAAGGAATGATCATGAACTACTTACTTTGTGCTATAAACAACCAGGAGAAAAAGGAACTGCTCTTCCCTCACCTTTCCATCAAGGTCATAGATTCTCTGTTGGGAATGGATTGAGTTGCGTTCTAAGGAAAAATCTTCATCCTTGTTTTGGCCAATACTCAAGTGGATTGAAATTAATTATCTACATAGTATCACAGCAGGGGCACTATGGGCAACTGTTCACTACAAACTATTTTCCTGGGCTTTAAATGTATTAATCAGTCCAACCTTGTTTTTCTCCTAAGGAATTTGATATGCATACTTTTCAACTCAGTGTGCACAAACAGGGTCTGGGGAGACACAACTCTACCTATTTCAAAAAAGAAAATAATTAAAACTAAGAAACAAATTAAAAACTACCACTGTTATGAACAGAGGAAGAGTGAGCATAACGGTAAATAGTAAAAATAATTAATTTTACTTCTCGCTCTTGTCCATGACAGTGTGAGATCTAGCAGAAAACTTCATGGTTTCAAGCAGCATTACTTCAGGAGACTAATCAGTGGTAGACCCCAAACACACAACAAAATGGTGTTAATTATATGTATTCAGGAGAAATATTTTTTGCTGAAGATGAAATTAATGTTAAGATGATGTTTGCAATTTCATATATTGGGCTAGACAAGTTTGTCAATGTGGATTGCAATGGTGAAAGTCTTCAGTCTTCAGATACAGAAAATGGCAGATTAATCATCAAGGTTGATTTCATGCATATTTTCAGGCAGTTGAAAATCTAAAATGATTTAAATAGGTGATAAATTGTAACATCAGTTGAATCATTAAAGCCAATTGTTGGAGGTAAAGGGTGGAACCGATCACTGTATATTTGAATATAATAATTGAAGATATAAATCATATTTGAAAATGGCAGCCTAACAGTAGTCAGTTTGGTAAAAAAAAACATCATTCTGAATGCTTCAGTCAAAAGTAATGCTGATGTCATTGTGATACATGTGTAAACATCATGCACTGAGATTGACAATTTGTGCCCACTGTCATCTGTGCTGCAGTATGTGCAGTGATACATTGTACCCGGCATCAATGCATTTTGCAGCTTTTTAGCTTGGTCAACACGAAGAACCACTTATCTTGACAGTTTAAAGAGCTTTATTGATTGTCAGTTGGAATATCAATCCCACTATGATCTAATTATAACACATTGCAGCTGACTTTAGTGTCCTGATTGTGTTTGAAAACTGAGTGTGACAGAAACAGGAAATTAGACAGAAGCCTCTTTACATTTCTGTTGATTTTGAGAAAATAAGAACCATTCCACAATTTTCCATGTCTTCCAGACATCCAAAAAGCCACTAGAAACAATGAATTACTTTTGAAGTAAATCACTGTGACTTTGAGAACAAACATGGGAGCCAACTTGCCCAAAGCAAGTGTCCACAAACAGGCAATGAAATAAATGATCAATTATTCTTTGATTGTTTTAATTGAGAAATAGGGTGAGTGAGTGATAATGCAACAATAGTGAGGGCACATCCCTGCAATATTTTAGTACTATTTGTCTAAATAGAAAGATTATACCTCAATTCATTGAGTAATCTGTAATCAGAAAATGTAGAGATCCCTTAGTATTGTGTTGACATACGAGATTATGTGCTCAGATTGTGAGAATGGTTTGCAACATGGAAAGTCAAGTATAATCACTGAACCAGGCTTTGAAAGTGCAGTCGAAGCATCCACATGAAGCAGGCTGAAGGTCTAATTTCATCCTACTCCCCTGATATGACTAATCACAGTCCAACACAAGCACTGATGCGAACTGAAACCTAATTCTGAAAAGAGTTGAATACCCTGCACAATTGTTTGGTCTCTTCCTCAATTAGTGCCATGATGGAAGAGCCAGCAAATCATGCATATGCATTTCAAACCAACTTATATTCCCATGATCTCTGGCACCTAGAAAGAAAATTCCTGCAGGTCATTGGCATAAATAGGCCAATTAGCATGGTTTTGTGAAACCCACACACTCTTGTAATTTGGAAAGCAGTTGTTCATGACTCAGTGCCACACATTCCAAATGCTAACAGGGCCCTGCTAAGAACTCTAAGCGTTCACCTATGATGTATGGAATGTCTTAGTTATAGATTCTGTTTAAACAGCAGCTTCTGATGGATGAGAAGTGGGTGAGCAGTATCTGCTGGCTTGTCAGCTAGCTTTCAAACCTATAACCTTAAAAGGTTTGCTCAAATATGTAAAGAGACTCAAAAAATCAGAGGACAAATAATAAATGGTATTTCCATAGTGGTCTTTTGAATTTGAAGACTTTGCAATTCTGTAAAAATTCACAGTGACCACAGCAGCTTGCCCATTACAGACTGGGATAACCCCACAATAGGATGAGCTGAAGCTACAGCTATGGCATGGTGAATCCTGAGGCTCCAGTTTGGAAATTAGGAGTAAAAGACTTTGCAAGCTTCCTTGAGAAGCCACTTCTGACCACATGGGCTTGGTCTTGAACAGGGAGGTGAAAATGAGGGTTGCAGATGCTGGAGATCAGAGTCTAGATTAGAGTAGTGCTGGAAAAGCACAGCAAGTCAGGCAGCATCCGAGGAGCAGGAAAATCGACGTTTCAGGCAAAAGCCCTTCATCAGGAATGAATTCATTCCTTGAACAGGGAGCCCACCTGCACCTTGGAAGATATTGGCAGCATGCCCAATCACCCCGCAACTGGACATTAGATGTTCAAGCTGGTTACCAGCCATTTCCACTCTGCTACAGGTTGGGATTTGTCAGCCTGTCAACCCAATGCCATCCTTTCCTACATTCCCTTCAGTGCTTCTGTCAAAATCTCCCCGTTGGGGTGAAGAAGATTCTGCCCTCTGTGACGTCTCCCAGTTTCAAGTGTCACCAGACTCCTGTCTCCAGCACTGAGAGGTTAAATGACCTCAATATGGCAAATAGAGTATTAATGGATTCTCCTCTCCCCAAGTGAAGCTATGTTACGAATATTCCCACTGTTATCACTATAATGCATATAGTAGATTGACTATTATGTGGGTCAATTCTATTACACTATGACGAGCTTCATACAGTGCTAAGTGAAAGGTGCGCAGCTGCCAACTATTTATGTAAGCATGCTACACTTCCCTGTAATATCTACTTGGATTTATCTTCCTGAATCCTGAGTTTAGTATGCCTCATTTGGCAGCTGGATTCAAATGTTAAATGTTATTTTTATACTTCCTGTGATTCACTGTTTCATAGAACTATACAGGGAGAAAGTGAGGACTGCAGATGCTGGAGATCAGAGCTGAAAAATGTACTGCTAGAAAAGCGCAGCAAGTCAGGCAGCATCCAAGGAGCAGGAGAATCGACATTTCGGGCATAAGCCCTTCCGTCCAAAATGACGATTCTCCTGCTCCTTGGATGCTGCCTGACCTGCTGTGCTTTTCCAGCAACACATTTTTCAGCTATAGAACAATACAGAGCAGAACAGTCCCTTCAGCCCTCAATGTTACGCTGACCTGTGAACGAATCTAACCCCATCATCATCAATATGTTTATCCAAGAATTATTTAAATCTCCCTAATGTGGTGGAGTTAACTATATTGGCAGGCAGTGCATTCCATGCCCTTATCACTCTCTGAGTAAAGAACCTGTCTCTGACATCTGTGTTAAATTTATCACCCCTCAATTTGTAGTTATGCCTCCAAGGACAAGCTGATATCATCATCCTAGGAAAGACTTTCACTGTCTACCCTATCTAATCCTCTGATCATCTTGTATGTCTCTATCAAATCCCCTCTTAGCCTTCTTCTTTCCAATGAGAACAGACCCAAGTCTCTCAGCCTTTCCTCATCAGACCTTCCCTCCAGGCCAGGAAACATCCTAGTAAAACTCCTTTGCACCTTTTCCAATGCTTCCACATCCTTCCTGTAATGGGTCCACCAGAACTGTACATAATATTCCAACATTACGGCTCCAGAACTCAATCCCTCTACCAATAAAACCTAATACACTGTATGCCTTCTTAATAGCACTAGGAACCTGCATGGGCAACTTTCAGGGATCTATGTACATGGACTCCAAGATCCCTCTGCACATCCACACAACCAAAATTCTTTCCATTGACCTAGTATTCTGCCTGTAATTCTTCCCAAAATAAATCACCTCACATTTAGCTGCATTGAAATCCATTTGTCACCTCTCAGCCCAATTCTGCAGTTTATCGAAGTCGCCCTGCAACCTGCAACATTCTTCCTCACTGTCCAATATTCCACAGACTTTAGTGTCATTAAAAACTAACTGATCCATCCATTTATGCCTGTGTCTAAGTCATTCATAAAAATGACAAACAATTGTGGTCCCAAAACAAATCCTTGTGGCAAACCACAGTAACTGGACTCCAGGCTGACTATTTTCCATCAACCAGCACTCACTGTCTTCTTACAAAAAGCAAGTTTCTAATCCAAACTGCTAAATCACCCTCAATCCCATGCCTCTGCATTTTCTCCAACAGCCTACCATGTGGAACTTTATCAAAAACTTTACTGAAATCCATGTTCACCACATCAGCTGCCCAAACCTCATCCGCATGCTTGGTCACCTTCTCAAAAAAACTCAATGAGGTTTGTGAAACATGACTTGCCCTTGACGAAACCAAGTTGACTGTCTGCAATCAAATTGTTGCTTGCTAGATGATTATAAATCCTACTTAGCATACATTACTTACAGTGTGCAAATAGGTCATTCGGCCCAACAAGTCCACGCCAACCCTCCAAAGAGCAATGCACCCAGACCCATTCCCCTACATTACCCCTTCACCTAACACTATGGGCAATTTAGCATGGCCAATTCATCTAACCTGCCCCTGGAGGAAACCCACACAGACACGGCGATAACGTGCAAACTCCACAGAAACTGTTGCCTGAGGCGGAAATTGAACCTGGTGCTGTAAGGCAGCAGTGCTAACCACTGTGCCGCCCAAAAGCAATCACAACACTGACACAGCACTGCAAACTTGGCTGGCTGGTCCACCTCAGCCCTTCACATCGTCAGTGTGGGGATTGGTGTTATTAGCACCACACTCTAACCAGCTGGGCTAATCGACCAACCGTCTTACAATTCTTATAATTCTCTCCAAAACGTTTCCTACAATAGACGGAAGGCTCACTGATCTATAATTACCTGGGACATCTCTACTGCCCTTCCTGAACAAGGGCTACACATATGAAATTCTCCAGTCCTCTGGTACTAAACCTGCAGAAAATGACAACTCAAAGATCAAAGCCAATTCATCTTCCGGCCCAAATGTCTTCCAATCAAATTAAATTAAAATTGAGATCTAGTTAAGCTAAAAATTGAAACAGCACTTCCTGGCTGAACTACTTGCAGCAACCATATAACAGAGACAGGAATGGTCAATAGTAGACTGAAACCTTACTGCGCTACCTTCCAGCGGAGTATGTGGAGATGGTATCATGGAACAAGAGTGGGAGAGAACTTCTTTCCAAGAATTTCATGCAGCACGGTCTCAACATCAGCAGCCATTAAACAAGGCATCATGTGCCAAGCTTCTCTTTCTCTTGTCTACAGTATCATGTCTGTGCCTAAGACTTTCCCTCCATTTACTTTTGCCTGCCACTTCATAATTCACAACACCTCCATCTTGGCAAAAACTGCTGGAGACTTGAGCCAGCTTTATAAAGCCTTGTAAAAGGTTTAAGCCATTTTGTATCCACAGTCTCCCAATTTAATTTCTCTTTCCTTAAATTTGATTAAATTACATTTTTCTCTTTCACCATCAAGTCATCTCAAGATCTATCTTAAACTGCACCTAAATGCTGTGACTAATCTTGCAAATGACCATGCACAAAGAATTAAGTGTTATTTTCTCAACTTTCAGGGCAGCATTTGCATCACTTCACTGATGTTTAAAGATGAAAATGGGTGGCATTGCTTTTTTAGTTTGAAACGTTAATTGTTCCATTAATAAATTTGCATGTGTTTAAATGAAACAAAGAGATGACAATAAGTGAGACAGTGTGGAGTGTGTGTAAAAGGATGTCATTGGTCTTTGAGTACTGACAGGATTATTTTTAATTCACTTGTCTTCTGTGTTTATTTGATGTCTCTATGCTTTAATTCCAGAGCTGCCAGTATTTTACTAGCTTCTTACAAAAAGTAACTGCCAACAAAATAAACAAAAACACCAAAGTCAAAGATGATCTTTTCAGCTTAATACTTGCTATTGTATTTTAGTATCCAAACTCAGAAAGATACATGAAAGAACACATATATTTCAAAATGAGCTTTAAGTTTCCTATTAATGATATGTGAACAGGTTAAGATGAGATTATTTGAGGGGAAAACACGCCAACATTTAAACAATCAGTGCAGAATCATCTTCCACAATTTAATTCTGGGAGAAAGTACCTAATTTATTTTCCTTCGCTTACATAAAAAAATTCTACATATCAGATTTACTAGATTTAAGGAATCTGTCCAATCACATTGCACACTTATAGAGTTATAGAGAGTCAGAGACATGTACAGCAAGGAAACACCAGCCTTCAGAGCAACTCATCCATGCTGATCAGATATCCTAGATATATTTAGTCCCATTTGCCAGCATTTGGCCTATGTCCCTCTGAACCCTTCCTACTCATACACCCATCCTCATGCCTTTTAAATATGTAACTGTACCAGCCTCCACCACTTCCTCTGACAGCTCATTCCATACATGCATCACCCTCTGTGTGAAAATGTTGCCCTGTAGGTCTCTTTTATGTCTTTCTCCTCTCACCCTAAACCTATGCCCACTAGTTCTGGATTCCCCCAACCCAGGTAAAAGACTTTGTCAATTTATCCTATCCATGTCCCTCATGATTTTATAAACCTCTATAAGGTCACCCCTCAGCCTCCAAAGCTCCAGGGAAAACAGCTCCAGCCTATTCAGCCTCTCCACATAGCTCAAACCTTTCAACCCTGGCAAAATCCTTGTAAATCTTTTCTGAATCCTTTTAGGTTTCACAACATCTTTCCTATAGGAAGAAGACCAGAATTGCACACAATACTCCAAAAGTGGCCTGAAGGCTGAAGGCTGGTGTTTCCATGCTGTACATGTCAAGGCTTTAAAAAGTTACAAAGGTGAGGAACAGTGAGGTCATGATTTTTAAAATCAACACATTGCAGAATCTGGAATCAACGTATGTCAGTGAGGGATCAGTCTAAGGTGCTCGGGAAGGAGCTGGGCAACGGTGGGAGTTAAGAAATGGAGAGAAACATTTGCATGTGTTAAAATTTATGAATGGTGGAAGATAAGCCAGCAGCCAGAAGAGCTCTGGAATAGGCAAGGACACAAGAGAATGGTTGAGAATTTCAGCAGCAGATGAGATGATGCATGAACGGATTTGTGTGGTGTTGCAGAGATAGAAATAGTCAGTCTCAAAGGTGGTGCAGATATGTTTTCTGGAGTTCTCAGGTCAAATGTAACACCAATATCATTGCAAATAATTTGGTTCAACCTGGGACAGTGGCCAAGGAGAGGATTGGAATCATTGGCTAAGGGAAAATGTTCATGGTTAAACAAAACAGTGGTTTCAATCATTTCAATATGGAGATGCAGGAATTTATTCTCATCCTATACTGGGTTGTCAGACAAGCAGTATGACAAAAAGAGGCAGTGCAGAGGTTGCGAAAGGTGAGGTTGAACCACATGAATGCAGTCATACTTAGCTTGCTGATGTGGAGAAGCATTAAAGGAGGATGGTGCAGTGAAACTTAACAAAAGTTACAAATATATGGAGAAGAATGAGAAAGGACAGTGAATCTTAGTCATGACCACATGGGGTGCAATTTGTACCTTTGACAAGGGTTGTTTCAGTTCTGTGTAGAGGTGCTAATCTAATTGGAGGTATGGAAAAGAGTTTGGAGAGGAAAGCAACTTTAGAAATAGGGGTGGTAGTTTACAACGATGCAGGAGTTAAGGTGTTTTTTTTCAGCAAGGGTTCATGATGGCAATTTCAAAAAGTGCAGGTAAGTACTTATGGAGCAAGAACTCTTAAACGATCAGCTAACATGATGGTCAGCAAGGACATTTGTGTGGATAGGGACTATTTAGACTCTTAACTTTTTTTTGCAATAACCAAGCAATTTTTAGGAGCAATTAATTTTGTTTTATGCAGGTAACTTGAAAGGGTAACTAGTGCAGAGTTGATATGGGAACTTTCAGGTTGCTACATGAACTCACAGCTTGGAGGGAACAATAATACCAGTTTGGTAGGATAGGGAGCTTTTGCCTTGTCAAGCAGAAAAGAATAGCCTTTATTGTTATGTGCACTCGAATGAGTGCAGTGAAAAGTTAGTAATGTCACCTCTCGGCACCATCTTAGGTACAGAATTTCTAGGTACAGATACTTTAAGTACTATTACAGAGTTTTAAAAAAAGGTTACCTTGGTAATAGAGTTGAAAAAGTCTAAAATGATATTAGAAAGTGACCATAAAGTACTTAAGTTCGAATTCCTCTCCAACATGAATCTGCACCTGCCGGTCCCAGAACACACGAGCTCGCTGCCTCCACATGCCAGTCTGAATCCAGGACTCACTTGGCTGCTGCTCTGGCTTCAGCCTGCTTGCTCCGCAGCAGGACTTGGCCCATGATCACTACCAGGTTCTACTGTATCATTTGAAGAGCTGGAAGTTTTCCAAGTATTTTAGCTAACATTCATTCTTCAAGGGGGGCCATTAACAAATTATCCGGTGGTTATTTAGTTGTCTTTTGTAAATGGAACATGACAGTCCAAACTGGCTGCTATGTTTGCTACCAAAGCAATACCAAGCAAAGATGTTTTTTAAGCACAAACAGTTTCTTTGGATGTACAATGCAATGGGACACACTGAGTACTTGGGATTTGGGTACTTTAGGTAACTCTGACTTGTCAGAAGGAATTTTTAAAAATATATATGTATATAAAAAAATTAACCTTGCTCTGGACAGTTAAAATCCTGACAAGCAAAGAGCAATTGTAAATTTGAGGAGAATTTTCTCAGCCTCGAATAACATGTGCAGTAATAAGATACTTATGAAAATATAGTGAGAATATAAAAATTAGATTCTTGATAGGAAGGTAAAATGGTGTGATTTTCCACTTAAAGGTTTAATGGTCCTGCCTGGAACTGAGCAGACGCCTTGTTCCTGTTTCCTCTGAATGTCTGTGAACTGGGGTGTTTCTTCCTTGGCTTCTGCAGGGATCTGCCAGTGTTGTGCTCACTAGAATGTGCACCTAGTCTACTCTAGCTGAAGTACCCACTGAGGTTTCAGTGTCTGAGCTGGCTGAGGCTACATGATACAGCCTTACTGTTGCTTCTTCTGAGAGTCTATGTCATCTTGAGAAGGATGTGATAGCTCTTCATGGCAAAGGGTCTGTAGATGCTGTAAATCATCCCAGAAGACAAAAAAGACGGTAAGGTGCACAATAGGGCTAGATGCTTGGGCTTGTTAAAAATATGTTCATTGGTGGTAAAGGGAGAGCATAATGAATAGTTACTGAGGCACGACAGTGTAATTGATGAGCAGATGAACATCAGGCACCCCTACCCCCACAAACCCCTAACCTGTCTTTGCTTTCCTTTGGTAGTCTTCTCCTGTAGTGAGACCAGTGAAGGAATGTAAGTGGCTAGCTAAGCTATTATTGTTGATGTAGCTGAAGGAAAGGTCATGACATCCCTTGAGTGAGTGAGTAGGAAGTGCAGAGGGCAGGATGGGTTAGTAGCCTGGCAGGATGGGCTAGATGAGAACTATTGTCGGAAGATGTTCCATTCAATACTGGTAGTGTTAGACTATAAGTCTTGATAGCAAGTGAGTGCAGTAGCAGTGTTAGAGTGAGTGTGAAGTAGCAGAACCCTGAGGTCATTAAATTTCTTCCTGCACTTTTTTTCATATCTCTGGACTGTGGAAACTGCCTGGGTGGGCAACTTCAGACCAGGTTAACAGGGTCTGATGTTGTGGACTCCTTTCTTAGTCCTGGTGAAAGAGGATAGCCTTTCTTTCCACAATCCATCTATGATATCCTTGTCAGCAAAAAAAGTGCCAATTTTCTTTCATTGGTCACCTCCTAGGAATTCCTCACACATTTTAACTGTGAGGGGCTATCCTGTTTTGTTGCATTTGAAACGGTGTACAATTGGACTTTAAAGATGGCACCGGTGTGGGAATGCTGGACACTCCTGGCAGAGGTGAGCATTGCAATAACTTCAAAGCTTGGCTCTGATGCTTAAGTTATTAACTGTCCTTTTATGCTTAGCCCTCTGATTCAACTGCTGTGCACATCCCCACACACCTCATGCAGATTCCCCATTCCAACCCTGATTGCACTATCAGGTCACATGATACCTCCCACAGAGCTCATTCTTAAGGTGGCCAATCACCACGACCACCTCCAATGTTGCTGAGCATATGATAAAATGAGGGACTCACCATGGAGCAATGTTTTATCCTCAATGAAGTGAGCACCATAACATTTCACAAGAGATCTTGCTAGAGCACACAGAAAGTTCTTTCCAGTGAAAGTCCCCAAAATTGAGAGAAAGCCAAATTTGCAAAACTTCAGCTGTTAGACTCCACATGTCCAAATAGCTTGCAATACCTCAGAACCTCAACATGGTACAAACAGTCTTGAGACTGTCATTCCTGGGTAAATACTAGGAAATCTGTCTTTGCTTTAAAATAATTCAAGGTTATAGACTGATCAAAAAATAGATTCCCTTTGACAGAACTGAATTGATTGTGACGTCTGTAGTGGAAAAAAGACCATTACGTTTTTTGATTTTAACCTGGATCTCTGAATGGAAAGTTCAATAAGTGAGATGAATAACTTCAAAATACTGTGCTCCTCGTCTGCAGATCAAGGTGATGATTCTGTCCTTTTTGAAATGAGCCCCAGCTGTTCCACTGCAAGTGAATTTAAATCTTATTTTATTTTCCCTTTTTGAAAGATGGCAAAGAAATCTGCTGAAAAGCACAGCCATTAACCAAAATGCAGTCATTTGGCTCGCACAGCAGATAATCTCCATCTGGCATTTATATTTCAGAAATGATTTGAACAAAAATTATGCTTATTTCCTGAAAGGCTTTACTAACCTCTTGTAAGGTGGCATCTAATTCCTCATTATTTTGTTCCAGGTATAACAGGTTGTTTCTTCATGAGATATTCTGAAATAAGATTCTTTTAATATCAAACCAGTATGAATGCATAGCTCCCATGTATAAGTATCTATAGTCCTACAGCTTGCAATTTCTGAATTATTGCCATTCTTACTGAACCTGACTGTAGTCTTGGACTTGAATTGTAAATCAGTATGGAGACACTAACCAACACACATGACAACTGGAGATAAAACAGCTCAGACAATGCGTTAAGAGTGTATTAAAGTCAGACTGACTCAAGGTTGTGATACAGACAGATTCTAACCTCACATCTTTGGCGGCACGATGGCACAGTGGTTAGCACTGCTGTCTCACAGCGCCTGAGACCCGGATTCAATTCTCGACTCAGGCGACTGACTGTGTGGAGTTTGCATGTTCTCCCTGTGTGGAGTTTGCATGTTCTCCCTGTGTCTGCGTGGGTTTGCTCCGGTTTCCTCCCACAGTCCAAAGATGTGCGGGTCAGGTGAATTGGCCATACTAAATTGCCCGTAGTGTTAGGTAAGAGGTAAATGTAGGGGTATGGGTGGGTTGCGCTTCGGCGGGTCGGTGTGGACTTGTTGGGCCGAAGGGCCTGTTTCCACACTGTAAGTAATCTAATCTTTAATGCTTTGCCTGAGTTGAGATGTCACCTTTTTTATATATAAAACCTTAAGTTATCTCAGGAATGTGACTTGAAAGAAGTTCTGGGATTTATATATTAATGAATCAAAATTTGCTACCCCATTCCAAGTGATTAAAGACTTAACAGTAATCTAAGTTTGGTCAATACATCGCACCTGTTGTCTGACACTTTGATCTTTGACTATAAATACTGTGGACAAAGTGAGGACTGCTGGAGGTCAAAGTTGAGGGGACTGAGAGATAAATGGGAGGGGTTGTGGGGCTGGGGAGAAGGTAGCTGGGAATGTGATAAATAGATAAAACTGGGAGTGAAGGTGATAGGTCAGAATGGAGGGTGGAGTGGATGGGTGGGAAGGAAGATGGACAAATAGAACAGTTCAAGAGAGTGATGCTGAGTTGGAAGGTCAGACCTGGGATCAAGTGGGGGAGGGTAAATGAGAAAACTGCTGAAATCCACATTGATCCTGTGTGGTTGGAGGGTCCTAAAGTGGAAGATGAGGCGTTCTTCCTCCAGGTGATAGGTGGCTAGAGTTTGGCGGTGGAGGATGCCCAGGACTTGTATGTCCTTGGTGGAATGGGAGGGGGAGTTAAAGTGTTTGGCCACAGGGCAGTGGGGCTGCTTAGTATGTGTGTCCCAGAGATGTTCTCTGAAACATTCCGCAAGTTGGCGTCCTGTCTCCCCACTGTAGAGGAGACCACATCAGGAGCAATAGAGACAGTAGATGACATGTGTGGAAGTGCAGGTAAATCTCCGTCAGATGTGGAAGGATCCTTTGGAGCTTTGGACAGAGGTAAGGGGGGAGGCGAGGGTGCAGGGTTTGCACTTTTTGCAGTGGCATGGGAAGGTGCTGGGAGTGAAGGGTGGATTGATGATGGTGGGGGTAGCTAACAAGGGTGTCGCAGAGGGAATGGTCTCTCTGAAATGCAGATAGGGATGGCAAGAGGAATATATCCCTGGTGTGGGACTTGTTTGTAGGTGACGGAAATGGTAGTGGTTGATGCGTTGTATCTGCAGGTTGGTGGGGTGGATTCTGTGTCCTATGATCCTGCCCCATGAGCTACCTGACAAAGGAGCAGTGCTCCAAAAGCTTCTAATTCCAACTAAACCTGTTGGACTATAACCTGGCATTGTGTGCTTTTTAACTTTGTCCATCCCAGTGCAACACGAGCACCTCCAAATCATAATTTATCACAGAAGAACAATTCATGGTTGTAAGATCTGCAGGTGGGTAAATGTATCCCACAGTAAGCGTGCACACCTTGGATCTCTGACACTGACCATTTCAAAATTTCCAGGCAGATCTCTTCATCTACTTACTATTGTTGACCACATTGTCAGCACATGCCATTGCAGCAAAACAGAATATACAGCACAAGTGCATCAATACGATCCTGAAATCCAGTAACAATTGTCCTGTACAAAGGACCATTTTAAAATTACAATGATTTAAACATTCTCACCACACATGTTCAAGACAACGAACACCCCAACAAGAGAGAATCTGGCAATCATACCTTGACATTCAATGGCATTATCATCACTAAATCTGCCATTTCTAACATCCCGTAGAAACTGCATTGAGCTAGTCATGTAAACACTATGACCATAACAGCAGGTCAGACACGAGGAATCCTGCAGTGAGTAACTCACTTTCTAACTCTCCAAACTCTGTCTTCCATCTGTAAGGCACAAATAAAGTGTGGGATGGAATAATCCCTACTTGCCTGGATGAGTGTAGCTCTAACAACACTGAAGAAGTCAAAGCAACCCATTTGTTTGGCATCACATCTACAAACATTCACTTCCTCAGCCAATGATGCATAGTATCAACAGTGTGTACCATGTCCAAGATGCCCTGGAGAAATGCCTCACAATTTCTTAGAAAGTATCTTCCAAACTCATAACTACCACCATCTAGAAGGACAGGGCCAGCAGACACCTGAGAACACCGCCACTTGCAAGTTCTCATCCAAGCAAATCACTAGCCAGACTTGGAAATATATCAGTATTCTTTCAGTGTTATTGGGTCAAAATTTTGGAACTCCTTCACTTGCAGCATTGTACATGTACCTACACCAAATAGATTGCAGCAGTTCAAGAAAGTGGCTTGCTATCATCTTCTCAAAATCAACTGGAGATGGGCAATAAATGCTGTGCAGCCAACAATGCACAGATCCCCTGAATTAATCAAGTAAGGTATATAAGAACATAAGCATTAGGAGTTGTTTCAGACCTTTGTCCCCTCAAAGCCTGCTCCATCATTCAATAAGATTCTGATTTTATTTTATTGAATGCAAGACAATATTGATATGCAGGTATTATCCTGTGAAGACATCATTTGCCATAGGAAATTTTGCAACAGCTGCAGCTGAACAATTCAGGATAATAATAAACCTTTTAATGTAGGAATTAATTTATACATTGCTTGGTATAAATCAGACTAATATTTTTATTGGTAACTTCTTCTGGAAAACAGCATTTTTGAACTATTTAATGTGATTTGGGAATTGCTGGCAAGATTGCCCATCTCTAATTGCTCTTGAAAAGATTGTATCGTCCATCTGGAGCCGGTATACTCACAGTGATGTTACAATGAAGAAATGGCCATATACTTCTAAGCTAGGATGGTGTGTGTCTGACTGCCATGATGTTACAAAAAGTTCCAATCCATGAATGTGAAATCTCACCTTTCTTTAATTTCACTGGAGACATCCAGCTTTATATGGAATTAGCAATACCCAAGACATATACATTTTCTAATCAAACTATTCTGAAATGTTATTACACACCTCTGGAGCACGTGGGTCTTGAATCTCCGTCATGCCCAAGATGGGATATCATAGCAATTGCAGAGACACTGCTCAGGGATGGACAGGACTGGCAGCTTCATGTTTCAGAATACAAATGCTATAGGAGGGATTTAAAGAGGACAGGAGAGGAGGGGGAGTAGTACTTTTGCAAAGCGATAGCATTGCAACTGTACATAGAGAGGATATTCCTGAGAATACATCCAGGTAAGTTATTTAGGTGGAACTGAAAAATAGGAAAGGGATGATCACGTTATTGGGATTGTATCAGAGATCATTCAATAGTCAGCGGAAACTGAGAAATAAATTTGTAAGGAGATCTCAGTTATCTGTAAGAACAATAGGCTGTTATGATAGGGAATTTTAATTTTCCAAACATAGACTGGGACTGCCATAGTGTTAAGGGTTTAGGTAGAGATAATTTGTTAAGTGTAGACAAGGAAATTGTCTGATTCAGTATGTGGATGTATCTGTTAGAGAAGGTGCAAAACATGACCTACTCGGGAAATAAGGTAGGGCAGGTGACTGAGGTGTCAGTGGGCGAGCCAGTGACCATAATTCTATTAGCGTTAAAATAATGATGGAAAAGGATAGACCAGATCTAATAGTTGAAGTTCTAAATTGAAGGAAGGCCAATTTTGATGGTATCAGGCAAGAACTTTCAAATGTTTATTGGGGGGAGATCTTTACAGGTAAAGAGACAGCTGGACAATACAAAGCCTTCAAAAATGAGATAATGAGGTCCAGAGGCAGTAGATTCCTGTCAGGGCAAAAGGCAAGGCTGGTAGGTATAGGGAATTCTGGATGACTAAAGAAATTGAGATTTTAGTTAAGAGAAATAAGGAAGCAGATGTCAGGTATAGACAGCAGACATCGAGTGAATCCTTTGAAGAGTATAAAGGCAGTAGGAGTATACTTAAGAGGGAAATCAGGAGGGCAAAACGGGGACATGAGATAGCTTTGGCAAAAAGAGTTAAAAAGAATCCAAAGGGATTTTCTTAATTTATTAATGACAAAAAGTTAACTAGGGAGAGAAGACGGCCTCTTAAAGATCAACAACCCAACCTTAGTGTGGAGTTGTGGGAGATGGGGAGACATGAAACTAGTATTGTGCATCAGTGTTTACAGTAGAAAAAGACATCAAAGATATAGAATGTGGGGAAATTGATGGTGACATCTTGAAAAATGTCCATATTCAGAGGAGGAGGCGCTGGATGTTTTAAAATGCACAAACATGGATAAATCACCAGGAGCTGATCAGGTGTACCCTAGAACTCTGTGGGAACCTAGAGAAGTGATTGCTGGCCCCCTTACTGAGATATTTGGATCATCAATAGTCACAAGTGAGGTGCTGGAAGACGGGAGCTTGGCTAACATGGTGCCACTATTTAAGACAGGTGGTAAGGAAAATCCAGGGAACTATAGACCAGTGAGCCTGACATTGGTGGTGGGCAAGATGTTGGATAAAATCCTGAGGAACAGGATTTACACGTATTCGGGAAGGCAAGGACTGATTAGGAATAGTCAACATGGCTTTGTGAGTGGGAACTCACGTCTCACAAACTTTTTTGAGTTTTGTGAAGAGGATTGATGAGAGCAGAGCCATAAATGTAAGGCATTCGACAAGGTTCCTCATGGTAGATTTGTTAGCAAGGTTAGATCTCATGGAATACAGGGAGATCTAGCCATTTGGTTACAGAGCTGGCTTGAAGGTAGAAGACAGAAGATGGTTGTGGAGAGTTGTTTTTTAAACTGAAGGCCTGTGACAAGTGGTGTGCCACAAGGATCAGTGCTGGATCCACTGTTTTTCATCATTTATATAAATCATTTGGATGTGAACATGGGAGGTGTAGTTAGTATCTTTGCAGATGACATCAAAAATGGAGGTATAGTGGACAGTGAAGAAGGTTACCTCAGAGAACAATGGGATCTTGATCAGATGGGACAATGGGCTGAGGAGTGGCAGATGGAGTTTAATTTACATAAATGTGAGGTGCTGTATTTTGCAATGGCAAATCAGAGCAGGACTTACACAATTAATGGTAAGGTCCTGGGGAGTATTGCTGAACAAAGAGACTTGGAGTGCAAGTTCATACTTCCTTGAAAATGGAGTTGCAGCGAGAAAGGAAAGTGAAGGAGGCATTTGGTATGCTTTCCTTTATTGGTCAGAGCATTCAGTATAGGAGTTGAGAGGTCATGCTGCAGTCATGTAGGACATTGGTTCGGCCACTTTTGAAATATTGCATGCAGTTCTGGTCTCTCTGCTACAGGAAGGATATTGTGGAACTTGAAATGGTTCAGAAAAGATTTACAAGGATGTTGCCAGGGTTGGAGGATTTGAACTATAGGGAGAGGCTGAATAGGCTGAGGCTGTTTTCCCTGGAGCACCAGAGGCTGAGAGGTGACGTTATGGAAGTTTATAAAATCATGAGGGGCATGGAGAGTGTAAATAGACAAAGTCTTTTCCGTGGGGTGGGGGAGTCCAGAGGTTTAGGGTGAGAGGGGAAAAATTTAAAAGGGACCTAAGGGACTACTTTTTTCATGCAGAGGGTGGTGCGTGTATGGAATAAACTGCCAAAGGAAGTGGTGGAGGCTAGTAGAATTGCAACATTTAAAAGGCATCTGAATGGGTATGTGAATAGGAAAGGTTGAGAGGGATATGGGCGAAGTGCAGGCAAATGGGACTAGATTAGGTTGAGATATCTGGTCGGCATGGACAAGTTGGACGGAAGGATCAGTTTCTGTGCTGGATATCTCCATGACTCTATATATGACGGAGAAAAGGTAGTTGATATGCAGATCAACAAAAGGTCAACTAGCCTTCATTTTGTTGTGGACCCAGCAATTGTTGCACACTTCACATTTACAGGTAAAAGCAATTGAGGGACCAGAAGTATTATCGTACCTGACTATAAAATATACTGTAGTGTTGTGTCTATTGCCCCCTGTATTCACTAACTTCTGAATGTTTTTGTAGAATGATTAGAACATATTACATCTATATCCACATCATGCAAAGAAATTATGTGAAAGCTTACAATTATGTTTGTGCTGTGCAATCATTGTCATCAACACAGACTGGGAAAACAGTGACCAAAACCTCATGCAGGGACACATATGATCAGATCCTTGCCTACTTTGACCATCTAACAGTGGCTTACACACAATTCAGAAAGTCACAAGCAGCAGCTAACAACGATTTTATATAAGTTTGCCAAACAGCAAGGATCTTTACTTAACACACTAAAGTTGTCTGAAGCAATAATTCAGATGTATGGACAGATCAATAGCATTGTGTGCAACAGCCTCAACATCTCTCAAAGATTATCAAAGTTTTATATCAGCTTTATATCATTGCTATCAAAAGAACCCTAAAAATGAAGTAGGTGATAGGAGGACAATGTCAGAGCAAGTGACAGCAGGAGGCAGGGCCAGAAGTCGGGTAGACTTTGGGACTAATGAGGAAGTGGAATGTCAGGACCAATCATTTGTTCCAGGATCAGTAGTGGTGATGGAAAGTGAGGGATAGCGGCATGGGGAGGCAGGATGGTACGTGATGTCCAGTCTTGGAGCTTCAGGCCGGTGGGCGGAGATGTCATGGTAGTTGGGGGAAGTTGTTGGCATGGTGAAGCATGTGATCGGTCCTAGGGAGCTCAGGCTGATGTGAGTGATGTCTGGACCTCAGGAGCAAGGGGGGAGGGCAGCATTGGATCTCAGGGGTTCAGTCTAGCAGGAAGGGACTTTGAGGCCATTGGTTTGCGAGTTGAGACCATGCAGAATGGTTGTCCCAAGGTTTGAAGCTGGTAGGTGATGGGTATCAGCAGATCCCAGGGCATCAGTTCAGGTCCCAGGAGGTCAGGGCAGCTGCCATCAGTACCCTTCGAATTCTTCGAGGTTAAGGGTTTTTTCAGAAAGTTCCATGCTCTGGGGCAGTATCCATCAGCATCTTAAGTTTCCCTACCAATTTTAATGGAGTCCGCTACATCACAGGATTCAAATGCAAAAGTCCAGTCTGCAAAGGAAAAATGACTCACTGTCCTTTGGAATCTCTGGCCTATTAGTAATTGATTAGATTAGATTACTTACAGTGTGGAAACAGGCCCTTTGGCCCAACAAGTCCACACTGACCCGCCGAAGCGCAACCCACCCATACCCCTTACCTAACACTACTGGCAATTTAGCATGGCCAATTCACCTGACCCGCACATCTTTGGACTGTGGGAGGAAACCAGAGTACCCGGAGGAAACCCATGCAGACACGGGGAGAATGTGCAAACTCCACACAGTCAGTCGCCTGAGGCGGGAATTGAACCCAGGTCCCTGGCGCTGTGAGGCAGCAGTGCTAACCACTGTGCCACCATGCTGCCCAAATGTTAATGTGGGAAATTGTATGGTGGAAGGGATGCAATTTTGTTCAGTGAGAAATGCATCAATTCTCCATTGTGCTGTAAGCATTAGCATCAAATACTCTTTAATAAAGAGCGAAAGAACTTTGGATGCTGTAAATCAGAAACAAAAGTCAATCTAGCTGGAAAACCTCAGCGGTTCCGGCAGCATCTGTGGAGAGAAATCAAAGTTAACATAATGGGTCCTGTGACTCATTTCTGAGGAAGGCTCACCCGACTCAAAATGTTAGCTTTGATTCCTGTTCACAGATTCTGCCAGACCTTTTGAGTTTTATCAAATATTCCTTCCTGTACTCAAGTCAGAATTTAAGTCTCCAGTGCTGCTGCAGATGCTGTTAGTTTAGTCATTTGCTCAAATATCTAGTTTAAATGAGCTTGCAATAGAGACTGACATGTTTTGGAGCTTGTCGTTGAATTAAAATTAATCTAACAGTCATCACAATTCCAACACAAAACCAATGTTATTCAATTGGAAAAGCAGTTAACACGTTACTACATCATGATGCCCCTTTGTGGATTCTTCACTCAGCAAAGAATTTGGCTACAAAGAATTACCCATAAACAATGGAATGAAGAGGAATATGACTTGTTCTTCTCAGCAGTTTTAAGTGGGTATATGATGGCTGTTATTAAAAAATAAAAAGGCTTGATTGTAAAACTCCATGACAGTTAAGGCCAAAATTTGAGATTGAGCTGAAGGAAGTGCTTTCTGATTTGGGGGTCATGATGTGGAGGAGCCGGTGTTGGACTGGGGTGGACAAAGTTAAAAATCACACAACACCTGGTTATAGGCCAACAGGTTTATTTGGAAGCACTAGCTTTTGGAGCACTGCTCCTTCATTGGGTGGTTGTGGAACAGGCTCAACAAACCCTGTTCCACAATCACCTGATGAAGGAGCAGCGTTCCAAAAGCTAGTGCTTCCAAATAAACCTGTAGGACTATAACCTAGTGTTGTGTGATTTTTGATTTGGGGGTGTCATGTGAGCACTAAAGATCAGCTCTATTCATTAGCAGCACAATTTGGAGAATGGCTTGAAGATTATACAAATGGGGTATGGCAAGCCCTTGCTGCTGGAAGACAACAAAAGACTCATATTCACACCCTGCCTGCAGATCATCAGAATTTGAGATTATAATTACATGTCATCCCAATGGAATGGCCCTCAAATTCAATTTCAGTGACAACATCTTCTCTGACACTGCTGTGGCCATGATGCAATGATACCTTATATAGCTTGCATAGTAGGATGAGGAAAGGGGATATTTATACAACATTCAGTATTAATCCTGAATCCACAGATACTGAGGCAGTCTATGTCCATATGGAATAAAATTTGGACAGCAATCAGACTCGGGCTGATAAGTAGTAAGTAATATGCATGCCACTCAGGTGCTGGGTAATGGATCTCCGGGAAGAGAATCTAGGCCTTGCTTCTTGACATTCAATGGCATTACCATCACTAAAGTCCCCACCATCAACATCCTGGAGATTATCATTGACCAGGAACTGAATTGGACTAGCCATATGAGTGCCATGGCTACAACAGCAGGTCAGAAGCTAGGAATTCTGTGTTGAGTAACTCATTTCCTGTATCCACAAAGCCTATCTACCATCTTCAAGTCAAGATTGTGATGAAATACTCTCCAATTACCAAGATGATTGGAGCCCCAGTAGCACGCAAGAAACTAAAGACCTAATTAAGACATAGCAGGCTGATTGGCACCCTATCACCCGATTTAAGCATTTACCTTAAACCAGTGCATAAAGTGCCATTTGCAAAGTTCTACTTGTGGAAAAACAACATGCTAAACTGCACTGAGTCAATCTCTGTACCTTGACTTTAATTCAATTTTGTCATTTTGTCTGGGTCCTCGTTCCTGATTTTCTATACCTGCTCAAGTTTGCAAGATAGTAGCAGACCGCAACATGGCTCCTGACTGCCTTTCCACTGTCTTCAGGCAGGTAGCTCCAACCTCTTGGAGCCATTTGGTACCATGAATTAGACATCAAGCTCACCTGCCAAATTAGGGCATTTGCATTTTAAATAACTTACTTATGAGTGAAAATTGAGTCCAGAACCTGGAATTCATTCGGGTACTGCTATCTGGATTCTGCTTTAAAACCATGGTCAGTAACTCGGTTTCTCTCTCCTGAGCTGATGAATATTTCCAGCATCTGAAGTTTTTCTTTCAGATTTTAAGGTCTCACGGTATGTTTTTTTTTCCATGTTTATTAATTTTGTTGAGACAATGCTCAACAACGATCTGAATTCCCACTTTGTCCGGAAATTTGCTTGAAGGTTCTCTTTTATGCTGAGATAATTTCACCAAAAATAAGATGTAATCTCTGAATGTACATCTAAACAGAAATTCTATCACTTGTCTGGCAGAGCTGCAGCAGTGGAATGGGGAAGAATATCTCTTTTACTTTTTTTTCAATGAAATGTGACAACTTGTGCATCTGTGCATATTTTACAGAGGGCATATTCCTCAAGTCTGTCTGCCAGTTGTCACAAGTTTATGCTTTGCTACAAACATTTCAATTTTGCTATGTCAAATATGTTTTGAGGCTCCTTCTAATCTCATTGATGTTAAGCAAAGATGTTGATGAAAACCATCCTCACTGTGACTGACACTTTTATCTGCACCAGTGGATTCTAAAAACCTTATTCAAGATCCTGAAAAACCATATCAGAGAAAGATGGTTGGAGGTCCCAGAATCAAGCTAAATCGATCTTCCTTATTGGGATGAGTTGGTAGGCACAACTGGATTGAGGGTTTGGAGAAGGAAGTTAGAAGGGCAACTCTTCATGTGAGGGAAGTATTAACTGCTGGAGGACTTTCCATGAAGTAGAACGGCTCCCCATGCCATCCAACTGACAGGACCACTAAGGTATTCTTAAAGGCATGTCCATGTGCATGGCTAACCCTAACCATAACTAGCCACTTAAAGGTGTCAAATGACCTCCAGCCAGGAATGCCAACACCTGCTGATATCTAAATGATATTGTTTAATTAAAAAACTTGTTTTGGCATGTACGAGATAGATTGTTTTCAAAGACCATGCTAAAATGAAAATAGAAAGTATTGATGATGGTTCAAATTGGCCTAAAGTAACTGTAACAGGGAAGCGTGCCAAGCTGATCATAAGAATCTAATTTACTCTCTTGTGACTAGAATAAAGGCGCTTACTGTCTGCAAACATTCCCTAAAAGCAGTTTAAAATTAAACTGAAGAAAATACAGTGATTCAATGTCTCTCCCCTCCACTCTTCTCTGATCACAGCAAGGATATATTTAAAATAAATTAAAATAGCATCAGTAGCACATGTTCTGCATTAAAGGGGATTTGCCTACACCCTGGGCGGAATCTTCTAGGGGCCTGAATGATGTGTTTTATGATGAGAAATGTGACAGAAAAATTTGCAAAGTCCAGTGAGGTCTATCTTGACATCGAGAGCAACTCACTGTGCGTTTTAACTAACTTCTGGAGAAGCAAGTTACCTATACAGGGGGATTATTGCTTGGTAATGACCTTTTTAACTGCACATTTTACATTATTAATATACAGTTTTCTATCCTACCACCTAATGCAAGCAAACCAGATGCTGTGACATCAAAGTCAGAGTGGACAGGTCACTGCAATTGCAAAGAGCATCCATCTTGCTCACCGTCAACACCATCTCAGGACAGGATCCAGGCACACACCCCCTCCAATACTGACACTGACATTCCAATTACTAACTCGACTCACTAGATATTCAGGAAGTACAGACCTACACTAGCAACTAGCATTGAAAAGCATGTTGTGCAGAGAGATAGTTCACAGTTTTGAATGGTTTGTACCTCCATGCTGCTTGTTTGTTCACATAGTTTTTACCTGTATGCTCACGGCATCCCTGTCTTGCTTTGCCTTGCCCTTGCCATGCCTGTTAGTGCAAGAGGTGGCTTGCCTTGCTGGTCAGCAGTCCTCAGTCAAGGGGACATATATCTTGCTATATGGCAATGGGCTATATTAATCTCAAAAATGTAACATGTGTCAGCAACATACATGGCAAACATACCACAGGTGCTGCAAGCAAGCAGCCATGTCTCAAAGTCTTAGAGGAGTAGTCCTCACTAAAGTCCATGGAGGAACCTAATAATCAAAGAATCTCAACACAGTACATAAGAGGCAGCCTTCAATAGAACCCTGGGATTTGGCAATGGTCAGAACTCTGGTCGGGGGTTTCTTGGTCAGAGGGTCTGTGCCTTTGCAGTGCAGGAAGCGAGTCATTGTGGATCCTATGGCTCCATAGCATCCAGTTCAAGGATGGGATTAATGTGTTTGGGGAGATGTACCAGAATCAGTCGGGGGTCAGGGCACTTCTCCTGCAGGGTTGTCTGGTTAGGTGATTCAATGGGTTAACCATGGTCAGTTTATTAGGTCCGTCCAGAGGAATATAGGGTAAGGGGAGCTACTGCCATGAGCAGGAAATGCAGGAACCTCTTCCTCAGTATTGGGGGCTACAGGCTGAGGGTATGGGATATGATGATTTTGAAGGGAGCAGCTATATTTGCAAGGGGGTTGGGAATTATGGTAAAGTATGGATAGGAACGGGATAATGTAGGAGGGGGGCTTGTCCATAGTCAAGGGCATTGGGTGGTGTATGTACGATCATACCAGGCATAGTCACATCACACCCACACACTGGAGTGGAGGGTATCAGGGTTAGGTGGACAATTGTAGGTTTGGAACCCGTGGAGGTGCAAAGTATAAGGGGTGCACAGGAAGGGCTATCAGGAAGAGGATCTAGATATTCGGGGCCTCATTGACACATAGGATATGTAGTGAAGGCTAGAGGCCATTGGCTGAAAAACACTCACTTTCACCTTCCATTGTGTTGAAAAATTGAAACTTGGTAAAGTAAATGGTTATGACCTCACCCAGAGTGGGTGGGATACATGGATGTGTCTCAGCTTGTGATGGATGGAAGGGGTCGGGGGTGCACTTCAAGCACTGAAATAAGACCAAGAACATTACACACAGACCCATATAACATACAGGACACAAACCTGTAGACCGCTTTATCCCTTGCAATCCTAATACACCAGCTTCTTACATGCCGGACATCTCCTGCCCCACACATCACTGACCACTTCATTTATCACCAGCACTTTTGGACATTGAGGCCAGGGAAACAATAGACTGCTGTAGGTTGGGTGGCTAGTTATCGAAGGCTATTGTAGAATGGTGTCAAAATCATCCATAGATCTGTATCCAACTTGTACATCTTGCTTCCAAATGCTGCAGTAGACTCTCCATATTCACATAAATCAATGGTACATTCTGTATGGACATGAGCTTTGGCATCTTGCTGTTACAGTTAATGTGAAAGTTGCAGTGGAATGTACAGTGATACTTGATGACTTGGGAGATGTGTTTCTCAGTATCTCAGCATCAGCAGTCCCAGTCTTCTCCTGCAAGGGACAAGATTCTCTCCTCATAGTGGCTTTTAGGCATCTCTCCACCCCGCTGGGCCTTTTTCTGTTTTACGTGCCTATCTTCTCCTGGACAGAAAAGAAGGAGTTGGGTGAGGTAAAAGTAGGCAGTGGAACTGTTGATGCTGGTGCAAGTGGTCAAAAGGTGTAGGCAGCACAGGGTTAGTGGTGGAATGAGAGAGATTGGAGGAAGATGTTACAAGAAACAATGAGAGTGAAAGAACATGAATCTTGATAGGAAGTGAGTGAATATGAGGTTGCAAACTGAAGAGTGTGGCACCGACCCTAATGGAACTACTAGCTATTCCTCCAGATTGTGGACACTGCATGTGTTAGATGGCATGGCCTCCTGTGCGAAACCTCCTTGTACAGAACTCCCTCTACACCACCCCATTCACCAAGATCTCCAGGTACCATCAGAGAATCACAGTGCCATTTGCACTTCTTCATCATGTCCACAATGACTATCTGCCACCAAGAAAGGCAGCTTCAGACTGCCAGTGCTCATTCGGGTATACAGCAGCCTTTTTAAAGATGCTGCAGGCACAAGGGATGCTGATCTTTGCACAGATAGCCAATGTGGCAGTTGAGGGATAAGACAGAATCAAGAGGGGGATGAAATGGGACAGAGTAGGTGCTTAATGGAGTGAATTTGATAAGAAACAATGAGAGATCTCATTAGCCCCCGTGGCAAGAAACTCAACAAAACTTTCACACAAAGTTTCAGCCCCTTGTTTTTCTACACTGATGTATAAATTCTTTTCTGTTTCTGATTAAAAGGGTAAAATGCTTCACAACAGTATCTGTTGTGTCCGTTTTCTGGTTCTTATGCTCATCTTTTTCAGTGCAAGTGGAATGGACTATCCTGAGTTCAGGTCATCCGAGTGCATCTGCTGGCTTGTCTATTGGGTGTGGCCACCACTGGGAGGCCCTTAACCGGCCTACCTTAGCCTTTCCCACTGCAGGATTAAAATAGGGAAATCGAGAATGTGATGGGCTGTCCATCAAACAAAGGCCTCTTTGACTCCCTGCTCCTATTAATGTTAAATTCTGTCCAATAAATGAGACTTGCACTTCATGAAAGACACCCACATTGAAACTTATGACCTGTTATAGCCACAACTGATGCCTCAGAGCAGGGCAAGAATTACTTAGTATTTCTTTTTTATTGCAATGTTCTTCTGACTTGTCATTCAATTTTGCTGGTTTTTGTGAGTGTTTGGTGAATTCTAACAGATTGATTCCTGCTTTTCATCCATGAAATAGCCATCTAAGGAGGTGCATTTTTCAGGAGTTGGGAAGTGCCACAAGTATAGGTCATATATCCAAGCAATGGCCTTCAGATGGCAGCTTCTGTCTGCTCCCCATCGTGGCCACAGAAAGCAATGGCCCATGCTGAGACTGCAGCCATTCCCCAAGAAGGCATGTTATGATGGAACACCAAAATATATGCCCTGGTGAGGGAGAGGTGAGATAGGGGAGACAGAATGACAGGGTTGGGCGAACCCTGTGGAGGGAAACCTCCAAGGGGAATTGGACACCTGTAGAAGGAGGCAGACCCATATCATGACGGGTCACCAACCTGGTAATTGAAATTTGCCAGACTGCACACTTAGCATGGCACATTCTGCATTGGAAAAAGCCCCAGCAGCTGAGGAAGGTGACTCATTAGTGACTGTTCACTAATTTGCTCAGAGGCAGATGAGCCTCCCATCAGCTGCCCCACAACTAGAAACATTGTAGAGGTCAAAGGCACCAGAAACAGCCGCAGCCTGGCATCCTATTTTAACTCCTCCCACACCTAACTCTTCCTTCATTCACCAGCAACCTCCCTCTTTCCTTACACAGGGGTGCATGTAAAATCTAGTCCAATGGGTTTAGATTTTGTTACTGTTATGTCTATCAATCAACCATGATGAGAACTGAGTGATTTTACAAGAGGTAAATGATCCACAAAAGGAAGGTAATGCCAATAATGAAAGCTCATAATTCAATTAAAAATTGAATAAATAAGAGTAAATGTCAAAAGCTGAAAAGCCATCCTGTTATTCAAAAAATTTATCAATGCACTGCTCTGTATCTCAAAAGTCTTTAATTCATTTCTTGCTAAGACATTATAACTATTTAAGGGAACCTCTGACTCAGCCTTTACATTGATTATCCCTGACTGGTAGATTGGCTGCAAGATTATTATCATGAGTCACACAATCCTCTTCACTTTAGACTAAACAATACAACAGCAGCTGCAGTTGCTCTATGTTACATAATTTTACAAAACTTAGAATTCAACAAAACATGAGGAATTTTGACCCAATGATCAAATGCAATGCAGTATAAAAATAGCCTTTTTATCATCAGTGGAACCTAATTGAGGAACTGCTCCTGCCACCATAAAATATGTTCAAGTTGAAACTGAATTAGGATTTTAATTATATTAATATTTAATACAATAGAAAGAAGTAATAGTACTCCCCCTCTTAAATCATTGTGTGTGTAAAGTTAAGGTAGCAACATAAATTCAGGTTTTTATTTGGAATTTGGTTTGAATAGTTTGGTAAACAAATTGTGTACTTCAAGTTAAAAGTAAACACAGACTGAATTTTTGGCAGTGGATCATTTCATTTCATGCCAGATTCTAATACATTTTAATTTTTAAAATGTAATTAACAGAAGCTCGCTGCTATATCAGGATAACAATGTAATTGGTTATCTCTTCTTCCTATATTTCTTAACACTAACTGAAGGCCCTGAGCTCTTGACAAAAATTTCTAGGTCCCCCACTACACACTGAATATGCATCTAATTTTAATTAGATTAGATTCCCTACAGTGTGGAAACAGGCCCTTCGGCCCAACAAGTCCACACCCACCCTCTGTAGAGTAACCCACCCAGTCCCATTTCCCTCTGGCTAATGCACCTAACACTATGGGCAATTTAGTATGGCCAATTTACCTGACCTGCATGTTTTTGGACTGTGGAAGGAAACCAGAGCACCCAGAGGAAACCCATGCAGACACGGGGAGAACGTGCAAACTCCACACAGACAGTCACTGAGGCTGGAATCAAACCTTGGACTGTGGGGCAGCAATGCTAACCATTGAGCCACGTGCCGCCCCTCAGAACTATTGATAAATTCATTGAGAAGTAGCTGCTATGAGCATCACTCCAGTAGGAATCATACAGGCATAGAGATGAACAACATGGAAATAGACACTTTGGTTCACCTCGTCCACGCTGACCTGATATCCTAAATTTGCCAGCATTTGAGCCATGTCCCTCTCACCCCTTCCTATTCACATACCCAACCAGATGCCTTTTAAATGTTGCAATTGTACTCGCCTCCACCACTTCCTCTGGCAGCTCACTCCATACATGCATGACCCTCTGCGTGAAAAATTTGCCACTTAGGTCCCTTTTAAATCTTTCCCCCTCATCCTAAACCTATGCCCTCTAGTTCTGGACTCCCCCAACCCAATGAAAAGACTTTGTCTATTCACCCTATCTATGCCCCTCATGATTTTATAAACCTCTATAAGGTCACCCCTCATCCTCCGATGCTCCAGAGAAAACAGCCCCAGCCTATTCAGCCTCTTCCTATAGCTCAAATCTTCCAACCCTGGCAATATCCTTGTAAATCTTTTCTGGACCCTTTCAGGTTTCACAACATCCTTCCAAGAGGAGTAAGACCAGAATTGAACGCAATATTTCAAAGATAGCCTAACCAATGTTCTGTATATGACATCCCAACTCTTAAACTCAATGCACTCACCAAAGAAGGCAAGCATATCAAATGCCTTCTTCACTATTATATCTACCTATGACTCCACTTTCAAGAAACTATGAACATGCACTCCAAGGTCTCTTCAGCAACACTCCCCAGGACATAAAATGTATAAATCCTGTCACAGCTGTGCATAGACAAACGTTACTCTTGGGCTTTTTTTCTGTTACGTATTGTATTATTTCTTGGAGGTTTTCCATCTCAAGCAGTTTTCTCATGTTATATTATTATATTAGGAACAGTGTGTTCATATGTATACATCCAGAATGTCACATCAGTCACTACTGCACTATAGTCTGCGTATTGAACAAGTATTTCACTAGTTACAGAACAGCAGGTGTGAATTAAAAAACCCATGCTACAACATTTCAGTCTCAAAGTGTGGTTATTTTGAACCTCTGAGAACCAAAATGTATAGCATTAGTTTAGGTGTCTATGAATAAAACCCAAATATTTAAAATTGAATTATGCTAAATTAGATACACACACATGCCTTTCTGACATGCCTTTTCTATTTCCCGGTACATGTTGTGCCCCTGGTCCTGACCACTGTTAGGAGGTCTGTACACAACCCCAGTTATGTTTTTTTTGCCTTTGTGGTTCCTCAATTTCACCCACACAGACTCCACATCATCCGAAGCTAGGACATTCAGTGCCATAGATTTAATTTTGTTCTTAACTAACAAGGCAACTCCTCTGCCCACCTCCCTATCTTTTCGATAAGTTGAAAATCCTTGGATGTTTAACTGCCAGTCCTGACTCCTCTGTAACCACGTCTCTGTGATGCCTACCACATCATAATCATTCACTATGATCTGTGTCATTAGTTCATCTGCTTTGTTACGAGCATTCAGGTAAAGTGCTTTAATGCTAACTTTATCGTAGTGGTTCTGTTCGCCGAGCTGGAAGTTTTTGTTGCAAACGTTTCGTCCCCTGGCTAGGAGACATCATCAGTGCTCTGGAGCCTCCTGCGAAGCGCTTCTTTGATGTTTCTTCCGGCATTTATAGTGGTCTGTCCTTGCCGCTTCTGGGTGTCAGTTTCAGCTGTCCGCTGTAGTGGTTGGTATATTGGGTCCAGGTCGATGTGTTTGTTGATGGAGTTTGTGGATGAATGCCATGCCTCTAGGAATTCCCTGGCTGTTCTCTGTCTGGCTTGCCCTATGATAGTAGTGTTTTCCCAGTCAAATTCATGGTGCTTGTTGGCTGAGTGTGTGGCTACTAGGGATAGCTGGTCGTGTCGTTTCGTGGCTAGTTGGTGTTCATGTATGTGGATTATTAGCTGTCTTCCTGTTTGTCCTATATAGTGTTTTGTGCAGTCCTTGCATGGTATTTTATAAACTACATTAGTTTTGCTCATGTTGGGTATTGGCTCCTTTGTTCTAGTAAGTTGTTGTCTGAGCGTGGCTGTTGGTTTGTGTGCCGTTATGAGTCCTAGGGGTCGCAGTAGTCTGGCTGTCAGTTCTGAAACGCTTATCCAGCAGATAAAGGCAGAATGACTGTCATCCTAGATAAATCAGACTACATCAAAAAAGCACAACACCTACTAGCAGACACCAACACCTACCAAATGAAGGATTCTGACCCCACACCACAACTCACCAATAGAATAAATAACACACTAAGGAATCTACAAAAAAACGGACAGATAACCAAAGCGGACCTACGAAGAATGAAACCGGAAAGCAACAACACCCCCAGATTCTATGGACTACCCAAAGTACACAAACCAGACATCCCACTCAGACCCATAGTGTCACTACCAGGGACACCAGCATACAAACTGGCCTAAGAACTACAACAGAAACTGAAACTGGTCAGCGGATCCAAACGCTCCATACAATCAACACAGGAATTCTTGGACGCCATCAGGAATACACACATAGACAAAGAAGAAACCATGATCTCATTTGACGTGACGGCACTGTTCACTTCGATTGACAAAACCCTAGCCAGAGAAACAATAGCCAACCTACTGGACATACATAACAGAAAACAGGAGGCGGAACCTATCAACAAAGACGGCATACTTAAACTACTGGACTTGTGCCTCACTACACACTTTACATTCAACAATCAGATATACGAACAAATCAACGGAACACCCATGGGATCACCAATCTCGGGACTCATAGCAGAGGCAGTTATGCAAAGGTTAGAACAAACAGCCCTACCACAAATTCAAACCAAACTCTGGGTCAGATATGTCGATGACACTTTCGTAATCATCAAAAACACGGAAATAGAAAAAACACACCGGATCATCAACGCCACACTCACAGGAATCCGATTCACAAGAGAAGTAGAAAAGTCTAGAAACTCCCATTCCTAGACGTGATAGTACAGAGAACACCGAACGGAGAATTCACCACAAGGGTACACAGGAAAACAACACACACAGACCAAGTCCTAAACTATGAAAGTAACCACCCCAACACACACAAACGAAGCTGCATCAGGACACTATTCAAAAGAGCTACAACACACTGCAGTACACCAGAACTGCGAAAAGAGGAAGAGGAACACCTATACAAGGTATTCGCCAAAAACGGATACCTGCGCAACTTTATCAACAGATGCCTAAGAGATAGACCATGGAACGAGGACATGCCACAACCAAAAGGACTAGCCACACTACCATACATCAGGAGCGTTTCAGAATTGACAGCCAGACTACTGCGACCCCTAGGACTCATAACGGCACACAAACCAACAGCCACGCTCAGACAACAACTTACTAGAACAAAGGAGCCAATACCCAACATGAGCAAAACTAATGTAGTTTATAAAATACCATGCAAGGACTGCACAAAACACTATATAGGACAAACAGGAAGACAGCTAACAATCCGCATACATGAACACCAACTAGCCACGAAACGACACAACCAGCTATCCCTAGTAGCCACACACTCAGCCAACAAGCACCATGAATTTGACTGGGAAAACACTACTATCATAGGGCAAGCCAGACAGAGAACAGCCAGGGAATTCCTAGAGGCATGGCATTCATCCACAAACTCCATCAACAAACACATCGACCTGGACCCAATATACCAACCACTACAGCGGACAGCTGAAACTGACACCCAGAAGCGGCAAGGACAGACCACTATAAATGCCGGAAGAAACATCAAAGAAGCGCTTCGCAGGAGGCTCCAGAGCACTGATGATGTCTCCTAGCCAGGGGACGAAACGTTTGCAACAAAAACTTCCAGCTCGGCGAACAGAACCACTACAACAAGCACCCGAGCTACAAATCTTCGCACAAACTTTGAGCTAACTTTATCATTAGAGATATTGGAAGTCATAAGATGTCCTAAGTTATCCTTCCTTTTTGCTGCATTCCCAGTCTGCCTCAAGTTTAAATCCGCCTGCTCATATGCTATCCTGTTGCTTATCTTTCCATTTAACTCCATATTCCCTGTCGCTTTCACCTTCCCTTCCCCCCAACTCAGAAATTTAAAGTCTTACTGTCATGCTAATCATCACACTGCAGCATCTTCCATCAAAGCCAAGATTGGTGGTGACTGTTGATGACATCCCTCCCACAGTAACCCCATATCCTCCAAAGTGCTATCATCTCCAATCCTTATGTGTTGAGAATCTGACCCCAGAAACACAAGATAAATATATCATGCAAATACATACTGCTGCCTAATGTGGTGCTCCTGCCATGACTTACCTGGGCAGCATACTGGGAAGCAAACCCCGCTATTTCCAGGGTCATTACAAAAGAAAGTGTTAAAATATATTCACAATATTCCCTATTTTCCTGATTTGCAGACCAAGGTAACAGAAAGCATGGACTACATCCATTGTTCCCTGAAGCTGGCAATGCAGGTGAGTAGAGTTGTCAAGGAGGCGTACAGCATGCTTTCCTTCATCAGACAGGATATTGAGTACAAGAGTTGGCAAGTCATGTTACAGTTGTATAAGACTTTGGTTCAGCCACATTTGGAATACTGCATACAGCTCTGGTTGCCACATTCCCAAAAGGTTGTGAATGCTTTGGAGAAGGTGCAGAGGAGGTTAACCGGGATGTTGCCTGGAATGGAGGGTGCTAGCTATGAGGAGAGGTTGAGTAGATTAGAATCATTTTCATTGGAAAGAAGGATGTTGAGGGGGGACCTGATTGAGCTCTACAAAATCATGAGAGGTATAGAGAGGGTGGATAGCAAAAAAACTTTTTCTTAAAAAAAACCCACCATTTCGACTGGGACAACACATCTATCCTGGGACAGGCTAAGCAAAGACATGCCAGAGAATTCCTTGAGGCCTGGCACTCCAACCACAGCGTCATAAACAAGCACATAGATCTAGATGCCATCTATCAACCCCTTAGAAACGAACAGGAAATGACATCACCACAAACCCAGGAATCCCATCCAGGAGAAAGATATAAATAGAAAGCAGGAGACAACAGCTTCACTTCACTTGGAGGTTGCCACTGATGATGTTACCTAGCCAGGTAATGAAACATCTGGATATCAAACCTACAGCTTAGTGAGCAAACCTACACCCTAAACTTTTTCTCAAAGTGGAGGACTTAATTACTAGGGATCACAAGTTCATGGTGAGAGGGGAAAAGTTTAGGTGAGGTATACGTGGAAAGTTCTTCACGCAGAATGTGGTGGGTGACTGGAATGCATTCCCAGCGGAGGTGGTCAGGAGCGATAGCATCATTTAAGATGTCGCTAGACAGATACATGAATGGGCAGGGAGCAAATGGATACAGATCATTAGAAAATAGGTGGCTGATTTAGATAGAGGATATGGATCAGCACAGGCTTGGAGGGCTGAAGGGAACAGGCCCTTCAGCCCTCCAAGCCTGTGCTGTAATATTCTTTGTTCCTTTGACTATGCTTTGCACTGGACAAGAATTATTATTTATTACAAGTAATTAGACTCTAGTCACAGGTAAACACTTATAATAGATCTGATTATAAAACTACCAATTAAAAATCTTATCCCCTTATAAACTTACAAACTCACCCTTAAATGTATATAATCACACACACACTCCACGAGTTGGTGTACCTCAGATGGAGCAGCCTTCTTGATCAAGATTGACCCACAGAAAAAAATCAATCCAAATTTATGCCAGAGAAAGAGGAAAACTGAATGCCATGCGCAAAAAATGAAAATGGCCTCTGCTGCTGCAATGAATATTCAGTTTAGAATGAATTGGAAAGATGTCACAGATACATTTGAAACTTTTTTGTGGAGAAGTGCACATTAACATTTAATGGCTTTAAAACATTAAACATTAAAAGACATTAATGAAGATAACAGGATCAGCTGCATCTTTTCTTGGGAGGGAAACAAAAGGTTTGATCTGTGGAATTAGCTGGGAAATCAGTGAGAATGAAATTAAGACTTCAGGTAAAATGTTTGAGAAATTCAGCACACACCTGCAGCCAACATCAAAACACCAGATCCACTGATATAAATTCCAAAACCTGAGACTGGAACCAGGTAAACCTATTGACAAATTTCTTTAAAACTGTGAGAAATAAAGTCAACAAGGTCAGTTTCAAAGAAATGCATGAAAGGCTGCTAGATTAACTCATTTAGGGCTGTGCATGATTGTTTTGTAAAAGTTGATGGGATATTGGCTTCGTTGGCAAGGCGAGCATTTGTTGCCCATTATTAATTGCCTAGAGATCATTTAAGAGTCAACCATATTACTATGGGTCTAGAGTCACATGTAGGCCTACTGGGTAAGGACAGCGGTCCTTCCCTAAAGGACATTAGTGACTATCCTGACAGATTAAAAGCTCGTGCTGAACAGGACAAGCCTATAACATTGGTTTCAGTTGAAAATACTCAAGCATATGGAGTTACAATAAACAGAGGAAAATGCTGAATACCTAACCTAAGCTAGCCTTCAGGTAAACCAAGAATGTTGATGCAGTGATAAAAATGCTGAAGTGTCATAGGGCACATGAGCTTGTGAAATTGCACCCCTTCACTCCATCCTCCAACCCACAAATAAAAACTCCAGGATCGGCATTAACTGGCTTAGGCTGAGACTTCCACTGCCATCTGGGGAAAGAGTTCTGCCTTTTAAGCTGCCAGCTAATTTGATGACTGCAGCTCTGTAATGTCAGCAGTATGAGGTTCGAGTGATGGCCGCTGTTGGGACTACAGGTTGTCCCCAGACTAGAGGAGAAAAAATTGGTTCTAAAAGCTTCCTCAGCACGAAAGTACAACTGACTCATCTGCAATTGTTAGGCTTATCCTTGCAACCTTTTTTGAACAACGGTGTATTGTCACAATTCTCCAGTCCTCTAGCATGACGCTTGAGCCAAGGGAAGACTGAAAGATTCTTATCATTGCTTCTGCAATCTCTTCAAATTCCTCAGATGCAACTCATCCAGTCTGGGTGTTTAACAAGTTTAAGTACTGACAGCTTATTCAACACCTTCTCCTTATTATTGAAGTTGCATGGGCCAGTGTGTATGAGCTAGATGAATAGAGAACTGGCTGGGCAACAAGAGACAGAGAGTGGTAGTGGAAGGGAGTTTCTCAAAATGGAGAACTGTGACCAATTGATGTTCCACAGAGGTGACACAATGGCTCAGTGGTTAGCTCTGCAGCCTCACAGCACTAGGGGCCCAGGTTAAATTTCACCCTCAAACGACTGTCTGTGTGGAGTTTGCACATTCTCCCAGTGTCTGTGTGGGTTTTCTCCGGGTGCTCGGTTTCCTCCCATAATCCAATGACGTGTAGGTTAGGTGAGTTGGCTATGCTAAATTGCCCATAGTGTTCAGGGATATGTAAGTTAGGTGCATTAGTCAGGGGTAAATATAGGTTAGGGGGAATGAGTCTGGGTCGGTTACTCTTCAGAAGGACAGTGTGGACTTGTTGGGCTGAAGAGCTTTTTTCCCACACTATAGGGATTCTATGGTAAGGGACCACTGTTGTTAGTGAAATACCTAAATGATCTGGAGGAAGGTATAGGTAGTCTGATTAGCAAGTTTGCAGATGACACTAAAATTGGTGGATTAGCAGATAGTGAAGGGGACTGTCAGAGAATGCAGCAAAATATAGATAGATTGGAGAAGTGGGCAGACAAATGAGAGGTGATGCATTTTGGAAGATCCAATTCAAGAATGAACTACACAGTAAATGAAAAAGCCTTTGGGAAAGTTGAGGTACAGAGAGATCTGGGTGTTCAAGTCCATTGTACCCTGAAGGTGAACATGCAGGTCGATAGAGTGATCAAGAAAGCATACAGCCTGCTTTCCTTCATTGGACAGGGTATTGCGCACAAGAGTTGACAAGTCATGCTACAGTTATATAAGACTTTGGTTCGGCCACATTTGGAATACTGCGTACAGTTCTGGTCGCCACATTACCAAAAGGATGTGGATGTTTTGGATAGTGTACAGAGGAGGTTCACTAGGATGTTGCCTGTTATGGAGGGCACTAGCTATGAAAAGAGAGTGAGTAAATTAGGATTATTTTCATTAGAAAGATAGAGATTGAGGGGGGACCTGATTGAGGTCTACAAAATCATGAGAGGTATAGACAGGGTGGATAGCAGGAAGTTTTTTTCCCAGAGTGGGGGACTAAATTACTTGGGGTCATGAGTTCAAGGTGAGAGGGGAAAAGTTTAAGGGAGATATGTATAGAAAGTTCTTTGCCTAGAGAGTGGTGGGTGCCTGGAATGCATTGCCAGTGGAGGTGGTCAAGGCGGGCATAATAGTGTCATTTAAGATGTATTTAGACAGCTACATGAATGGGTATAGAGCAGAGGGATACTGATCCTTAGAAAATAGGTGACAGGTTTAGACAGAGGATCTGTATCGGCAGGCTTGGAGGGCCAAATGGTCTGTTCCTACACTGTGATTTTCTTTGTTCTTTGTAATTTTAAACCTTCTTAGTAACTAAGTTTCCCCTTCTGTCACCATGGTCCACATCAGTTGCCTCAAAGGTAAAGAGAGATGCAAAGTATTCATTTAACACCTTGCCTCCAAGTGTAAATTCCTTTTTGGTCTCCTTTTACCATCCTTTACTGCTTATTTGATAAGATATTGGGATTGTCCTTTACTTTAGCTGCCAGTCTTTTCTCATAATCCCTCTTTGTTTCTCTTACTTGCTTTTCCCCTCCTTCTGAACGTTTTGTATTCTGCTCTGTGTTCAATTATATTTTCTGAGATTGTCATAAGCATATTTTTAAATTTATTTATCTTAATGTCTGGCTCCTTTTTCATCCATGAAAAGAGAACGTGCAAGCTGGATAGATGGCAGAAGAGGCATTTGAGAGAGAGAGATCCTGAAACTTGGGTTCAAAACCTCACCAACATTGCTAAGTAGAAAAAGATGATAGTGCCGTGTGCAAACAGCAAATTAATGAAACACAGATGCAACTTAATGCTGTGGCTGCAAGAAATGCTGGGGCAATTAAAAGAGGAAATATAAATTGCCAAAGCCAAGTAGAGCAGCCACTGCAGGAAACTGAAAAACTGTTGGAAGATAGGTACACAAAGTGTTTAGAAGAGAAATATAAACTTCAGAATTATTGAAGAAAATTACTATCTAGCCAAAGGCTGACAGTGTGCTACTTTAGTTCAGAAGAAGAAACATAACATTTTACTACCAAAGCATTACCATGTATGATGTATTTTGAAACCGAGTTATACAAGACCTCTAAAGTGATCAGTTTAATTATACTAGTCAATTGTTAATTTTCTTTGGATAAGACATAATGGCCCAGATTTTCTGGTCTCCAGATAATCAGAATTCACACATACCATGAGAGGTACTAATGGGACCATCCATAATTCCCAGCACATTAAACTTTCAGGGTAATTACCTCATAGCCAGACATCAAATGGACAATTACCCAACATCTGGAACCATGCAAACACAGATCTGAGATACATAATGTTCCAAATTCCTTTCCTGAATAATTAACTAGGAAAATTAAAAGGATTAAAGTTAGAGGGAACAGTCATATTGATGTACAGAGGTTATTTTTAAAAAGAGGGATAATTTAAAAATATGATTTAGGGGCTACATGTTCCTGAGCAAGTATATATAAATCTCTAGAGTGTCACATCACTCTCCTACTCGTAAGTTGTGTATTAAGGAAGTTGTGTAACAAAATAAAGCATGAACGTGAGGTTCGTGGGTCTAGGTGAAGCCTGCATTCACACTAACATGAATTTGAAGCCTCATGTTATATCAAAAGAAACTGTGCAATAACAACATAAAATCGCTGACCACATATAAAATTGGCAAAGTTAAGTAATTTTTTTTAATCTCTTTACAGGTAGAGCAAAATCTTTGGATTTGAAGCTTCTGCAAGAGACAACTGCAGGTATCATACCTCTGTTGATTCAATAATGCCATCCACATGGTTTCAATTTACATCTCATTGGCAGCTCAGAGTGTCTAATAACGCAGATTAAAAGTTATGACCCTAATCAATTATGATCATTACATTGTGTGTACTAATTGCCTCCTTATCATTTTGGCTAGGCAAATGTAATGAGAACAAGGGAACTTAAAAATGGCATGTAAAATTTCCATTTCACAAACACACTCCATAGATAGCATTGGAAGACAGCTGCCATATTCATATTCTGAACTTTATGTGTGGTAAAATATAATCTGATTCATCACTACTGATTCCATACTTTTGACTGTAACATGGATATAAGCGTGGAATGATATGTGCAGACCAGGCTATGCACATTCTCTGCAACTTGTGCTCAGCCTCTGTTTTCCACATTAAAGTGCAATGCCTTGGTTGCAGTGGTCATAGTCACATTTCAATTATCGCAGACTTCTGTGGTGATCTGCAGCCAAAATGTCAGTTTCTTGTGTGATATGAGCAATTTCAACTTCTTTCGTCATTGTGATATCTAAAGACATTGCTCATCCCACACATGGGTGTGACTTGACCAGTTCCAACTGTGAAAATAATATTAGAACAGATATTTTAACAGTGCAAATAAACATGTTTTCAAAAGCGAAAGGTTGTTTACAGTGATGGTGCAGTCATGCTCACACTGTGCCCTCTTTGAGCCCTCATTTTCCTTTATCTTCCACTATATTTACCTGCAGTGCCAAGTTCCATAATCAGACTATACCAATTGTGCAGAGCATAGCACTCCAGAATGATACAGTCTACTCTATCTGGATTATACTGGTGTTACAACATGGAAGTAGGCAGCCCAACAAAATTAATCTTTCTACCACTGTATTCACAACATGGTAAAATTAAAACCCTCAAAATTAAAATTAAAACTTTTTAAAACCCTCAAGATTGACCCCAATGATTCCTAACCGGCTTTTGGATAACTAATCCCATACTGATTTGGAGGTGCTGATGTTGGATTGGGGTGTACAAAGTTGTGTGATTTTTAACTTGTACAATGTGAAGAACTGATCCTAGATTATGTGACTAACCAATTCCAGAATATGTGAATAAATAATTCCAGACATTGGTTTATATCTTAAACAAAAAATGTGACAATGTATTAATATTATAGTAACTTGAACAGAGTAAAATTAAACAATTTTTTTACGGACTACACATTAAACCCAAAGTTATTTGTTTCCAGACCCATTCACACAAAAGCCAGACAGACAAACAGTTAAAGAATAAATAAAAACTTTAAGATTACCAAAGTGATTTTCATGATGCATTGTTCCACAGGCATAAATGATGGTTTCTTGGTTGATTTTCTGAAGATGTCCATCAGGGTCACCTTTACAGTTCACTCAGACACGTGAAACATTTATAATTTAGTTTTCTATTCTCTGAACTTCCAAAAGCTGATCATGGGAAGTTGGGCAAGAAGTTTTCAAATCTTCATGCTGTAGCATAAACAGCTAGATTCTCATTTCCCTGAAGATACAGTCCAAAATCCAACTCAAACTCTGATCACTCTCTGACAGACTGACCATCTCCTCCTCAGAGTTCCAGATACCATTCAGTATCTGGTTGAGCATGAGGTCTTCCCCAGACTTGTTGGAACCAATTCCCAAACACTGATGGTGTGAATAGCCGACTTCTGCTATCTGGTTAAACATAATGTGCTTCCCAGTGAATACCATCGGTGGAATATTTTTATCAGGGACCAGCTTGGTCTCATGAATAAATGAAAGATTGCTTGATCTGTTTACATTTTAATACTGGCTGTTACCACAGTCCAAATGTCATCTTCAGCTCACAGTTCCCAGTTCACAGCTCCAAATCAAAATTGATAAAATAGTAATGTAAAAGTGTGAAAAATCAGCAACAATTTTAACGCTGATCCCTCCTTCAACAGGTCCATGCAGCAGAATGACATCTTCAGCAACTCTGTCATCTGCTCCACTACAGCCCTGTTCATAGGGACTATTATATCTAATATCAGTCAGTGGGCTGTACAATAGTGTTATCAGCCAAGGCCACATCGGGTATCCCTTGTCCCCCAGTAATGAGCTTTGGACCCTCAAATGTACTAGATACATGAGAGAGCTTCAGGAAGTGTCAGCCATACCAGAAACATGCCATGAGTTCACCATGACAGATTGCGAAAATTGAATTCAATAAATATCTGGAATGAAAAGTCTAGTGATGACCATGAAATGATTGTTGATTTTCATAATAACCCCTCTGAGGCTTTAATCTCTATTATGGAAGGAAATCTGCATTCTCTGAGTTCTAGCCTAAATATGACTCCAGACTGACTGCAATGTGGTTGATGCTAAACTGCCCTCTGAAAGAAGCTAGCAAGCCACTTAGATGTATCAACTGCTGGAAAGTTTCAAAGAAGAAACAAAATTGCACAGACTACCTAGCATTGATAAAGGCACTAAAATTAAAATAGCAAACATAACCCTGTCAACCTCACAAAGTCTTCCTCAATAAGGCTGAGAAAGGGAGATTTTTGAATCAGTGAAGGAATCCAGAGCAACTAAAACAGATATTTCTAGAAAAGCTCAACAAGTTCTGAGAAAGGGTCACTCAACTGGAAAGGTTAACTCTGATTTCTTTCCACAGATGCTGCCAGACCTGCTGGGCTTTTCTAGCAATTTCTGTTTTTGTTTCTGATTTAAACCAGTTCTTTTTAAAGGAATCAAAGGATTGAGGGAAAAGGCAGGAAAGTGGTGATGAAGGTTATCAGGCCAGCCATGGTCTCATTGAATAGTGAAGCAGACTTGATGGGCTGAATGGCCTACTATTTCTTACCATCTTACTAACACCTGGGTGCTCGGGCCAAAATTGGGAGAGCTATCTCATAAACTAGTCAAGCAACAGCTTGATACAGTTATATTCTTGGGATCATTACAGACAATATCCAGGACAACACCGTCACCATTCCACAGTCATACACAGTTTGGAGGGAGCTGCTCTGGGAGTCATCAACATTGATCCCAGACCCCATGAAATCTCATGTATCAGTTCAAATGTGGGCAAGAAAATCTCTAGTAGTTTACCATATACCACCTCTTCTGATAAATCAATCCTCCTCCATGTTGAAGTCCGCATGGAGGAAGCACTGAGGGTGGCAGGAGGTAAAGTCCCACTTTCACATTGAGAAAAGCCTTTACTGTGTCATGTGGCATGATCACTGTGCTAAATGGATAGACTTCAAACGGATCTAGCACTCAAGACTGGGCATCCATGTGGAGACGTGGGTCATCAGCAGCAGGTGAATCATACTTCAACAGAAATCCCCCATTCTATAATTATGATCAAGCCAAGACAACAACCAGGGTTCAATGAAGAGGATAGGAAAGTATGCCAGAAGCAGCAAATGTATATGTAAACATGGGTGTCATCCTGATTAAGCAATAAAGCAAGACCACAAGTATGTCGAACAGTATAGGCAGCAAGTGGTAGACAGAGCCCTAAATGATCCCAGAATCAAATCTAAACTCTGCAGTCATGCCACATCCTATTATGAATGGCAATTCATTGGTGATAGATGCTCCATAAATATCCCCATCCTCAATGATGACAGACCTCAGCACATCAGAGAAAACGATACGGCTGAAGCATTCACAATAACCTTCGGGCAGAAGCACCAAGTGGATGTTTCATCTCGGTCTCCTTCAGAGGTCCCAGCACTACAGATGTCAGTCTTCAGTCAATTCAATTCACTCCACTCGTAAATCAATAGTTGAGGCACTGCACACTGCACAGGCTTTGAGTCCTAACAACATTCTAGCAATAGTACTAAAGACTCATAATCCAGAAATTGATGCTCCCCTAGCTATGCTGTTCCAATACAGCTGTAACACTGGTAACCACTAAATAATATGGAGAATTTCCCAGGTATGTCCTATACCCAAAAAGCAGGTCAAATCCAACTCAGCTAATTACCACCCCATGAATCTACTCTCAATCATTAGTACGGTTTAGGAAATCTTATTGACAGTGCTGTCAAGTAGCACTTGATTAGCAATAACATGCTCAGTGAAGCCCAGTTTGGATTCCACCTCTACAGCTGTTTGATTCCCTGTGAAAAATGTCCAAAAGCCTGGTTGCATAATTAATGAGGAAGACTGCATGAGAAGTCTTCCCAAGCCATGGCAGACTGGATACATGAATTCTACTCAACAAAGCACTGCAGCTAAAAGTGGGAAATTTTTTCCCTATCTCTCATGCGGACAAAAGTTTGCTCTTATTCATGCTTTTGATCACTAGTAACTTGCTTGGCATCTTGAGACACTTTGTGGATTAATATCCCTGAAGCTTCTCCCCACTCCATTGTGTAAACAATGGTTATGCTGAATGTACAGTGGCAGAATGAGAGAAGCCCTCAGAAAATTTACCCCTTTTATTTCTTCAAAGAATTATATCTAAATAATATTGCTTGATTCATTAAAATGCAAAACTTAATACTTTGTTTTCAAGGACCATACTATAGTGAAGATACAGAGTATTAATGAGGGTTAATCTGGCCTAAAGTAACTGTGCCAAACCAGTCATCTAACTTGTCCTCTTGTGACTAAAATAAAATTTTTTTACTGTCTCCAAACATTCCCTGAGAGCAGTTTAAAATTAAAACTAAGAAAATGCAGAGTGATTCGATGCATCTTCCTGTTTCTATATTCTGATCTAGGGTGAAACCTTACCTACATATTTTGTACTAAGTTAAAAATCACATAACACCAGGTTATAGTCCAACAGGTTTAATTGGAAGCACTAGCTTTCGGAGCGACGTTCCTTCATCAGGTGGTTGTGGAGGACACAATTGTAAGATGCAGAATTTATAGCAAAAGTTTACAGTGTGATGTAACTGAAATTATTCATTGAAAAATTCCTTGATTGTTTGTTGAGTTTTTCATCTGTGCAAATACCATGATAGTTTCACTTCTTTCATATGTAAATCACAAAACTTTTTAAAATAAAAGTTACATTCTCAGGTTAACTGTAACAATTGGTGTTAGCCAGACAATATGTTGGCGGTGTTAGCCCACTGTGTTCTTTGTCTGAGCCATAATGTTTAAACTGATTCTAATCTAACAAGTGAGTTAACAAGTCTTACATGAATTCGTACAGTTTTTGAGCAAAGTACAATGTAATGCTGCAAGTACAAATTCAGGACAACTCCATACAACCCTGTCATGGTAGGCGCTGCAAGACGTATCAGAGTGTGGACATGGATACCACCATTACACGTGGGGACACCTCTCACCATGTACATGGCAGGTACTCATGTGACTCAGCCAATGTTGTCTATCTTATGCGTTGCAGGCAAGGATGCACCGAGACATGGTAGATTGGGGAAACTGAGCAAAGGTTATAGCAATGGATGAATGGGCACCGCACAACAGTCAACAGACAGGAGTGTTCCCTCCCAGTTGGGGAACACTTCAGCAGTCCAGGACATCCGACCTCGGACCTTTGGGTGACCATCCTCCAAGGCGGACTTCGGGACAGGCTGCTGCGAAATGTGACCAAGCAGAGGCTGATAGCTAAGTTCCGTACCTATAGGGAGGGCCTCGACCGGGACCTTGGATTCATGTCACACTACAGGTGACCACCATTGCACTATACACACGCACAGACATTCCTATACACACACACGCACGCACACATGAACACATATACACAGACACACACAGAGACACTCACACACACCCTTACAGACACACAAGCAAACACACACCACACTCACACATGCATCCTCTCACAGACTTAGACACTCCACACTCTTGTATACACACATATGCACTTTGTGGAGTGAATTTGTACTTGCAGAGTTACATTGTACTTTGCTCAAAAATTTCATGAATTCATGTAAGACTTGATAACTCACTTGTTAGATTAGAAGCAACCTAAACATTATGGCTCAGACAGAGAACACAGCGGGCTAACACCGTCAACATATTGTCTGGCTAACACCAATTTTTACAGTTAACCTGAGAATGTAACTTTTATTTTAAAAAATTTTGTGATTTTTTGAAAGAAGTGAAACTATCATGGTATTTGAACAGATGAAAGACTCAACAAACAATCAAGGTATTTTTCAATGTATAATTTCAGTTACATCACACTGTAAACTTTGCTATAGATTCTATGTCTTACAATTGTGTCCTCCACAACCACCTGATGAAGGAATGTCGCTCCGAAAGTTAGTGCTTCCAATTAAACCTGTTGGACCATAACCTGGTGTTGTGTGGTTTTTAACTTTGTACACTCCAGTCCAACATCAGCATCTCCAAATCATATTTTGAATCAACACCAATGTCAACACAGACAACAATTTACTATAGAATACTGTAAACATTGGGTTTCATGATGCAGGCTTACAAGCTACCTAATTACTACTTAGATGCACTTTCACTCCATCTTCAGACACTACACTCCAAGCTGGCACAGCAAAACAATCAAATGATTTTTGGACCATTGAACAAAAAACTGGGATGTCAACAAATTTATTTGAAGTGCTATTAGTAGCACTATGCTGCATTAAAGGAAATTTTTCTGCTCCTAATTTTTCTGTGTTGATCTGCAAATATCATGCTCTTTCTAATATGATTTGATAGCTGTTAGGCAGCATTGGTGCCCTGAGTTTCATGTGAACCCTATTAAACAAAATGAAAAGGAAAATAAATTTGTCCCTCTTCCCCAAAACTATGAGCCAACCTATTACATCAACAGAGACAAACAAAAATTTACAGTTTGCTTTTATAAAATGAATCAATACTACTTGTGTTGATCAAATGCATAGTAAATAGATCACATATTAAAAATTGGAGTCTTAATATGTTCTCCATCCTCTAGCTGAATTCTTGAACATATTGTGTTAACAGGAGGTGGTGATAAGTTGGGGTACGTCCTCTACCCACAAGAGCAGGTGGAACATTTGAAGGGAAGCCAGTCTGGACTGAAATACCTTCCAACTGCTGATACAATGGTGGTATGTGGCATAGAGCTGGCAGCTTGTTATATTCTTACCCTCTCAACAAAGGAGGATTCACAGTACAGGGAGAATCCAGAACAAGACAAAGGAAGAATTTTTTAAAAAACTCTTAAATTGATTGGGTGCCTTGAAAGCTTAAATGTTTAAAGAAGTGAGAAGCTCAATGAGTGTGGGACTGCAGCAGAGTAAGACAAAGGTTGAGTGAGTTACTGACTGCTGTTGAAAATTTGGCTCAAAGTGGAAATTCAGTGAAAAGGATGCCTGAGTGTTTTAATTAGGGGTTAATGCAAAAAATAAACTATTCAGAGATGGAGATGTTCATGGGAGAGGATGGAAGGCATGGTTTGAGAAGCCTGCCAACCTGCAGTAAGACCAGCAACAGAGTGACATCACAAACCACATTGTGACGCAAGTGCAGGAAAAAGAGTTGGTTGGTGAAAGCAATGGTGAATATTTCTAGTCTTTCACATAAAAGTAAGGTCTTCAGTTTGTATTTAGGACTCTAAATGTTTATCTCTTTCTTTTAAAAATAACTGCTTAAGTACCAGATTGAAACTGATGATTTTTTTTTTCTTTTTAGCTTATATAAACAATATATGAGTGCATGAAGTGAGATGAAAAGGGAATCTTGAGTTAATTCATAACTTAAATCAAAAACGATAGTGATGGTGGGATGGGTCATGTGTTGGAATATATGGAAGTTGCTGGGCCCTAATGTGATCCAGAATAATTACATCTGTAGTTAAGTGTTTGAACCTCAAGGAAGTTTGGATCCAAGTTGAAGAGCTTGAGTCTGAACTGCAGACATTGTGCCACATTCGGGAAAGGGGTGGTTATTTGGACATTTTGCTCCAATGGGCAACTACAGCCCTCAGATTAGAACATTCAAAATTAGTCTGTGATCAGAGACAAGAGGGTGTGAGTGCAGATGAGGCATGTACAGGGAGGTAAACTTGAGGAGCTTCAAGCTTTGGGCCATTGGCAACAGTTTTTTAAATAAACTATAGGTTTTCCAAGTTGAATTAACTAGTTCAGCTCTAGCTCTTTGTTTTTGCTGCATGCACTTTGGAATAATGGTGGCATGACAAGCACAGAAAACTTCTCTCTCTGATTTCAGTTAAGATCTTGAGAAGCCCTTCTACCCCCCAAAAAATTAACTTCAGCTTTGTAAAGAGTTCTGTCTAAAGTAGAATAACTTACTTGACAAAATCACCTGAACACATTGCAAATCAAATCTCTCTATATTCATTCCATAGCGTCCTCACCATCAGTAAATTGATGTTTTAATGAAAATTGGAAGTTAGCTCCCTGAGAGTTCTTCTGTGATGCTGCAATGATGTGAATTCAAGTTATGGGAGGATAGTGTTCTTCTAGCCAGTGAAATAACTTGTAAGATTTAAGCACCCTAATGCAAATAGATCACCTTAAAAACTATAATGTGTTGGCAGAACAACCTAGCAAACACAAAGCATCTGGGAACAGGTCAGGCATAAATAAGCACATCCACTTTATTGTTTTAAATGTGGAAAACATACACCATACAATACACAGAGAACCTTACTATGAAAACTACACCCTGACATAGGTAAGGCCACCTGGTGCCAGCAGAATCCCCTGATGCATGCACATGCTGCACCCTAATATATGCCCAGTACCGACATGAAACATCGATCTACAACCATAAAACTTCCAGTAGAATGTGTATTAGAGTATGTTGTGATTTGTTTGTTAAGTGGCCAGTGATATTTTTAGGAAAGGCACTTGTATATTTTAAATCAACACACCTGTTTCTAATGATTAGCAGAATACTGGGATGAAGATGCTGATGGTAGCTCCTGATACCTTCATTTTTTGATTAGGAACTGTGTTATCTTCTCATCAAACCAGAAAGTTGAAAGAGAACATGAAAAAACATTTGATGTCTCTTCAAATCTTTCTGCTCCACAGTAGCTTATCACTGCAGCAGGGAGATGATGAGTTTGATCAGTACACAAAACAGAGATAGTGGGAAGCTATATGATGATTAATCTGTTTATAAAGAATCATTTTCAACTTTAAATATCTGACAAAGTATTTCACTTCATTAAACTGTTGATTATTTTTAATAAAGGATCATTTTTTAGCAAATTGCTTAATGATAGTTAATGATTGAATGGAAAACAAATCTTGTGAAGTTAGCAAAACGTAGTAAGCCCAAGCAGGCTAATAACCTGCTGACAATCAACCCGACTCCCTTCATGTCCGTGGCAACTGCTTTCAAGTCAATGAGCAAAATTGTTCATGTGACATTTTCCATTTCATAATGAAACATACATTAAAATTTGAAGCTTGTTTTAAAAATGTAGAACTGTCAGAGACTCAAAGTTTGTCAGAGACTGGCTCCCCAAATATACAACTGTAATAAGAATTTCACATTATTTTTCATTATTTTTGTTTTTAATGTTTTCATCTTGCTTTTACTCTCCATCATGCCAATCTCATGAATGATACCAAAGTATTTTTTACCCCTAAATTCTAAATGCACATAAAATATCTGGAACTAGACTGCACGGGTGAAATTCATTCAATCCATTATGTCTATTTCAACTCTTTGAAGAAGCTATCCAATTCGTCCAATTGGCATGCTGTTTCCCCAACCCCTACAATTCTTTTCTTTTATAAAATAGGTCCAATTTGATTCATTTGGCTTTGCACCTTTATTCCTTTCAACATTTAGTGTCCCTACTTTCCATTTAATGATAGACTATGATATTTTTCCCCTTTCCCAACCACTATTCCCCAAACTTTGTGCAGTTTAAAACCTATTCTATGGAATCATAGAATCCCTACAGTGAAGTTACAGGCTATTTAGCACATCTGAAGAGCATCCCACACAGACTCACAGCCTCTCCTTATATTTAGCATAGCCAATCCACCTGACTTACACATCTTTGTTGCTGTGAGAAGAAACCAGAGCATTCAGAGACAGCAGTGCCAACCATTGAGCTACCATGCCTCAGAGACACATCTCTGCTTTTGTCCAAATCTGATGGAAGAACGAAAATTCATCAACCTGATCTATTAATTCTGTTTCTCTCTCCTCACATTGTGTCAGATATGGTGAGTATTTTCAGCATTTTCTGTTTTTATATCCAGTTTCCTTTTGAAAGATTCTTTGAGTCTGCTTTCAACAGCTTTTAAGGAAGCATGATCCCAGATCACAGCTGCATAAATTTATTTCTCCTCATCTCCCCACTGATTGTTTTGCCAATTACCTTAAAACTGCGTCCATTGTTTACTGACCTTCATGCCAGTAGAAACAGCGACTGTGTTAAATCTGAAAAAAATGCTTCATAGTTTTGAATATTTAGTGAGAACTGTTCATTGAATTTTAACTGAAAATGTGTTGCTGGTTAAAGCACAGCAGGTCAGGCAGCATCCAAGGAACAGGAAATTCGACGTTTCGGGCCAGAGCCCTTCATTGAATTTTAATCCAATCTGTCAATAACTTTGAGAAAATCCATTATAGTCAACCATTGGTTCAGCCTCTTCTGTACTCGTTAACATTAGTCAAAGTACTAATAAGCAAGCTATAATTGTCATCAGTGCTCTAGACTGAGGATGGAGAAGACTTCTGTAAAATATCTGTACACAGACACTGTAGGAAGACATGCTTGCCAACACTCGTAATTTCCCCATTGGTTCCCTCATTGCCATAGCATTGGCTAATTAGTGAGAAACTGGAAGGATGATTTTCACCCGTGGAAGCAAAAGTTGTGTCTTCGGTAATGGAAAGGAAAAACGATAATTTGGAGTGAAAAACAATTAGTGTGGACCTGCATCTCAAAGTCTAACAGAACATAAAGATCCCTTCATCCAGTTTCACATACGTTATACCAAAATGAGTTAAAATACTTTGTTGTTAAGTTCCTAAAAGTATTAGTAAAAATTCTAGAATATATCTGTTGAAAGCTGTAATATACATTTGAGAATTCTTGAATGAAAGAAAAGCCTGAAGAAAAATTTCTTCATTCTGCTAAAATATGCTGCATGAGGAAATAAGTATATACTGCAATAAAAGGGGAGAGATGCAGAAATTGAAATTATTTTCTTATGTTTTGAATTTTCATTGTGAATTAAAAATGTTTAAAACTGCATAAAAATACAACAATGTATTTGCAGTAAAGTTAAAGCTCAAGAAAATTGCTGATAAATATGTTAGCTCCGTAGGTTGTATTTGAATTAAAAAGTCACTTCATTGCATCCATCATTAACTAGCTCAATGCTTGTTCTGGATGAGACCTGACTAAGTCTTAATGGCTTGAATGTTCTATCAGCTATCCTGTAGGTCTTAAAGGAAGAATGGTATGATGCAGGAGTGGAGGATGAATGGAAGGTGGGGAAGATGTACAGGGGTACTTTGGCGGATCCGGAAGCACTTCTGAATGTTTATTGATCAGCCTTACTTCTGCTTATGACTAATCAAATCTCTGAAGAGGTGAGTAGAGTCATCAACTGACTCCAGACACTAGCCTCATGCCACTAGGTCAAACATTGGCAAGGTAACCTCATGCTGATTACCACTTACCATACTACCTTGGCTGATGAATCAGTATTCCTCCATGTTGAACAACACTTAAAGAAAGCACTGAAGGTAGCAAGGGAGCTGAATGTACTTTGAGAGAGGGATTTCAAAGTTGACCATCAAGAGTGGTTTGGCAGCAACACTGCAGCTTGAGCTGGTCAGGTCCTAGAGGACAGAACTGCTAGACTGGTCTGCAGAAGATGGTAAAGGAACCAACAAGAGGAAAAAGTATACTTGACTTCATCCTTTCCAGTCCGCTGGCTGAAGATACATCTGTCCTGGACAGAATCAGTAAGAGTCACTGCCTCACCATCCTTGTGGAAATGATCTGCAGACCTCATTTTTTACTGATCTCCAGCATCTGCGGACCTCATTTTTTACTGATCTCCAGCATCTGCAGACCTCATTTTTTACCGAATTTCCTACTCCTTGGATGCTGCCTAACCTGCTGTGCTTTAACCAGCAACACATTTTCAATTGTGGAAATGAAGCCTAGCTTCACTTTGAGAAAACCTCCATTGTGTTGTGTGGTGATATCACCCCCATAAATGGGACTGATTTGGAACAGATCTAATAACTCAATACTGGACATCTATGAGGGTCTGTGGGCCATCAGCATCCGATGAATCATATTCCAATACAATCTCCAATCTCACAGCCCAGCATATCCACTACTCTACCATTACCATCAAATGAGGAGGTCAACCCTGGTTCAATGGAGAGTCCAGAAAGGCATACCAGGGATAGCACCAGGCATACCTAAAAATATCAACCTGGTAAAGCTACTAAACAAGACTACTTGCATGCCAAAACAGCAAGAAGTAGACAGGGCTAAGCGATCCCACAACAACAGCTCTGCAGTTCTACCACATCTATTCATGAATGGTGAACAACAGCTCACTGGAGGACAAGGTTCCATAAATATCCCCATACTTAATTATGGGGGAGCCCAGGACAACAGAGCATAAGATGAGGTTGAAGCTTTTGCAAAAATGTTCAAGCCAGAGTGCAAAGTGGATGACCCATCCTGGTTTCCTCCAGTGGTCCCCAGTTGCCAATTTTCAGCTAATTTAGTTCTATCCACATGATATCAAGAAATGGTTGGAGGCACTGCAAATTGCAAAGACTATGGGCGCTGACACATTCTGACAATAGTACTAAAGACTGCTTCTCCAAATTTTCTGCACTCCTAGCCAGACTGTGTCAGAATAGCTACAAGACCTGACAATGTGATAAATGGCCCAGGTGTATCCTAAATATAAAAACCAGGATGAATCCAACCCATCAGTCTCTTCTCAATCAAGAGTAATATGATGGAGGTGTCATCAACAGTGCTTTCAAGCAGCACCTGCTCAACAATAATCTGCTCAATGACGGCCACTTTGGGTTCCATCAGGGCCACTCAGCTCCTAACCTCATTACAGCTTAATCCCAGTGGTGAGGTGACAGTAACAGCCCTTCACATCAAGGCTGCAATTGACTAAGTGTGGCCTCAAGGAATCTTAACAAAACTAGAGTCAATGGGAATCAGGGAGAAATCACTCCAATGTCCATTGGTTGAAGTCCAACCTAACACAAAGGAATATGGTTGTGGTTGTTGGAGATCAGTCACCCCACTTTCAAGAAATTTCTATAGGATTGTGTCCCAGTCCCCCGCACCACCACCCCACCCCCCCTCACCCCAGTCATCTTCAGCTGCTTCACCGACCTTCCCTCCAAAATAAGGTCAGAAGTGGGGATGTTCGCTGATACTTACGCACTGTTTAGCATCAACCATGGCTCCTCAGGTATTGAAATATTCCATAGCCAAATGCAACAAGACTGAACAATACATGGGCTTGAACTGAAAAGGGGCAAGCAACATTCACACAAAACAAATGCCAGGCAATAACAATCTCCAATAAGAGACAATCTAACCATCACCACTTAACATTCAATCATGTTAACATCACTGAATCCCCCACTATCAGTTTTCTGGGGTCACATTGACCAAACACTCAACTGAACTAGAAATATAAATACAGTGGCTGCAAGAACAGGTCAAAGGTTAGGAATCGTGTAGTGAATAAATGACCTCGTGATTCCCCAAAATCTATCCGCCATTTACAAGGCATGAGTCAGGAGGGCAATGGAATACTGTCTATATGCCAGGATGAGTGCATTTCCAACAACATTCAGGAACAATATGGTGGCACGGTGGCTCATTGGTTAGCACTGCTGCCTCACAGCTCCAGGAGCCCAGGTTCGATTCAAGCCTTGGGCGATTATCTGTTTGAAGCTCGCACATTCTTCCTGTGTCTCCGTGGATTTCCGCTAGATGCTCCAGTTTCCTCCCGCAGTCCAAAGATGTGCAGGTTAGGTACATTGGCCGCGCTAAATTGACCATTGTGACAGGGATGTGCAAACTAGGTGGGTTAGCCATGGGAAATGCAGGGTTACGGGATGAGATGCTCTTCAGAGGGCTGGTGTGGATTCAATGGGCCAAATTGTAGGGATTCTATGACTCCAGTGAAGCTTGACAAGTCGTGAACAAAGCAACCACATTCATAAACATCCCCTTTCTCCACCACCATGCTGAGTAGCAGCAGTGTGCACCATCTACTGTAGAAATTCATTAAAGATTGTCTGACAGCTCCTTCCAAACTCAGGACCACTGCCATCTCAAAGGACAAGGACAAGAAGAAGTAATAAAGAGAATTGATGAGGGCAGAGCAGTAGATATGATCTATATGGTCTTCAGTAAGGCACTTGACAAGGTTCTCCATGGGAGACTGGTTAGCCAGGTTAGATCTCATGTAATACAGGGAGAACTCACCAATCGGATACAGAACTGGCTCAAAGGTAGAAGAAAGAGGGTGGTAGTGGAGGATTGTTTTTCAGACTGGAGGCCTGTGACCAGTGGAGTGCCACAATATCAATGCTGGGTCCACTACTTTTCATTATTTATACAAATGATTTGGATGTAAGCATAAGAGGTATAGTTAATAAGTTTGCAGATGACACCAAAATTGGAGGTGCAGTGGACAGTGAAGAAGGTTACCTTAGATTACAACAAGATCTTGTCCAGATGGGCCAATGGGCTGAGAAGTGGCAGATGGAGTTTAATTTAGATAAATGTGAGGTGCAACATTTTGGGAAAGTAAATCTTAGCAGGACTTATACACTTAATGGTAAGGTCCTAGGGAGTGCTGCTGAACAAAGAGACCTTGGAGTGCAGGTTCCTAGCACCTTGAAAGTAGAATCGCAGGTAGATAGGATAGTGAAGAAGGCATTTGGTGTGCTTTCCTTTATTGGTCAGAGTATTGGGTACAGGAGTTGGGAGGTCATGTTTTGGCCATACATGATGTTGGTTAGGCCACTGTTGAAATATTGCATGCAATTCTGGTCTCCTTCCTGTTGGAAAGATGTTGTGAAACTTGAAAGGGTTCAGAAAAGATTTACAAGGTTGTTGCCAAGGTTGGAGGATTTGAGCCAAAAGGAGAGGTCGAATAGGCTAGGGCTGTTTTCCCTGGAGCATCGGAGGCTGAGGGGTGACCTAATAGAGGTTTATAAAATCATGAAGGGCATGGATAGAATAAATAGACAAAGACCTTTCCCAGGGGTGAGGAAGTCCAGAACTAGAGGGGATAGGTTTAGGGTGAGAGGGGAATGATATAAAAGAGACTTAAGGGGCAACTTTTTCACAAAGAGGGTTGTACATATATGGAATGAGCTGCCAGAGGAAGTGGTGGAGGCTAGTACAATTGCAACATTTAAAAGGCAACTGGATGGGTATGTGAATAGGAAGGGTTTGGAGGGATATGGGCCACGTGCTGGCAGGTGGCACTAGATTGGGTTGGGATATCTGGTCGACATGGACAAGTTGGACCAAAGGGTCTGTTTCTGTGCTGTACATTTCCATGACTCTATGGCAGAAACATGGGAACACTACCACCTGCAAGTTTTCCTCCAAGACATTCACCTTCTTGACTTGGAAATATACTGCTGCTTCTTCAGTGTCATCATATCAAAATCCTGGAATTCCCTCCCCAATGACAATGTGGGTCTGCCTGCAGCATATGGACCGAAATGGTTCAGGAAGGTGTAACCTTCTCAAGTGCAACTAAAAATGAACAATTGATACTGGTCCAACCAGTGACACACACGAGTGAATTTAAAAAACGAAACATGATGCATGATCTCCATTCACTTAGATCGATTTTAATCATTATTGTAGAGCCTGGATCCTAAATAAGTAGGAAAGTTAGGAGATCACTCAGCACAGCAAGCAGTTAGCAACTTCCAGTTTAAAATCTGGAGATTGTAAAGGGAGTCCAACAACAAAGCTGTCTGACCAAAAAAGAGCAACCATGGGCAATTTGTACCTGAGTCATCAAGAAATCCAGTGAGACCAAGTAGCTTACTACAATAATGTTGGTCCTGATTGTGCGCTCAGCAGAGAATAAAAGGTATTTGCTACTTATCATATTAAGAGCTGCTCAAATTTTTCATGAGTTTTTCAGAAGCAGTTTACATTTACCAGTAATCTATTCCAGTACAATGGCCTCTATATTGGATATGGCAAGTGGTAACAGAGTGAGGAACAGCATGTCTCTTCAAGAAATCAAGTTAAAAAATCTTTGCTGAGATTATGAAGACCGGGTTATAGGAGGGCAATGATTCCTTTCATGTCCCATTCCTCCACAGGTCACAACAAATTTTAAACTTAACCAGGTTGGTGATAGCACTGATTTTATAGGTCACAGACTGTCAGGTTTAGTATTAAGAACAAATCAACTAGCTTTCTTTAGCCAACAGTAAGTAACTAGTTTATGACCAAAACTAAATTTACTTGAACAAAGTTGCAAACATTAAATGGCAAAATGTTAAAACTATGTATATGTATCTACCATTTTAAGAAAAAAAACATGCACACAAATGAAAATGCTACATCGCTATTTAGCCAAGAATATTTAAACAGATGGAAAAAGGATATGTCATGGATTGTTCCAAAATGATGTTCTGATTTCGAAGCTGCTCTGTGCACACAACTTGCAAGCACATGTGTATCTTCCTGGAAGAGTTGTAGTTGGCTGACAATTGGGCAGATTCCACATGTGATCCTCGATAAGTAATCAAGATGATCTTTGGTAGGTTTTCAACTCACACGCTTTACTGAGATGAATTACAAAGAGAGAGGGAGCAATGATTGTTGCTCCTTAGGCAGGTCTCACATTCTCCCGCAGTTAGAATATACAATTATATTATTCCACCTTTAAAATTGGTTATGTGACCTCCTTCTCTCTGACAGTCCTCCAGTCTATATGGCTCTACGTGAGCTCCCTGCTCATTGCAGGGCAACATTTTTGCTATTACACCAGTATCTTTTCCTCTGCAAAGTTAAAAGTTCAACATCCATTTTTATGGGTTAATATTAATGTTATTTTGATCACAGCTCTTTAGAACAAAATACATAGAATACAATATGTAGATCCTTAACATCCCATTTCTTAGAACTGTGTGCGCAGTTGTGGTCCCAAAATGTCATCTTTCAACTTTTCCACTTGTGTTGCCATTTTCAGGGAGCTATTCCTGTATACTTTCCTCTTGTATTTGACCTCCTAAAATGCTTCACCTCACACTTGGCTAGATTAAACTCTATCTGCTTTTTTTTTTCTCTCCCCAACTTTCCACACCCTGCTGTAGACTTTGATAACCTTCATCACTATTCACAACTCCACTAATTCTTGCTTCGGACTACCAACACTTTCATCCTTTTTTTATATCTATTACAAACAACAGAACTCCTAGCAATGATCCTACAGAACACACTGGTGACAGACCTCTAGTCAAAAAAAAGCTTTCAACAACAATTCACCACCTCCATGACCAAGCCAATTTTTTAATCCAATTTTCCCATTATTTTGGATTCAATATGATTTCATCTTCTGGACCAGATTACCAAGAGGAACCTTGTCAAATACTTAAGTAAAATCCATGTAGACAACATCCACTGCACTATCCTCAACAATCATCTTCATCACTTAGAGTCATAGTGTCAGAGAGATGTACAGCATGGAAACAGACCCTTCGGTCCAACCTGTCCAAGCCGACCAGATATCCCAACCCAATCTAGTCCCACCTGCCAGCACCCGGCCCATCTCCCTCCAAACCCTTCCGATTCATATACCCATCCAAATGCATCTTCAATGTTGCAATTGAACCAACCTCCACCACTTCCTCTGGCAGCTCATTCCATACATGCATCGCACTCTGTGTAAAAACGTTGTCCCTTAGCTTCTTTTTATACCTTTCCCCTCTCACCCTAAACCTATGCCCTCTAGTTCTAGACTCCCTGACCCCAGGGAAAAGACTTTACCTATTTACCCTATCCATGCCCCTCATAATTTTGTAAACCTCTATAAGGTCACTGTTCAGCCTCCGGTGCTCCAGGGAAAATGGCCCCAATCTATTCAGCCTCTCCCTATAGCTCAAATCCTCCAACCCTGGCAACATCCTTGCAAATCTTTTCTGAACCCTTTCAAGTTTTACAACATATTTCCAACAGGAAGGAGACCAGAATTGCATGCAATATTCCAACAGTGGCCTAACCAATGTCTTGTACAGCTGCAACATGACCTCCCAACTCCTGTACTCAATACTCTGACCAATCAAGGAAAGCATACCAAACGTCTTCTTCACTATCCTATCTACCTGCGACTCCACTTTCAAGGAGCTATGAATCTGCACTCCAAGGTCTCTTTGTTCAGCAACACTCCCAAGGACCTTACCATTAAGTGTATAAATCCTGCTAAGATTTGCTTTCCCAAAATGCAGCACCTCACATTTATCTGAATTAAATTCCATCTGCCACTTCTCAGCCCATTGACCCATCAGTTCCAGATCCTGTTGTAATCTGAGGTAACCCTCTTCTCTGTCCACTACACCTCCAATTTTGGTATCATCTGCAAACTTACTAACTGTACCTCTTAAGCTCGCATCCAAATCATTTATGTAAATGACAAAAAGTAGAGAACCCAACACCGATCCTTGTGACACTTCACTGGTCACAGGCCTCCAATCTGAAAAACAAGCCTCCACCACCACCCTTTGTCTTCTACCTTTGAGTCAGTTCTGTATTCAATTGGCTAGTTCTCTCTGTATTCCATGAGATCTAACCTTGTTAATCAGTCTCCCATTGGGAACCTTGTCGAACACCTTACTGAAGTCCATATAGATCACATCTACCGCTCTGCCCTCATCGATCCTCTTCGTTACTTCTTCAAAAAAACTCAATCAAGTTTGTGAGACATGATTTCCCATGCACAAAGCCATGTTGACTATCCCTAATCAGTCCTTGCCTTTTCAAATGCATGTACATCCTGTCCCTCAGGATTCCCTCCAACAACTTGACCACCCTGAGGTCAGGCTCACTGGTCTATAGTTCCCTGGCTTGTTCTTACCACCCTTCTTAAACAGTGGTATCACCATTGCCAACCTTCAGTCTTCTGGCACCTCACCTGTGATTATCGATGATACAAATACCTCAGTAAGAGGCCCAGCAATCACTTCTCTAGCTTCCCACAGAGTTCGAGTGTACACCTGATCAGGTCCTCAGGACCTATCCACCTTTGCCAGTTTCAAGACATCCAGCACTTCCTCCTCTGTAAGCTGGACATTTTGCAAGATGTCACCATCTATTTCCCTACAGTCTATATTTCCATATCCTTTTTTGCAGTAAATGCTGATGCAAAATACTAATTTAGTATCTCCCCCATTTTCTGCAGTTCCACACACAAGGCCATCTTGCTGATCTTTATGGGGCCCTATTCTCTCCATAGTTACCCTTTTGTCCTTAATGTATTTGTAAAAATCTTTTGGATTCGCCTTAATCTCATTTGAGAGTCATACAGTTATACAGCAGGGAAACAGATCCTTCAGTCCAACAATTCATGTTGACCAAACTAAACTAGTCCCACCTGCCTGCACTTGGCCCATATCCCTCCAAATATTTCTTATTCATGTACTTGTCTAAATGTCTTTCAAACATTGTAACTGTACCCGTATCCACCACATTCTCCAGACGTTCATTCCATACACAAAACACTCTGTTAAAAAAAATTGTCCCTTGTGTCCTTTCTAAACCTTTCTCCTCTCACCTTAAAAATATGCCCCCTAGTCTTGAAATCCCCCACCCTAGAGAAAGGACCATGCCATTCACCTTATCCAAACCCTATATGGTTTTATAAATTCTGTAAGTTCACCTCTCAACCTCCTACATTCCAATAAAAAATGTCCCAGCCCATCTACTCCCTCCTTATAACTCAAACTCGCCATTCCCGGTAGCATCCTGGTAAGTCTCTTCTGAATCCTCCCCAGCTTAACAGTATCCTTCCTATAACAAAGTGACCAGTCTACACACAGTACTCCAGAACAGGACCCACCAACATCTTGTACAACATGAACAGAATATCCTAACTACTATACTGTAAGGTCCTAACTCTTATACTGAAGGCAAGTTTGCTAAAGACTTTCTTAACCACTCTGTCTCTTTGTGACTCAAATTTCAAAGAATTATATACCTGAACCCCTAGATCACTCTGCTCTACAACACTATAAGTTCTTGTTTGTATTTCCAGAATGTAATATCTCACATTTATTCAAATTACCCTCCATTTGTCACTCTTCAGCCTATTGACTTAATTGATCAATATCTCTTTGTAATCTTAGATATGGCTTGGAGATGCCAGTGTTGGACTGGGGTGGACAAAGTTAAAAATCACACAACACCAAGTTTAAATCCAACAGGTGAAGGAACGGTGCTCCAAAAGCCAGTGCTTCCAAATAAACCTGTTGGACTATAACCTTGTATTGTGTGATTTTTAACTTAATCTTAGATAACCTTCTTCACTGTCCACTATACTAAGTGAGACAAGACAAATGAGAGTATTTCCTTGAAAATAATGTACAAAGAGAAAAATAACGAGAGATGAAATTTAGGATTAAAAGAAAAAAAGATTTTAAATTATATCAATAGCCGTTATTTCTTCATTGCTAATCAAAATCTGATGGAATGAATTTCCATAATGTATATTTTTAACAACATAATGTTTGTTGTTAAGACTTAAGATTTACCATATTATTAAAAATTCATGTATATCTGAATGTACCAGCATCAACTGATGTATTTACTGGGCAAATATTGCAATGTCATGGTTTTCATTTCTTTAAGTGTAAAAATCTTTGGGGAGGTACTGGTGTAGCAAAGCTAATGGAGGGGCAAGAAGAATCGGCTAAGTGTTTCCTGGTCTCCACATTTAATTGCACATTTGCAATCACCCAAAGTTGCTGTCTGATTTTCTCCATTATAGCAGTGACAGCTGAAAGCCTCTGCTTTACTCCTTGGGCAACATCAAGGTCTTTTCACATTCAAATTAAAGTGGATACCAAAATCCCATCACAAATACCAGCAAAGCTGACTCTGTTCCCAAATAATCTGTAGCATCTAAAGCTAGAATAAGAAAAGTTCTTTTTAACTATCACATGAGCACAAAGATTGAAAATAATGCTTTTAAAATACAGAAGTAAAGACTTTTATTTATCACAGCACCCGCACAAAGCACTTTCTAGCAATTCATCGAAAACAAACAGGAAAAATCAAAATAAATTTAGATTATCCTAAAAAAAATGCAGCCCTTCCACTTAGAATATAACAGTGAAGCTTACACTGTTGATTATATATGAACATGCATATATTCTATCTGATAATACTTAATTAAAATGGCCTTTGTGATCCTGATGTTGTCCTGTCCCAGTTTAAACATTAAAGCGGAAATGAAGAAGCATTGTCACTGTTACTTGTCACTAAGTACAATATTTTAATATATTTCATCTCACACCTTGTATTGTGTTTACTGACCTGGAGATTATTAACATCACGATTGATGCTGTACATGAATGCACAAAAGCCTACTGTTAGCAACTAATCATTTTTTATATGCAAATCACAGAAAATTATCATATAACAAGGAGGCAGGACACAAAGAAATTTTCTTCCAAATTGTAAACCATTTTAATGAAATATGTGTTTTATCCCAGAACTAATAAAAATCAATGTTGGAATATTATGCCTTCCCTGACAGAAACACAGTCAATTCACAAAAATTACAGCCAGAGGTAACATTTTGAAATGTTTCTCCTATTTTGTTTTGGTTAAAAATGGCATTAGTTTATTGACTATCAATGTTTGCACTGTTAAGACTTAGCTCATAATTCCTTAGCTCAAATATGTAACAATTTTGCTGAATTTAAATTGTTACACTAGGTAATTGCAGATGATGGTCACATTCAATTAAAATCAGACTTGAATAAATAATACATTGTTGTGGATGCTGATAATACAATGTTGTAAGTATTTTTACCTGTTATAAGTGTGAGACCTTTGTTCATAACCTCCTTCCCTTCATCCTTTCTTGAGATGAGTAGCAACAAAAGCAACAAAAACTTGTTATGCCAGTCCTTAGATGAAGAAAAATTGTTACTTTCCAAACAGAAATGAAATTTAAAAGATATAAAGTAATTGTGATATTTTGTGAACATGATAATGCAATGGTAATGTGGTTCAGCAGAGGACAAATTGGATTGTGTGAAAGAGGAAATATGAGAGCAGAAATGTTAATAGTAAGGGAATATGAACACTGTCACCTGGGATAAATAAAATACATGTCAAAGCTTGAAATTCTGCCTTAACGATGATAGATATTCTCCTTCAGTTCCAAAGATTCCTTTAATAGAAAGTGGACATTAAACAGAAGGGAATAATGTTAATCTCTCAATTTTCTGAGTAATGCAAATGTCTTTGAAAAAAGAATGAAATGTACTATGAAATATGGTCCTGAAAAAAATATCTTGTTTTCCATTATGTTTGTTGATTCTTGAAAACAGTAAACCAAGCTATTGACTCTTCTCATGCTGCAGGAGATATTACTTGCCAATTGCAATGTGCATTTTTAAATGTTTTCAATGCTTCTGATACACTTCCCTCATATATAGGGCTGAATCTTGATTTGTTTTAAACTAAGCCCTAGTTGCATCGAGATTTTTGGAGGGTTTTTTCCATGAGGTCAAACAGATCCTCTTGCTGTGTCTTATCACACCCACTTTAATAATTACCTACCATGCCCTTTCGGAGTTTCCAATGTTTGATTTCTGATCCATTTTGCCAGGCATCATTTGCACATTCACCCCATAGCAAATATTGGGGAGGTGATGGCTAAGTAACATTATTACTAGACTATCAATTCCGGGGGTTCAAATCCCATCACGGTAGATGGTAGAATTGAATTTAATAAAGAATCTGAAATTAAGAGTCTACTGATGATCATAAAACCATTCATTCTGGGGAATCAAAGTTGAAGGAGGGGAAAATTTCCGGCTGTAACAGCTGCTCCTTTTTTGAGGTATTTTAGGTGATGGAGGTGATTTCCTCGAATTGCAGGAGCAGCAATTACTATTTCATATGCTGTTGTATTGTTTTGGAACTTTGGAAAAAAGTCAAAACAACAGCAGTTTTAAAAAAGGGAGAAGTACAGACAAAGGAAGCACATGGTGAGGTCAGTGCAAAAGAGAAAGAAACTGACACCGCAGTCGCCTGCACAGTTACTGCCTTGCTGTTTGAAATCACTGGACATGGGAGTGCATTTGGGAAAATCAACAAACAGTGAAATTCACAACTGATCTTGGAGGAACTGTTTGGGTGAAGTTACAGTACAGAAACAGATAAGTGAGTAGTTTTAACCTGGAACAGTGTTTTGTAGAGGAATAAGACAGTATTATTTTCTAGGCCTGTAGGTTGTGAAGGAGCAAAAATGCCCTTTGCAGCGATATGTACTTCTTGTCAGATGTGGGAGTTTAAGAAGAGTTTAAGGGTTACTGTGGATTATATTGTAACAAATGCTATTGGTTGCGCATCATATCAGATCAAATGGATCGGTTGGAGAGACAATTAGAGGCAATGAAGAATTTGCAACAGCAATGGTATGTGATGGATGGCAGGTATAGGAAGGGGGAAAGGTAAGAGAGGTAGGCAGTTAGTGCAGGAATCTTCTGTGGCTATCCCCATTTCAAACAAGTATACTGTTTTGGAAAATGTAGGGAGTGATGGATTCTCAGGGGAACATAGCACAAACACCCAAGTTTCTGGTATTGAGGCTGGCTCCAATACAATGAGAGGTACATTGGGTTCCAAGAAATCAACTGTGTTAGGGGTCTCTCTAGTCCGAGGTATAGACAGACATTTCTGTGGCTAGCAGCGAAAAATCAGAATGGTGTGTTGCTTCCCTGGTGCCAGGATTAAGGATGTCTCAGAGAGGGTGCAGAATATTCTCAAGGGGGAGAGGGGCCAGCAAGAGGTCATTGTCAACATTGGAACCAATGACATAGGAAGGGAAAAGGTTGAGATTCTGAAGGGAGATTACAGCGAGTTAGGCAGGAATTTAAAAAGGAGATCCTCGAGAGTATAATATCAGGATTACTCCCGGTGCTACGAGCTAGTGAGGGCAGGAATAGGAGGATAGAGCAGATGAATGCATGGCTGAGGAGCTGGTGCATGGGAGAAGGATTCACATTTTTGGATCATTGGAATCTCTTCTGGGGTAGAAGTGACCTGTACAAGAAGGATGGATTGCACCTAAATTGGAAAGGGACTAATATGCTGGGAGGGAGATTTGCTAGAGCTGCTAGAGAGGATTTAAACTAGTAAGGTGGGGAGATGGGGCCGGGGGTGTGGGGCCCAGGGAGATAGTGATCAATCTGAGACTGGTACAGTTGAGAACAGAAATGAGTCAAACAGTCAGAGCATGCAGGGACAAGGTAGTACTAATAAATTAAATTGCATTTATTTTAATGCAAGGGGCCTAACAGGAAAGGCAGATGGACTCAGAGCATGGTTAGGAACATGGGACTGGGATATCATAGCAATTACAGACACGTGGCACAGGGATGGATGAAACTGGAAACTTAATGTTCCAGGATACAAATGCTACAGGAAGGGTAAGGAAAGGAGGCAAGAGAGGAGTGGGGGGGGGGGGGGGTGGCATTTTTGATAAGGGATAGCATTACAGTTGAACTGAGGGAGGATATTCCCAGAAATACATCCAGGGAAATTATTTGAGTGGTACTGAGAAAAAAGAAAGTGATGATCACCCTTATTGGGATTGTATTATTGCCCCCTCTAATAGTCAGAGGGAAATTGAGAAACAAACTTGTTAGGAGATCTCAGCTATCTGTAACAATAATAGGGTAGTTATGGTAGGGCATTTTAACTTTCCAAACATAGACTGGGACTGCCATGGTGTTAAGGGTTTAGATGGAGAAGAATTTGTTCAGTGTGTACAAGAAAATTTTCTGATTCAGTATTGGATGTACATACTAGAGAAGGTGCAAAATTTGACCTACTCTTGGGAAATAAGGCAGGGCAGGTGACTGAGGTGTCAGTGGGGAAGCACTTTGGGGCCAGTGACCATAATTCTATTAATTTTAAAGTAGTGATAGAAAAGGATAGACCAGATCTAAAAGTTGAAGTTCTAAATTGGAGAAAGGCCAATTTTGACGGTATTAGGCAAGAACTTTCAAAAGCCGATTGGGGGCAAATGTTTGCAAGTAAAGGGATGGCTAGAAAAGGGGAAGCCTTCAGAAATGAGAATGAGAATCCAAAGAAAATATATTCCTGTCAGGGTGAAAGGAATGCTGAATGACTAAAGAAATTGAGGGTTTGGTGAAGAAAAAGAAGGAAGCATATGTAAGGTATAGACAGGGCAGATCGAGTGAATCCTTAGAAGAGTACAAAGGAAGTAGGAGTATACTTAAGAGGGAAATCAGGATGGCAAAAAGGGGACGTGGGATAGCTTTGGCAAATAGAATTAAGGAGAACTTAAAGGGTATTTACAAATACATTAAGGACAAAAGGGTAGCTAGGAAGAGAATAGGGCCCGTCAAAGATCAGCAAAGTGGCCTTTGTGCGGAGCTGCAGAAATAGGGGAGGTACTAAATGAGTATTTTGCACCAGTATTTACTGTGGAAAAGGATATGGAATATATAGGCTGTCGGGAAATAGATGGTGACATCTTGAAAAATGTCAATATTACAGAGGAGGAAGTGCTGGATGTCTTGAAATTCATAAAGGGGGAGAAATCCCCAGGACCTGATCAGGTGTACCTTAGAACTCTTTGGGAAGGTAGGGAAGTAATTGCTGGGCCTCTTACTGAGATATTTGAATCACCAGTAATCACAGGTGAGGTGCCAGAAGACTGGAGGTTGGCTAATGTAGTGCCACTGTTTAAGAAGGGTGATAAGGAAAAGCCAGAGAATGATAGACCAGTGAGTCTGACATCAGTGGTGGGCAAGTTGTTGGAGGGAATCTGGAGGGACAGGATGCACATGTATTTGGAAAGGCAAGAACTGATTAGGGATAGTCAACATGGCTTTGTGCATGGGAAATCATGTCTCACAAATTTGATTGGGTTTTTTGAGGAAGTAACAAAGAGGATCGATGAGGGCAGAGCAGTAGATGTGATCTATACGGACTTCAATAAGGCGTTTGACAAGGTTCCCAATGGGAGACTGATTAACAAGGTTAGATCTCATGGAATACAGGAAGAACTAGCCAATTGGATATAGAACTTATTCAAAGGTAGAAGACATAGGATGGTGGTGGAGGGTTGTTTTTCAGACTGGAGGCCTGTGACCAATGGAGTGTCACAAGGATCAGTGCTGGGTCCACTACTTTTCATCATTTAGATAAATGATTTGGGTGTGAATATAAGAGGTATGGTTACTAAGTTTGCAGATGATATCAAAATTGGAGGTGTAGTGGACAGTGAAGAATGTTACCTCAGATTACAATAGGATCTTGATCAGATGAGTCAATGCGCTGAAAAGTGGCAGATGGAGTTTAATTCAGATAAATGCGAGCTGCTGCATTTTGGGAAAGCAAATCTTAGCAGAGGACATACACGTAATGGTAAGGTCCTAGGGAATGTTGCTGAACAAAGAGACCTTGGAGTGCAGCTCCTTGAAAGTGGAGTCGCAGTTGGATTGGATAGTGAAAAAGGCGTTTGGTATGCTTTCTTTTATTGGTCAGTGTACTGAGTACAGGAGTTGGGAGGTCATGTTGTGGCTGTACAGGGCATTGGTTAGACAATGTTGGAATATTGCATACAGTTTTGGTCTGTTTCCTATTGGAAAGATGTTGTGAAACTTGAAAGGATTCGGAAAAGATTTACAAGGATGTTGCCAGGGTTGGAGGGTTTGTGCTATAGGGACAGGCTGAACAGGCTGGGGCTGTTTTTCCTGGAGCATCGCAGGCTGAGGTGTGACCTTATCGAGATTTACAAAATTATGAGTGGCATAGATAGAGTAAATAGACAAAGTCTTTTCTCTGTGATGGGGGAGTCCAGAACTAGAAGGCATAGATTTATGGTGAGAGGGGAAAGATAGAAAAGAGACTTTAGGGACAACCTTTTCACACAGAGGGTGGTATGTGTATGGAATGAACTGCCAAAGGAAGTGGTGGAGGCTGGTACAATGGCAATATTTAAGAGGCATCTGGATGGGTATATGAATAGGAAGGGTTTGGAAGGATATGGGCTGGGTGTTGGCAGGTGGGACTAGATTGGGTTGGGATATCTGGTCGGCATGGACAGGTTGGACCAAAGGGTCTGTTTCCATGCTGGACATCTCTCTGACTCAATGACTTTAACCATTGGAAAAATCCAGCTGGTCCATTAATGTTCTTTCGGGAAGGAAGTCAGACATCCTTATCTGGTCTGACTTGCAGGTAACTCCAGACCCACAGCAATGTGGCTGGCACCTAACTGCTCTCTGGGTGATTAGGGATGCGGTATAAATGCTGGCCTAGCCAGAGAAGTCCATATCCATGAGTCAATGAAAGATATCTGCTGAAAGACTGGCATTCCTTGTGTCCACACTGTGTTTAAAATGCTGCTATACACCCAGCCAGGCACTGGCAATCTGAAGCTGCTCTGGACAAAATCTAAACGTATCCGAGAAGGGGAATATGGCACTATATTTCTCTGACAGGGTCCTAGAAGCCCTTAGGCTGGGGTTGTTCAAATGACAATATCCTGTTCCTGGAAAACTGTCAGAGAAAGCTACACCAGCAGAGCCTGTCAGTCAGGTTTGAGTTTAATAATCAGGTCAGTGCCATCTCAAAGGTGTGAAGGAAACATCCATGTACTACCAGACATGTAAGTACCATTCTGTACGCCACTGCCACTGTCCCATTAACTATGCTCTCAGTCTCAATTATTGCACACCATTTGCAATATCTGAGATGCCTTCTCTTTCTTTTGTCTTGCAGTTTTCTCAAGCCTCCTAATATCCGTGCATAAGTGCTCAACCATAGAATAATTGCCTTCCTGGCCCACTGGGGAGGAGAGTACTGGGGCCTTGAAAGAACAATTGGCAAGAATACCTCTCTCACAACGCAATATCCAGATACAGACACTACTGCAGACATAGAGAGTGTGGGTACTTAATTGTTGAATACCTTATAGTGAGAGCTCCACAGCTGTTGAAGAAAGAAATTCCCAGGTCACTGGCACTTGAAGGGTTGCCAGACAGCAGGCACCTGCACAACTCGAGGCGGGAGATGCCCCTGTTCTGTTGACAATCAGGGCCTTCATCCAAATGCACAAGCAGGAACAGGAGCTGTAAGATGGAATGGCCGATGGCACAGAAGCTACTTCAGTGCCTGCCATGGAGAGGCACTCAGGTTCTGCTGAAGATGCACACACAACTACACTCCAACACCCCAGATATTAATCCTCAGAATCAAAGGCATAGTGACGAGAATGGGAAACCTTCACTGTGGCCCAGCTGCCCCTTCACCCTCTAAAGGTAATTCTTCTATACTGCAATGGTTGTACTCTTGTGCAATCATGTATTTTTTAAAAAGTTGTGAAATTGATATAACACACTTCCACACGTAAGATTTCCACCTCCTAAGTTGAGGACAGTCTAGTTGCAATGCAAGCTGTTTGGTTGTGTGACTGTGCTACTTGGCATGGCAAGGTTAGGCAAAGCAGGGATGCTCAGATATTGCAGGCAAGCAGGAAGTGATTGAGTTGTAAGAGGGAAGAAAGTGTCCCTAACAGACAGTGCAGTTCAATTTACAAACTGGATGTCTGTTCCTGAGCACAAAGTGTTTTCACTGTAGCCTTTAATTTGTTGCTGAGATGGCCTATAATACAAGTCTGTGCTGCTAGAGTAGATTGTCAGTACTTGGTAGGAGAGCCAGCAAGGTCATGATGGGATGGCTGGCTTCAGATGCCAATGTTTATGGAGGAGGTGCGTGTTTCTTTAGAGGCCATGGATCATTCCCTGAGATATTGTTGCCTAGTGTCCAACATGCTGGTTGCGTGGAGCAAGCAGCAAGTTCAATTCACCAGGTACAGGCCCTGGCTTCCATGTTGCAGTTTTCCAATGTTTAAACTATTTGGCAAGTTTAGTAAAATGGGAATCTGAACATTGATTAGGTGAGTTGTGGCATTATCAAGGCTCTTAGCTTGCAATAATCCTGGTCAATTGGCATCTCGCTTCTGCCTAGCAAGAATCTCCCAGGGCACTTTTGAAAAGCATTAAAAGTGGAGCTAGATAATCTCAATACGAGATGAACCACATTAGACTTCTTGTCAGGCATCTCACCATTGGCCATATCACTCAGGTCCTTATGATTCCAACCATCGTATAAGCTGCTTTTAATTACATATGACTGTTGCGGGGATCAGATAAACTTCAATAACAGTTTGTACACCATCTTTAGTGCTGCTAATCATTCCAGATTTCTGCAAAAAGGGATCGTTAATAGGAAATGTGTGGGGGACGGGTTGTCGCTGAAAGAGTGATTTATGAGCGAGCATCCAAATATGCTTTTGGAGGCAGAAATAGGAACAGAATGGCTAACATTTTAGGAAAAGAATTATAATGTCTGAAGGCTCTTTTACGGATTGCAATGAAAGGATAGTGGTTGAATTTCACAGCATACAAAGCTCAGAAAAAAATCTCATGAGTTGGGATATAGGGTTACAAAAATGGAAACAAAATCACAAAAAGGATTTCACAAAAAGGGAATCTTCAATGCTAATTGCCGACCCTATGAAGTCTCGTGCTAACAACATGGACAAGGGAACCTCCTGCTGATTACCCCCAACGATCTTCCTACAACTGATGAATCAGTACTCAACTTGAAAGAAATACTGACAATAGCACACAATGATTCACAACAGATTTTTCAGCTCAAAACCAGCTGTGGCCCATCAGCAACAGCAGAAATGTGTACAGCCATGGCATGTAGCATCATGGCCCAGCTTAGCCCTCTCTCCAACAGTTCGAATAAGCCAAACAATTCAATGAGGGAGATATGCAGGAGTAGGACTGGGCATCACTATACTGAGTTAGAAACCAGGCAACACCATATCACAGGACTACATACGTGCTGAACAGCAGAAGCAGAATGCTAAGTGATCCCGCAATCAAAAGGATTAGATCAAACCTTTGCAGTCTCACCACACCCAGTCTTGAAGGGTGGGGAACAGTTGAGCAACTAACTAATAAAGAAGGCTCCACAAACATCGTCATCTTCAATGATAGCAGTGTCAAAAGCACCGTGCCATACTCAAGTCCAAGTTATTTATAACTGTCTTTAAGCGAGTGACCCAGCTCAGCCTCCTCCTTAAGCAGCCAGATTACAGATGCTAGTGTACACCCAATTTGATATCTTCATCAAGAAGCTGTTGAACACATGAAACCAGCAAAGGTGAGGAGCTTGACAACATTTTAGCTCTCGTACTTATACTCCAGTGCTAGCTAGGCACTCTAGTTAAGTTTTGTCAGTATAGCTACAACACTAGCATCTGTCTGACAATGCAGAAACTTTGTTGAGTATGTTCTGTCCATGATAAATCGAAATATGATGAATTACACCACCATCAGTCAAGTCTCAATCATAACAATGAGATGTAAGGTATCATAAATATTGCTATCAAGCATCACTGTTGCAGAACTAGCCTGCTTATGAGTGCTCAGTTTGGATTCTGCTGAGGCCACTTAACTTCAGATTTTATTATAGCATTAGTGTAAACATGTACATCACCGGATGAGGGACTGTTATTGATAGTGACCAGAAATGTGGATCCTCCACAGGACAAGCACAGAGGAACAAGGTGGACACCTATCATTAAGGAATAGTTAATGCTAGGGTTCAGGGGCAGGAGGTACGGTTAGAGGTGAAGTTCAATGTGGTAGGTTTCCACATGGTGGGGGGTGGATTTGATGAAATAGGCTGTAAGCATAGAGTGAGGGAAGAGAGAATATGGAAGCTTTTGGAAGTTACCTGGTAACAAGGAGGGGCTCAAGGCTGATGGTGTTCACTGTGAGCTACATCCATGCCATCACCTTCCCTGTTTCATTGCAAAGTACTACTAGAAAGTGGATGGAAGAACACCCAAAATGGGCAGAGTAAGCATCATTTGGATGGGCTAAAATGCAGAAACCACGTTTCTGCACACTAGAACCGTAGCAACAAATACTTAAAGCAGCTATTTGCAAAATGCATCCGTATTTAATTTCCAATCATTTTATTACCCATTTGTTATATATTCAGGATGAAGATGCTTTGGGACTAGATGCTGGTCAAAGACAAATCGCTGCATACCATTGATACCACCAAATTGAACCTAGCCATCTCAATAATATGGAAGTGAGCAGCAATTATGCTACTAAGAGCTATTGCTGACTGAAGGGCAACCATTATTCTTGCAAGTTCCAAGGGTCTTCGTGAGTCACACAACATTGATTCATCATCCATCGTGTAAATGTAACAATAGTCTCTACTGAATACAGTGTGAATTGAGCGTGTAATGTGGGTCTGGAGTGGGAAGGGTTTTGGAGTGCTGGGACACTCCCTTCTTGATGACACCAGGTGGTCATTCAGTGAGAGTAGCACCTCCACCAAGTTGCTGAACAAGCTGAGCCTGAGTGTGGGTGAATGATGCAGATACATCCATCATTATCTATGTGCAGCATGTTTCAAAGGATTATTCACAAGGATTATTCTGAGGACTTTAGAAACTCTTTTGCTCATTCTGTTCTCTATTTATATCCTTTCTACGAGTGTCCTAGGACCTGCTGCTAGTGGGATGTTGGTCACTGTGGATACCTTTTGAAGAAGACAAAGATGGATGCAAGCAGCCCAGGTGCATAGCAGTCTTTCAAAGGGTGCAAGAGGTGTCAGTTTTTCAGCGGATATCGGCTACCATGGTGAGTTGTTCTGGGGACAGAATGTGATAAGGGCAGCATCAGATGGCAAAATATTCCAAGAGGTGGGATAGGTAATTAATGGAGCAAGTTTGGTAAGAAATCTCATTAGGACTGACACAATTTGGAATTAGCCACAAAAACATAAGATTCAGCCCACAGTGTCTCAAAAAACCAACTAAATGTAGGTGACTGGAGAGTTGAAGTGGTTGCAATACAAAAGGAAATTGGATGGTTAAGTTTAGCCATTTGCAAAGGAGATAAGTCAATTGAATGAAATAAATCAAACCAATATTACTTCTCTAGTCCATCCAAGGTAGCTGGAGAAAGTAGACACTGACTGATAAATAATGAAATAATCTGATGCCAAATTTAGATAAAATTCAAATATGCATGTAACAAATACAGTCTGACAGTTGGTGGTCCTAATAAAAGTGACTTTTAACATGAGTTCGCATTTCTAATTCATTGAATGAACTCAAACTCGGAGGAGCATTGCCGATTAGTTCTTCACTTTTAACCTCTTAAGGACTACATTAATATTGTGCACCAGAATCAAAATTGCAAACATATTAATTATTTAACACCATGTGAAATCTTTAGTTCAGTGCTTGAATTATGCTTATAAGATCAATTAATAGGATTTGAAGGAAAAATAACACTGATCAGCAACAGTATATCAAAACATTAGGCATCGACAGTCTTGTAAATAAAACTATTAAAATTCCTCACACTTGCGAATGCATAATGCTACAAATTACTAATAAAATCAGGAGTTCTAAGTTAGAAATCAGCAAATAAAGGAAAGCTACAAAAATAAGGGTGATTGAAGCACTTCTTAACGAAAGAACCTACAGCAAACAACATTCAAACAATGAAAAGATTGCAATCAAGGCTGTGAAAAATGAACAAAGAAAATCCAATGTCAAAGAAAATCCACCAACAAGGAAGATTGAATTTCTTTGAGTAAGTGCACTGAGCTTTTGCCAGTGGCTCCAGTTGTCTACTTCAATTGATAAATTAGGCCTTCCTTGGGACAAATAACATTAATGCATCTATAAACTGAAATTCTTTTCGTAGAAAATAAAAATCAGCCAAAAATCCTAGCTCTGGGATGATACTATTGGAGTGTAAGGAGGGCAACAGGGAGTTAGCTGTAGTTCAGATGAGACATTATTTTGTACTTAGAGAAATTCTTTCTGTTAAGGGTTTGTGTTGTGCATTAGGTCCATCTCCATCTTGCAGATATTACAGCAGAAATGAGATTGACTTGACGATGTTACCTGGTAGACATCCTATCAGTTTTATTCTACTTCCCCTCAAACACAAAGAACAGCTGCATGGTGGTGTTGCACTTACTCGACAGGATGCCACCTCGATGTAAATGAGTTCTACAATGCTGCTTTCCTCAAGGTAATCAATCACAGAAATTTTCTGATCTTCAACCAAAACCACCCACCTTGCTTCGACCAAAGATTTTCCTTAAGTTTCTGTGAGTGATGTCATGAATAAATTAGGTACATTTAAGAGAAAGAATGTGACTTGTCTTAATATCTGATATGAAAGATGGCATTTCTGATAAGGTATCAATCTCTCATTGCTCACTGGCTTATCAACCTGAACTGTGTTCAAGCCTCTGGAATGGGGTTTTAATAAACAATGCTACCATTTCGCTCAATTTAGTGTAAATGTGCTGTATACATGCTGAATAATTATAAACAGATGGGCTGGATGGTTTACATTTTTTATTTATAAAATAAAGATAGATAGAGCAACAGGTTGATTGTTTTCCATTGTCTATTGCTGTTCTATTGTTAAAGGTATCCTAGTATGTAAACAAGATTTCATTATCTGTATCAGAAGTCCAGGTTTGTTTGAAATTCTAAGCTTTTTTTCAATCATGCAATTTCCTAATCTAAGTCTTTATGTTTTCAGGCTAAAACACATAAGTTGAAATATTCAAACAATATTAAGCATTGATAAACATTTTGCAATATACTTACTTAAATAGATTTGTTCTCGTAGACTTATTTAAATCTCTATTACTGGATGATTTTTTTAAAAATGCAGTTCTGCTTGAGGCCTCCTGATACAAAATTAAGTCATAAATGTGTCAGAGTCAAACAGTGGGACAATCAGATTTACAGCTCAGTTGTTCCAACAAAACCTGTTTCGAACTCCTATTATTTCCATTACTCTTGCCATCTAGTTACTTAAACTTAATCTGGCAATACATGATATCAGTTTTCACCTCAGTACAAAGCTGAACTTTCAAATCTACATCCAGCAAACATTCAGCAACATCAGGCATCCACATTTCTAAATCCAAACAAAATCAATTTTATCCATGCCTTGCCCTCACCAGCACTGCTTAAATTCTTATCTACTGGAAACAAGCTTCATTTTTCCAATATTTTCCCTGGCACTTTTGGCTGATTTATCCTACACAAACATCAATCAATTGAATATTCTTCTGCTCTGTGGACGAGGGACGAATCTAGTAAAATAGACAAGGATAAGTCAAGACATTGGTTAGAGACAAAAATAGAAATTGCTGGAAAAGCACAGCAGGCCTGGCAACATCTGCGGAGAGAAATCAGAGATAGTGCTTTGGGTCGAGTGACCCTTTCACAGAACTGATGATTGGCTTCTGTATCTGTAGAAGCAGGTCCACACTGTCCATTCTAGAATATAACATGGGCAAAGTGTTCAACACCCAACATTAGAAATAGATCAATAGCACCACTACCAACTGATCAGGCCAAATCCTAAAGGACATACTACTATATTAGGCCCATGTGGCAGATGATGAAGGAACCAACAAGTGGGAGAAATATACTTCACCTCATCTTCATCCATCTACCTTCTCTGATGTGTCTGATAGTGTTAGCAAGTGTGATTGAAGATCACAGTCTTTGTGGATGCAATGTCACATATTCACAGCAAGGATACCCACCATTGTGTGGTGTGACACTACTGTGCTGAAAGGGATCGATTTCAAGCTGATCTAGCAACTCAAGTCATTGGGCTTCTGTGATACATTGTGGGCCATCAGCAGCAGCACATGAATTATATTCAACTACAATTTGCAAGTTCATGGTCCAGCAAGCCTCCCACTCTACCATTACCATCATACTAGGGGATCAAACCCTGGTTCAATGAAGAGTGCTGGATGGTATGCAAAGAGCAGCACCAGACATACCTAAAAATTACTTGTGAACCTGATGAAGCTACAACACAAGACTCATTTCATTCCAAGTATTCAAGCAGCATTTAATAGACTGAGCTAAGCGATCACACAACAATTAATCATATCTAAGCTTTTCATACTTGCCACATCCTGTACCTGAAAAAGGAGCAAGACTCCAAAAACTTGTGTTTTCAAATAGACCCTTGAGCTGGGTGAAAAACTCAAATTTAACAGTGCAGTAAAATTAGGCTGCAAGGCAAAGTGTTTTTAATAATTTTGCAGCTCCAATTGGGATTGCTGCAAATAAACCATGAGGCAGAAACAGAGTCACAGGAAAATATTTCCAAAAGATCTATTTGAACACTTGTGTGATTTTTTAAAAAGTCTGGTTCTGCAGAAAAATGTATTCAATAGGAAAAGAGAGCACAGCCGAAATCATATTAAGGCTCAGAAGTGTTGAAGACCTCCATCAACGCAAAAAGATTCAGTTAAGCCTCCATTACGGAGAGATAAATTTTTTTTACAAGCCTACTATGTATATAAAGACATTTCATCTGAATTGTCAAGATGATTCAATCAGAGAAATGGACAAAGACAGATACTGCACTGAATATTATAAAAGGAGACAACTTTAAAGATACGGAATTATTTCAAATTAGATAGCAATATTTCTGCAGTTGAAGACATAGCTGATGATGTAATTGATTGACTATGAGTTGGTGAAGCACCAGATTAATTTGAAGTAGTTTTAAATGCTTTTGATAATTGCTTTCATCTCAGACATAATAATATTTTGGAAAGAGCAAGATTCAATCAGATTTCAGAACCCTGGTGAATCATTGGGTTGTTTTATTAACAATCTCTACAGATTATTTGGAGCTGTTAATATGGAGATTTGAAGACAGGACTGACCAAAAATTATTTAATTTTAGGTTTTGCTGATTAGTCTTTGTTGTATTTAACACAGTCAAAAGAAGACCACACTTCAGACAAGCAGAAATCTGGAAGAAAAACAGAGCAATCTTCTGAGGAGAGGAAAATCTTTGGCACAGTAGATCTATATCATCTATTCAGTTTCTTCAGAATAAGATAGTAAAAGAAAACAAGATGCAGGTGGGAGAGCAAGTGCAAGATGTCAGAGGTCCCTGCCAGTGCTGTGGTGCTGAAAAATGTCAACAGTGACCAAACTGAAGGTTATCACTGAAAGAACACAGCAATTTTAAAAAAACACAAAAGTTAAGTCTTCACAAACAACTCTATCAATGAAATAGAATAGTCTTTTAAATAAATTAAAAGTTCTCCTTGTTGAAATCAAGGAGATTGATCAGACACTTGGCTTACAGACATTTTCATCAATGAGAAACATTTGATGAGCAATAGAATTTCAGAACCTTGGTTATGAAAGAATAAAGAAAAAACATGACCAGCAAACAAAGGAAATTCAGTTGCATGGTTCAGGAGAAATTGAATTAAAAGCCAAAAAACAACTCTCCAACTTAGGAGAAAACAGATATTAGAAACTTGATATTGTGTGTTTCATATACGCGGACTTTCTGTCTTGAGCACAAGAGTTTGTATCGACCTGGGATATTATTCAGAAAGTCAAAGAAGTTAATCAAAGAAATACGAAGAATCACTTTGAAAAAGAACTTGCAAGAAGGTTTCCAAAGATACAAAGATTTCAAATGAGATTTGCTTAAAAAGTAGTCTATGTACATGATAATCTGCAGCAATGGCAAGTACATTCTCTGGATCAACATTAACAGTTTTACACAACGAGATATTAATTTTAATGGAGCAATATTGTTGGATACTCAGTCTACTGCAGCACAAAATCAGGACAGACTCAAATCCATCAAGAGCAGATGGTCACTTCAGCATTCATAAATGTTGAGCAAAGGCTAGGCATCAGTGTGGAAGCCTAGGATTTCAATGGATATTGAAGAAAATACTTCTATTTGCCAAATAGATCCAATATCTTGAACAGAGAGAACTGTTGATGTCAACTAAAGATTCAACCAGACTACAGGAAAGGCTGGGAATTAATCTATACATTTTCAATGATATTAGATTGTTATTGACTACTTTTCAAGATGGATTACAGTTGAAGTGTCATATCCTGTGACTATTGAAACAGTAATTAGATTATTAAACATGTGTTTTGCAATTTGGGAAATTCTAGATAAAGTTGTTTCTGACAGTGAACAAAAATTTGCAAATGACTACTTTAAGTACCTGACAGAAACTAGTTAATTTGAATTTATTTCAAATTCACAAAGATGGCTTCAGTTCAACAGTGAAGCTGAATGATATGTCTGAAACATCAAGTCACTTATGAAAAATAATTTTCAAACTATTGAACCACACATTTATTTCATAAAAAGAACCTTCCAAATTATTAAAGATTAACAAAGTTTGAATCAAAAAGAAGCCCCACAAAAGCAATAAGTCAAGAACTACAATAAAAGCTACCACTCTAAGAATTTGCCAAAGCTGTGGAAAAGTCAAAATGTATGGATGCATGATCAGAATGAAGGTATGATAATCCAGTGATGAAAATCAACACAGATCTTTCATAATGCACACAGTAGAAGATTCTACAAGACAAAAGAGAAGGAAGCTTATTCCAAGACATGTATTGAGATGGACCAAATGTTGAACCTGAACTCAAGAGGATCAGGAAACTTCAAATCTCCAGGAAGACCATCCAAGTTAAGAACAAAGAAAGACCAAAACTCTTCTGAATCAGAATCAAGCATATGTGGGGAGAGTTGTGAAACTTCCAAACTGACAGTATCTATTGAATCACAGAAACATTGAGCTGGGCAGTCAAAATGGAAGATGGGGTGGCATGTAAATGTAAATATAAAAAGATGAATGTGTGTAATTATAATAATTGGAAAAATGACTTTGGTGCTTAGACATGTACATTACTCTGAAAGAACTTACAACTGGAAGACTATGATTAGACCATACATTGTGAAGATGTCACTCAGATAGACCGTCAATCTGACAGTTAATGGAAAGATGTAGAAGGCTTCTAGCATGAATAATGGCATTGGAATTTCTTATTTTTTACCTAATTCGTGAGATCCATATTCATGGAATGAAAGAAGTAGACTGTCCCTATCCACAACAGAAGCTTCTGCTCTTTATTTCATCCTTTTTTCAGCAATTTGGAATATATTTCATTCGTGCATTTGATTTAACCACTTTCAATGATGCTAAATACCTCAAACACTCTCCCTCACATTATTCATCCCATCCAATCGTCATATTCACCTTTCTCAACTCATTTTGTAGAAACAGGCACAAAATAGTCATCCAGAACCATTGCATGTCTTGTACCTGACACAGGTTACTTGATTGATCTCTGTTTATTGCTATTCTTTCCTTTCTACTCCTTCCTTCCCTCTCTCTTGCTCTCTGTGTTCATGAAATATATTTTGGTTTTCTTTCATTTACTTGCCAATAAGGATTATCTTTAGCTGCCAGGAGTATTTAGCTGTAGATAGGGTCGAATAGCATTCTGTGGGATAGCAAAGTCTAATAGTACACAATCAACCAGTAACTTACTAGATTCAATTTAGCGGTATTACTAGAATTTGAAGGTACAGGGTAGGCAAATTACTTACTGGGAAAGTTCATGCAGAATTATATTACTATCTGTTCCCAACATCAGCTAGCAAAGCTCCATGAATCCTTTCTCACCCTACCCTATTCCCTGCACAATCAATTCTCGAAACCAAATAAACTAATTTCAATCCCTTCCATTTCCTCACAAGGTTGTTAATCATAGATCAGTTTTCAAGCATATGATCTTAGCACCCAATTCAACCTTTCTACCAACTTCCAAACTACCTAATTGATGTTTGGCTACTGCTTCTTGAAAAAAATATCTTCTATCCCATCCCACCCTCTTCATTGACAAATTACAAAATCAACGATATATTATTTTGGCTGACTCCTTAGTGGTCATCATACAGGTGGGTCTCTTGGGTGAAAAGATAAGACATTGTGATAAACATGGTCTAGCCCTAAAAAAAAATGTTCCTTACTGGTCTTGAGGGTAAAGCTAACTGTTATCATCAGATAATAATATTCATTTTCTGATTTGTTTTTGATTTTAACATTATTAATGCTTTCTAATTGAACAATTGTTTGATGTTTAAGATTTGCAATGGTAGCATTCTCTAACCATCAATCATAATAATTAAATAGTCAAACATCTTCAGAAAAACAAAACATTGGCTTCTAATTGTAGAGTAATGCGAAGGCTACTCATTCTCTGACAACAATGACATAGCGCTAAAGGGAATTACAAGAGGAGTTGCCCTACTTGATTCAGAGCCTCACTTTGGCTAAGACTTAGGAAATGTGAGTAAAAATGTTTTATTTTGAAATGCCAGCAGTTAACAGTTTACATGCATACCACATTCCAAGGTCTGTAGGAGATAGCTGAGGAGATTGTAGAGGCATTGGTGGTGGTGTCTTAAGAATCACAGGAGTCAGGAAGAAAAATAGAATCCCTACAGTGTGGTAGCAAGCCACCTGGCCCACTGAGTCCACACTGACCCTCTGAACAGCATCCCATCCAGACCCAAACCCTCTACTCTCTCCCTGTAATCTTGTATTTCCCATAGCTAGTGCACCTAGCCTTCACATCACTGGACACTGTGCAATTTAGGAGACAGTGAGGACTGAGGTGCTGGAGATTAGAGTCGAAGAGTGTGGTGCTGGAAAAGTGTGCTTATTCCTGATGAAGGGCTTATGCTTGAAACACCGATTCTCCTGCTGCCTGACCTGATGTGCTTTTCCAGCACCACACTCTTAGACTCTGATCTCCTGCATTTGCAGTCCTCATTTTCCCCTAGTTGATTATAACCTTAGTGCGAAGCTTCTTTCAAGGATGCCTACCTTGAAGATGTTCTCCTCTTTCCTCTACAAGTCTCTGTCCCTGCACCCCCCCCCCCCCCCCAAGTCATCTCCTCTGCCCTGAAGTTCTTCAGTCAAGTCCTGAAGCAGACCTGATACTACAGCCATATCTCCCTCCTCAGCACCTGCCTACAGAACCAATTGATCCCACATGGACTCCAGACTACATTCAGACCATTACAATTTGGACCTGACCAGGACAACCAATACCAGCTCATTCTGCATGAAGGGCTGATGCTGGAAACATCAACCCTCCTGCTCCTTGGATGCTGCCTCACCGGCAGTGCTTTTCCAGCACCACACTCTATGACTATGGTCAATTTAGCATGGCCAATCCACCTAACCTGTATATCTTTGGACTGAGGGAGGAAACTGGAGCACCTGGAAGAAATCCATGCAGACACGGGCAGAACATGCAAACCCCACACAGACAGTGACATGAGGCTGGAATCAAATCTGGACCACTAGCACTGTGAGGCAGCAGTGCTAACCACTGAACCACTATGCTGCTCTACAGGCTCCCTGAAGACTGGAAAATGGCTAATGTATTACTCTGTTTGAGAAGTGAGGGAGGCAGAACATGCAAAATTAGAGGCTGGCTGGTCTGACCTCAGTTGTTGGCAAGAATTTAGGGTTCATTATTAAGGATGAGATTGTAGATTGCTTGGAAGTGCATGGTAAAATAAGGCTGAGCCTGTACAGCTTCATTAAGGGGAGGTTATGCTTGACAAATCTATTAGAATTCTTTGAGCAAGTTAGACAAAGGAGAGCTAGAACCAGGATCTATTTGGATTTTCAGAAGGTTTTCCGCAAATTCCTGCATAAGAGGCTGCTAAATAAGATGAGAACCCATGGTGTTAGGGAATACCATGGTAGTATTGGCATCGATAGAGGATTGGCTGACTGGCATAAGGCAGAGAGTGGGGACAAAAGGGTCTCTTTTAGGATGGCAGCGGGTAACTAGTAGAGTTGGTCAGGTGCCAGTGTAAGGACCACAGTTATTCACATTGTACATTAACAATGTGGACAAAGGAACTGGCGGTATTGTCGCTAGGTTTGCAGATGACACAAAGATAGGTAGATGGACAGGTAGTGTTGAGGAAGCAGAGAGCCTACAGAAGGACTTGGACAGACTAGAAAATTGGGCAGAGAAGTAGCAGATGGAATATAATGTGGGAAAATGTGAGGTTATGGAGTTTGGTAGGAAGAATACAGGCATAGACTATTTTCTAAATGAGAAAAGGCTTCAGAAATCTGAAGCATAGAGGAACTTAAGAGTCCAGTTCAGGATTCTCTTAAGGTTAACACGCACATTCAGCTAGTAGTTAGGAATGCAAGTGCATTGTTAGCATTTATTTTGAGAGGGCTAGCATACAAGAACAGGGATGTACTGCCGAGGTCGTATAAGGCTCTGATCAGACTGCATTTAGAATATTGTAAGCAGTTTTGGGCCTTGTGTCTAAGGAAGGATGTGCTGTTGTTGAAGAAGGGCTTGGGAATGAATGTTATATAAGGAGAGGTTGAGGACGCTGGGTCTGTGCCCAATAGAATTTAGAAGGATGAGGGGGGGATCTTACTAAAACTTACAAAACACTGGGAGACCTGGATAGACTACACTTAGAGAAAAGGACACAATCTCAGCCTGTAGGGACACCCCTTAGATCTGACACGTGGAGGAATTTCTTCATCTAGATCATCATGAATCTGTGGAACACATTGCCATTGAACATTGTGGAGGGCAAGTCAATGAGTGTATTGAAGACAGAGATAAGATAGGTTATTGATTAATACAAGGAGAATGGGGTTAAGACACCTAACTGCCATGATCAGGTGCTGCAGCAGACTTGATAGGCCAAATGGCCTAATTCTGCTCCAATATCTTACATAGAGCAGCATATCAAAACATACTACAGAGCTAATTTTCCAAGGGCAATAATCTTGTTAGGTTTTCTTTTTTAGCTGGGAAGGTGGGGGTTTGAAAAGTAGCAAGTCCTAAAGTTATTGGCTACCTGTTTGGTTGTGTGCAGCGCAACTTTCTGTCTGAAAGCAAAATACTGCTTGAATTGAAAATGTCAAATATAAAAAGAAATAGATGAAAAAAAACATGGAAAGTTGTGCTCATCTGGGATGCACTGCCTTTGGGTAATGGGTGAAGATTCATTCATAATTTTCCAAGAGAAACTGGCTAAATACAGATAATTGAACAGTTGAGCTTGCTGGAGGTGCCGAATTGTCAACATCTGTCCCTATTTTAGATATTCGCAAGTTTAAGGGAGAAATTTTTCCAGGCTTTGGGGCAACAAAGAGGAGAGTGAAGTAAGTGAATCACTCTTTAAAGTGCTTGCATATCCAAGATGGGATGCATGTTCTATAGAATTCTATTGTACAACAGTTTATTTTGCCAGATTAACTTAGGTGAGTGTGATTTCAGAACAGCAAGTTTTGAAATTGTACTACTTGTTTATGTATAGCACAATTTTCTATCCAAAAGTAAAATCATACATATTTTGAATGCCTTCATTAAACTGCCAATTTACCTTCTCCAGTTCATGGATAACCTCAGTCTTCAGTCTCTTCGTCAGACTTGTCAGCAATAGTTTTGCACAGAAATCAATAATGCAATAACTTTTCAATTAATCTTACTTGAACACATTTATTTTGCTACTCATCTTAAATGAGGTATGGTCAAGGCTTCACAATTTGTATAAAATATCTGATTGGTTGCTCGGAGTTCTTTATTAACAGTCGATATAGTTGAGCATGACCAAGGGCATCCAGTGATGTCTTAAGGGTCTTATAGTATCATGAAACATTGCCAGGGAAGCTGTATAATTAGGCTTAATTTTAACATGTCAAATGATTAAAGTCTAGACTAAAAGTAAAAAATCTTTAAACAATAATTGAATAGCAATATTATAGTATTTAACCTCCAATGGGTCATAATTCAGGAACAGTAATTTGACTGAGCATCTACACCATTTCATGATCATTAATGATGAAATATAATCTTCATTTTCAAAGGTTATTGCACATAAGTGACTTTATCTTTCACTCTAAAGGGAAGTGATACGTATTTAGGATTTGAACTTTGTTTCATTTTGCCAATTATGTAAAGAATGCTTCAGACAAGCCCATATCATTCCCAAGTATAAAAATACAGTCATAGAATGCACGTCTGACCTTGCTGAAGGGTGTATTTGTATGCTAACTTTAGTGTTGCTGCAAGATACTGCTCACTTCAAATGCTAAATTTGCATTCTATATCTAGGATTAGATTTAACTGTAAAGAGGAGTATAAAAATTGTATTAAGAAAGTCACATCGCTTCGGTTAATTGCAGATGGTGTGTAAATCCAGGTTGATGTGAAACCAGATTTAGAAAGTACTTCAGGGCTATTCTCAACAATTGGTAAACCTGGGTGGAATTAATTCAATGTAGATAATGGCATAGAAGCCAAACTCTGAATCCTTCAAAACTTGGTCCAAAAATGAATGTCTATTTATAAACATAGTATAAAATGTGAACCATTGGTGTGGGCATGAGTGGACATCATTTTTAAATTGAAAAACATAACACTGGTAATTCGTCTTAAGCTAATGTAGCATGATTTATTGAATAAATTAATTATACAAAGATACTTTTAACCAGGATAGAAACCCACCAGATTTGTTGTCTTCAGCATCTGATGTGAGGAGTTAAGTGAATTCATTGAGTCATTTAAGTATGGCACCTTTGCAAAGATCATATTGATGTTTTCACTTTCAGAATCATGCCTGCATTACAAACCATCTTCCTCTCCATCTATTAAATTGAGTATTGCACATTTTATGAATGGTTTGATGGTAGTTTGTGCACTAATAACAGTCCCACAATTTGATGATGGAGTCACATAAAATTTCAAGCCAGGCAGTGCACTTCTTTCACCTGTTTTTTCTGCAAACCGTCCACCCATTCCATTTGGTCAGAGTATGATCCTAGAGTGTTCTTTGGGGCATTCGTCACTAGTTTCCATTATAAATACTAGATCTCTGAGGATAGCCACAAGGTAGTTACCATTTATTTGTGGGCACCTCTTGATCTCATTGGTTATTGTAATTTAATATGTCACATTCTAAAAGCTATATGTTCAATGTAAATCACTGGGCCACCTTTTCTACACATCTATTTAACTGCTGTCAAGTATGGAACAGTAATTAAACAAGTATTGTGCATCTGTTTTCACAATAGAGGATGTAAGTAACATGCCAGAAATAACAATAATTCAGAAAACAAAAGGGAGGAAGCAACTCAACAAAATTTCAATCTCTAGGAATGGGATACTGAGAAAAGTAAGGAGTCTGTGGGCTGACAAGCTGTGGGTTCTGGTGAACTTCATAAAATAAATGGTGATTGACATAGTTGATGATTGGGTTTCAGTTTTCCAAAACTCCATAGTTTCAGGAAAGATACCATTAAATTAGAAAATAACAAATACAACTCTTTTATTCAAAATGGGAGGCAGAAAGCAGGAAACTACAGGCCGGTTATGTTAACGTATGTTATAGAGAGGGTGTTAGAGGTACATAGAAAAGTTCAAAGACGCAGAATTAAGGTAGTTTTATGAAAAGATGATCACATTTGAACAAATATATTAGAGTTCTTTGAAGAAGCAATATGCACTGTGGATAAAGAGGAACCATAAATGAACTGTACTTGGATTTCCAGAAAGTATTTAAGAAGGTTCCACATCAAAGAATATTGCAGAAAATAAAAGCTCATTATGGAGGGAGTAACATATTGGCATGGTGGAGGATTTGCTGGCTTCCAGGAAACAAACAGTAAGCACAATTGGGTCAATTTCAGATCGTCAAGATGCAGTGAACAGTGCACCAGACGGATCTGTGCTTAGCCCTCAATATTTTCGAATTTACATAAATGATTTGGAGGCAGAGAACCAAGGAATAATTACTAAATTTGCTGTTCATGCAAAGTTAGGCAGGGAAAGAAGAAGAGGACATGGGGAATGTAATGGGATATAGATAGGATAAATGTGTGAAAAAAATCTGGCAAATGGTGCATAATGTGAGAAAATGTGCAATTATCCATTTTGGCTGGAAGAATATACAAGAAGCATATTATCTAAGTGTTAAATTAAAAAGATCTGAGCTACAGAGGGATTTGGTGTCCTAGAGCACACATCAAAAAAGGTTTGAATGCATGTGCAATAAGTAACCAGGAAAGCTAACAAAATGGTATCATTTATTGTGAAGGTTGGGAATATGAAAGTAAAGAAGTTATACTTCAGTTATACAAGGTACTGGTGAGACCATAGCTACAGTTCTGGTTACATTGCTGGTCTCCTTATTTAAAGGCATTTGGTTGTAGAAGCAGTTCAGACTAAATACCTGGAATTTGTGTATTATCTAATGAGGATAGATTGGACAGGCTAGATGTCTATCTGCTGCAATTTAGAGGTGTAAGAGCTGACTTATTTGAAACATACAAGGTCCTATGGTCATGACAGATGTGTATGTAAAGGATGTTCCCTCTTGTGAAAGCTAACTTTAAAAAAAAAGGACTGTTCATTTAATGCAGAGATAAGGAAAAATATTTCTGCACAGGCTTTGGATCTCACTTCCTCAAATGGCAGTGGAAGCAGAGTCTTTAAATATTGCTAAAGCAGAGGCAGAGAGTGATGTATAAAATATGAAGTCTGATGGAGTGGAAGGTGATGACAAGGGTCTCGGAGGTGGGAATTAGGGGTAAGAGGATAAGTGGTGGACTCATGATGAACAAAGGGGGTAAAAAGTTACTAAGGGTAGCTAGGAATGTATAATAATCACACCAGCCATGAACTTAGTGACTGTCAGAGCAAACTCAAGGTGCTAAGTGTCTATTCTTACTCCTAATTTATTTGCACATTTGTATGTTTGACTGTATAAAGCCACTGCAGGGAACTTGGCCTGGTTTCACATTAGAAAATTATCAGAGGCTTTAATTTTGATGCATCAACCATTCAGATGCATAATAGTGCGAATCTGTCTCTCCTTGACCTAGACTTGATTTCAAACCTTGCACTCCACAGTCTGGTTTCTAGACCTACTTAAGTTCATTAATATTCACACTGAGAATTGTGTTTTTGCCACTGTCTAATGATGAATTATTGGAAACTAGACATTTTAACCATTGACATCTTTTGAAAGACTAGGAGGAAGTGAGGACTGCAGATGCTGGAGATCAGAGTCAAAAGGTGTGGCACTGGAAAAGCGCAGCAAGTCAGGCAGTATCCAAGGAACAGGGGAATCGATGTTTTGGGCATATACTTCATCAGAAATGTGGCTAGGACATTCCTGATGAACGGCTTATGCCTGAAACATGAACTGTCCTGCTCCTCAGATGCTGCCTGACCTGCTGTGCTTTTCTAGCAGCACATCCTTTGAAAGATTCAATATGGGCAATTTTCATTCCACAAAATGACCAACAAGCTGTCAGTCCAGAATTTTTCCTGGACTCTGGGTTTGATTTGGCCAACAAGTTGTATACGTAAGGTATTTCTAGTGATGATGTAATCATTCTAAAGATTTTCAAGGATCGATTCCATAACATACTTCTCAACATCAGGCTAGTATTCAAGGAATGGGTCGGTGTGGAACAGAGAAAACAGTCTCTTTGGAATGCTTCAAGAGGCATTTGGGAACAGTATGTCTGATGGAGACATCATGCTCAGGATGGTGGAAAAGAGTGTGATGTATGAAATGTGAAGTGTGAGGTGGTGGACAGTGATGACAAGGGACATGCTATCATGGTTCTCAGAGGTGGGGATTAAGAGTGAGAGAATAAGTGGTGGATAAATAATGGTCTTTGTTGGGTATCCCAGTCAACCACAGTGAAGGGAAATCCTTGGGACTATACTTCAGAGATAAATATTACTACACCAGTAATTTAAACATCCAAGCAACAGTCTGAAAACACAAGTTTACTTCTTTCCATCATGGCTGGGAAATTTAGATTCAATAAATTTAAAAATCTGGAAAAAAGAAAGCTAATTTCAGTGATGGTGAAACTCCCCCATAGGGAAGGATAGTAAGTTGGCTGTTGGTATAAAATTGTTATTCCTGCCAACCCCAACGCGTGTGTTACTACTATTGGGTTACTTAAGGGTTTCTTCCACAGCTGGTACTTTTCCGACGGTGCAGCATACCTAGGCAAAACAGTGAAACCTGGTATGCCTTGTGATCAGGGTATCATTTGTATCAGACGACTCTTCAGGTTGACTCTTAACTGCTTTCTCAGCAATTAGGAATGAACAATAAATGCTGGCCTAGCCAGCGACACCTACATCACATGAATGAATGAACCAAATGGTACTCGGTGCTCACTTGGAGGCCCTTTCACAAGGAAGAACCCCACTCCCCCAAAGTGAAGTATCTACTTGTTATGTTTGAAATCAAGAGTCTTTGTAGCATTAGCAACCCAGGGGATTTCATATTTTGAAACAAATTGAATAGTATAATTGACTGCGAAGTCATGATAGATGAAATGCAAGTCCATTTTCCATAACACCTGATCGTAGGCTGCTTTACGAGTCCTCCATTTTAAATTAAGATCACAAACTGTCCCAGAAATTACTGCAAAATATTACTGGAGATGAATGTATTCAATGTAGTATGAATTCAATTGGGAGACATTGTCTTTTTAAGTCCAAAGAGATACTGACATCTCTGATGTGATGATTGTCAGAGAGCCATTCAGCTGGCATTAGTTGTGGATTCCATCAATAAGATGTCCATTGAACTAACAGTGATCAACTTGTCTTTTGGGATTTTGAAGTCAATTGTAAACCATCAGTTGTCTTGAACTTCAATATTAGCTGCATTTTCAGAATTTCAAGATGATGAATGGCATCATTCAAATTCTGAAGAAAAAATGATTCTTATCCTTGTTGAAAAATTGGACTCATCAATGTGCCAGTAGTCATGTCAATTGAATGGCTCTCTTTCCGTTTTCTTCCCAAAAATGTTGCTTCTCCATAAGACTGAGGAACTGCTTCAAAGAGTAGCTAAAGATGGCATAATTAAAATGGGGATTATGCAATAGTTTAATACAAATATTATCTAACAATATTTTTCTTGTTGAAATGAAAATGTCTTAATTAGCTAATAACGAAAATGAAATACTGAATTTTTCAAGTATTCTTTGGACATAAATATTAGCCTAGCTAGGGCTGAACTTGCTTGCTCTTCTTCAAATAGGGCCATGTGATCTTTTACGTCCACTTGAAACACTAGACGGAGCCTCAGATTAAAGACTTCCAACAGAGAGCATATTCAGCATTGCAGCACTGATGTATCAACCTAAATTATTTATTCAGGTCCCTGCAGTTGGCCTTCACTGCTGAATGTGAGGCTAACCTCCAAGAAAGATGCATCCGTGGCTTACTAAGAAAGTTACAGATGGTATTAAACTTAAAGAAGACACCTGTCCCAGAGGTTAGTAGTAAGAATGAGAATTGGGAAAACTTTAGAAAGCAGCAAAAGGTGACTAAAAATTTGATACAAAGGTAAAACAAAAGAAAACTAACCAGGAATATGAAAACAAATTGTAAGAGTTTATGCAAATAAGCAAAAAAGGAAGAGGTCCGCTAAAATAAATTTTAGTTCCTAAAAGTCAGAGGCAAGAAAACAATCATGGGGAATGAGGAAATAGCAGAGACAGTGAACAAATATTTTGTGGCCAACTTCACTTACATGGCCTAAACTACATTAGAAATTAAGGCTACTCAAAACAGTGAGGAACTTAAAGTAATTAATATCAGTGGAGGGCAAGTATGAGAGAAAGATAAGGACTAAAAGCTGACACGTCTTCAAGCCCACAATATATGGTTCTGAAGTAGCTACAAGAAAGAGACTGAACTATTATGATGTTACAAAATTTCCTACATTCAAGTATGACCCCAGTGGATTTAAAGTCAATAAATGGAATACCACTATTCAAGACAGAAGGGAGAGAGAAAACAGTAAACTACAGCAGTTAGCCTTTCATCTGGAAAGTGCAGGAAATTATTGTGAAGGAAGTTTTAAACCTTTGAAAAATCATAAGATTGTACAACATAATCCTATTTTTTACAAACGGAGAATTAAGACTGAGTTTGATTTAGTCACTGGGACAACTTTCAGAATCTTCAGATCAAATTTGTAGTTATAGCTTGAAGAGCAATTCAGATGGATAGCCTACAGCAGGCAGCATGGCATGAGCCTACATGAAATAATCTTCCACATAGAGAGAAAGCACAGTAAGGGAAGTGTGGAGCTAAATGAGAGTGAATACTTCCATGGAAGTGAAGCACTGTTCACTCCAAATGGTTGCCGGTTGCACTAGATGGTCTGCAGGAGCAATCCTATGTCTGAGTTCACACAGCAAACAGACATCGGAGGCTCTGAGTAAAGTTAAAAACTCTGGAGGAAATTTTTAAAAATTAAAGGATGCAATTATAGGCTGAAATGGCTTGAAGGCAAAAGTATTACATACAGCGTAGCCAAACATTCGTGCCATGGACACCACAAGGCATGTCGACAGCGAGGAAATCAAGGGCAATGTAAGTTATTGAAATTGAGATTGCAGCACAAGATCACTAAGCAAGAATTAAAGTGATAAAGGAGAAACTTAGAAGCATAAAATGGGCAGTTTAATAGAAGAAAAATGAAATGAGACCACTGAGGCTACAGTAAAAGTGAAAGATCCATAATTAAAGGCAGGTTAAGATGGGAAGACTTTAATAAAGCAATACAAAACAGGATTCATAAGGAGATGATTTTCATAAAAACTCATAAAGGGAATGGAAGTTTTTCTAAACAGTAAGACAACAGGCATTATTAGTAGTGTGCCAGACAATGTGAGCCATCCAGAGAAAACAGGTAAACACGGCGGCACGGTGGCACAGTGGTTAGCACTGCTGCCTCACAGCGCCTGTAGACCCGGGTTCAATTCCCGACTCAGGCGACTGACTGTGTGGAGTTTGCACGTTCTCCACGTGTCTGCGTGGGTTTCCTCCGGGTGCTCCGGTTTCCTCCGACAGTCCAAAGATGTGCGGGTCAGGTGAATTGGCCAAGCTAAATTGCCCGTAGTGTTAGGTAAGGGGTAAATGTAGGGGTAGGGGTATGGGTGGGTTGCGCTTCGGCGGGTCGGTGTGGACTTGCTGGGCCGAAGGGCCTGTTTCCACACTGTAAGTCTAAAGTCTAAAGAAATGGAATTCAGCTTTGAGGCCACAGGCAGCAGATTTATTCAAAGACAAGAAGCATCTTTTAGGCTGAGAAAGACAGAAAATTATCTATTTTCCTTGTGAAATGATCAGAAACCTCCATTTTAGGCAGTGATGGTAAGAAACCTCCATATTGTTTATAAAAATGTGGTAGGTCCTCCTAAGCAGTAAAGGGAAACAGCGTTGTTATATTGCACAGTTATAAGCCTTTAAGAGAAAGAGAACAAATCAGCATCAATATACTGCAAAGTCAAAAGTCTCTAAGGCAATGAGAATAAACTAGCATTGAGACATTGTAAGTTTGAAAAGCTATTAAGTAAAAGGAGAAATAACATTGCTCAGAAGATTTAATTTCAAGGGTAGACTAAATAGAACACTGGATTGGATATCCTGGAGAAAGCTGTTATTATGGTATAGAATTAGGTCTCTCACTAATTTAATACACGCCATGACGTCAAACAAGTCGCCTCCGCCTCCGAGCTTACTTTCACAATCAGGACTCCCGCCAACCTTCCGAGGACCCCTTTTCCCACCTCCAACACACTGCATCCACCTGGACAACCCGCGCTGGCCTATTACCTGCCCTCGACCTCTTCATTTCCAACTGCCGACGGGACATTAACCGCCTCAACCTGTCTACCCCCCTCCCCCACTCCAACCTCTCATCCTCACAACGCGCAGCCCTCCAATCCCACTGCTCCAATCCCAACCTCACCATTAAGCCAGCGGATAAAGGGGGCGCAGTGGTAGTCTGGCGCACTGACCTCTACACCGCTGAAGCTAAACGCCAACTCGAGGACACCTCTTCCTACTGCCTCCTCGACCATGACCCTACCCCCCATCACCAAACCATCATCTCCCAGGCCATACAGAACCTCATCACCTCAGGAGATCTCCCACCCACATCTTCCAACCTCATAGTCCGGGAACCCCGCACTGCCCGGTTCTACCTCCTTCCCAAGATCCACAAGCCTGACCACCCTGGCCGACCCATTGTCGCAGCGTGCTCCTGCCCCACTGAACTCATCTCTACCTACCTCGACACTGTCCTATCCACCCTAGTCCAGGAACTCCCCACATACGTTCGAGACACCACCCACACCCTCCACCTGCTCCAAGACTTCCGTTTCCTCGGCCCCCAACGCCTCATCTTCACCATGGATATCCAATCCCTCTACACCTCCATCTGCATGACCAGGGCCTCCAAGCCTTCCATTTTTACCTCTCCAGACGTCCCCAACAGTACCCATCCACCAACACTCATTCGTTTGGCCGAACTGGTCCTCACCCTTAACAATTTCTCCTTTGAATCCTCCCACTTCCTCCAGACCAAAGGGGTAGCCATGGGCACATGTATGGGCCCCAGCTATGCCTGTCTCTTTGTTGGCTAAGTAGAACAGTTGATCTTCCGTAATTACACCGGCACCACTCCCCACCTCTTCCTCCGCTACATTGATAACTGCATTGGCTCCACCTCGTGCTCCCGCGAGGAGGTTGAGCAATTCATCAACTTCACCAACACATTCCACCCTGACCATAAATTTACCTAGACCATCTCTGACACCTCCGTCCCCTTCCTGGACCTCTCCATCTCCATTAATGATGACCGATTTGTCACTGACATTTTTTATAAACCCACCGACTCCCACAGCTACCTGGATTACACCTCTTCCCACCCTATCTCTTGCAAAAATGCCATCCCGTACTCCCATTTCCTCTGCCTCTGCCGTATCTGCTCCCAGGAGGACCAGTTCCACCATAGAACACACCAGATGGCCTCCTTCTTTAGGGACCGCAATTTTCCTTCTCACGTAGTTAAAGATGCCCTCCAACACATCTCGTTCACATCCTACACTTCCTCCCTCAGACCCCACCCCTCCAACCGTAACAAGGACAGAACGCCCCAAGTGCTCACCTTCCATCCTACCAACCTTCGCATAAAGCAAATCATCTGCCAACATTTCCGCCACCTCCAAAAAGACCCCACCACCAGGGATATATTTCCCTCCCCACCCCTTTCCGCCTTCCGCATAGACCGTTCCCTCCATGACTACCTGGTCAGGTCCACGTCCCCCTAAAACCCACCCTCCCATCCTGGCACTTTCCCCTGCCACTGCAGGAACTGTAAAACCTGTGCCCACACCTCCTCCCTCACCTCTATCCAAGGCCCTAAAGGAGCCTTCCACATCCATCAAGGTTTTTCCTGCACATCCATTAATATCATTTATTGTATCTGTTGCTCCCGATGCGCTCTCCTCTACACTGGGGAGACTGGGCACCTCCTAGCAGAGCGCTTAAGGGAACATCTCCGAGACACCCGCACCAATCAACCACACCGCCCCGTGGCCCAACATTTCAACTCCCCCTCCCACTCTGCCGAGGACATGGAGGTCCTGGGCCTCCTTCACCGCCGCTCGCTCACCACCAGACACCTGGAGGAAAAATGCCTCATCTTCCGCCTCGGAACACTTCAACCCCAAGGCATCAATGTGGACTTCAACAGCTTCCTCATTTCCCCCTCCCCCACCTCATCCTAGTTTCAAACTTCCAGTTCAGCACTGTCCCCATGACTTGTCCAGGCTTGTCCGACCTGCCTAGCTCCTTTTCCACTTATCCACTCCACCCTCTCCTTCCTGACCTATCACCTTCATCTCCTCCCCCACTCACCCATTGTACTCTATGCCACTCACTCCTCATCCCCACCCACCTTCCTCTAGCTTATCTCTCCATGCTTCCAGCTCACTGCCTTTATTCCTGATGAAGGGCTTATGCCCAAAACGTCGATTTCGCTGCTCGTTGGATGCTGCCTGAACTGCTGTGCTCTTCCAGCACCACTGATCCAGACTCTCACTAATTGTGTTAAAGCTTGAAGAGTTGTGATGCTTTAAGAGCTTGACAAACCAATGAGCCAAGTACCAGGATGTCAACCACATGAGCAAAACCCACTCGCAGTCCAAATATAATCTAAGCTGTTAATAAACCATTCAAGCTTTTCAAGTAAACATTCTAGTGAATCTGTGCTACTTAAAAATTACACAAGAAGACACCATATCATGTGCAGCCTTGGTAATTATTTTCTTATGTGAGGAAGTGATTCAAACTTGAAAACTATAGGAGAAGGCATCAACAAGATTTGAAACAGTGGAGAAATTACATCTACACTGGGACCCCAGAAATAAAATTACTACAAGATTGCTTGAATTGTAACATAAAAACTGAAGCTGCAGTTGAAAATAGCACAGGACAGTGTGAAACTAAGCAATTTCTAGATACCAATAGCATTTGCAAAGGACAAGGAGAATCAGAAAAATGTTCACCAAATTCCCTAAATGATTTCGAAGAACCGCCAACCAGAAGACAAACAAACCTTCCATATTGTGAATGTGGCCCATTATGTGAACAAAATCAAATTGCTAGAAGTTTTTGCTATTATTTAGATCATATGCCTGAAGAAATTGGGCAAACAAATACTGAAGACCAAAGTTGACAAGGGAGCAAATGCAACCATCCCATTATTCAGGCTCCCTGAAGTTTATATATGCAGATTGATATAATCAATGTTACAACCGAGGACAGGATTATTAAATGCTTGCAATTTATTCTTTGCATCAGTATTTTGATGATAAAATGCATCTTTGGTAATTCTTCATGAAAATCACATGTGTTCTACCAACAGGAATACGTGGTTGCATGAATCTCATGATCAACAAGAGAAAAATATCGGCAGAACAGACCAGGAATGCGCACATAAAGGCAGTCCAGGACTTAAATAATTGCATCCAGAATCAGTGCTACAGAAAATTTCAAAAGAGAATCTGCATTGCACCATAGAGGACATATAACTCTATCAGTTGATCATCCCAGGAAGTGCAGCATTCATATATATAAGAGATGCTTAAGAGTTAGATGAATGACATTGAATGTAATGGCCTAATTTGTCATATGCAACAGGACACAGGCGAGAACAGTTCCATTATGTGCATGTAAAAGAAAGATGGCACAATCAAAGTATGTTAGGGCCAAAGAAAATCGAAATCTTTTTCTGCAGAGACACCTACACAAAATTCCAACACTAAAGGAATTGAATCCAAAATTTGTTGTAACTAAATTATTATCTGAGTTGGATGCCGAACTGAAGATTGGATCATTCGCTTGGCAAAGCAATCTCAAGAAATCAATATGTCCAAACAACATTTGGAAGATAATGTTTCCAGAGACTACTTTCTGTCAATAAAGGTTTGTTCCAGCAGAACATCTTGAGAATTACAGGAAATATTCCTGCATGTGTATATACTGCTGATGATATTGTGGTGATGTGCAATCTAAAGAGCGCAACCAAAATCTATACTCAGTAATACTGGCAGTTTATCCTGAAAGACTTGTCTACAACAGCAAGAAGTGTCAATTGAATGTAACTTAGATTTTTTTTTGGTTCTAGGGTCTTGGAGATGTACAGCTTCGAAACAGACCCTTTGGTCCAACTCGTCCTTGCCGACCAGATATCCCAACCCAATCTAGTCCCACCTGCCAGCACCCGGCCCAAATCCCTCCAAACCCTTCCTATTCATATACCTATCCAAATGCCTCTTCAATTTTGCAATTGTACCAGCCTCCACCATTTTCTCTGGCAGTTCATTCCATATCCGTACCACCCTCGGTGTGAAAAAGTTGCCCCTTAGGTCTCTTTTATATCTTTCCCCTCTCACCCTAAACCTATGCCCTCTAGTTCTGGACTCCCCTACCCCAGGGAAAAGACTTTGCCTATTTACGCTATCCCATGCCCCTCATAATTTTGTAGACCTCTATAAGGTCACCCCTCAGTCTCCAATGCTCCAGGAAAAACAGCCCCAGCCTGTTCAGCCTCTCGCTATAGCTCAAATCCTCCAACCCTGGCAACATCCTTGTAAATCCTTTCTGAACATAGAGTCATAGAGTCACAGAGATGTACAGCATGGAAACAGACCCTTGGCTCCAATCCGTCCATGCCGACCAGATATCCCAACCCAATCTAATCCCACCTGCCAGCACCCGGCCCATCTCCCTCCAAACCCTTCCTAATCATATACCTATCCATATGCCTTTTCAATGTTGCAATTGTACCAGCATCCATCACATCTTCTGGCAGCTCATTCCATACACGTACCACCCTCTGCGTGAAAAAGGTTGCCCCTTCATTCTCTTTTATATCTTTCCCCTCTCACCCTTAACCTATGCCCTCTAGTTCTGGACTTCCCAATCCCAGGAAAAAGACTTTGCCTATTTATCCTATCCATGCCCCTCATAATTTTGTAAACCTCTATAAGGTCACCCCTCAGCCTCCGATGCTCCAGGGAAAACATCCTTGTAAATCGTTTCTGAACCCTTTCAAGTTTCACAACATCTTTTTGATAGGAAGGAGGCCAGAATTGCATGCAATATTCCAACAGTGGCCTAACCAATGTCCTGTATAGCCGCAACATGACCTCCTGAACTCAATACTCTGACCAATAAAGGAAAGCATACCAAACGCCTTCTTCACTATCCTATCTACCTGTGAATCCACTTTCAAGGACCTATGAACCTGCACTCCGAGGTCTCTTTGTTCAGCAACACTCCCTAGGACCTTACCATTAAGTGTATAAGTCCTGCTAAGATTTATTTTCCCAAAATGCAGCACCTCGCAATTATCTGAATTAAACTCCATCTGTCACTTCTCAGCCCATTGTGAGATATGATTTCCCACGCCCAATTCAGTCCTTGCCTTTCCAAATACATGTACATCCTGTCCCTCAGGATTCCGTCCAACAACTTGCCCACCACCGAGGTCAGGCTCACTGGTCTATAGTTCCCTGGCTTGTCTTTACTGCCCTTCTTAAACAGTGGCAGCATGTTTGCCAACCTCCAGTCTTCCGGCACCTCACCTGTGACTAGCAATGATACAAATCTCTCAGCAAGGGGCCCAGCAATCACTTCTCTAGCTTCCCACAGAGTTCTCGGTGCACCTGATCAGGTCCTGGGCATTTATTCACCTTTAACCATTTCAAAACATCCAGCACTCCCTCTTCTGTAATCTGGACATTTTGCAAGATGTCACCATCTATTTCCCTACAGTCTATATCTTCCATATCCTTTTCAACAGTAAATACTGATGCAAAATACTCATTTAGTATCTCCCCCATTTTCTGCAGCTCCACACAAAGGCCGCCTTGCTGATCTTTGAGGGGCCCAATTCTCTTCCTAGTTACCCTTTTGTCCTTAATGTATTTGTAAAAACAAAATACTGTCCCAGTTAAATTACTTGTTTTGGCTTATATTTTAAGTTTAATCAAGAGACATATCTCCAAAAACATATAATCAATAAAGAACCCACTCTACTCACTATTGCAGCCTTTCTGCTGGACACACTTAAAACAACGATTAACTTATCTGATTCTGTGCTGTGAACTTCGCCCAAACGGGTTCCTCCAAGATTAATTGTGAATTTCACTGTTTGTTCGTTTTCTCAGATGCACTCCGATGTCCAGCAATACATGAATTCAGTACAGCAAAGGCAGTAACTGTGCAGGTTTTCTCTCTCTCTCCTGCACTGTCCTCACCATGTGCTTCCTTTGTCTGTTCTTCTCCCTTTTAAAACTGCTGTTGTTTTGACTTTTTTATCCAAAGTTCCAAAATAATGCAACAGCATATAAAACAGTAATTGCTGCTCCTGGAATTGGAGGAAATCATCTCCAACATCTAAAATACCTCAAAAAAAGGAGCCGCTGTTACAGCCAGAATTTTTCCCATACTCCATCTTGGATTACCCAGAATTCCCCCAAGTTAGGGAATCTTGGGGGACAAAGTCAAAATTGTATGTCTTATGCCCCAAGGCAAAGAAACTCTACACGGATGTCTTGAATTTTTCAGTTTCCTCGTACCATACATACCAAGCATTTATACATATCATCTGCATTACAAGAACTCTTTAAAAAAAGACATACCAAATAAATGTGTTTGAATCACTTAACTAATCAGTGTTAGCAGAAACAGTATCCTTCAGTTTCACAACTTGTGAAAGAAGACAATCTTGGCAGTAAATGCTTCTAGAAAGAGTTAGAAGCATGCATCATGCAAGATGGCAAACCAAATGCATTTGGAGAAAGTGAGGACTGCAGATGCTGGAGAGTCAGAGCCAAAAAGTGTGGCACTGGAAAAGCACAGCAGATCAGGCAACATCGGAAGAGCAGAAGAGTCAATATTTCAGGCATGAGCCCTTCATTGGAAATGTGGAGGGGGATGGGGGCTGCGACAAATAGAGGGGCGGGTGTGGGGGTGGGGCTGGGGGGGCAAGGTAGATGAAAAAGTGATCGGTGAATGCAAATCAGGGGTAATTGTGAATTGTGATAGGTAGGTAGGGAGGGTGGAGTGGATAGGTGTTTCCACCTTTCTGCTTCACCCTGACCGTTGACCTGTCACAATTAACCCTTCAAGTGCATTCACCTATTACCTTCGCACCTACCTTCTCCTCCCTCTACTCAGCCTCACCCCCACCTTTCAATTGCATTTGGAGCAAAATTTGTCACAAATATAATGCAATTATTAACATAGAGCATGAAATGGATACTCTAGTATTCATATCACAAGTTCCTATTCATTAAGCATTTCTCTGTGGAAAGTGATTACAAACAATTAGAAATAATTTGGTGCAAACCACTGACAAGTATACCACCAAGACTACAATAACTTATGGAAAAGTACAGAATAAACATATTTCAACATCCAGTGCAAACTGAATACCAAATGATCATGTTCAATGTAATCAAGAGGTTACCAAGTCCCAAATAAGAATATAAAAATTCCACTAAACTTACAAATAGACAGTATGGACACCAAATTGAAAGATACATGTGAGATCAATATACTAAATTTCAATCAGCACAAATACAAGCAACTATAGGAAGAAACTTAGCTTTATATCTTAGCAAATTAAAAGCTAATGATCCATGACTTGAGGTATTTTGGTACATTATCATGGCTCGACCTCATAAACGAGGTGCCAAGCATTCTCAGGTGTTTCTAGACATTCAAAAATCAAGTAGCTATCTTAAGTGTTTTTTTTATATATAAGGAAAGAATTAGCTTGCCATAGGGTCTTCACCAGGACATATCATCACAGCCGCATCATGAACGTACAGGCAATGATCAAGAAAGACACCTGGCATGGGATAATGTGCATTGGCCAAAGTTGAACAGTAACATAGAGAAGACCGTGAGATTATGTTAAGCCTGCCAGAGACAGCAACCACAGCAAGACAAAACAAATCTAGACCCTCAAGAGATTCCATCAATTCCTGGGTCTAAATTTATTCACACTGCACAGCAATGATTTTCTTCTAGTCATTGACAACTTTACCACATTTCAAATTGTCACAGTTAAAGAATACTTCAAGTGGATCTGTGATAGATGCAATGAGTTGAATCTGACAATGGTCCATCGTATACAGGTAGACCTTTCACAGACATATGCAGTAAATGGGCAGTACAGGTAAACTCGGTGACAGCACCCCCATATTATTCCAAATTAAAGATCTTCCTGTATGAATGGATCACATTGTCAAAACACTCAGAATAAAGTAGAAGACAAAACAAGTATTCATGTTGAAATGTAATACCTAAGAATTTTATAGCCCCTGCTGATGACAATACTAAATAATTCAGAATAACTTGATTGATCGAGCTTAGTTTTTTGTAGTTTGGCTATCAAGGAGGTCAGTCATTGAACATAATCACACAAGACTGCTAATATTCTTTTAATAAAAGAACACAATTCTATTACTCAAAAAAGAAGTTATATAATGTATATACATATATATAGACACCAGCTACTTCACTGACTTTTGCTACTTCACTGACATTTGCTAACTGAACTTTAATAAAAGCCTCTTTAAACCGCTAAACAAATTTAAGACTTTTTTCCAAATCTGAAAGCCCAGACTGCTATAAACCAAACTGTCCTTCTGTTGGTATGAAATTGTTCTTCTTGACTTGATTGTGGCCTCTAACCATTTGTTTCTGTGTAGGTTATAAAAAACTTAACTTTGTAAACATTCAGTAATTAACTTCCCAGGTAGGTGATTTAAGTCAAATTACTTCAGTCACATAATTTCTGAGTAAAACTGTTCTGAGATCGTAGTTAAGAAAGGACTTTCTGACCTATGCTAAAAAAAAGGCAATCTTTTATCTAAAACCTCAGGACCAAATGATTTTCAGATAAGGGGTATTTTTGGTTTTTGAAATCACTAATCTATTTGGATCCATATAGGCCCTTTGGGAAAAAAAAACTTTGATTAACCCAAAAGGACCTGAACGGACCTGTGCACATATTGGGCTTGGCCCCTTGCAAACAAAACTTCACTTTTAAGTCCATTCAGGCCAAATGAAGTTTTCTTCTGAAAAACAAAACAGACTATTTGAGAAACAAAGAAAGACGAAGGTGATCTCTGACCTACATACAATTGTGCAACGTTGTGTCTTGAACATATTTCATGACCCAACCTCTACAGCCCTCTGCATTAAAGAATTCTACAGATTGACTATGCTCTGACAGAAAACAAACCCTCCTCATCTCTGTCTTAAATGGATGATTCTTCACACTGAGATTACATCCTCTGGTCCTCTACTCTGTTTTTTGTCCTAGACTCAACCACTCAGTGCATAAAAGCCCAACCTACTCAAATTCTCCTCATAAAGCAATCCTTTCATAACAAGAATCAATTAAGTGAACCTTTTCTGGTCAGCCTCCATTGCCACTAAGTCCAGTGATTTGAAATACTAATTCTATTTTCTATCCACAAATGCTGCCAGTTCTTTTAGGTTTCTCCAGCAAGTTCTGATTTTGTTTGTTTCAGATCTCCAACATCTGTAGTTTATTGTTTTAGTCCAGTATATCTTTCAATAAAGGGACTGAAACTATTTACAATATTCCAGCTATAGTCTGACTAGCGTCTTAGAGCAGAGAACAGTACAGCACATGAACATGCCTTTGGCCCACCACATCTTTGCCAACCATGATGCCATTCTAACCAAATCTCATCTGCCTGCATATGCTCTATACGCCTTTATCCTCTTCCTGTTCATTTATCTGTCTGAGTGCCAATTAAACATTGCTATTGTATTTGGTTCTATTACCTCTCCTGGCAGCATGTCTCTGGTACATACCAACCTGTGTAAAACATTTGCCTTGCACATTTCCTTTACACCTTAAACCTATGCCCCCTAGCATTTGCCATTTCCACCGTGGGTAAAAAGACTCTGTTCCTATCCATGCCTCTGAGAGTTTTATGTACTTTGATCAGGTCGCCTCTCAGCTTCCAATAGTATAGCAAAAACAAATCCAAGTTTGTCCAACCTCAGCTTCTAACTAATACATGCCAAACCAAGCAACATCCTGATCAACCTCTTTTGCAATGTCTCCAAAGTTGCTGCATCTTTTCTATAATGTGGTGAACAGAACTGCCCACAATACTTTAAATGTGGCCTCACTAAACTTCAATCCAGCGGCAACATGATTTGCCAAGTTTTATATTCAATGCATCAACCATTGAAGGTAAACATGCTGTATGTCTTCTCCACAACTTTATCCACCTACGTTGCCAGTTCCAGGGAAGTATCGACCTGCACCGCAAGATCCCTTTGTTTATCAATGCGTGGAAGAGTCCTGCAATTTACTGTATTTGACCTCCTAAAATGCATTGCCTCATACCTGTCTGAATTAAACTACATCTGCCATTTTTCTGCCCAGATTTCCAACTGATATGTATCTTTTGACAATCTTCTTCACTATCCATAGTTGGACCAATCGTCATGTCAGTTGCAAACTTCCTTATCAGATCAATCACATTTTCATCCAAGTCATTTATATGTATTACAAACAACAGAAGTCCCAGCTGTGATCCTTGTGGAACACTAGACATTTAGTCAAATGAAACCTTTCCACAACCAACCTCAGTCCTCTATGAGAAAGTGAGATTCCTGAAGAAGGGCTCATGCCCGAAACGTCGATTCTCCTGCTCCTTGGATGCTGCATGACCTGCTGCACTTTTCCAGCAACATATTTTCAGCTCTGTCCTCTATGAACAAGCTAATTTATGTACCCAGCTTACCAATTCACTGTGGATCCCATTTGACTTAATCTTCTGAATCAGCTACTTTGAGGGACATTGTCAAATGTTTCAGTAAAATCCATGAAAACAATATCTGCTGTCCGACCCTCATCAACCTTCATCACTTCCTCAAAAAACTCAATCAAATTTGTGTAACAAGACCTCCTCCACACAAAATGATACGGACTTTACCTACCAAGTCCATTATTTTCCAAATGCAAGGAAATCTGTCCTTAAGAAACTTCTCCACTAATGTCCCCACTACTGAGGTAAGGTTCACTGGCCTAGAATTTCTTAGCTTATCTCTGTTGCACTTTGTAAACAAAACAGAATAAGGTGAGGAGGGAATCTGATTAATATTACAAAATTATGAGAGACACAGGCAGAGTAGATCAAGAGAATCTTTACCCCTTGGCAAATGTGTCTAAGATCAGAGGGAATAAGTTTAAGGGAGGAGTAAGTAGTTTTGAGGAAATCTGAGAATCTTGTTTTCACCCAGATGGTGGTACAATTGATGAACGTGTTTCCAGAGAGGGAGCGCGAAAGCAGTTACTCTCACAACATTTAAGAAACACCTGGATGAGCATTTAAAATGCTACAGCAATAGGCTATGGATCAAGTGCAGGTAAATGGGATTAGTTAGTTTGGTATTTGTTGGTTGGCATAGAGTAAGCCAAAGGGCATGTTTCTATGCTCTATGACCCTATGATTTGATAACTATAATAACATTGGCTATTCTCCTGGCCTCTAGGACTTCTCCTATGGCTAACTAAGATACAAGGATCTCTGATAAGGATACAGCAATCTCTTCCCCTGTCTCCCTCAGTATCCTGAGATAGATTCCATCAGACCCTGAGGAATTTAGCTTTCTTAATGTTTTTCAAGACACTTAATGCCTGCTCCTGCATAATATCAACATGTCATAGAATATCAACACATGTCTTCCTAAGCTTATCATCATCCATGGTCTTGTCTTTGATGAATACCAATGCAAAATTCTTATTAAGAACGTCATCCACCGCCTTGGGTTCCACGCATAAATTTCCTCCTTTGTCCTTGAGTAGACCTATTTACTTGCTCCTAATATATGTCTGTAATGCATTGGGATTCTGCTTAATCGACTTGCCAAGGTATTTTCATGGCCCCTTTTAGCCCTCGTAATTCCTTGCTTAAGTTCTTTCCTGCTTCCTTTATATTTCACAAGGCCCTTGTTTGATTTGAATTTCCTAAAGTTTTACATATGCTTTTGTTTTTCTTTCTGACTAAAATTTCAATATTTCATCATCCAGAGTTCCTAAATCTTGTCGTCATTACCTTTCACCTTCACTGGTCCTGAATTCTGATCAACTGGTCTTTAAATTATTTCCACATTTCAAATGCGGATTTGCCCTCAAATATTCACCCCCAGTATAATTTTTGCAGTTTCTGTTGTAATTAGCTTTTCCTCCCATTCAGCATTTTCACCTGAGGCCTTATCCTGATCCATAATTACATTAAACTTATCGAATTATGATCATTGTTCCCAAAATGTTCCACCTGGCCAGATTCATTCCCTATTACAAGGTCTTATATGACCCCTTAAAAATGTGTTGCTGGAAAAGTGCAGCAGGTCAGGCAACATCAAAGGAACAGGAGAATTGACGTTTCGGGCATAAGCCCTTCTTCAGGAAAGTTCTTAAAAATGTGTTGCTGGAAAAGCGCAGCAGGTCAGGCAGCATCAAAGGAACAAGAGAATCAACATTTTGGGCATAAGCACTTATGCCCGAAATGTCGATTCTCCTGTTCCTTTGATGCTGCCTGACCTGCTGCGCTTTTCCAGCAATACATTTTTAAGCTCTGATCTCCAGCATCTGCAGTCCTCACTTTCTCCTTGTATGGCCCTTTCCCAAGTTGGACGATCTACATATTGTTTCAAGAAACTCTCCTGGATGCATTTAATAAATTCTGCCCCATCTAAGCCCCTGGCACTAAAGTACTCCCAGTCAATACTGGGGAAGTTAAAATCAACCATAACAACAATACTGATGTTTTTATCATCTTTCCACGAGCTGCCTACATATCTGTGCCCCATCTCCTGCTGGCTATTATGAAGTCTGTAGTATTACTCCATCATAGTGATTGCGCCTTTCTTATTCCTAAGACTACCTATAAGGTCTCGTTGGATGAGCCCTCTAAGCTGTTCTCTTTTAGTGCAGCTGTGATGTTCTCCTCCACCCTTGTTACATCCCTCTCTATCACATCTGAAACATCTAAAGCCTGGAACATTGGGCTGCACGTCCTGCCTTTTTCTCAACCAGGTGTCTGTAATGGCTACAATATCATAGTTCTATGTATTAATCCAACCTCTAAGGTTATCTGCATTACCCGTTATACTCCTTACACTAAACTAAACTTACATCATTCCACCAGTCCTGCCATGTTAATTAAACTGGTCCTGTCTGTTCTACCTATTAGACTTATTTGACAGAACCTTTATTTTCACCTCAATTACCATTCTTGTTGACCCACTGCTCTGGTTCCACAATCCCATTCCCCACCCTTCACTGATTTAATACCTCTTAAGTGGCACTCGCAAATTTCCCTGTAAGGATATTGGTGCCCCTGCAGTTTAACTTTGTGACTCATGCACATGACCCCTAAATCCTTCTATGTCATAGCTTTCTGCAGTCTTTCTGCATTTTATATATTTATAATAATATTAAGCTCTTTTATTCTTCCTGACAAAGCACATTTTCCAATGTTATATTCTAACTGTCAATTTTGCTCATTCACTTGACCTGTCTATATCCCTCTGTGCACTCTTTGATGAATCTTTAAATGAATTATTCAGACAGTACACACCCTTACAAACAATTGGTTACACCAGGCTTGAATTTAATGCCAGACAATGAAGCGACATAGCTCATGAAGAATATTTCAATTTTCATTTTCCAAGGAAGAATCATCAGTATCTGTCATACACATCATGCTGAGTAAATGGTAATCCTCAATAACATGACTGAGCAAGTGAACATATTGGTTTCACTAGTAAAGCCACTCCAGGGGGTGAATACAAACATCCAACCTAATCAACAAATGCACAATCTATATATTTCAGCTTAGATTGGCTGGCAGGTTGAGAATAATGATTTGCTGGTTCAGGTTGAAGATCAGCTGTTTAAGATTCCATTTAGGTCACACTGAGGTGGGATGACCAAAATCCACAGGTTCAGATTACCATCAAAAATAAACTCTCACAGAGATGCAGGACACAAGAAGAAATTGCCTGGCTCAGAAATCAGGATTGTGCAAAATAGAGAATACCTGTTTCAGCTGAGCAGCTGTCTTTCAGAAAGGAAGATTATGAGATTAAAGGACCCCCAGATAAAGTTATGAGATAATTACTCATTTAAGCATGACTTGGAGGTGACAATTTTGGACTGGAGTGGACAAAGTTAAAAATCACACAACACCAGGTTATAGTCCAACAGGTTTATTTGGAAACACTAGCTTTCGAAGTGCTGCTCCTTCAATAGGTTCCCACAACCACCTGATGAAGGAGCAGTGCTCTGAGAGCTAATGCATCTAAATAAACCTGTTGGACTATAACCTGGTGTTGTGACCTTTAAGTATGAAATAATTCTTCTGCAGAGGAAATTCAAGAGGTTAATTGTTATCCAGATGAGACAATGAAACAATTCACTAGTTCAGCAGAAACAATGCTCTCTGCAATTCCAAGAGATTAAAGGTCTTTTAGTAGAGAGAAAATTTATAGACTAGAACAGAATCCAGATCAACCACCCTCAAGACAAAAACTCATTAATCTGTCAAATTGACATTCTGGGAGAATTGTGAAGCTTCCATGCTGCCTGAATTTGTGAATCAGAGACTTTGGGGAAAATAAATATATAAATGTTCATTTTAGAACAAACGTGCGTAAGGGTAAATGTTGCATAAGATAATGCAGAAGTCTGCATTAAGCTCCACACAATCTGATAATGTCATTAAGATCTAGGTGGGGAAAGGCAGAACAGTTCTAGATCTGGAGAAAAACAGATCTATAATCCAGGTCTCCTCATAGCCCTCATTACAAATGTAATCTTATTAGTGTAACTTGTACTTGCTTATGAATCATGCTATAAACTACATCTTGTTTAAGACAAGAGCCTCTTCTCATTAGGTTCTTGGTTTTCCTCAACTATTCTATAGCAAGTAGACTCTTAGATTCAGTCAGAAGGAGGATGATGTCCGCAGTCTGCCCAAGCACAGGTTGGCAATGACTGGCATCACATGCTCATGTGTCAAAGTGCCAACAGTGATCATCTGAAGTTTCACTCCAGCTGCACCATTACAACAGATGGTGTATACATGTATTTCAAAAGTCATATGAAGAGATGCCACACAAAAGTTCATGACACAGGGATTAGGTTTCTAAGTTTGGTAATGATACAGAGCAAGGTGTAAATGTAAGCTGTGAGGAAGTCACAAAGAACCTGCAAAGAAATACAGGTAGGTTAAGTAACTGGCCAAATTTGAGGATGGAGAATAATATGGTGAACTGTAAGGAAGTAAGAACTGAAAAGCAGCATATTTTTTAGAAGGTCCCAAACATCTAAATAGTAATATTAACGTTAAGGCACAACAAGCAATTAAGGAAGATAGCACATTGGCTTTTACTACAAAGAACTTGGAGTAAAAGAATAAGGAACACTTATTAAATTGTGCAAGCAATCTGGACTACCATGCATAGCTATGACCTCCAAATCAGTGAAAGAACTTTTTGTTTTGGTGGCACAGTGAAGGTTCACTAGATTGGTTCCTGGGATAAACTGGGTTGATTTTGATGATTGTTTAACTAAAGTGAGCATATTCTCTGGATCTTAGAAGGAGAGGTAATCTCTTTGAAAAATAACAAGATCTTGAAGGGACTTGGCAAGATAGACAGTGAAAGGTTGTTTCTCCAGATTGGGGATAATAGAACATAGGGTCTGAGACTAAGGATAAGAAGTTGAATATTTAGCACTTCAGTGAAGATAAACTTCTTCATTAAAAAAACCTTTGAGAAGATTCACTTGTGAATCTTTGGAATTATCTACTCCACAAGAACTTGGATGTCCTACTATTTTTCTTAATGCATTCACAGGATGTGGGCATCATCAGCCAGGACAGCATTCATTGCCCACTCCTAGTTGCTCAGAAGACAGTTAAGAGTCAACCACATTGCTGTGGATCTGGATTCACATGTCGCACAGATCAGGAAAGAATGGTAGTTTTCTTCCTTAAAGGACATTTGTGAACCAGATGAGTTCAGATTACTTTTTTCATATCAATTGCTAATGGCTTCATGGGTATTAGAAGACTTTTATTTCCAGGTATTTGTTGAAGTCAAATTCCACCATCTGCCGTAGCAGGCTTTAAACCCAGGTCCTCAGAATATTGCCCAGTTTTCCAGGTTATTAGCCAAGCGATAATACAATTAGGCCATTATCTCCCCATTGTTATACCATTGAGTATATTTGAAGCTCAGATAGACAGATCTTTGTTCAGAAAGAATTAAAGAACATGGAGAATGATGGGAAATGGGAACTGTTGCAGATCAGCTGTGATCGTTTTGAATTGTGGAGCAGGTTCCAGCAGCCATATGGCTTACTCCAGTTCTCCTTTGGGTGCCGATCAGTTACTTAATAAAAATGATCTGTGAGCTCAGTCAGTGATGATTAACAGGACATTCAGCAGTGAACTGGATAGTTAAATGAAGTTTGATCTTGGTCTGATAAGATATATACACATATTTTCTATGCACCCATCATGCAGCACTGTTGTACTTAAAACACACAAACTAGCTGAGATTAGGCAGTTTAGTGTGGTTCAAGGATAGACGCTGGGATTTTCTTGATCCAAACAGTTTAGGTGGACAATTTGAGTCTCTAGATTCAGCAAGTCATTCAAGAATTTTCATTGCAAATCTTACAAGATTCAAAATAGGAACTATACACGGTTGACAGAATTAGCTGTGCTGTGAGCAATCATTGCATCAGGCTACTTACAGGTAAACTTAATACAAATGACAAGCAATTATTCAAGTATAAAATTAATAATGGTTTATCTGTTATTTGATTATAGCATCAATCAATAATCTTTCCACAAGTTTCTATGATTGAATTAAGAAGGGTTTCTGAGATATTTGATCTCATCCTTCCAACATGCCAATCTTATCATCCATTACAGTATGCAGCTTTTTAATAAAGCTGCCAGAGGAGACAGTGTCAAAGTAGCAATACCACTGTTTAGATGCTCAGGTTCATACATGCTCTGGAGATAGGGGCCCACCACAGCACAGAATTTTAATTCAATTAATACTAAGTTTAGAATTAAAGGTTATTTCCAGTAATGATGCAATTTTATTAAAATTCATTGTCATAAAATGTCCTTTAGGGAAGGAAATCTGTTGGCCTCACCTGGATCTGGCTTTCATGTGAACTTTACAGCAATGTCATTGTCTTATTACTAACCTGTAAAATGGCAAACGACTCAGTTTAAGGACAATTAAGATGGACAACAAATGCTGGCTTTGCCCAGGACTGCCACATCCCATCAAAGAATAAAACAAAGCCGAGTGTTTCAGCCTCCCTAAAAAACCATTAAAGCTGTTATTCCATGATGTTGGATTCCTGATATCCGATATGCTGTCTGCTTCTTGAACTCTGACTGGACAGAGCACTATTAGCACAGGTTAAAGAGCACCTAACCTGGCCTGCTAGACCCCTCAGAAATAATGTAGCACAAGCAGACCCCAGTCCGGGGGCAAAGAAAATTTAACAAACTGAAGATTGTTTTCTAACAAACATCTTTCAGTATGTTATATTTATTGCCAACTCACAGCTTTTTAAACTGTTTGCCTATTAAACATTCTTACCCATTTCTCCCAGTTAGTTTATACTACTCCTTAAGCATCCCCTCGGTATCGAAGACGACTTGTTTCTGGAATAGAACAGAATACCAATTTATTGTCACTTGTGTTTATGAAAAAACAAACAGTGGGATATGTATAAGTCATCACATTACAGCACCATTTTAATTACAGAAATTATATGAAGAAAATTGATACAATAATTGCACAGCTCCTGGTTTTCTGGAGTGGTTATAGGACACTGCTATCAAAGCCACTCTGAAGCCACAAAAGCAAAATTTCCAGACTGGATCCACCGTGCTGCCACCTCGGAAGACAACACTGAAGCCATTACATCGCTGCCGAAGCAAGGCAGAACAGACCGGACTCACCAAGCTGCCACCACCTCAGTCACCATCTGAAGTTGTCACAATGCCACCACAGCCATGAACTAGAACCACCATGTCATTACTGCTATAGCTGCTGCTGTAACCACTGCACTGCTGCTAGTAGGAATGGACCAGACGCACCAAAGGTGAAGCCTTCAATAAAGCTGCAGTCACTATGGCCACAAAATATGGACATCTGGATCCACCATGCTGTCACCATCGCAACAAGCCCTTGCAACTGCCTTCCTCCACCACAGCCACACAAAAGGAGAAAACATGAACATTGATACAAAAGAGAAATGAAGAAATGAAGAAACAAAACAAAAAAAACAAAGACAAATGGCCTGCCAGGTCTGCGGGAGCATATGAGCACAGAGCCCAAACACTTCCTACCCTACTGCTGTAGCCATCTTGAAAAATAGAATTCTACTCCAGTTTACTGGGTTCTTAAATGGCAGAAAGGCAAATGCATGATCTGCAGATATTGCCACTTGCAAAACAGCTGGAGATTGAAGGCTTGTTTGGAGATTTGGATGCTCTCTCCAATACCTCAATTTCACCTCTGTGTATGACCAATGAAATCTCTTTATGTGCTCAGTGCATTCCTAAAAGAAACTTCTCAATTTTAATCAGTCACAAGCCAGGAAATCCAGTCAGCAAATTTTGACCTCTTCAGGTATATTTTGAGGGCAATAGTAAAGCATTCGTGTTGTTGTCCTGGTGTGATCATATTTCCACACTGTAAGTAATCTAATCTAATCATATTCTAAATAAAACAGCTGCTTTTAAATTCTACTGTCAGGCATATGAATGAAATGTTCAAGGCAGCATATTGGTGTCTCACATAGGGCAGAAACTTCAATGTTGGGATTTGTGAGTTCCTGGACTGTGATGCCTGTATGGCACTCAGGTCTATCCCTTTGCAGTTATTCATGTGCAACCTGGCATTTCAGGTCTCAGACCTAATTTTTGACAAATTGAACATGCCTGTATGCATCTTCCTTTTGTACAGGGAGCTTGTTGCATGCTTACTATCACACAGTATTGGCAGATCAAGCACAGATCTTGGTCCACTGACAAAGGAATCTCAGGTTTTGCTGTGTGACAATAGCACAACCTGAGCGTGATCATATGCAAGTTTGCACATAGTCTGGATTTCGAGATTCCTCTCCACATCAAGACGACATTTCTGCCCTGGCTGTACCCAAATTGTATAACATAATTGCAACAAGAAAACAATTATTGTTAAACTAGGCAATATCCTAAAACTGTGTAACCCCAATTTCTTTCACGGTTTTGCTAATCATTTGCAACTTTTAATGCCTGGAAAGAGCAGAGAAGCAGATTCAATAATCATTTTCAAAAGAGAAGTAGATGAATACTTTGAAAACTATTTGAAAAATAAAATATTTGCAAGGTAAGGGGACTAAGTAGGAAAGTGGCACTAACTGGATAGCTCTTTAAAAGAGTTTGTGCATGCACAGTACATCAACAAATGATCTTTTTCTGTGCTTTATGATTCCAAGTATGACATATATGCATTAGACATTATAGCAAATAACTACCAACTGCAAATCCATAGATGCCATAACTCCACACACAATAAAAGTATATTTTGTGTTAACAAATCATTGCAATCAAGTTTGATATTTGTTTTGATGTTGTATTAACTGGGGTTACATAGTTTTGGGATATTCCCTAGTTGAGCAATAATTGTGTTCTTGTTGTAATTATATAAAGTTCAATAACACAGATTCAAATGTAGGTCTTTTTCTCTTTCTGGTTCAGAGGTTGCCAAACAGAAAAAAAGTTAATTTTGAAGTTTGAGATTTATAGACATGTACCAACAAGCATTGAACAATTTCAGACATTGGAAGTTTTCCCAGTAGGCTTCCAAGTAACTGAAAATAACAAACCAAAGGCTCCTTTTAAAGTACTGTACCTGCAGCATTAAGACTGAAAATTACTTTGGAACTTCAACCCTAATAAGAGAAAGCTAGAAGATGAAAGATTTACTTGTCTAGCAAAATAGTAAGAAGTCTGGGTGACAGGGAAAACTGGAAAGATCTGAATGTCCACGCAACTTGGGAGAAACAGCAAAATATCATTTTTTTTTCAATTTCATGGAGATCGGGAACAAACAAGAGTCAAATTTACTGTAATATACAAACATACAAAATAGAAACAAAAGTAGACAATTCATCAAGCATGCTCTGCCATTTAATTAGATCATTGCTAAATGCAAATTTCCATATTCCAACTACCCACTCCCCCCCCACCGAATTATTCATTCCCTTACCTAACAAGAGTCTACCTACCCTCTTACCTTAAAAATATTAAATGACCCCGCTTCTGCTGACTTCTGAACCAGACAGTTGCAAAGCCACACATCACTAAATGAAATGTTTTTTCTTCAATACTGTATTAAATAAGCAACCCCATTTTTTTTCAAGTAGTTCTCCTTAGTTCTGGATTCACCCACATAGAAAACAGCCTTTAGCATCCACCTTCTCAAGACCATTCAGGATCTTACACACTTCAATCGGAATATCCCTCACTTCCAAACTCCAATGGAAATTAGGTCAGTCAATTTTCCTTTTAATTTTTTCTATTAACCTTACCATCAGTTGCTATACTATATTGAAGCCTAGGATTACAATCAACCTTAACCACTAACCAGATATTCTTGGAACAGCTAGTTTCTCCCCCTATAGTACAGTAAGAAACAATTCCTAAAAAGTGAACAAAAAAGGAGCACCTCTTTACCTTCTCAGTTAATTTCCTTACTCACGCAACTTCCAGCACTGTTCAAAATCACACTCAGTGCAAACTCGCATTGAGATGCATCTAGTTATATATCGAAAGTTAACGCAACCCCAGTTACAGAAAATTTGAGGTACTTTCTTTAATTGACCAACTCCCCAAGTCTATCATTACGGACACTGCTGGTTGTGCTCAGGGATTTGCTGATTAAGCCAAAACAACACAAGGGAGAGGTGAGATGTCACAGGTGAGCTAGAAGACAGGCATGTGGAATCAGAGGGCTGTCCCTCGTTCCATCACTGCTGAACTAAAATTAATGCTGGAGGCTGTGAGGAAAGTAGAAGAGGACATTTTCCTGAAAGGTAATGCAAAGAAGTTACTAGCTCAAGTGAAAAACTGAATGAACCCCAGGGATGTATCCATAATATCTCAGTCTACTGTTTCCATCTCTGTATGCTGCATAAATATGATAACAATTGCCAACCTCACAAGTCCATCATATCCCCAAATCATGCTAGATCACCCCACTGTGCAGCAAAGGCATCTTTCTGGGTCAGTGTTATCCTTCTCAACTTCCTATTCTACATCATTTCTCACCACCCTCTCCCGTTCCTCTTCCAAAAAGCTCTCTCCTTCCAGTGTTTCATCATCTTCAAGGTGCATATCTCACTGGAGAACCATATTATAGGGACGCAGCCATCCACTAATATGACAAATACGTTTGCATGAGTACATTGCAGACCACTACCCAACCAGTCCAGGAACTAGTAGAATACCTTGAGAAGACAAATTCCCTGATTGTTATCCTACCTAACTGGTAACTTTGGTTATATTGCCCCTGTACCTTTGCCTGCAGCTCCTATAAAGGGTTAATGTCATCAGAAGAAATCCCCGTTCCACTGGGATGCATTCACACATGATGGAAGTTGGAGCGAAGATCTGAAGCAGCCCATATTAGCAAAGGATTAAGGAGTCTTTGCAGCTCCAGGAAAGTGAGGCCATTCTTGGACAAACGTCTTGTGGTCACAGACTAGTACGACATTGAGGGAGTGAAAACTTTCCTCTTGAATCTGAGTGCTGTGAGTCTGTGTGACCTACAGCACAGTAGCACAAAGGTTTACACTACTGCCTCACAGCTCCAGGGATTGGGTTCAATTCCAGCCTTGGGCAACTATCTGTGTGGAGTTTGCACATTCTTCACGTCTGTGTGAGTTTCCTTTAGGTACTGTAGTTTCTTCCCACAGTCTAAAGATGTGCAGATTAGGTGGATTGGCCATGCTAAATTGTCCCATAGTGTACAGGGATATGTAGGTTAGGTGAATTAGTCATATGAAATGCAGGATTACAGGGATAGGGTGGGGGTGAAGCTGGTGGGATACTGTTTGGAGAGTTGGTGTGGAATTGTTGGACTGAATGGCCCATTTCCACACTATAGGGATTCTATGATCCTATGAATTGATGACACCCTGCAACTGAGGGAACCCAATGTTGGAGAAGAAGCCCACTGCACTGCCTTTGTAAAATGAATATAAGGTACAATTCTCACATTATGCAATGCTGTCCAATCCTACAGCTGATACTTGCAAGGAGCAAGAACTGACATGGCTGCAATGATTGAGATGATCACTGGCAGAAGTTGAATAGCAATTCTATAAGGTGTTGGCCTTCATTGGTAAGGGAACAATACTCTGTAACAATCTCACCTGAAGAATCACAGTCTCCTTTGTCACTTGTTCTTATTCATCTCAAAGTAAATCTGTCGTCAGTGGTAGATCCTGCAATGAGACAGTAGTCTCTCTTGTCTTCCTCCCTCTCCTCTGCTCAGAGTATCAATCTTTCCGATACATAATGTTGATGACCATTGCCACCGGACCCAAAATCTAACAATTGTGTCCCTATTGTTAAATGCAGCTTTATATTTAAACAGGTACTTGCCCAATTGACCAAGGCAGCCTTGCCTGCTGTTCTTCTCCTGCCAAATTGCCAAACCTATTGAATTCCAAGTGGCTCACTTGGCACTTGTGCAATGCCAAGAGCTAAATATTTTCAGCAAATATCAAATTCCTCCTTGCACTGTTGACCTTCCTACAGAGCTGAAAGAATTCCCTGTGACAGCCATCCTTGGATTCTTACTTTATTACCACCTCTCTTCACAGAATCAGCAATAGACAGCTCATAAAACACATGTGACACCTTTAAAATTCAAACCTCTCCCTCTAATAAGCTCTTAACAAGATTTTAAATATTTAAATTAATCTAAACCTGGAGGCATGTGGAATCATTGTCCTATCCTTTTCTCACTATGCTGATTATAGCTGATGTATAGACTGGGCCAAGCATACAAGTGCAGTCAATCTCCATTCTCATTTTCAACTTCCTTTGTTAAAGAGAACATGAACTTTGAGGTTTTAATTATTTCAAAGTTATGAAATCTGAGAAAGGAACGAAACTCCAAGCAGAGCACTTGGGAAACAGTACAGCCAGGAGTAAAGTCATGGATTATGGTCTCATTATCTGATTAGCACAGAGTGAGAAATAAAGTGCCAAGCACACAATACTTGAGGAAGAAGAATTACAGTTGTGGCAAGTAACTACTAAGGATTAAGTATTTTAACTCAAGTATACATTGAGGTTCAACAGAAATAGGCAACCTAATGGAAGATGGAATCAAGAGCCAAAAAAAATGAAGTTTCTCCTAAGAGGGTGGTTTTGTTGACATCAATTTGAAGGAAATGCTTATCTTTATGGCCATTTAATGAAACATAGACAGTTGGATTGTATAGCAATGACCTTGAAGTTGACTTGTGAGTTGATCTTCATGAAAAAGCTGATTCAGTATTGTAACATTATTTCAATCAGAGATAGCATGTAAATAATGTATAAAGGGGATAAGAATGGCACTCTGGGGCACACTGGGAATGGTTGTGATGCAGAGGACATCAGAATATCAAAGAGGCCATTAATAAAAATTATTTTGCTGAGGTAGTGATTTACAAGAGTGAAACCACGAGAGGGTGATGATGTGAAGATAAATTGGAAGAGGGAGAACACAACAATCAGGTAACAGGATGGTAACTGAGGGACCAGTGAGTTTTTCTGAGCCACATCTGATGGTGAACAGCTCAGCTGATTATGCATCAAATGTACAGTTGTCTTTGGATAATGATTTTTCAGCCCATGGAAACATAAGTTATACTGAAGCCACAGGTGGGATGCAAAACATTCTGAGATTTAATTGGCAGTGGTGAAATAATCAAGAAGGGACAACAACAGTGGCAGAGATATGAAAAGCAGTCAGCCACAGCAGAAGGAGTTAGAAGTTAGAGAAAATCTTATGCAGCCTTCATTTTCATGGGAACAGTAAGTAAAGATGGAAGTGTTCGAATGAACAAAGGAATATATGAGAGAGAAACAATGAAGTGGTTGCAAACAGCCTTGTTTGTGATTAGGACTTTGAAAATGACAAGGATTCATGTACGACTGAAAGATTAGTAATATGTATGAGTAGAGGTGTTCATGTTGAGGTAAAGGTAAGGAAGACAGATATTAGGAGAGAAAGGATAGCATATCCTGTATGGTATTGCAAATGAGATTGGAGACACAAATGAATTCAGTAAGGAAGGTCCGAAGGCAAGTGTTGAAAGGCAATAGAAGTTAAGAATCTCAAAGGAGAAGTAGGAACATTGATGGGGATTGAGGCATAGAAACAAATGCTGGCAAAATATTAAATATTAAAAAGCTAATTTACCTTTCCATTTCCAGTGCTGATAGATGAAAAATTAACTTACTTATTTTTTCACAAATGCTGATAGAAATGCTGTATAGTTCCAGCATACTTTATCTCTATTTTACAAAGTGTTGTTGATCAATCTTTAAAGCATTCACAAATTCATATTTTTCAATTATTTTCCAGGAGAAGTCTTACATGTAACCTTATTAACACTTTTTTTGGACCATAACCTGAGATGGTGCTGCCTGAGTTCAAACTGACAGCCCATAATTCACTATAAACTATGACTATTGTAAATGCACTGACTTTGGTGCTAACATTTTAACATTGCTGCATTGGTTATGACAACATATCACTTCTCATAATATGATCATTTTTTGCTGTCAGTGTGTCTTGCTAGATCCTCAATTTCTACACTATTACTTTATTAAGCTGTAGACAGTAGATAATGACACTACTTCTCCAATGAGTTACATTTTTGACCAGCAGGAACATTGAGGAATTTGGTAAAGTGTGGGATCTTTTCCCTCCAAAGATTTCAATTATGAGTAAGCTAAAGTAACAAAAATAATGATGTACCACCATTCTTGCTGGCAGCTCCAAACTGATCTTCCACAGAGACATCTTTCTTTTTAAAAGAAAGATAGTTAACATTGGATCCTGTGCACCAACAGTGAGAAAAAAATTGCATTTCCAAGGTTAAAGAAAAGTTAGACTCACCTCAGTCATTGATAAGATTTTAGTCGGTAAGTCAGTACAGCTTTGTTAAGTCATACCTGACAAATCTGTTAGAATCTTTTGAGAATGTAATGAGCAAGATAGACAAAGGAGAGTCAGTGGACATGATCTCTTTGGATTTCCAGAAAGCCTTTGAGAAGGCATTGCATAGGAGGCTGCTAATTAAGATAAGAGTCCACGGTGTTAGGGGCAAGGTTCTGGCATGGATAGAGGATTGGCTGACTGGCAGAAGGCAGAGGGTGAAGATAAAGGGGCTTTTTTCAGGATGGTAATGCAGACTAATGGAGTTCTGCAGGGGTAAGTATTGGGACAAGAGCTATTTACATGATACATTAACATGGATGAAGGAACTGTCAGCATTGTTGCTACGTTTATAGGTAATACAAAGGTGGAGGGACAGGTAGTGTTGACAAAGAGGGGAGGCTGCAGAATGATTTGGGCAGGCTAAGAGAGTGGGCAAAGAAGTAACAGGTGGAGTATGATGTGCGAAAGTGCGAGGTTATGTAAGTAGGAAGAATAGAGGCATTGACTGATTTCTACATGGTGAAAGGCTTTGGAAATCTGAAGCTTAAAGGGACTTAGGAGTTCTAGGTCAGGATTTTCTCAAGGTTAACTTGCAGGTTCAACTGGCATAGGATGGAAATTGCAAACATTAGCATTCATTTTGAGAGGGAATTCATTACAAGAATACAGAAGTACTACTGAGGCTGCATCAGGCTCTGGTCAGGCAGTATTTGGAATATTGTGAGTGACAGGAGGCCGGCAGCCGACAGTTGTGATCTCCTGCCATTCAGGACCTATGGCAGCAGCAACAAAGTTCCTTCAGCGATCAGGGCAGTGCCATCAGTGGTAAAGGACTCTTAAAGATGATGGATCTGGCAAGGCAACATCTGCAGCCAAACTGTGGCCTAGCCAGGGATTCTTGGTTCCGGAGCAAGTGTGGGTTTGATGATATCAGTGAAGTCAGCCCAGCAGTGAAAAGATGGTGGCTAAAGTTGGGCACCTCCTAGGTTAGTGGATCTAGCGCAGGTGGCGGTGTCCCTTGAGGCTTGGACTGGGTCGGAAAGACTGATATCTGAATATTTAACTTTTTTACTTTTCTAATTTATTGCTGGACTATTTATTTCTTTACTTTTCTAATTTTTTCTTGTTTCCTAAGAATTTGATCTTAAGTATCTGTACCTAGGTATCTTTGTACCCGTAATGCAATGACTGTAAACCTTTCACTGTACTCATTTGAGAACATGTGATAATAAAACTAATTCAATTCAATGCAATTCAATTCAGTTTTGTGACACCTATCTAAGGAAGAATGTACTGGCCTTGTAGGGAGTTCAGAGGAAATCCTCAGCACAAAGGACTGATTAAGGTCTCTGGGTGTAAACTTGATGGAGTTTAGAAGGATGGGGTGGGATGGGGGGGGTGTGCAGTGGGAATCTCATTGAAACTTACAAGATACTGAGAGACCTGGATAGAGTGTATTGAAGACAGAGATAGGTAAGTTTTCAATTAATAAGGGGATCAAAGTTTACAGAACAAAGGTGGGAGAATGAGGTTGAGAAATGAATCAGCCATGATTGAATGATGAAGCAGACTTGACAGGTTGAATGGTTTCATGATCCTCATTTCTGATGGTTTTATGATCTTATAGAACAGAAGGATTGTCTCATGAGGAGGCTGATTAAATTGAACCTATACCCTGCAGTTTAGAAGAATTAAAGATGATCTTATTGAACTATACAATAATTGAAGAAACTTGTATGTAGAGACTGAGAGATTATTTCCACTGACTGATGAATCTAGATCTTGGTTTCAGTATTAGAATGTGGGGCTGCTTAGTTAAGACTGAGATTAAGAGTAATTTCTTCACTTAGCGGGCTTTGTATCTTTGGAATTGTGTACCTCAGAGACTTGTAATGTTCCATCATGATATTTAAGGCTGGGATCAAAATATTTTTGGTCTTAAGGAATCAGGAAATATGGGGAGCATGTCGGAAGGCTCCATAATGTCTAATTCTGTGCCTAAATCCTATGTTCTCCATTTTTCTAGACAAACAAAATGTAAGGATTAAACAAATCAAAATAAATTTTTCATAGAATCCCTACAGTGTGGAAACAAGCCCTTCGGCCTAACAAGTCCACACCAACCCAAACCCATTCCCCTGTATTTACACTTGACTAATGCTCCTAACCTACACATCCCTGAACACAATGGGCAATTTAGCATGGCCAATTCACTTAGTCTGCACATCTTTGAATTGTGGGAGGAAATTGTAGCACCCAGAGGAAACCCACGCAGACTCGGGGAGAATGTGCAAACTCCACACAGACAGTTGCCTGTGGCTGGAATCAAACCCGGGTCCCTGGTGCTGTGAGGCAGCAATGCTAACCACTGAGCCACCATGCCAACCTTAAAATCAAACACTTGGTCACTTATTCTGGTTAAATAACTACCTTATAACTGTTTAAGAAGCATGCAAAGATGCTTATTGCAGTGTGTTAAGCTTGACCAGTTGTTGCATCTTAGACAATCAAATTGTATAAAATCACTCACCTGAAAACCAGTAAGATGCCATTTCACCATTGCTAGCTTTAATTAGTGTTTACAATTTTAATGGGAACAGACAAAAATAAGGTAGCTTTCTCACTTCTACCCATAGAAAAGCTTGGCATGTACTGGTTTATAAAATAGACTGCAACTCTTCATTTTTCATCAGCAAATAAAAGCCATCTGCTTATGAAAAGCTCTCCAGCTGCTAACGATTGAAGAGCCATTCACAAAAATAAAATGTTCCCAGCACAGAGTTAATTTTCTGAAACCTCTAGCATGGTGGAAGCCATAAGAAAGTAAATTCAGCCTAACAAAATCACTCCGCTTCTCAATTCATTTAATGTGAAAGGCCAGGGAGAGTTGGTTAAAACTACCTTTTCAGCATAGCAACATAAACTAGATCATTCCCCAAGGTTTTGTCCAGACTCTAAAATGCCACGGACAATCCTACCCTGGTCATTTCTGGAGATCGAACCAAATTAATTTCCTGTGGTTGGGGCTCCAGTCCTATCAAAGTTAGGATCCTGCCCTATGAACTGATGAAGGGCTTAAGACCGAAACACCGAATCTCCTACTCCTCAGATGCTGCTTCATCTGCTGTGCTTTTCCAGCACCACATTCTCGAATCTGATCTCCAGCATCTGCAGTCCTCACTTTCTCCTATGAACTGCCTGCCAGTTGGAGGGCTGGCAGCTCTTCAGTCACACTAGTGCCCCTGATGGAACTCCATAGAGCCTGCAATAGCATCATGGACATCAACCTGAGTTGGATTGGGGTCACTATGTCCTATCAGATGGTCCTGAGGAGGAAGCAAGGACAGAGACATTCCAAGGACACACCTGGGTTTCTCTTTGAAACACAGGATACATGATCAGGAGAGTCCCATCCCTCCCTGTGAGTCCAAAGGGAGCTTTCTAGATTTGGTCACTTAAGATTCATTGGATTCAAAATACTAACTGTTTCTTTCTCCACAGATGCTGCCAGACTTGGGGTGATTCTAAAGTTCTTTCTGTTTTTAGTTGGATACTTAAGGGCCTCAATTGCCAATCACAAACTGTAAATAAACTGGGAATCTTTCCCAAAGAGGTCACATGGATGGCCGGCACAAATGTCGAAGTACCATATCAATATCCTTTTCAATTTGGGCGAGAAGCACAATATGGGGATGGAAAAAAAGATACGAATTCTTCTCCCAATCTCAAAAGCTAGATTTGATACTCTATATCCTCAGCGATGATCTAGTCTTCACTGGAATTAAATTAAAAATTAAACAAATAACTTAATGGAAAAGTTATAAAGGCATGGCGGTTTAAATTAAACTTGGCACAATGATTTCAAATGCTGACATTTCTCCTTTTTATTAATCAACTATCTTGGCTCCAGTCCCTGTAACACCAACGCCTTATTTTCACGATGGACATCCAGTCCCTGTACACCTCCATCCCCCATCACGAAGGACTCAAAGCCCTCCGCTTCTTCCTTTCCCGCCGCACCAACCAGTACCCTTCCACTGACACCCTCCTTCGACTGACTGAACTGGTCCTCACCCTGAATAACTTCTTTTCAATCCTCCTACTTCCTCCAAACTAAAGGAGTTGCCATGGGCACCCGCATGGGCACCAGCTATGCCTGCCTTTTCGTAGGATATGTGGAACAGTCCATCTTCCGCAACTACACTGGCACCACCCCCACCTTTTCCTCCGCTACATCGATGACTGTATCGGCGCTGCCTCGTGCTCCCACAAGGAGGTCGAACAGTTCATTAACTTTACTAACACCTTCCATCCCAACCTGAAATTCACCTGGACTGTCTCAGACTCCTCCCTCCCCTTCCTAGACCTTTCCATCTCTATCTCAGGCGACCGACTCAACACAGACATCTACTATAAACCGACTGACTCCCACAGCTACCTGGACTACACCTCCTCCCACCCTGCCCCCTGCAAAAACGCCATCCCATATTCCCAATTCCTTCGTCTCCGCCGCATCTGCTCCCAGGAGGACCAGTTCCAACACCGCACAGCCCAGATGGCCTCCTTCTTCAAGGACCGCAGATTCCCCCCAGACGTGATCGACGATGCCCTCCACCGCATCTCCTCTACCTCCCGCTCCTCCAACCGCCACCAAGACAGAACTCCACTGGTTCTCACCTACCACCCCACCAACCTCCGCATACAACGTATCATCCGCCGTCATTTCCGCCACCTCCAAACGGACACCACCACCAGGGATATATTTCCCTCCCCTCCCCTATCAGCGTTCCGCAAGGACCACTCCCTTCGTGACTCCCTCGTCAGATCCACACCCCCCACCAACCCAACCTCAACCCCCGGCACCTTCCCCTGCAACCACAGGAAATGTAAAACTTGCGCCCACACCTCCATACTCACTTCCCTCCAAGGCCCCAAGGGATCCTTCCATATCTGCCACAAGTTCACCTGTACCTCCACACATATCATCTATTGCATCCGCTGCACCCGATGTGGCCTCCTCTATATTGGGGAGACAGGCCGCTTACTTGCGGAACGCTTCAGAGAACACCTCTGGGCCGCCCGGACCAACCAACCCAACCATCCCGTGGCTCAACACTTTAACTCTCCCTCCCACTCCACCGAGGACATGCAGGTCCTTGGACTCCTCCACCGGCAGAACATAACAACACGACGGCTGGAGGAGGAGCGCCTCATCTTCCGCCTGGGAACCCTCCAACCACAAGGTATGAATTCAGATTTCTCCAGTTTCCTCATTTCCCCTCCCCCCACCTTGTCTCAGTCGGTTCCCTCAACTCAGCACCGCCCTCCTAACCTGCAATCTTCTTCCTGATCTCTCCGCCCCCACCCCACTCCGGCCTATCACCCTCACCTTGACCTCCTTCCACCTATCCCACCTCCATCGCCCCTCCCCCAAGTCCCTCCTCCTTACCTTTTATCTTAGCCTGCTTGGCTACTCTCTCTCATTCCTGATGAAGGGCTTATGCTCGAAACGTCGAATTCCCTATTCCTGAGATGCTGCCTAACCTGCTGTGCTTTAACCAGCAACACATTTTCAGCTGTGATCTCCAGCATCCGCAGACCTCATTTTTTACTCCACAAGAATGACCTTTCTTTGTTTGTCCATAACAATCATTCACTTCCCACATATTTATCAAACCATATGGAATAAAGCTCAGCACTTCATAACCCAACAATTATTCCTCCCGTATCTCTTCACCATAAAGTATTATTACAATTAACATTAATGGTAATCCTTTCGTCCATAAGTTGTCACACAGAATTTAAATTATAATGAGCCCCCAGTGCCTCAGATGCCTCAGAGCAGAGTAACTAAACTATATGGCTCAACAATTAAACCACAATTATCTCTTTATGGGAACTTTTGTGCATTTGGTTGCCAATTTGGGACAGCACAGTGGCTAAGTGGTTAGCACTGCTGCTCACATTATCAGGGACTTGGGTTCAATTTCACCCTCAGGCGACTACCTGTGCAGAGTTTGCACATTCATCCTGTGTCTGTGTGGGTTTTCTCCAGGTGCTCCGGTTTCCTCCCACAGTCCAAAGGTATGCAATTTAGATGGATTGGCCATGCCAAATTGCCCCATTGTGTCCAGGGATGTGTGGGTTAGGTGGATTTGCAATGGTAAATGTAAGGGTTATATGGATAGGGTAGTGGAGTGGGTCTGTGTGGGATGCTCTTCAAAGGGTTGGTGTGGACTCAATGTGCCAAACGGTCTGCTTCCACCCTGTAGGGATTCTATGATTACACTTACAAAAGTGACTTAACCAAAGACTTCATTGGTTGTGAGCACTTTTAGAACATGCTAAACTTGTCTCTGTCTAAATGCAAATCTTCATTTTATCCAGGCCAGAAGTCTTTGTTTTCATCCACAGGTTATTTTAAAATGACTGATCTGAGCAAAATGTAGTGGCAGACAATTGCAATTAGCTTTAGAATAGGAAACCTAAGCCCCAAAGACTAAAATATCAATTTTCACTTTCTTGAAAAGGCAGAAAAATTTAAGAACAGGCTCATCATGTGATCATTGAAGATACAAAAAACAAATTTAAGATACATTGAGTACTTTTATCAGGGAAGGCTTTGTAAAGCGTTCACATTGATATCACAATAACAACTGTTATAAATTATCCAGTAAATTATATTTATGTATTAGTACTAATTTTATACTGCAAACAAAAGCAGCTGAAAGATTTATAAATCTATATGAAGATTTAGGCACATAGAAAACTTACTTTCAGTAAACTGAAAGGCATGAATTCTTCATTCTTGAAAATAATTGAGTGTATAGTTATCTTTCACAGAATCACAACAGTATGAAAACAGGCCATTCGGCCCAACAAGTCCACATCAACTCTCCAAAGAGCATTCCACCCAGACCCACCTTCTACGGAACTCTACATTCCCCATGCTAATGCATCTAGCCTATATGTCCCTGAATACTACAGGCAATTGGGCAGGGTCAATCCACCTAACTTGCACACCTTGGGACAATGGGAGGACACTGGAGCACCTGGTGGAAACCCACACAGACATGGACAGGCTCCATATAGATAGTTGCCTGAGGGTGGAATTGAACCCAGGTCCCTGGCACTATGAGGCAGCAGTGCTAACCACTGAGTCACCATAGTGTTCAATGGCAGACAGTAAGGATGTGAGAAGAGAAAGCGCAGTAGGGGAAAGTGTGCAACTCAGGAGGGAAGGGAGAGAATTATAAAGATGGGAGAGAATCAGATGGGTAGGGAGAATGAATCAGATCTGGAGAGAGTGGAAGGGAGAATCAGATGGCAAGGGGAGAGAATCAGATGGGTGAGAGAGAGTCTGTAGAGACTGGAGAGAATTGGAGTGAATAGAGGGAGAAGATTGAAAAAGACAGGAAGACCAATGGAGAGAGAAAGGACTGAGGGAAGATCAAGGAGGAGAGACAAAACTGGAGGAGAGGGCAGGGAAATGGAGGGAAATAGAGAATTGGAAGAAGGATGGGAGGTGAGGAGAGAGACTCTCATGGGTCCCAATCCAAATCCAATATTGCTCTCCCTTATCTCAATCTCCGTTTCATTTGGAGTCATGTGTCCCAGAACTGTTTGAATGTATCCCTGCAATTTAAAGTAGTGCACAGTCCACATGCACTTATGCCAGTAAATGCAGCCTAAATATTGGCTAGGGGATCGTAGATAACTCCTCTCTTTTTCATGAAGTACCATGGGATCTTTTAAGTGTATCTGAGAGTATGGATAGAGTCTTGATTTAATGTCTCATCAGAGATATGGCGCCTATAACTGTGCAATACATGCTCAGTATTACAACAAATGTTAACCTAGACTTGCTTGCATGAAGTGAATCTTGGAACATAAAACCTTTTGTCCAGCAAAGAGTGTGCTATCAAAACAATTACTGCTGACATGATCAGGTTGCTTGAGAAACAATTATTAAAAGTTTGTTTAGCACTAACCTTCGCTTTGCTTCTTCATACTGCAGGCTTAGTCTCACCTTCTCAGCCAGTTTAGCATTATTGCTGGAAAAAAATCTCCTGAAATACTTATCTCACGTTATTCATATGCTAACTTTGTTATTAGAATATAACCATCCGAAATATACTTAACAGATATGAGAAGATAAAATCTCAATTTTTTGATATTTTTTACAAAAATATTTGCACTTTTGTAACCCACGTGCATTTGTTGTGAAAACCATTAACGTCATTGGAGTTGAACCATGTGTAAGGACTCACTTTAATAGCATTCATTACCAAATCATCTTGTCTGTGATCCTTCAAAGTCCTTAGGTATAGCTGTATCAATCAAACTGTGTTCGTGAGTCTTCACCTGAAGCTCATACAATTGGAAAAAATCCTTATTCTCCTTTGTGTAATTCAAAAGACACACTTAGCTCCATAGCAATTTTTATAGAAAGAACAGAGGTAATTATGTCTTAAATAAATGTATGGCAAAATGATCAATCGATGATAAAAGTTATAAGTAGTGTATCGAGATCAAGTCAGAAATATGATGAACCTGATTAAAAGCATGCATTGTCGATCTATTTTAGAAATAAATGTTCTAAGACTATTCACAGAAATGGTGTAAAAAAAAACAAACAGCATAGACTTATTTTAGTGAATGAGCATCAATAATCAGTGAACACAAAGAAGAAACTCAGGTGTTTACTTGGAGGCTCTCGCAAGTAAATCATCCCAATTTTCCTCTAGCTGTATCTATCAAACTATGCACCCAAGCAATTATTTATACCCAAATACAAAAGCTGTTTAACTGAATGCCTAAGTAGTTTAAGAAAAATGATTTCACCCCACTTACGGTGATTGAAGCTGTTCTTATCAAAGCATAATCATTACAAAAGGTTGAGGAGCAATCTAATATAAAAGTTTAAAGGATGCAATAGAGCTGGTATGGAGAAATTATTTTTCCGATGAAGCAGTCAAGAATAAGGGGATGTGACCTTAAAATTACAGCCAGGCCATTCAGTGGCAAAATCATGAAGTACGTTTCACACAAAGGTTAGCAAAAATCTATTCCAAAAGGGCATGAATGTTGTGACAATTGGAGCTTTTAAGAGGAAGATTGCTAGATTTTTGTTAGATAACAAAAGCACAGCCATGTGCAGCTAAGATGAGTAAATGAATTTGAGAAACACACCAGCAATGATCTGAGTGAATAGTTGAGCAGAGTTGAGATGTTGAATGACACATTCTGGTTCCTATATTGCTTATAAGACAAAAGAAGGCAGATTTATCAATTGAAAATAATGCTCTTATGCAGTACCATCCATTGAGTGTATACAGCTGAAAGCTCCACAAGCTGACATGTGAACATTAAAGGTGCATTCAGCAGGGTTTTCCAAGGTTATTCAGAATAATGAATTTGCAAGCTATTTAAAATATCTTATAATGCCTCATTTCTTCACAGCGTGTCACTTCTTGTACTTGGAATACTTAGAAGCCACCTCATTAGAGTCTTGGGTCTTTGCTGCATATGCTGAACAGCTCTTGCACAGAGACTGCCAGCAAAGTTCATGTCTGCAATGTCTGCTTTCCTGATCTAGATCAAATCAAGCAGTAAATAGAAACTGGATAGACTGGATTATTCTCACACAAAATGTGAGATAATGATATTGCTAAAACTATTAAAAGTTATCGCACGGTGTTAGATTTTTGCATTAATATTTTCAACCTCAGTTGCATTCACACTTCGAACATCAAAAATGAATATTATGCATCTTTCTTCAGGTTTCTGAGTTTCACCAGACAGTGACAGCCAATGATAATAACCTCAAGTGGATTAGAAATTAATTGCAAGAAAAATGTTGCACTATTATAATTCTCTCCTCCCTTTATCACATCTATTAGCAAAACTCCACAGCCCCATGAGTGTTTCATACAAATCTCTTTCCGCAGCTCTGTCTGGAGGTCATATGTCCAGGTTCTTCTATCAGCTTGGTGTCAAATCATTGTCAAAAATAAATTACTGGTGCATTCAATTTTTTTTCTGCTTTTAGCCTTGTGCCTTGGCATGGATGATGATTTGCAGTAAGCCTCTGGGAGACAAGGAATCCAGGTAACTATTAAAGACTTTTTAAAGGAGTTTGCAGAAGAATAGAAACTTGCTGAGACTGTTTTGTACAATTGTACAGCAGCCATTCCTTCACCATTGTTCAAGGTTGAGAATTTTTATAATAACGTTGTAGATAATAACATTGTACCATGACACATGAGCATGATCATGTTATTAGTCTCATGACATAATCTAAGAGATAGTAACAATTTTTAATCTTCTGTCTGAATAATTATAATCAAAAAGGTACATTTGTTAAACACATGCTTTAGAAGCTGTGTCCAATGTGCAAGGCACATTTTTCTTTTAGCAATGTGATATGGTCAAAAAAGCTTGCAAACTGTTCATTCATCATGAACATAGCTTTTCCTATCCAAAAATGGGTTCACAGATATATTTTAAAGCAGTTAGTGATCATTAAAGACCCATTCAACATGAGAACACTGACTGTTGTTGGGTAGTGGGCAACCAGAAAGCATTTAACCAAAGTTACCCAAGATGCTGTAAATGTCCTGAATCCCAGGTTATATATAGTGAATTCCCAGGTAGTAAGCACAATATGAAATAATGTAAATTAATACTTCTTTCTACTTTTGGAAATTTTTACAAAACTTTCATTTCTTTCCCATTTCTAAACAACACCCTTGCTGATCCGTCCTCAAAATGGTCTATTAATTTCACATTCAGTTTTCATCTGCAAAAAATGTTCAGTCATCATTTTTCATGTGTTTTAATTGGAATTTGTACATCTAAAACTATCAGGCTGAACAATGGAAACAACTGTGATGCTGAAAAGATACTTGAGATTGTGTTTAGCTCTCCATTTTAGTGTAGCAAACAGTTCTAACAGAACACAGGGCATGTGGTGTTTGTGTTATTTTTGCTCACACACAAATATTGCACATTCTACAGCTGGATCATCAAGCCTTTATATAAGTGGCTCATTAATGCCTTGCAAAATGTTAAAGAATACTTGTTGAAGGTTCATTTCACACAGCTTTTTTTTTGCCATTCCCACCATAACATTACAAGGTATGAAATTGACAAATTAAAGACCACAGACACAATTGCCACTTGGCTAGCAGGCCATAAATAATCACAAGAAAAAATATTTTTAGTCCCATTTACAAATAAAACAATGTACAGTAAAGACTAATTTATAATGGGCTGGCTGGATATTGGTCCAATCATAATTCCATATTCTACTTCCCAGCAAACTTTAATCCTGTCTTATGTCTGTTGGACATTCATGCTGTATATGACATTTGGGATCAAATCCCATTCCTTTATTCCAAAGGGGTAGCCATAATAAGCAAACAATTTATTAAAACAAGAGATTTCTAGCTATTCATGTTCTAAGTATATATAAAATTCTTCAAATTAAGAAATTCAGTTAAATAATTTTAATTTAAACCAAATATGACAGGCAAAATTTAATGCCCTTCTCCATGATATGTTGAGCAAATTCACGATTCCTCAAATATTGATGTAGTCTGTGTCCATTTGCAGCAAGATTTAGACAATATCCAGGTTGGATCCATTAGCGGCAAATAACATTTACATCACATGGTTCAAGAAGGCAGGGATGGGCAATAAATACTGGCCAGCCAGCAATGTCACCATCCCACAAATGAATACTGAAAAAAACACAAACTGCACCAAGCAATAACCTCTCCAATAAGAAAGAATGTAATCATCACACCTTGACAGTGGCTTCAAAATGGCTTTAACATCACTGAATCCTCCACTATCATCATCCTGGGAATTATCATTGACCAGAAACTGAACTGGACCAGCCATATAAATGCTTTAGCTGCATGAGCAGTTTAGAGGGTAGAAATTCTGTAGTGAGGACCTCACCATATGTGTTCCTAAAGCCTGCCACCAACTATCAGGCACAAATCGGTTGTTTGTTGGAATACTCACCAGGTGCTAGCTCCAAAAGCACTCAAGATGCATGACATCATCTCAGACAAAGCAGCTCACTTCATTACCATTCCAATCACCACCTTAACATTCACTCCTTCCACTGGCAATACAGTTGCAATAGTGTGTACCACTTACACGATGCAATGTAAAAAGATCACTGTAGCTCCTTTGAGGGCACTTTCAAAATTTACAATCTCTACCACATAGAAGGATAAGGACAATAGATGAATGGGACCACCACCACCAGTAGGTTCCCTCCAAGCCATGCGCAATCTTGATTTGGTCACTATTGCTAGATCCATATCCAGAATCCCCTTCCTTACATTACCATGGGTGTACCTACTGCTCCCCCATCCCAATGAGGTAAACTAGTTCAAGAAGCCAGTTCACTACCACTTTTCCAAGGACAATTAGGGATGGACAACACAGGGTCACCCAGCCAGTGATATTGAAGTGGGACAATTGAGAGTTGATATCGCTAAAAGTGATAAAAGAAAATACATTAACAGTTTTAGAGTAGCCTCCGCAACCATCAAATTGGCTTCTAGGCAATGCTGCTTCTGAGAGTGCTAATAGCCTTCACTACCTGTGTGAAACATGTTACTCCAGCTGCGCAGAGAAGGAGATATGAGGAGCAGAATGCAGACAGTACTGTTGAGTAACAATAAAAACCTGCAGACCCAAGGCCAAAAAATTTGAAATAGCAGGAAATATCTGCTGAGTATGCGTTGTCCAGCTGTCTGATTAGGTTTTGAAACCTATTGTGTGATGCATGCACTGAAAGTAATTACTGATTAATGTCTATAATGAAACCTTGAAATGAGGCTTGAAAATTAAGAATTATAAAAGGCTGCTGCAGTCTCTATCTTTGAGAAGTTTTCCTTGGGTGATCAAGAGTTTCTCCCTTGTATATGCTAAATTAAAATTCTGCTTGCTTGAACCACACAGACTCTAGAGTGGTCAATTTCCCACAACAATTGATATAGTCAGCAGAATCCTTGCAATCTCAGTGACTAGCACCAGGTCAAATATTCACATCAAAGGATGGGGATATAGATTCATTATATCACCCATTGGATTGGGAGGCTGTCATTGGAACAAGTAGCCTTTGGGCCAACTGGATTCCAAACCAGAGAATAAATCCTTGAGTGAAGGAACTATAGACAATGCTAGGATTGCAGTTTTGTTCCTTGAACAAACAAATATGTATAATTACTGTCAGAGTAAGCCCCAAAACAAGTCAATGAAAGGTCAAAGGGTGAAATGGAAAGAATCCCACTTCCCGCAGAGAATAACAACAATTGTCGGTAATGTAGAAGGAGATTCTTACACCTCACTGGGGTGGCACATGGAAATCAGGCTCCACTATTCCCAGAGCCTTCACAGAAGTTAAAAACTTTCTAAAAGTACATAAAATTTCCAAATTTATTAATCTCTTAGCCCCAGGTTGACAGAAAGCACAAACCAGGTTTCTGCACTTGAAAACAAACTATTCATTACATATAAATAGTTTTAAACTACAGATAAACATAACAAGTTTTGACAAGATTTGTAGCTCAGGTTGAGGTTCTGGATGTTTGCTCGCTGAGCTGGAAGGTTCATTTCCAGGTGTTTCACCACCCTACTAGGTAATATCTTCAGTGGGCCTCAGGCGAAGCAGTGTACATTCTTCCTGCTTTCTATTTATATGTTTGGGTTTCTTTAGGTGGTGATGTCATTTCCTGTGGTGATGTTATTTCTTGTTCTTTTTCTCATGGGGTGGTAGATGGGGTCTAATTCGATGTGTTCACCTTCAACAACAAAACACACAGACAAACCAACAGAATACCCATGGGATCTCCGATATCAAGGTTCTCAGCAGTGGCAGTAATGCAGAGACTTGAACAAATAGCTCTGCCAACCATCCAACCCAAGCTTTGGGTCTACTACATGGATGACACCTTTGTCATCACTAAATGAAACAAATTAAAGGAAACCTTCAAGACCATCAATAAAACCCTTATTGGTATAAAATTCACTAGAGAGGAGGAAAACAACAACAAACTGCCATTCCTAGATGTCACAGAGTGAACAGAAAATGGGCAACTTCAACCCAGTGTCTGCAAGAAAACAACACACACAGACCAAGTATTGAACTACAGAAACAATCATCCCAACATCCACAAATGAAGCTGCATCTGAACATTATTTCAACAAGCCAACATGCACTGCAGCACAAAGGAACTACGCAGAGCAGAGGAAAATCACCTATACCATGTATTCAAAAAGAATGGGTACCCAATGAACACAGTCTGCTGATTTCTCAGCAACAAGCAGACAAAATACTTCGAGAAACCCTAGCCACTCTTCCCTACATCAAAGACATATCAGAAATGACTGCCAGACTACTCAGACCCCTTGGCATCATGGTAGCCCACAAACCCACCAACACACTAAAACAGCAGCTAATGAACTTGAAACACCCTATACAGACAACAAGCAAAATTAGTCTTGTTTACAAAATACCATACAAAGAACTGTAACAAACACTACATTGGACAAACAGGCAGAAAACTAGACATCAGGATACATGACCAGCAACTAGCCACAAAACGACATGACCCTCTCTCATTAGCATCCTTACAGACAGATAAGGAGGAACACCACTTTGACTGGGACAACACATTCATCTTAGGACACGCCAAACAGAGACAATCACAAGAATTCCTAGAAGCATGGCTTTCCAACTAGATCTCTATCAACAAACGCGTCAAGTTAGACCCCATCTACCACACCCTGAGAAAAAGAACCAGAAATGACGTCATCAAGGAAATGACATCACCACAGTAACTGACATCATCAACCCAAAGAAACCCAAACATATAAATAGAAAGCAGGAATCTTGCACACTGCTTCGCCTGAGGCCCACTGAAGATATTACTTAGTAGGGTCATGAAACATCTGGAAAGGAACCTCCCAGCTCAGCAAGCAAACCTACATTTAATACAGATAAACAATTATGAACCATTGACATTTAACTCTGATCCACTTATAAATTCCCCTCTGCATATATACACAGACAGAAAAGACATTGTTGAGATGGGCAGAGGGAAAGACTGGAAAGGTATTTAAGTAGTCCTTTTGGTTTCTCAGGGGATGCCGTTCCTTGATTGTACTTCCCTTGATACATTTACTGACTTGCAGAGTATGTAGCATAACTGGTTCATATTGACACAGTCTTTGGCTTACTGGTTAACAGACACCGCTTACAGCAACCGCTGAGGGAAATATAAATTGGCTTTCTTCAGGCTTAAGTGGTTTTTATTGCACAATAAAGAGACAGCTTCTGCTTTTGTTGAAGTGTGATGGGTTCTCCAAAACAATCACACCTCCAAGCTGTTTATCCACCTGGGAGCCAATAGCACAGATGTTGGCAGACAGGAGGCTTTTGACCTTGATAACCGGTCACTAGCCCATAGACCAATCAGCTACTTGTTATGGGCCAAATCTTCATTTGTACACTAGCTCCTGGCTGCAGTGCATCTGCAACCAGACTTACACCATTGCTTGATCAAGTAGCTCTGTAAATAGCACCAAAAATACGTCAGAAAGCATGTTTTTAAAACATGCAACAATCCTCATTTTTAAAACAGTTCTTTCTCAATTTCAGTCTACAATCAAATATACAGAAAAATAAAACTAAAATAAAATTGTCTTTACAGAGTCCATTTCCTGTAAAATAGAACTGATTGGGGACCTGAGGAATCACTCACTGAATTTCCTGTAAACAAAAACAAAACAATTTAGAGCTAAAAGACTAAGGAAAGCAGAGATCCTTTGTGGACCCCAGACAATCCTAAAGAATGAAAGGATAATAGTCCAAAATAAGGAAGAAAAGACAATGGTGGTATTATGTGCATGCCATCTCAACATGTATTATTTTTGCCAGGCATAGATTAAATGGGTAACAGAAGAAAAGAAAACATTGCAATCACAATTCAAGTGTCTGAAAAGGAAGATCATGAGGACAGCCAATTGTCCCCTGGGAAATTCAGGAGATGTTGATTGGGGTCCTTCCCTGTGCTGAAAAATTTGACAAGGTATTACAGGAGTCATAAAATTTAGAAGGGATGTTTTCTGAAAGAGAATTCAAGAATTAAAGGGAAGTAAGGCTGGAAACAAGTATCTGTTGAGATAAGAGGCAGTTAGCTCCTCTGTCAGCAAGATAATGTTTCAGCTGCTTGTTTGTCTTGCTACAAAGAAAAACAATTTGTTCTTCTCACTCCCGCCATGCCATGAGAAATAAAATAGAACATCAGGTTAAAACACTTAGCCAAAAATAAGTTGGAAGGCTCACAGTAAGTTTACGATGCTGTCAGAAAGAGAAAAAAGAAACTAATGTATCACTCAAACATTTTATTTAAAAGAGTACAAATCTTTTTGATTTTAATGTGATTTCTTGGCTGCCTGCATCAATGAACTCACTGTTATTTAATTGAGATATGGTGTTGCATGTTGTTTTATAGTATTTCCAGTTTGTTTACTGTTGTTTAATATAGAGCATACATATATTATGATTGAGATTTTAACCATGTTTTTCTCCCAGAGCTGACGATCTGGGGACATAATTGTCTATGGTGCGTAAAAATATGAAAATGTGGATGTTGATGTGAGGGTGTTGTGTTCTGCCTTTTTGGGGGGCCGTCTATGGCAGTGAAAGACTGTTTCAAAATATTTTCACTGCAAACAAGTTACATTTTCTTTTTGTAATTCTTTAATTTTTAATTACAGTCAGGAAAGCCAGTTGGAGAAATAAGAACGGTGACAAATTACATAATTTATTTATTAAAATTATGCTACCCTATTCTATATTTAGTCGAAGATTTTAAAAAAATCAAAATTTTAAGGTTCGGGTTATTAAGTTGAAGTGCAAAATTTGGAATTTCAATTTTGAACCAAGGTGCACATCGAAATCTTTACTTTAACTTATAGGTGAACTTAAACTTTGTGAAAAGGTTTGCTCATATTCAACATTTCTTATGCATTTATACTTTGGAAAACATGATAACTTGGCATTTTGAAACATTGAAAATGTAATTAAGAAACTGTCTGAGGAAACACTCAAGCTCAAGTAAGTAGATATTGAAGAGATTGAGAACAAAGTCTAATGGGAGATTCAGGTCATCCTTTGTTCTAAAACATCAAAGCACATGACTACATCTTTGTCCTTCTTCATAAAAAAAGGCAGCAAACTCATTACACAGAAAACTTTTGTCCTGATCTTTTTAAACTCAGAGAGTTAGCTTTTTCTGTTAATAGTATTTTACACTTTTACAGTTTATTTATAAGTTGGGCATTATAAAATTTTACCTTTCTGATTTATGAGGTATGCCATTATTATTCCCTGAAACAAAGTGCTTGAGAACAGAAGGTCTGACTTTGCCAATTAAATAATGACAATCAGACATTTAAAAACCATTAAGCCTGAGCATAAGAATGAACAAATTCAATTAAGTTCATACAAGTTGACATTCTAAATATTTAAGAGAAACAGTTACTTAAGTTCAAAGAGATTCTAGGAAAACATAAAAGACATGCATACAGAGCCAGGTGGGCTACATGCATATCAAAAGAAAAAGTCTCTTGAAGAGAAATAAATTAAGTATTGGATGGAACGCACTAGCCCAAAAACCCTGTCAGTTTGGCCCTTAATTCAAGGGGTTTGGAGTATAAGAGTATGGAAGTCTCACTGCAACTCTACAAGGTGCTGGTGAGACCACAACTGGAGTACTGTGAGCAGTTTTGGTCCACTAATGGAAGTAAAAGGTATAATTTCATTGGAGGCAGTTCAGAGAAGGCTCACTAGGATGATCCTGAAGATGGAGGGATTGTCCTGTGAGCAAAAGCTAAATATAAAGTAATCTCATTGAAAAGTATTGAAATCTGAAAAGGCTTGACAGAGTCAATACGGCGGCACAGTGGCTCAGAAGTTAGCGCTGCTGCCTTACAGCACCAGGGACCTGGTTTGATTCCCGCTTCAGGGGTGTCTGTGTGGAGTTTGCACATTCTCCTCATGTCGGCGTGGGTTTGGTCCGGGTGCTTTGGTTTCCTCCCACAATCCAAAAGATGTGCAGATCAGGTGAATTGGCCATGCTAAATTGCCCATAGTGTTAGGTGCATCAATTAGGGGTAAGAGAATCGGTCTGGGCGGGTTACTCTTCAGAGGGTCGTGTGGACTTGTTGGGCTGAAGGGCCTGTTTCCATACTGGAGGGAATCTAATTTAAATACTGAGAAGCTAGAATCTTAGAGGTCTATAGCATGAAAACAGGCTCACTTGCCCATGCCACCTAATTTTCACAATTTAAACTAGTCTCATTTGCCTGCATTTGATCCATATCCCTCCATATCTATTCCATCCGTGACCTGTCTAAATGTTTCTTAAATTATGCAACTGTACTCATTTTCACCATCACCTCTGGCAGCCCATTGCACTCACCACCTCTGTGTGAAACAGTTCCCCTCTGAACATTTTTGTATCTCTCCCCTCACATCTTAAACTTATGCCCTAGAATTTTAGACTCCCCTACCATTGGGAAAGGCTATTGGCTATCTTCCTTATTTTTGACTTTCATTATTTTATATACCTCTATATCATCACTCCTCAGTCTCCTATGTTCCAGTGAAAGGAATCCCAGTCTATTAAACCTCTCCTTACAACACAAACCTTCCAGTTCAATAGCATCCCAATAAATGTTTTCTGCACTCTTTCTAGTTTAATAACATCCTTTCTATAGTAGAGTGAGCAGCATTGCATACAGTACTCCAAATTTGGCCTTACCAACATCTTGTACAGCTGCAAAAACACGTCTCATCTCTTTTACTCAATGCTCTGACCAATGAAAGCTTGCATGCCAAAACCTTCTTCACCATCCTGTGACTCCATTTTCAAGGACCTATGAACCTGTACCCCTAGATCTCTTTGTTCTACAAAGTTCAAGAGCCTTACCATTGACTGTGTAAATCCTGCCCTGGTTTACCAAAATGCAACACCTTGTATTTATTGAAATTAAACTCCATCTGCCATTGTTCAGCCCAATGGACCAGTTAACTCTCTTCATTGTCTGCTGTACCCCTGATTGTGATGTTATCTGCATAGTCCTAAATTCTCACCCAAATCATTTATGTAAATGATGAATAACAATGGACCCAGCACTGATCCCTATGGAAAACCATTAGTCACAGGCCTCCAGTCTGAAAAACCACCCTCTACTACCACCATCCTCTGTCTTCTACCATCAAGCCAATTTTGTATTCATTTGGATAGCTATATCTGATACTGTGAGATTTAACCTTACTCAACAACCTACTATGCAGTATCTTGTCAAAGACCTTGCTAAAGTCCATGTAAATAACGTCTACCACACTGTCCCCATCTACATTCTTGGACATTCCTTCAAAAACCTCAATCAAATTTATGAGACTCAATTTCTCATACACAAAGTCATGTTGACTATCCCAAATGGGCTCATGCCTCACTAAATGCGTGTAGATCTTCTCTCTCAGAATCCCTTTTAATAATTTACCCACCATGGAGGTAGGGTTCACTGGTCTGTTGTTCCCAGACATTTCCCTGCAGCTTTTCTTAAATAATGACACAACATTAGCCACCCTCGAATCTTTGGGCACTTCTCCGTGGCTGTTGATGATACAAATAGCTCTGCTACAGGCCTACAACTTCCTCCCCAGCCTCCCACAATATCCTGGGATACACTTCATCAGATCTTGGAGATTTATCCACCTTAATATGTTTTAAGACTTCTATCACCTCCCCTTATGTAATGTAGACACTCAAGATATCACTACTTTTTTCCCCAAATTCCCTAGCATCCTTACCTTTCCCAGCTGTAAATACTGATGTGAAATATTCATTTAGAATCTCATCCATTTCTAGTGGCTCCCCAAGTAGATCACCTTGTTGCTCTTTAAGAGCCCCTATACTCTCCCTAGTTACTCTTTTGCGCTTCATGTACTTGTAGAATCTCTTTGGATTCTCCTTTACCTTCTCTGCCAATCAGGAGGTCTAAAAAGATCTTATGTCTCCTTTTAGACCTCCTGATTTCTCTCTTAAGTGGACTCTGACAGCCTCTATAATCCTTAAGGAATTCACTTAATCCCAGCTGCCTGTGCATGTCATATGCCTCCTTCTTTTTGTTTAATTCACCTCTTGGGAGAATCTAGGACCAGAGGGCATAGTTCAGAATAAAGTGGCGCCAATTTCAGAATGAAGTGAGAAGGATCTTTTTTCTTGTAGAGGGTTGTGAATCTTTGTAACTCCTTGCCACAGTGAGCTGTGGGGGCAAAGTCCTTGTGAATATTTAAGGGTCAGATAGATAAATACTTGATCATTAGAGGAATTAAGCGTGATGGAGAAGCCACAGGAATTTTGATGTAAGGAATGCCTGATCAGCTATGATCCTACCCTATAAGAAGAAGCACGCTTTAGAGTTTGAAAAGCCTACTCCTGTTTCTATTTCTTATGTCTTATTTAAAATTTGGGACAATTTTGAAATTCAAGAAGTGCAGCATTACATAGTGGATTAATTTTAAAGGAAAAAATAAAATGTAATCTAAAAAAAACAAGCAAGCACAAACAAAGATTTTTTTTAATGTTATTGTATTAATATCCAATTGGACTGTCAACAAAATTTCACGGGCTCATGAATGAACAAGGATCATCATTAGTGGGATGTGCAAATCTGGATTTGAGGAAAGTTGTCAAATAAAGGATACTCGACTAGGACATGTTGTTGAAATTGCTCCCAAAAACTAAGGATAGTTATTTATGTGTATGAGGACAGAGGACAGAGGTTAGGAATTAAACTGCTCACATAGCATCACTTAAGAAGCAAAATGTTTCATGATGGCAAAGGAATTCTGAACATACTTCTAAACAAATTGAAATTTTAAGTATAACGTTGTTTTAAAAAAAATATGCAACCAAAGGATGACTGCATATGTAAGGTCAATAGATGTTTGGAGACAGGGATCCTGGAATGTCTCATCTGATGAGATGCCAAGAAAATTCAAACAAAAGGGAGTTAAAAGGGAGAAATGCATTACAAACTAAATGTAATCTCCTCGGAATTATCTCAGACTGTGAACTTGATGGAAGGAACAGCGGCAGTCTGAGTGAAATACTTTTAAACAATCTTCCCCGTTCAAGCAAACAAAAGAACAGTGGTTAAAAGCTAGTTCAACCTTCATCTGCATATGCTAGTGAAAGAAGATATGCTAATGAGCTGAGGTACTCATGCAGTTACCTGGATTTGAAAGTTCACAATCAAAGAACCACACGCAACCACCCTTATGTTGCGGGTAGAAGGAGTTTCCTGCTCTGTGTGCTAGAAACCAGTTAGCCAGCAAATCTATCGAAAGAAAACAGGATGAAAAGCCTTCAACTAACCTGCAAAGCCAGCAAACTCAAAATTGACTGCTCAATTGTCAATTCCACAATTCACAAGGAACACAGAGAAATAGATCGGTATACATTTTCATTTTTAGCTTTGAGCATATTTTTCATTTCTAAGCTGTGTGCATGTGTTTTGTATGTTTTTTCTACTTGTGTTTAATAACAAATAAAGTCACTTTTTTAATTCAAGGAAACCTGGTTAAACTGGCTCCTTTTAAAAACATAAATTCATTGGATGTTGGAGCAAGGTAACCATACGGGTTTTTGATTAACCTCATTGCAAACCTCTGATGGGCCAGGTAAATAAATAAGGGGAGCCAATTGATTCATTCTTATCTGGGAGCTTGATAAATTTGCAGTATTACATTTGTAACCATAATAAGTTAGGGAATCTCACTTGGGGTTTGATCGTAAAAATTGGGGGATGTCCAGGATCTAGTAGTAACAAACTGAGGTATCGTGATTATGACTTGAACACATAGACAAAATTAAATAATTAAAATGGTAAATGACACTTTGAAATTAGCTCTTTAAGGAAAAATTGCAAAAGACTTTGAGTTTATCCTGTTGCAGTATAAAGAGGTCTGCACTCAATGCCGACACATGCCTCGCAGACTGAAGGGAAGCTACGTTTAGGGATTTAAAAGTTCTGGTTCTTTGAACAGTAAAAATATTTAGCAAGACCTTGAGACTAGAATTTTGTCCAGAAGCCATAAAATCCCGAATTTTCCAATGTATGACCAGCGTTTTTTGGGTGCAAATTGAGAATAATGAAACAGTTAAAGTATCTGTAGAGAGATTAAAAGTGAAACAGCCAAAATTAGAATATCAAGGAGAAAGGAAGGAAAGGCAATGAATGAATGTGTGAGAGAGAGAGAGAGAAAGAGGAGGAAGAGAGAGAGAATAAATGGAAAAGAAGGAGAAAAAAAAAGAGAAAAGTGAAAAAGCAAGGCAAGGTGAGAAGAAAACAAATGTCAGGAAAAATGGCAAGATAAGGAGCTTGAATTGACAGCTCAAACTGCGAAGCACAAATCCTACTGTTTCCCATAAAAACATCACTGGCTAAGATTTAAGGGAAAAGGTAACTAGATTTCTTCTTTGAATTGGGAATGTGTGAATCTTACCAAATGTTCATCCCAATCTTCAACACAACAGCCCCTTAGCACACCGACCTAATACAGAAAAGGGTAAAGATAGTATGGATTGAGAAATCTGAGATCATTTTTGAAAAGCTGAAGGAGAAAGTGAGGACTGCATATGCTGGAGATCAGAGTCAAGAGTGTGTTGCTGGAAAAGCACAACAGGTCAGGCAGCATCCAAAGAGCAGGAAGAATCGACGTTTTGGGCATATGCCTGAAATTCCTGATGAAGTTTAAGGCCATTTTAAAAAAGAAGCTGGTGCTTGAAGCTCCAAATTTTATCCAAGTGTTTAAAGTCACTATCAATGAGAGTGACATCAGAGTAGTAGCTGTTCTCTTTCAGGAAAGAAAATCCAGAATAATGAGCATAATTAGGCTACATCCCAAAAAACCTCAATTATACATGGTGCTACACAATAGAGAAAGAAATCCTACGTTTACTATTGGCTCTCAAAACATTGCAAAATATGTCCCAAATGGGTAAAGGGGGGGCTACAATCTATACTAGCCATAATATATTAACTTTTCTGGAGAGGTTTAAGAATCAGAAAGCTAGATTACTTCATTGAAATTTGTTCCTGCAACCATACAATTTAAAAACCGCCCACATTGCCAGAAAAACAAGTGTGTTTATAGTCCTAGGAGAACCTGTTTCGAACTGAACAGATATAATTGATGAAGGCTAGAAAATGAATTTGTCTGTGAGGATTTCCATTACTTTATATTTCTTATTTCTTTTGTTTTTTTTCTTTTGTCATGAAAAAAGACTGGATTCCATTTCATTCATCATACAGAGCAAGTGTCAGGATCATAAAGGAACCTCAAGGTAGTTATGGACATATTGAATTTTTAATTATAACACATATTTAGTAACAAATAAGCTCACTGTTTTGTTAACTCAAGAAAAACTGGTTAAATTGATACCTTTTAAAGGCATAAATTCACTTGGGTGTTTGAATGTCTCTAAAAAAGAGGGACCTTCTTTAAATTAACTTTCTGCAACCAACTCCGGAGGCAGGTCAATAAAGAGGAACCAGTTTGTCCACCCTCATTAGGGAGCTCGGTAATTTGGAGGCATCCCTTCTGAAACTATAATAAATTGAAAAACCATGCAGTTTTCTGGTGATAACAGCAAACAGGGTAGTTGACTAACAATAGAAACCTGCAATCCCAAGACAAATAAGTTGGATAGAGCAGAAGACATCTGCTGAGCATGCATTGTCCAGCTGTCTGATTAGGTTATGAATTCCCCCATGTGATGTATGTTCTGAAAGTAATCACTGATTCATTTGTGATGAAACCTTACAGTGAAACTGGGAAACAAAGAATAAAAGAAGCAGTTACAGGGTCTAGATTTTTGAAATATTTTCCTCAGGCAACCAAAAGCTCCTCCCTAGTATCCAAAGATTTCAGCTTGTTGAACCTCACAGGCTATGGAGTGATTGTTTTCCCCACAAAGGAGGCCCACATCATGTTCATCACCAGGCAGACAAATCCATGCAGATTATTTCTTCATGATTTGGAGATGCCGGTTTTGACTGGGGTGTACAAAGTTAAAAATCACAAGATACCAGGTTATAGTCCAACAGGTTTAATTGGAAGCACACTAGCTTTCGGAGCAACGGTCCTTCATCAGGTAGTTGTCAGGTGGTTATTTCTTCAGTTCAGTTCTCCACTGGAGTCAGGTAAGGGAAGGTTGTAGAACTCAAATATCCTCAACCAGCGATTAAACCTCTATCTCTGCTTCCAATTTGATCCATTCCAGCATTCCAGCTATGCAGAGAGTCTTCTATATGCGCATTGCAGTCCAGAACTATGATTAGCAAAGACAGATGTTGCTATTTTAGTTCCTTCACATGGCTGACTAAGAATCTCTATTACTGCTACTGCCTGCTATTGATGTATGTTAGAAGGTTTTAAGAATTGATACTTAACCTATTTGGTTGCATTTTGAATGTACTATCTTTGGCCATGAAGTCCTGAAGTAGGACCTGAGCCTGGAGATCCTAGCTCAGAAGTAGGGGCACTAGTACTTCAACACAAGATCTCCCCTCTATAGACTTATGAAACTTTAATCAATACAGGATATTTTTTAAATGACAGGCAATTACACTAAAAGCCAGAAGAAATAATGCAACAACTAATCTATAAGTACTTTATAATAATTTTATATAGCACTGGCAGAGATTCTTCATGCTACTTAACATTTTGGTGAGCTGTGTTGTTTTAAAATGGTAACACTGGCATCAAATCAGTGTTGCACACATCATAATCTGCCCGGTTTGACAGCTGTGCATCCAAATCCTTTTACCAAGATGGCAGTGGCTACATCCCCCAGCAAAAGTGTTCCTGTGTCTCCGAAATTATTTTCAAAAGTTAGAAGGCTGTGTAGAGCCTAAAAACAGAAGTCGTGCAGCCCAATTTAACCTCCATAATATTTGGCATTTTTAAGAATAGTTTGCAACTTTGAATCCACAAGTGCTAGTGCTAAAAAGTCAACAGTGCTTAAATCTCACTAATTTACATTATAAGTATTAAATTTACTACAATGGGAAATTATGACACAAAAAATTGTAAATCGTGTACTGACATTTGTGTCATCCATTACATAATAATGCTAAGAAAATCAGTGAGGGATCTGAGCTGTTTATTCATGTACAGGTCAGTCATAGAATATGCTGCCATTGTTTTTCTAACTTCTGTCTTTGAAACAGAGATGGAAATTTTAATGACATCCAGAAAGTGAAATTACCTCTTGCTCATGATTGGAGTGTAAGCATTTTTCAATGGTGTATTATTGCTACCTTATTTGTAACCATTTTAATTAGCTGTTTTCACCTCTAACTCCATTGTAGATATATAGAACAAAAACATGATCTGCTGTCGCAAAGAGAATGGAGTTAGAGCGCAGAACAAGGTGAGGCATCACACAAAGCTGTAGAGGCTGATTACAATAACCTCAGTCAATGGAGGTTGTAGTTTTCTGAAGTTCTAAGATGGAGTAGCATTTCACAATCATTCTGCAATGGTCTCCATGGCAACTAGATAGCATTGCAATCAAACATATGGTCAGTTGAAGAGATAGAGGTTAAGGAGAAGCAGCTCACTGATCAGGGACAAGAAATATATTTTTATACTGTATAATTTGAGTAGATTCTGATACCAAATACTTACTTTCAGTTTCAATCAAACTATCCTACCTTGCCCTGCAAAAGATTTAGGAAATTATCCTTGAACCTCAATTTGGTTTATCCAAGTTTCAGCAAGATTCAGATCATGCAATGTGACTTTTCTCTGTCGTCTAAGCCCAATTTTGCCGAATAAATTTCCAGAAGAATTGTCTTGAAGCTTGGTGCTTTATTGTGAGACAGAGGCGAAAGAACATTAAGTGATGAATTCTGTTGTACTTTTCACCTATTAAGTACAGAAATACCAAATATTTACAATATGAAGCTTGTTCTCAGCAAAATGTCATTAATATGCACCTGCATGGAATTATTTTAAGCACCTGTTAAGAGTGACATCCTATTACTCCCAAAAAGTAAATTATGTAAATATTGGAAAGAACAATAGAAAAGATAATTGCACCATTTTCATTCAATCTTTTGCTTCCTGTTATTGATCATCACTCAAATGTAGTGATTTATGGATTTATGGTCAGAAAAAGAAAGAACCTAACAAGCAATTCTGTAGGACCAAGTGAATAACAGATACTATTCAGAATTTGAAATGATATTTATAATAGAAATATGTTTTTATCTGTGATGATATATCACCAGCTTGAAGACTGAGTAGCAAATTCTTGAGTCATAATTACATCAAATGTAAAATAGGAATGAGAAAAAGAATCAAATTATATTTGATTAAATCCTAATTAACCTTGTAATGAGACTGGTTTCATTATTTCAGTGTATTTCTTGAATGTAGACAATTATTTATATCTATTTGTAAAACACCTCTCATATCTTTTGCTGCTGACTTTTGAAATTTCAGCTGAAGACATTGTTATGACCAGGTGATAAGGAGTAAGTGTCTTTTTTCTTTTTGCATGCCTTGCTTGAAAGCAATTGATTTTTGAATTTAGCAGGAGGATGGTAGATTGCCAAGTCAATATGTACTTGTCTGTGTGTAGCCTGTATAAACAAATTAGGCAGATAAGATTCTTGAGTTAAACTCGCTAAAACCCATTCAGGTAAAATTATTTTTAAATGTCAAAAATGTTCTTACTTCTTACTAATGTACATAAACACATACACTCCCTAAGCAATCAAAAGTGAAATACAACTGAATTGTTAAGACTCAAGATGTAGGACAGGAAAATATTGTGGCTGTAAGAGCTGCTCCTTTTTTGAAGTATTTTCAGTGTTGAAGGTGATTTCCTCAAACTCTCGAAACATAATTACTGTTTTATGAGCTGTTGCATTGTTTGGAACATTGTAAAAAAAGAGATCAAAACACCAGCACTTTAAAAAGGAGGAAGAGAAACAAAAGCAGGACCATGTGGCAAGTGAAACAAATGTAATAAACAGAAATAAACCTGCACAGCTGTCTGACCCAGAAGTGAACTTTCACTGCTGACTATTTCCACTGTTTGGTTTCAAGTATCTCTGGACATCAGTTCATCAAAGAAAAATAAACAGTGAAATTCAGAGCTGACCTTATAGAATCTTGTGTGGGGAAGCTCACAGCAGAGAAGCAGCTAAGTGGCTAGTTTTTAAAGTATGACCTTCTAATTTTTTTTTTGTAAATCTACAATAGTGAGTAGAGTGGGTTATTTTTTGATTATATATTTTTATTGAGATCTGTCTTTTGATTAAAGTTTAAAAATATAACATAAGGACTAAGTTAGCCTGGAGCAATAGATTAGGCTATTTTCTGCATCTGTAGATTGTTAAGGTACAAAACTAGCCTTTAGTAGAGTGATGTGCTCTTTCCTATTTTTATGCTCAATTCCCTCTGAACTTGAATGCCAGATTTTTAGTGATTTATATGTGAGAACTCCCAAATTTCACTGTCCTGCAGATTTCAGTAGTCTTTCTCTATTTAAATAATAGTCAGCTTCTCTATTCTTCCTGTCAAAGTGCATATCCTCGCATTTTACCACAGTGCATTTCACCTGTAAAGCTTTTGCCAACTCACATAACCTGTCTATCTCTGTCTGTAAAATCATTATGATAGCCTCACCGCTAGTCTTCCCAGGTATCTGGATGTCATTCATCAATGTGGCAAAGTTAATTCACTTCTATTATCCAAGTTATTATATATATTGTAAATAATTGTGACTCTGATTCTAGTGGCACTCCAATAAAGTTACAGGTTGCCATCCTGAAAATGTTCTCTTTATCCCAACCCTGTCTTCTATTCAGCAGGCAATACCAATCCATGCTAATACACTACCCCAACACCATGGTATCTTATTTTAATGAGCAGCTCAACCAAAAGATATTACAGCTCCTGGTTTCCCTTCATCTAGCCTGCTAGTGATAAAAAGTACTGAAATAAATTTGACAAGCATGATTTCCTCATCATGATGCCATACTGATTCTGTTTGATTTTATTGTGTATTTCCAAATGCTTAACTATTATATGCTTCAAAATAGACCCTAACATTTTCTCAGTAACACATGTTAAATTAAGTGGTCTATGGTTGCCTGTTTTTTTTTGTCATCGTCACTTTATTAAATAACAGACTTTGGAATACATTGGCAATTTCGAGATCTCCTAGGGCTGATCCAAATTCAAAAAGATTTTTGGATGATTGCTACTGTTGCATCCATTATTTCCAGAGTTACTTCCTTTAATGTCCTAGAATGCAACCTTTCAAGTGCAGGGACTTATCAGACTTTAGACTCATCAGTTTCTGTAGTACTTTTCCTCTAGTGAAAGTTATTGCATTTATTTCCTCTCTATTTGTTGTCCTTTCCTTATTTGCATATTGTTGAAATGCTATTAGCATCTTCTACTGTGAAGACTGATGCAAATTATTTAGTCAACTCCTCTGTCATTTCCTGATTCCCCATTATTCTCAAGGGATGTGCATAACCTGTCAGCCATTGCTGTCCTGGATCAATCACTGTCTGGAAATTCAAATCCAGCAGTCACACAGACAAAAGACTGAGTCACATGATGTTTCTGATGTGGTGGTATAATGCAAAGAATATACAATGTCTAACGTAGTTTCTCATCAGACATTGTGTGACAGCCAAAGCTATTGATTTTTGACATCCCAGCTATTAATTTCTGAATGGACGTTATGAAAAGCTATGAATGAGTTATTCCCATTGTCACGGGTACCGTTGTCTTTGTTGCAATTTCCATAGACAGGAAGTGGAATGTGATTTCACAAGAACATATTTCAAGTCAGTGCTCTTTGTTTACTAAAAGAATGTATTATTTTTTAAATGTTTCATAATTTGGTAATCAAGCACAGCACATTGTCCTTGTATTATAGAATGTACCTGTTTTACACTCTAATTGAAATCAGTGACCATATTCAGAGGAACTAGTTAAACTACAATCAACCTATCAACCAAATGTCAAAAGACAGTGATAAACAACTTCCAGCAGTCAAGTAGCATGAGTTATTTGGAACTAGTCAGTCACAAATAGAGTTTAATTAGCCTACAATAACCAGCTGCCATAAACCAAACAGTCGGCAAGTAGATGCCAGTGGGAGAGGGCCCTTATGGTGCAGTGGTAGAATCCTTACCTCTGGGCCAGGATACCAAGATTCATATCCTACTTGCTCCAGCCAGAGGTGTGAGGTAACATTTCCAAACAAGTTGATAAAAAAGTATCTACAGATGCCATCAGAAGCCAATCAAACTACTAACAGCAGCAAACAGATCAGAATGTAATCGGCCACCAGAAGTAAGCCATCCCCAGTTTGCAACAGGTCACCCAGCTGCCACCAATAGACAGTTATCATGAGCCAAAAAAAAACCACAGCAAGGCTGCAGCTAACCAAACTTCCATTAAAAATCTGCAATTAAGAAGAAGCTGGAAGTAAAATGCTTGAGGTTATCAGAGTAGGAGGACTGAAATCAGCAATTGAGCCACTCGGAACAGAGAACTAGTAGGAACAGACGGAGAATCATGATCAGTCAGGAAAAACAATACAAGCATGAGAAAGAGAGAATTGAAGAGCCACTAAGAGACAGAACCCCTTCAGCAAAATGGCACAATCTGCAGTTAAAGAACTGACAGAAGTAAGAGTTCAATCTTATGTAACTCCCCTGCTCCTAATTTCGACCAGTAAAGAGAAAGATAGGATGAAGACTTCAGGCTATTCAGTACTTGTGGATAACCTAACACCACACTCACAAATCTCTTTGAACTTAGAGCAGTGAACACCTATGAAGCCTTCATAGGTATCATCAGCAGTTTTCCAAACAAGGTGAATTTAATTTAATCTACTGCTTGGTTGTTTGTGCTATAAATATTTCATTTATTTTGCTCCATGTTTTCACTGTATGTTTCATGGACACCTATGTGTGCTGTGCTAATATATTTTCCAGTAATTGAAAATATCATCCTGGTGGCTGGCTGCAAAGCCAGTTGGGAAGCTACAGATGACACAGAAGGCATACTAACTAAGCCAGTGATAAACACTGATTAATTTATATGAATTCCAGGAGTCGTCTTTCTGAGGCAATGGCAAATGGCACTCCTGGGGAGCAGGCCAATGGGTTAGTGCAGGTATTGGTATGAGTATCAACCAGTTCTTTCTATATTACTACAGGCTATTCAGTACTTGTGGATATCCCATCACCACACTCACAAATCTCTTTGAACTTAGAACAGTGAACATCTATGAAGCCTTCAAAGCTATCAGCAGCAGTTTTCCAAACAAGGTGAAATTAACCCAGAATGCAGCATGGTGTGTAAACTCCAAAGACTCCATAGAAGCAATGGAAATGTTTTAATAATCGCAGTCTTTCTGTAACAATGACCTGCAAGACTGAGTTTTGCATTGAAAAGATCACTCTGTGTCATGCGTCAATGCAGATGTACAGACGGCCATTTTCAATCCACCTTCCAATGCTATATATGTGGAGCAAAGCACCTTTAACAGATTTGAATGAAGTTGTCCCATTTGATTGGCACCATATCCACAAACATTAACTCCCTCCACCACCAATGCATTGTATTAGCAGCATGTACCATCTACAAGATGCAGTGCAGAAATTCACCCAGACTCCTTAGGCAGCACCTTCCAAGACCTTGACCATTACCATCTGGAAAAATAGTGTCAGCAAAAAAATGGAAAAATGCCATCTACAAGTTTCCCTTCAAGCCACTCACCAACCTGAATTGGAAACATATAACCATTCCTTCACTGCCATGAGGTTAAAAGAATGGAATTGCCTCCCTAATACATCTATACCAAATTGCCTGGACTATTTCAAGCAGGCAATTCACCACCATGTTCTCGATGGCAATTAGAGATGGGCAATAAATGTTGCCCAGCCAGTGAAGTAGACATCCCTTGGATGAATAAAAACTCAAAATGTACTCAACGTTATAACAGTTTTAGCACCACTAAATTATACCTAGCTATTTAAACTAGCTGTTTATTCCAGCAACTGTGCTGGCACAATATTATTACAGTAGGACAAATCAGGGATCAAATGCACAGAGAGTTAATTTTTACATAAATTGAATGCATGTGAATAGAAACGTGCAACAGTCGAGAAAGTTTCTTGTCTTTGAGTTTGTGCAGGGGACAATTTCAAAATTTGAATGATTCAAAACTTAGAAGCATTATTCAATTCCCGTCTCAGGTGACTGACTGTGTGGAGTTTGCACATTCTCCCCATGTCTGCGTGGGTTTCCTCCAGGTGCTCCGGTTTCCTCCCACAGTCACAAAGATGTGCAGGTTAGGTGAATTGGCCATGCTAAATTGCCCGTAGTGTTAGGTGAAGGGGTAAATGTAGGGGTGGGTTGCACTTCAGCTGGTCGGTGTGGACTTGTTGGGCCGAAGGGCCTGTTTCCACGCTGTAAGTAATCTAATCTATTATAAATTGAGGAGGACAGTATAGAATTTCAAAAGGACTTAGACAAGTTGGAGAAGGGGGCAAATGTGATTCAATACAGAGAAGCACAAGGTGATACACTTTGGTAGGAAATACATTGTCAGACAATATAACTTAAGGGCTAAAATATGTAAAGTACAGGAGCAGAGGGATGTGGGCATATATGTTCACTGGTCATTGAAGGCAATAGGACAGTTGGAGAGATAGCATACAGTGTCATGTGCTTTATCAATAGGGACATTGGATACAATAGCAAGGAAATAACACTTGTATAATATCCTTGCTACAACCTCAACTGGAGTACTGTCTACAATTATGGGTGCCACACTAAAGGCTCATTGGAGAGAGTGCAGAAGAGATTAACAAGAATGGTTCCAGGGATGAGAAATTTCAGTTTTGAGGATAGATTATAGAAAATTGGAGAGAAGAAGGTTAGGCAGAAATCTATTGAAGGTTTTCCTAATTATGATTAGTTGGAGAGATTAGATAGGGAGAAATTGTCCTGACTCGTAAAAGGATCAAGAACAATGGAGCACAGATTTACAGTGATTGCAACAAAAACTTTTTTCACACAACAACTGTATTGCCCAGAAGTGCAGTGGAGGTAGACTCAAGATGATTACTTAAATAGAAACAATGTGCAAGGAAATGGGGAAAAGGCTAGATAATGCATAAATTGATAATGATTATTTGGAGATACAGTGCAGAAATGTTGGACTGAATTGTCTCCTTCTGTGCCAAAACACTACTGTGAATCTGTGATAATAATTAAGATTGCCTCTACAATGCTTTGAGACAACATATCTAACAGCTCTGCAGATACAACTTGCAACGATTCCTTCCTCGAAAAAACTCTCTTCCTCCCTCTACAAAACACGAGCATCTACTATAAACCGACTGACTCCCACAGCTACCTAGACTACACCTCCTCCCACCCTGCCCCCTGTAAAAACGCCATCCCATATTCCCAATTCCTTCGTCTCCATCGCATCTGCTCCCAGGAGGACCAGTTCCAATACCATACAGCTCAAATGGCATCCTTCTTCAAGGACCGCAGATTCCCCCCAGACGTGATCGACAATGCCCTCCACCGCATCTCCTCCACTTCCCGCTCCTCCGCCCTTGAGCCCCGCCCCTCCAACCGCCACCAGGACAGAACCCCACTGGTTCTCACCTACCACCCCACCAACCTCCATATACAGCATATCATCCGCCGTCATTTCCGCCACCTCCAAACAGAGCCCACCACCAAGGATATATTTCCCTCCCCTCCCCTATCAGCGTTCCGAAAAGATTACTCCCTCCGTGACTCCCTCGTCAGGTCCACACTCCCCACCAACCCAACCTCCACTCCCAGCAACTTCCCCTGCAACCGCAAGAAATGCAAAACTTGCGCCCACACCTCCTCCCTTACTTCTCTCCAAGGCCGAAAGGGATCCTTCCATACCCGCCACAAATTCACCTGCACCTCCACACACATCATCTATTGCATCCGTTGCACCCGATGTGGCCTCCTCTATACTGGGGAGATAGGCCGCCTACTTGCGGAACGTTTCAGAGAATACCTCTGGGACACCCGGACCAACCAACCCAACCACCCTGTGGCTCAACACTTTAACTCTCCCTCCCACTCCACCAAGGACATGCAGGTCCTTGGACTCCTCCATCACCAGACCATAACAACACGACGGTTGGAGCAAGAGCGCCTCATCTTCCGCCTGAGAACCCTCCAACCACAAGGGATGAATTCAGATTTCTCCAGTTTCCTCATTTCCCCTTCCCCCACCTTGTCTCAGTCGAATCCCTCGAACTCAGCACCGCCTTCTTAACCTGCAATCTTCTTCCTGACCTCTCTGGCCCCACCCCATTCCGGCCTATCACCCTCACCTTGACCTCCTTCCACCTATCACATCTCCATCGCCCCTCCCCCAAGTCCTTCCTCCCTACCTTTTATCTTAGCCTGCTGGACACACTTTCCTCATTCCTGATGAAGGGCTTATGCCCGAAACGTCGAATTTCCTGTTCCTTGGATGCTGCCTGACCTGCTGTGCTTTTCCAGCAACACATTTTCAGCTCTGATCTCCAGCATCTGCAGACCTCACTTTCTCCTCAGATACAACTATTTGCACAGGTCATAATCTTTTTACTCCTGTTGAAAGATTTCATATCAAGAAATTGACACCATTTTGTTGTAGTTTGATGTTATAATCACGTAATTTAAAAATCATTCACGTCACTGTTGTCTATATTTTAGATATTTCAATTAGTTTATGTATTTAATAACACTTCATCCAAATGCTTTTGTCAGTGAGGTGTACAAAGGGCTCCAGAATTTAATTTTCAGTTCAAATTGATGTTATTAACAAAATATTCCTAACTAAAAATACTTGAGTGCTTGTAGAATTCCTACAATATTTACTCTTTATCTTATTATATCTGACTGAGAAAGATATTACCCAGAATGATCCACCTGTTTGAGTTGGGTTGATGGAAATGCATTCTTCTCTAAGTAGGGCTTACTCTCTTCCACAAAGGTGGGTCTCACAGGTCAGAGTGAATCTTCATTCTCTCTCTGTCTCCCCAACAAACCATCCAATATTCTGTAGAACAGTAAATTGTTATGAAGAAAGGTTGGATAAACTGGGTTTTTTTTTTCACCTGAATGCAGGAGGTTGAGGGCTAACTGAATAGAACTTTGTAAGATTGTGAATGGCATGGATAGAGTGGAAAATATGAGACCTTTTCCCAGGGTGGAAGGGTCAATTACCACGGGACACAGGTTGAAGTTGTGAGGGAGCAAGTTTAAAAAAGATGGGTGAGGCAAGTTTTTCTACATACAGTAAGTGGTGGTAAGTGCCTGGAACACTTTGCCAGAGAAGGTGGTGGAAGCTGACACAATAGCAGCATTCAAGTAGTGCTTGGACAAATACAAGAATCGGAAGGGAATAGAGGGATACGGATACTGTAAGTGAAGACAGTTTTAGTATGGAAGACAAAAATGTGGGCCGCAAGCTTGGAGGGCCGAAGGGCCAGTTCTTGTGCTGTATTGTTCCTTGTGCCTAGGCCTAAACAAGACACACTGTAAAACGTTCATTGGTAAAACACAAATCCAATCAGCGGTCATCTTGTGTAATTATAGCAAGACATTTTTGCAAAGGCAAAACTCATAAGGTTGAACCTGGTGAATTAAAATACTCCACAAGGCCGGTATCCCATCATCCTAATCAAGGAACTCATATCCTATAAGTCCACCTGGCCGAACTCATTGCAATCACTGCAGAAAGACGTGTAAAATGTGATCGCAAGAGGCCTAGTCATGCCAATTGTAAATGTTATAGATGTGTATTTTCAAATAAAATAACAGATCCAGATGTTCCATTTGACCAACAATAGCCCTAATCCTTACTCCAATTTCTGTATTCCCCAAAACGGCCAGATTCACCCTCAATAATTCAATACTGTTTGTTCACAACAGTTGTGCATTACCTATTGTATTTCCTACTGCCTATTCTATGATGTGCTGTCCTATCATGTGCAACATTTGCCTTTCAGTAGAATAGCAGTGGGAACTAAGACAGAGTGACTTCATCGTTGCAAAGTCCCTGCTGTACAGCAGTCCCTTTCTTTTTATTAGTTTCTATAAACGTGTTATTTTCACTGCTATTATCTCAACTGTCACACATTTTTCTAATGTTCCTGAATGTTCCTATAACATTTTATGCATATTCCATTAACAAATAATATCTTCCACCATGTCAATGCTGCTACTTTTACGGTGAATACATAACTTACCTCTCTGCCCTTTAGTTTCCCAGTAGGGTCTCCAGTTCATTGACACCATGTTTATTTGTTCAATAATAGTGTGTAGTGCCTGCTGTCTCATTTGTATTTTTACACTCTTTACCTAAAATCAATCCCCATTTTAGTATTGCTAGCAATCTACAGAAACTAGTTGAATAAACACACTGGCTCAGCAAAACTAGAACATTCTCCTCCAGGATTTTCAACATTTCTTGCTGCTTGAATAAGTCTGTAACTAATTTCTAAATATGCAAGGTGTATCACAGGCAGCTACTGTATTTTCTTTCCTATGAATAAAATTGCATTCTCAAGGGTTGCCCATTTGAAAACAACAATGGTCCATGATTTTATTTTATTATAAGTCACACTAAACAGAGGACCATTAGATTGCTCTCCATCAGTAAGTTGTATCTGGAAATGACCCTCAGCAATTTAAAGGCAATGCAAAGACGGAGGTACATATTATTTCCTTTTGGGAGATGACCTGATCAAGTAACGAAAAAAGATTTAATAGGGACGATTTGGAGAAGCAATTTCCTCTGCTGGGAAGATCAGAAATATTGGGGCAAAGCCTTAAAATTAGGCCTCAGTCATTCAGGAGTAAAGGCAAAAAGCACTTTTCCACACAAAGTACAATAGAATTGCCATGAGTGAATAGTCAGCATGGATTGCAAAAAGAAAGTTTTGTTTGGCTAAATTTATTGAAATTGTTTTGAAGAGGTAATGGGAGGAATAGACAGGACAAATGCTGTAGATATAATTTCTCTATTATTTCATACCTTTGAAAAAGCACCATTGATGAATAAGAACATAGAATACAAAGTCGGGGACAAGTTAAACATTTACAGAGACAAATGTAAGGTCTGGCATATTGACAATAAAAATAGTTGTGTTACATGTTCTGTAGAAAATAAGAAACTGAATTGGTAGAAGGGAAAATAGATCTCAAACTACAAATATACAAACCACCAAAAGATGTAACTCAGCTTGACCAGTCATAAACCACAAAACAAATTGAATAGCTGAATATCATTGAAAAGTGAAAAAGCAGTATTGAACTTTGGTTAAATCACACATGGATTATAATGCTGGTTGTCAGAATGTAAAAAGAATGTGCAGTCACTGGAAAGAATGCAAAAAAAAGTTACAAGAAAAGTATCAGAAATTCTGGGATATTTCTTATTAGGAAAGGAGGAACAGGCTGTACATCTTTCCTCTTGAAAATAAAACCTGAAGAGAGGTAGAGTGTAAGCCAAAAACTTATGTCGGATTAGACACAAAGAGAACGCTTGCACTTTTGGAGGAGAAAAGTGTTAGAGAGCATTTGCCGTTCCATTTTATATAGCCACTATCATTTGGGGTTGGCTGAGAGATTGGAGGCCCATTTCAAATGGAAGACTAACAATAATGTAAAAGTAGAAGTCCTAAGAGATGCGATATAATGAGTAGAGCATACATCAAGCTCAGTCCTCCAATTTATTCCAGACATTGAGAAGCTTAACAGAGTACTTACAGAGAGAGTGGAAGGTACTTAGAAAACAGATTAAATTTATCTTTTAACCTTTATTCTTGTGAAGTCTGGGGATATATTTTTGTTTCACATGGCCCAAAACTGTGCTCTAATTTTCTGCTGCCATGTAAAAAAGCCCGATACTCAGGGTTCCCTCCATATTCCTAATCTCTATCAACTAGCAAGCTTCAGTGAATTACAATTTGTCACATATAGCTCAATGTTAACATTCCATCTAAGACACCTCATACCCATTCTATGTCTGCTACTGCAGACCCCTTTCAGCAAGGCTTATGCTCTACTACTCTCACAATTGCATGTAACATCTTCCTTCCCCCAGTCTCATGACTCCTCCTCCCGCCAAAGGGAGGCATGCTACCATGCCTCTGTGCTTACTTTATTCACAAACAGGCCACAAATACAGCCTGGTTCAATTCGTTAGTTGGGTTCCTGTCTAAGTGCACAAAGTGGCCTGGAAGCAGCACTCTAATAAAAGTACACCTCAAAGTGTAGCATTAAAATGCAGAAATGTAGTCTACCTGGTTTGAAAATGTAACTGGTGCAGAGAAGCTGATACATGTCAGGTGCCAGCATCTGTAGACATAGGCATGTGCAGCCACTGTCCATGGACTATGTCCTGAAATATTAGTGCCTGATAATGAAAATGGAGATCCATGGGAGTTTACTGTAATCTCCAGGTACCTCAGGAATTCAGTGTCTGGTTTCTGTCTAATGGGTGAGATTGGAGACTGCATATTATTGAGGCAAAATTAGATACTAGAGAAAGAGACAACTGATGGTGAGTTTACTTGAGGGTCACCATATCTCAGATGAGAAGTGAGGCAGAGAAAGAAGGACCTTCATGGTAACCTCACCCATTGTGGGAATTGAACCCACACTGTTGGCATTACTCTATATTGCAAACCAGCTGTTCAACCAACCAAGCTAACCAAAGAAATACTACGATGGCAGCCTGAGAGCCTCCCTAAACAAATGTATTATCCCACCAATACAGAGGAATCATTTGTCCTGGAATACAAAAACTGAAGAAGCATCTACAAAGGCACCAAGAACTTCGAGCATTACTGAGTGGAGTACATGAGGGCCAAATGCAAACAGTGGAAAGTGCAGGCAGAATCCAGAGCATCCCACCCAGGGCCCTCCTTAAACATTACTTGCCCCACTGATAGTAATAAGGTGATACACAGCAACAATCCATTCACTGCTCACTAATGAGAATCTCATCTTGAAGCAAGTTTGCAGGTGACATCAAAATTGGTGGTGCAGTGGACAGCAATTATCTCAGAGTACAACGGGACCTTGATCAGATGCACCAATGGGCAGAGGAGTGCCAGATGGAGTTTAAGTTGAATAAATGTGACGTGTTGCATTTTGGTAGAGTAAATCTGTGCAGGACATACACATTTAATGGTAGTGTTGGTGAACAAAAAGATATTGAGGTACAGATTCATAGTTCCTTTAAGGTGGAGTCACAGGTAAAGAAGGTAGTAAAGAAGGTATTTGGTACACTTGCCTTTATTGGACAGTGCACTGAACATAACAATTGGCATATCATATTGTGCCTGTACAGGACACTGAGATAATATCTTTTATTGTCATGTGCATTAAAATATTCATTAAGTACAGTGAAAAGTATATACCCTCACCTGTACATAAGTGTAATTCACAGAATAAAATAAAGAAAGTTAATTGAAAGAAGATCCAACTTTTCCTTCCCCACTTCTACAACATACTGCCGGAGTCCCGCTCCAGGAATCCCAGCCACCCCATGCTCCAGAGAATCCCTCCCCCCAGGCTTCCCAGCCCACCCTATGCCACCAAGAGAGTGTGCCTTTCTAGACCACACCAGCCCACGCCATGCCACAGAGAGTGTTCCACCCCAGTCCTAATCCATGCCATGTCACAGAAAGTGTCCCGCTCCAGACTACACCAGCTCACACCATGGCAGGGAGAGAGAGTGTTCCACTCCGGCATACACCAGCTTACACCATGGCAGGGAGAGAGTGTCCCGCTCTGGACTACACCAGCTCACACCATGGCAGGGAGAGAGTGTCCCGCTCTGGACTACACCAGCTCACACCATGGCAGGGAGAGAGTGTCCCGCTCCGGACTACACCAGCTCACGCCATGGCAGGGAGAGAGGGTCCCGCTCTGGGCTACATCATGCCACCGTCAGGTGCCTACTTCACATGGAAATGGGAGTCCCATTCCAGACTCCACAGGCCAGCCAACTATCTCTGCAGCCACCCTTTCTCTGAAAATGCCACCATCTGCCAAAGTGCTCTCTTTATTTGGTACGTTTAAGGGAAAACAAAAGGAAAAAGAGGAAAAAAGAAACATGCAGAATGAAGAGCACAAACGCTGCTTACTCAGCCATCATCTTTATTTGGTTAAGCCACTTTTGGAATATTGCATTCAATTCTGGTCTTCCTGAGATAGGAAAATTTGAAAGAGTGCAAAAAACATTTACAAGGATGTTGCCAGGGTTGAAGGGTTTGAGCAATAAGGAGAGGCTAAATAGACTGTGGGTCCTTTCCTAGGAGCACCAGAGGTTGAGATGAGACCTTGTTCAGGTTTATAAAATCGTGAGGGACATGGATAGGGGAATAGCCCAGGTCTTTTCTCTTGGGTGGGGGAGTCCAATACTAGAGGGAATACATTTAAGGTAAGAGGGGAAAGATTGAAAAGGGACCTAAGGGGCAACTTGTTCACACAGAGGGTAATGCGTGTATGCAATTAACTACCAGAGGAAATGATGGAGGTAGGTATAGTTACGATATTTAAAAGGCTCAAGATGGGTACATGAATAGAAAGTGTTTCGAGGGATATGGGTCAAATGCTGGCAAATGGGACTAGATTAATTTAGGATATCTGGTCGGCATGGGCGAGTGGGACCAAACTATGCTACACAACTCTACAATATTTGGTCAGAAAATGAGACTTTTTGGTCTTGATGTCAAGAAGGGATTCACCTGACAAGTCATCCAATTTCTTGCCATAGTCCACGTCATTCAGGTCCTGTAAAGAATCTGTTTATCATCTCCAGTAATGCAGCAGTTCATTCACATTGGACCAGAAGCCTACATTTTGTGCCAAATCTCTAGATTGAGTCTTGAATCCATACTGTCTTAACCGGAGACAAGAGTATATCACTATAATCATAACCACACTATTATTTTTATGTATGCTGTTTGACCTTTTCAAAATTAAGTCGCTGAATCTTGTGACCATTCTGGTCAGCAATAAAAAGAGATGTGAAAAGCCTATTTTGGTTATGCTGTCTTTAGTGATTTCCAGAAAACTCACAAAAAGATTATTTAAAAGAAGCATTTGTATTCTTTGACTGATTTTTCTTTTAACTTCTTGATTTATTCGGCTTAGAAGGCAGCAATTGATTTATTGATTTAAATACAAGGCTAACATTTTATGATTAATGATTGAAAACTTGTTTGTAAAAATATTGTCTTGACATTGAAACTATTCACTAATGTTACTGAAAGCTCTGACGTTTGATAACTCTAAGTCAGGAATGTGGTTTATTTTCCTTCAAACTCAAAAGGAGTTTAGCACGCGATGAAAAATGATATTTAATAAGGAACCCTTCTAAAGAGTCAGCAGCGACAGCATTCTTGGAGCTTGCTATTGCTGAAATGAGCCTGCCAAATTCTTTCACAGTAGATGAAACATGCCCTGAGCCAACATGTCAATTATGTTACTGGAGAAACATCCCTTAAAACAGAAGTTAACTGTGATGCTCAAAGCAGTGAGCATAGACACTGAAATCTAAATAGTATCATCTCAAAGACAACAGCAGATGTCTGTATGGAGGAAGGGAGAAGTACAATATTATAGACTGTTTATCAGGTGCTGCATCAAGGCAGGAAATTGCTGAACATGTTGATCTAAATAACTCTGACTAAAAGGAAAATCCTGAGAGTTTTTGTGATCCTATCATTTAAATCAAATCCGAAGGATGATGCGGAAAATTCATCATGCCCATTGAATTGAATTGAATGTATTGTCACGTGGACCGTGGCACAGTGAAAAGCTTTGTCTTGCGAGCAATACAGGCAGATCATATAGCTAAATAGCATAGATAAGTAAATAATAGGTAAACAGTGACAAAAAAAAAACACAGGTACAGGCGAATGTTAAGAGTTTGTGAGTCCATTCAGTGTTCTAATAATAGTAGGGTAGAAACTGTTTCAAAACCGGCTGGTGCGTGTTCAGGCTCCTGTACCTTCTCCCTGGTGGTCGAGGTTGTAGAAAAACATTGCTAGGGTGGGATGGATCATTGGGAATGCTGGCGGACTTTCCTTGACAGTGGGCCTGGTAGATGGATTCTATAGATGGGAGGTTGGCTTTTGTGATTGTCTGGGCAGAGTTCACCACTCTCTGTACAATTGGGCGAATATGGCTAACAAAAAAAAATAAGAGTTGAGAGGATTGTGTGTAAGTCAGATATAGGTTCTGCAGAACTAGATTAATAGAAGATATCCAATTACCCTACATAATAGTGAGAAAAGTAGTGTTTGCTGATGATAATATTTCAGAGAATGAAATGATGGTGTTTCCGTGGAGTTGGAAATTTCAGCTTTCAGTTGCTTAGTCTGTCAACTATAGAACTCTCTTTCTTTTGAATGTCAATTACAAAATAATGTCATCGGGCAAACGTCCAGTAAAGATTCAGTAACATCAGTTCAGGTTTATTAACATTAGGATTTCCGGTGTCTGTAATTTTATAATTACACATTGTTACGAAAACTTCCAATCCTTTTATGTGTCATTAGAAATTCCACAGATGCAACTTCAATTATCATGACCTAGAATCATTCATATCTGTGGCCTGGACTTTCCCTCCAGAGGACAGTGTGCAGAGTTTGATAAGTTTCCAGATCCCCACACTGGCCAAAGGAAAAGCTGACCCAAATTACTGTGGTGGTATTGGTATTGGGACATCACTCTTGAATTCAGCATTTTATGATCAAAGTTGGGACTAGCAAGTGGTAAGCTGCTGCTGCTGCCTGCTCTGACCTCTACAATGGGAATTTCTAATTTCTCAGGGAAGGAAACAATAGATTTGGTGTATACATGAGACAAGTTTGACTAATATTGAAATGGAAATAAGGCAGTCCCCATTCAGTAGCAAGTTTCTGAAGGTGCATTTAAACCTGGAGGGGAAAATTCAGAAATATTTTTGACAAAGATTCCTTATTTTCCATTTTCACTATATTTCCAAATTTTCTCACCATTACTCTTGGTGCTCCAGAAAACTCACTGTTCCTTTTAAAAAAAATGTATAGTGATATATTTCACAATAACAATTATACAAGAATTAAATTATGCTGTTCATTTTATTTTTATCTTCATTACACTTTTTACTTGAGGATCAAGAGCATACAGAAAGCACTGGTAATTAAGACAGGAATAGGAGCCACTGAGCACCACATATTTCTAAACCAAATGTAACTTGGGATTCTCACCTTTTAATTCTATACCTCCCACGCAAATTTGGAAAAGAGAAGCAAATGAAGAAAGCAAGAAGGACTGAAAAGCAACACAAAGAAATCAGAAACCCTGTACAGTATTCAGTGCCATAGGAGACTAACTATATTTCTAAATGTTTTTTTAAAAGTCTTTTCATCTGGTCATCGTGATATATATGCACTGTGTCATAAAATATCAGTATTTGACAGTGGATGAAGCTTGATATGTCTCTTCAGTATACACAATACAGATCATAATATAAATCAAATATAAATTATATAAAATAAATTGTTTTACTTTTGTGTGAGCTTTTGACACAGTTTTCTTTAAACCTTAATTTGATCCTTGTAAAAAGCTTTACTAAGTCAACAAATCAAAATTAGATTCATTTGAACTTTTGGCAACAGTAGTGGAAACAGTTAATATCACCCACCTTTCATTTGCATTGACTTGAAGCTTGAAGTTTATAAGCAATTCAACGACTCAACATTACAATCATGGTCTAGACCTCAGACTTGAAAATGTGTTGCTGGTTAAAGCACAGCAGGTTAGGCAGCATCCAAGGAATAGGAAATTCGACATTTCGGGCATAAGCCCTTCATCAGACTACCAATGTGAAACCAACAACATGATCCTGAAAAAGAGTCACATTGAATTTGAAACATTTGAGTGGAATTTTCCCATTTCAGTTAAAGTGTTTTGTGGAGTGAGATTCATGATGCCAGTTTACCACAGTTAAGCACGACATTTCTCACATAATCTTACACTTTTCACTTCACTACTTATTTAATCTGGCTCCATGGCACCTTTCTCAAGGAATCACACAGCTAGAGAGGCTGAAGTGTATTCAACTGCTGGTACTTTCTGGTATACACTTGGCTGGTGCTGTAACTAAAGCTCAGCTCTGCACCACTTCAGAAGCTGTAAGCCAAGAATGACTTCTTACACAGTGGTACTTTACCATTAGCACTGAAGGCATGACCTAGAGGAAAGGAAAACTCGCTTCCTGTTTCATGTACAAGGGGAGGGTGGACAGGGTGGTAAAGAAGAGACAGTTCTTTTTCCTATGGACCACTACAGGAGACTACACCACCTATTCAGAATCAGCCTGAACCCAGGTTAGTGCTGGGTGTGTCCCAGGTGACAAGGGACAATGCACAGTGCAAGAAGGTTAATGACCTACTGTGCTCCAAAAGGAAAAGTACCACTTTCATATCTCTCCTACGTCAGACTCACAGGGCTTTCACTCATTCTAACTCAGAGACTGCATACACCTATTTTTTCATGCATCACATCCACTGAATGGATTTCACACACCTCTTCCTCCCAAATTACTAATTGTCACTATCTCTCACATTTTTGCATCACTGCTAACTGTTGTCCATCCAATTCCAATATCGTCAATCCCTTCCTTTGTCTCATTGCTGGAAATATTGGCCCTCAAACACCCAATACTCCATTGATGTCTCAACAGCATTTTGACTATCCTATCTATAATCCCTAGGCTGCTTCCACTTACTCTTCATTACAGATATTGGCCCAATTTTGGCACAAATCTGGACATTAGTAGGCCCAAGTGCCTGACTAACTGAGTCAATCACCAGAATTGGAATCTCATGAGTCCCCTGATTAAGCATGGCAGTATCCCTAAAGACCATAATGACTTTCACCTGACAAAGGACTGCTACTTTTTGACTTTGATGTCATTTGGTTATGTGCTATCTAGCTGCTGACACATGCTGCCATTTTGACATTGATATAACTGGAGCCATACAATGATATTTCCAAGTCCTTGACCATTCAGTTTCCTCCTACCATCACATTCTGCCAGCCTCCCCTGTTGTGTTAAAAGACAATGCAAACTTCTGGAGCTGGCAGCCCATAACAGAGCACTCTGTATGCTATACAATAAGAAAGCAATGTGGCTTACATAGACATTGGCAGCCTGTAAGTAATTGCTAGAGTCAGTGAGTATGCACTTTGAAAGCATTGTGAAGTATACAAAGGCTGGAAATCTCCAGATAAATGCAAAGTGAATAAGCAGTAGGAAATGAAGCTAAAAGCCATAAGATGCATCTTCTGCACTTACACAAAACATGAGTGTGCTCCTGAAAGTAAAGTAACTTAGAAGAAACATGTGCATCATGAGAGTCCTTGAGCTACAAAGTAAAGTTTTCAAGAGCTGAAATAATGTGGGAGTTGGTCCAAGACCAGGCATGATCTTGTAATGAGGCTCATGGTTTCCTGATGCCAACTTGCATGGGTGAAGGATCAAGGATAGTAGCCATGGATCTTGCAGGAATGTTATTGTGAAGATGTAATGATTTGGAGGTACCAGTGTTGGACTGGGTTAGAAAGTTAAAACTCACACAACACCAGGTTATAGTTCAACAGATCTATTTGGATACAAATGCTCCTTCATCAGGTGGTTGTGAAGAAAGGGTTTGATGAAGGCTGGAGCAAGCATTCCATGGGCTGCAGCTGAAACTGCCATGCCATATACCACTTTGACTTTCACATCAGGAAATTTGAACCACACAGTTTCTTGGGGAAGAAGAGGAGAATTGAAACTGACATGGAAATAAGGTGAACAAAAACTGAAAGAACTACAGATGCTGTAAATCGGAGACAAAAATAGAAATTGCTGGAAAAGCTCAGAAAGTCTAGCAGCATCTGTGGAGAGAACTCAGAGTTAACTTCTGAGTTCCACTCAACATGGAAATAAGGTGACTGCATATGCATAGAACTGCAATACTTTCACAATTTTCTCACTCTTGCTCACACAACACCAGAAGGGGAATATTCCAACAACTCTATTTCTCTGTCCACAGATGCTGCAAAATCTGCTGAATTTCTCTGGCATTTTCTATTTTTATTTATGATCTCCAGCAACTACAGTTTGTTCATTTTATTTTATCATTTTTATAAGCTTTCAGTCTTTTCAAATTTAAGAGATCATACCACAAAGCAAAAAAAAATGTTAAGGCAGAGAATGTCCAACTTATTTGACTTGTAGCTGAAAATGTTCAAGCAGCTGCCAAACTTCAAGCTTCCAAAAGCAATTAACCTTTTAGTAAACCTCAGGATATCAGAATATTTTGTGTTAAACCCAGATGTGCCTTAGCATTAAAACATATACTGTGCATTGTATAGTGTGATGTTCCTGTTGTTGTAAAATAGCATAAGGGTTCTGTAATTTTGGTGTTACTTGATTTGGAGAGAGCATGAAACACAACTGAATTAGATAAAAGCTGTTTGTTAATAAATACAATGATAGATCAGCAACAGTATGATGGCCTTCACTGCATGTTACATTAAAATCAAAAATTAGGATGAGCAAAGCATTTTGCTTCAGGCAAATATTACATTTCACATGGTAATATTTTCAGTTGCTGTGAACAAACTAGTTATGAGTCTCATGGGAAGAAGGCTGAACAGGCCAGTCAATGTACTCTTTGCAGGAACTTGCCATTTTATCTATTAACTGAACAATGGTAACTTTCTTTGCTACAAAGCAGAATTGTGACCTAAAATTTATTTATAATTCTGCTAAACAGTCTAATCCAACTCATGCAAGAAATAATGTGCAAAAACATTTATATTAAAAATTATTTTTGAGAGACACAAAGTACCAGTGCTAAATAAAAAATATTGGAGCATACTTTTACAAGTAAATCAATAGTATTTATAAATATATTAATTACTTAAAAAGCTAGTATATCTGTATATCTGAAAAGAAAAACTCACACTACATAGTCCAGTGCTACAGACTGATTCTACTTGCATGCAGTATTTTGTAACATTAATTCTATTTCTTCTGTCGTGTGTATTTCTCTCCTTCTACTTTTCTCTTGTTCTATTCCTTTTTAAACACTGTTCACATTTATGTTTCTAAATGCTTTTATACAGAATACAACAACCCCATTTAAGGAACTCAGAACAGACATAGTTTCTTCTGTTTGCCAAATAGCATACATAAATCAGGGAGAAGTGCCAAATCATGCGATTGCTAATTTTACACCAGTGCCTCTTTCATCATGCATAGTGGTCACTCTAGGCTTGGAGCTTTAGTTGGCATTATATATTTTAGAAAGCCAAGACAGTGCTAAGAAGACAATTGATTGTCAGAAATCAACATGCAGAACAAATGTAAAAACTTAAATGCGGACGAAATAGAAATATGATCAACAAATGTGTTATAACATTATTTTATGTGGTATGAATGTGGCTCTGGGAAGGAATTATTTGATTCTTACCGACTTTTGTACATCTATGGCTTTACTTATTATTGGACTTCTATTTGTTGTAGCAGGACAGCCAATAAAACCCACCCATTGTTAAACCTATCCTCAATCTCTTCAGTTTAAAAGCTTTTGACCATTATTTTGCTTAAAATGTGAGCTGATAAAGGGAACTGGGCATTTATGCATTGAATGAATAGAACAAGGGACTGTATAGATTCTTAACAAAGCCTTTTGAAGGACTGTGCAATTGAGAAAGAAATGCAAATTATAATGGGTGAGTTCAGTATCAATAAAATACAAAAGTAGGAATAAAAAGAGGAAAGGAATTTTGAATTAAAAGATATAGAAAAACAGAAAAAGAATAAGCATTTTAAAAGAAAAAAAACTCAATATTGAAAAGTTATTTCCAGAGCCAGGCATTATTCAGTAGTAATTAATACAAAACATAATGTTCAATTTAGACTCAAACAGGAATGGCATCTACTGTGCAACCTCACACCATTCTACGTATTCCAGACAGCAAGGGGTTATCACAAAACTAATAGTGCAGCAGTGCAGTTCAAACTTTTGAATTACTGAGTTCAATTGATCAACTACCTGTTGTAGACTTGTGCATTAATAGCAGTGTGTCATTAGCTTCGCTTTTAATTTCATAGAAAAATCTGAGTCGTATATAAAGAGAAATAATTAACTTAGCTATATGGAACTATTCATAACTTCAGAAATTCCCATTCACAACATAACCAATTAATTACTTGACAGTAGTCACAATAACCCTGGAAGATTTAGCTTTTTAGCATTGATGTTTACCACTTAGAAGGTCAGAGATAGTTGGCAAAGCTCGTTGGATGCTGCCTGAACTGCTGTGCTCTTCCAGCACCACTGATCCAGAAAGTGGGTACACCACCTCTTGCATTTTCGCCTCCAATTCATAAACTATCCCAACTCCAAAATACATCAGCACTGCTTCCTTGTTGCTCAGTCAAAATCCTATACTTCCTCTGCAACAGTGTGCCAAGTATGTCTACACCCCATGGAGTGCTGTAGTTCAAGAAAGCAGGTCACAAGTTCTCAAGACCAATTAGAAAGCAACAAATTCCAGCTCTGCCAGCAATGTCACATTGGATGGAAAAAAATTGAACTTGTAACCACTGTCAGTTTGCAACTTTGGAAGTAATAATGCAAACGGTGAACAAAACTCCACAGATTTATCAAGACAGGTGACAAGTTCATTAGGGCTCTGTATCAATCACCGCCTGAATTGAACTCAATTCACTTTGTCTGTGAACAACAAAAAAAAATTGGTGAATGGATTTCAAATAGACTTAGCATACTTATAATTCCGTTTCCTCTCACACAGGAATTAGTGATACCCAGTAAACCTCTGCAAAGAGGCCAATGCTAGATCCCTAAGCTGTACCTCTGAGGAAGATTTCATTGAACCCTTCACTCTCCACTAGGTCAGAGACTTTCACTTCAATGGGTACTCTTCCTAGATTAGACCAGGGACAACAGCTTGGTGGATTCACTTCCTAAATTATACAGGGGAGCACAATTTTGTGGAACTCTTCCTAGATTAGGAATCACCTCACAGACATATATTCACAGCTGATCAAGGAAAACATATTCCAGACCTATGATGGTCAGAAGCTTGCCATAAACCAGGAATCTGTTCAATCTCAGGGTGACCCCATGCTTACAGCCATTAATGATTTTATCAAAATTCACTGACAGGCACATCAGGCCTGTTGTCAGTGGCTTGATTAAGGATGCAGGAGTTTACAAATGTTATCAACACAAAAGTAGACAAATTGATTTGATCTGATTTATTGTTGTCATATGTACTGAGATACAGCAAAAAATAATGTTTTGCATACTATCCAGGCAAATCATATTGTCCATAAGTACATCAGGCTAACAGAACAGAGTGCAGAATATAGTTTCACAGCTATCAAGAAGGTGCAGAGAAAGATCAATTTTATTATGAGAGGCCCATTCAAAAGTCTGATAACAGTGGGGACAAAGCTTTCCTTCGATCTGTTGGTATGTGGTTGAAAAGACTGCGGAAGAGTATAATTGGATTGGGAGAGATCTTTGATTATGTTGGCTGCTTTCTTGAGGCGACAGGAAATACCAACTGAGACAACGAAAGGAAGGCTGGTTTACATGATAGACTGGGCTACGTTCACAACTCTCTGTAATTTCTTGCAGTCTTGTGCACAGCAGTTGCGATACCCAAGCTGTGATGCACCTGGATAGGATGCTTTCAATAATGCATCTTCATAAATAGATAAGAGTCATAGTGGACATGCTGAATTTTCTTCGCCTTCTCAGAAAATAGAGGTGTTGGTGTATAGGTCATTCCCCTATAGTGCGCATTTTAGCAATGCGATGTGGCTATAACGCCATTGATGATTTGGGGAACGTTATTTTTAAAAGCACAAACTCCCATTGGTTATTACGCAATTCCATCCCCAGCACTACGTGTCCCTGTGCGCGGAGGACAGGACTCTGCGTCAACATCACCTGAGTAATTGGCTGACACACTCTTTCTGGCAAAGAGCTTCATGAAAGACACAGAGCTGTACTGAGTAATTTTAGGTCCTGTTTTTTGCAAATCCTGCTGTGTTTTCCATGAATATGGAAGGACAACATTGCAAGAATATCAATTGAAGCATCCAGGTGAAAAACTCACTGGAACAAAAAGGCTACAGCACTTGAACAGAAGCTAGATGTTATAAAGCATTTTGAGCATAATGAAAGAGCGTGTGATATTGTTCGTACAACAGGAACAAAGGGCTCTACGCTACGCACCATTAGAGACAATCAGGTAAGAATTAAAGCAAGCTGCATTGCTGGAACAAGTCTGAGTGCTAGCAAGTCTGTGAGATCATGAGCGAAGGAACTTGAGGACACGGAGCAGCTTCTAAGTGGGTGGATAAAAGATCAATCGGAAAGCATTCTGGGATCACTTTTTGCACCATAAACAGAAAGCCTTCTCAATCTTTGAGAAACTAAGGAAAAAAGCTGAAAATCCTGCAGATGTACCTGCCTTCAGTACTAGTAGTGGCTGGTTTGCTGGGTTTAAGAACTCTATGTTTTTCATAACATAAAGTTACGTGGTGAAGCTGCCAGTGCAGGTGAGGAATGTGTGCTGTTATTTCATCCTGTAGTGAAAAATTTGATTGAGGAAGAAGGCTACACTTTGGATCAAATCTTCGATTTGGGCAAGACAGGCTTATACTGGAAACGAATGCCATCCAGAGCCTACATTTCTAAGAATGAAGAGCATGCTCCAGGTTTTAAGTTTGCAAAGGATCATATGACTGTGTTGTTGGGTGTCAATGCTAGTGGAGACTTAAAGCTTAAGCCTGTGTAGGTGTACCATTCTGTCAACCCGTGAGCCTTGAAAGATTAAATCCACTCTAGGAGTTTACTTCAGGCCAAGCAGAAAGGGTTGGATGACAGGGCAATTTTTTTCTGACCTTATTGTTGATGTTTGAGGGATGTTTTTAGAAATTATTGCAGGAGAAAATATTTAGATTTCAATCCTTCTCCTCACTTTGGACAATGCACCAAGCCATCTTCCCACCATTGGTGAGCTTTCTGAAAAATTAAAGTGCTATTTCTAAATTCAAATACAAACTCTCCTATTCAACACATGGACCAAGATGCAATAGCAGCTTTTAAAGCCTATTACTTAAGGCACACATTCAAGAAGCTAATTGCAGCTACTGAGGGGGACAATGAGGACTGTCTGCATGCAGTTTGGTGGAAGCTGCTACCAGATTTTCTTTATTATCATGAAGAACTATCAGAGAAGCTTCCAGCAATCAAAGAACATTGTGTCACTCTTGCAAAACAAGTTGGATTTGAAGAAGTGGAGACTGAGGATGATGATTTGCTGCTTGAGTCCCATTGTGAAGACCTCTCCACAGCTGATCTACAACAACTTGTTGCTGCGGGGAAATTGAAACTTGAGAAGACAAAGATGAAGTCCTTAGCCTAGCAAGTTAAAAAATCATACAACACCAGGTTATAGTCCAACAGGTTTATTTGGAAGCACTAGCTTTCAGAGCGCTGCTCCTTCAACAGGTAACTAGTGAGGCTGGAACATAAGACGCAGAATTTATAGCAAAAGATCACAGTGTCATACAATTAAGACAATATATTGAACAAAGCTAGATTGCTGTTAAGACTTTCATCTTTTAGAATGGGTTGCAGGTTTCAGTTCATTAATATGTAAATCCCAGAACTTTTTTTAAGTCACATTCTCGAGGTCGCTTAAGGTTTTGTAAAAGAAAAGTGACATCTCAGCTCAGACAATGTATGGAAGATGTGAGGTTAGAGTCAGTCTATATCCAATCTTGAGTCAGACTGATTCTATTTCTGAAGTAGGAATTTTTAAAATGTTATATGGATTGACTGCCCGCAGGTTGTGTGCTTTTTGAGCAAAAATAGAATGTATCTGCAAATACAATTCTTCAAATGCAAATTCACTCCATGGACTTATTTGTGTGTGTTTGCGTGTGCATGTGAGGGGTAGTGAGAGAGAGGGTGAGTGTGTGTTTGCATGTGTGCATGCTTGATCGAATATGCGAGTGAGCGTGTTGGTGTATAAACCTGTGAGAGGGTGTGTACGTGGGTGTGTGTGTCTGAGAGAGAGAGATTGTGTATGAGAGAAGGTCTGTGTAAGTGTGTGAGTATGTAAAAGAGTGTGCGTATGTGTGCTTGTGTGTATGAGAGTGTATAGTGTAGTGGGATCATCTGTAGTGCGACATGAACCAAGGTCGTAGTTGAGGCCATCCTCATGGATACCGAACTTGGCTATCAGCCTCTGCTCGGCCAGTCTGCAATGCTGCATACCCCAAAGTCCGCCTTGGAGGATGGTCATCCAAAGATCCGAGGCCAAATATCCCTGACGGCTGATGGTTTCCCTAACTGGGACGGAACATCCCTGTCTAGCAGTGACTATTCACCTGTTGTCTCAGCATCTCTTTGATCTCATTAATGTACCATGCCTCGGGGCATCCTTGCCTGCAGTGTACAAGATATACAATGTTGACCGAGTCACATGAGTATCTGCCGTGTACGTGATGGGTGGTGTGCCCACATGTAACGGTAGTATCCATGTCAACACTGTAACACATCTTGCAGTGGTTGCCATGTCAGGATTGTATGGTGCTGCGGTTGATGTTGTCCTGAAGGCTGGGCATTTTGCTGTGAACATTGGTCTATATAAGATTTGGCAGTTGTTTAAAGGTGAGAAGTGGAGGCGCAGGGAATGTCTTGGCAAGGTGCTCATCCTCATCAATAATGTGTTGCAGGCTGCAAAGAACATGGCGTCGTTTCTCTGCTCCTGGGAAGTACTGGCCATGATTCCAGAGGAAGAAAATGTTGTCAATATATCTGGTGTATAGTGCTGGTTGGAGGTCCTGGGCAGCAAAGAAATCTTGTTTGAACTTGTGCATGAAAATGTTGGCATATCGGGTTACAAATTTGGTATGATGTGTCTGATTCAAGAATTGGTTGTTGAAGGTGAAAATGTGGTCAAGGATGAAGCAGATGATAGCACTTTTCTCAGTGGTCAGTACTGCTGCCTCACAGCATCAGGGACCTGGGTTCGATTCCACCCTTGGGTGACTGCCTGTGTGGGTTTGCACATTCTCACCGTGTCTGCGTGCATTTCCAGCGGGCGCTGTGGTTTCCTCCCACAATCCAAAAGATATGCAGCTTAAGTGAATTGGCCATGCTAAATTGCCTATTGTGTCAGGGATGTATACGTTAGGTGCATTAGTCAGGGGTAAATGTAGGATAATGGAGATTGGGTTTGAGTGGGATACTCTTCAGATGGGCTGTGTGGACTTGTTGGACCAAAGGGCCTTATTTCCACACTGTATGGATTCTAAGGTTCTCAGATTCTAAGGATTCTAGGATGAGTGTTCGGAGATTGGCAGTTATTGGTATTGAGTACTGAGGCTGGTGCAGTGTTGCCGTCATTGTGGGGGATGCTATTGTAGAGTGCCAAAACATCCATTGTGACAAGGAATGTTCCCTGTTCGACTCGTCTATAGGTGCTGAGTTTCTGTGAGAAATCTGTATTGTCGTGACAGAAGCTGGGGGTCCGCAAGATGCCCTTGACATAACCAGGGAGGTTCTCACACAGGGTTCCATTGCCTGATTCAAGGTTGGGATACAGACAAAGCTGCAAATGTGTTGCTGGTCAAAGCACAGCAGGTTAGGCAGCATCTCAGGAATAGAGAATTCGACGTTTCGAGCATAAGCCCTTCATCAGGAATAAGAGAGAGAGAGCCAAGCCGGCTGAGATAAAAGGTAGGGAGGAGGGACTAGGGGGAGGGGCGATGGAGGTGGGATAGGTGGAAGGAGGTCAAGGTGAGGGTGATAGGCCGGAGTGGGGTGGGGGCGGAGAGGTCAGGAAGAGGATTGCAGGTTAGGAGGGCGGTGCTGAGTTGAGGGAACCGACTGAGACAAGGTGGGGGGAGGGGAAATGAGGAAGCTGGAGAAATCTGAATTCATACCTTGTGGTTGGAGGGTTCCCAGGCGGAAGATGAGGCGCTCCTCCTCCAGCCGTCGTGTAGTTGTGTTCTGCCGGTGGAGGAGTCCAAGGACCTGCATGTCCTCGGTGGAGTGGGAGGGGGAGTTAAAGTGTTGAGCCACGGGGTGATTGGGTTGGTTGGTTCGGGCGGCCCAGAGGTGTTCTCTGAAGCGTTCCGCAAGTAAGCGGCCTGTCTCACCAATATAGAGGAGGCCACATCGGGTGCAGCGGATGCAATAGATGATGTGTGTGGAGGTACAGGTGAACTTGTGGCGGATATGGAAGGATCCCTTGGGGCCTTGGAGGGAAGTGAGTGTGGAGGTGTGGGCGCAAGTTTTACATTTCCTGCGGTTGCAGGGGAAGGTGCCGGGGGTGGAGGTTGGGTTGGTGGGGGGTGTGGATCTGACAAGGGAGTCACGAAGGGAGTGGTCCTTGCGGAACGCTGATAGGGGAGGGGAGGGAAATATATCCTTGGTGGTGGGGTCCGTTTGGAGGTGGCGGAAATGGCGGCGGATAATACGTTGTATGCGCAGGTTGGTGGGGTGGTAGGTGAGAACCAGTGGGGTTCTGTCTTGGTGGCGGTTGGAGGAGCGGGGCTCAAGGGCGGAGGAGCGGGAAGTGGAGGAGATGCGGTGGAGGGCATCGTCGATCACGTCTGGGGGGAATCTGCGGTCCTTGAAGAAGGAGGCCATCTGGGTTGTGCGGTGTTGGAATTGGTCCTCCTGGGAGCAGATGCGGCGGAGACGAAGGAATTGGGAATATGGGATGGCGTTTTTACAGGGGGCAGGGTGGGAGGAGGTGTAGTCCAGGTAGCTGTGGGAGTCAGTCGGTTTATAATAGATGTCTGTGTTGAGTCGGTCGCCCGAGATAGAAATGGAAAGGTCTAGGAAGGGGAGGGAGGAGTCTGAGACAGTCCAGGTGAATTTCAGGTCGGGATGGAAGGTGTTAGTAAAGTTGATGAACTGTTCAACCTCCTCGTGGGAGCACGAGGCAGCGCCGATACAGTCATCGATGTAGCGGAGGAAAAGGTGGGGGGTGGTGCCAGTGTAGTTGCGGAAGATGGACTGTTCCACATATCCTACAAAGAGGCAGGCATAGCTGGGGCCCATGCGGGTGCCCATGGCAACTCCTTTAGTTTGGAGGAAGTGGGAGGATTGAAAAGAGAAGTTATTCAGGGTGAGGACCAGTTCAGTCAGTCGAAGGAGGGTGTCAGTGGAAGGGTACTGGTTAGTGCGGCGGGAAAGGAAGAAGCGGAGGGCTTTGAGTCCTTCGTGATGGGGGATGGAGGTGTACAGGGACTGGATGTCCATAGTGAAAATAAGGCGTTGGGGACCGGGGAAGCGAAAATCCTGGAGGAGGTGGAGGGCGTGGGTGGTGTCCCGAACGTAGGTGGGGAGTTCTTGGACTAAAGGGGACAGGACCGTGTCGAGGTATTGGGAGATGAGTTCGGTGGGGCAGGAGCAGGCTGAGACAATGGGTCGGCCGGGGCAGGCAGGTTTGTGGATTTTGGGCAGGAGGTAGAAACGGGCGGTGCGGGGTTGTGGGACTATGAGGTTGGAGGCGGTGGATGGGAGATCCCCTGAGGTGATGAGGTCCTGGATGGTCTGTGAGATGATGGTTTGGTGGTGGGAGGTGGGGTCGTGGTCAAGGGGGCGATAAGAGGAGGCGTCCGCGAGCTGGCGTTTGGCTTCAGCGGTGTACAGGTCAGTGCGCCAAACTACCACCGCGCCTCCCTTGTCTGCGGGTTTGATGGTGAGGTTGGGATTGGAGCGGAGGGAGTGGAGGGCTGCACGTTCTGAGGGTGAGAGGTTGGAGTGGGTGAGAGGGGTGGACAGGTTGAGTCGGTTGATGTCACGGCGGCAGTTGGCTATAAAGAGGTCGAGGGCGGGTAGGAGGCCTGCACGGGGTGTCCAGGTGGATGGGGTGTGTTGGAGGCGGGAGAAGGGGTCGTCAGAGGGTGGGCGGGAATCTTGGTTGTGAAAGTAGGCACGGAGGCGAAGGCGGCGGAAGAATTGTTCAATATCTCGCCGCGTGTTGAACTCATTAATCCGAGGGCGTAGGGGAACGAAGGTGAGGCCCCTGCTGAGGACTGATCTTTCATCCTCAGAGAGGGGGAGATCTGGAGGGATGGTGAAAATCCGGCAAGGCTGGGAGCTAGGACCTGGTGTGGGACTGGAGCTGGAGCTGGAGCTGGGGGCGGGGACAGAGATCGAAGTAGGGGCGGAGTTAGACGTGGTGACGTTGCTCGACGTGGGGGCGGGGTCATGCGTCGTGACGGAAATAAGCGTGGGGGCGGGGTTACGTGAAGCGACGGGAGATGGCGTGGGGGCGGGGTTATGGGCGGGGTTATGGGTAGTGACGAAAGACGGCGTGGGGGCGGGGAAACCTGAGGATTTGTGCTCCTGCAGGTTAGTGATGTCAGTGGGGGCGGAAGTGGCTGCGTCGACGGCAACCGGAGGGGCGGAAATGGTTGCGGCGACGGAGGAGTGGTGGTCATTCCCGGTGGCCGCGTGGGTCGCGGGTCCGTCGGCGATTGTGGAAGCGGTTGTGTGTGTGGTGGTCACCGGGGCAGTTGTAGGGGCGGCGATCGCGGGGGCTCCGAGGTCGGTGGGGGCGGAAGTGACGTCACGGTCGGCGGCGGCCTTTGGTGCCGCGGGCGCTGTGGAGGCCACATGTGTAATGGCGTCCGACAGGCCTGTGGAAGATTCTGGAATAGTTGAGGGGCCACGAGTGTGGGGGTAAGTACATGAAAGTTTTTGGTACTTACTGTCTTTAATCTCTGATAGGGCTAGGAAGAACTGTTTGTTGAGTTTGTGGATTCTTCTGTAGATGAAGAACAGCAGGGGTCCTTTGCAGGTCTGTGAGAGTGCTGTCCTGAGCTGGGGTAGGGCTGATTGCAGGGAGTGTAAGTGGCGACGCATGGCTGCAAGGGTGGAGCGGAGGATCCGGAGGGAGGTCTGTTGCTGGAGGCTTCGGATTTGTTGTAGGTACAGGTTGTCCTGGTTGGGTCCAAATTTTGTTGGTTGGAATGTAGTTCGGAGTCCGTGTGGGATCAGTCGGTTCCTTAGGCAGGTGCTGAGGAAGGAGATGTGGCTGTGGTAACGGGTCTGTTTGAGAACGTGGCTGAAGAGCTTCTGTGCAGAGGAGATGACCTGGGGGGTGCAGTGAGGGAGGGACTCACTGAAATCCTTGTAGAGGGAGGAAGAGAGCTTCTTCAAGGAAGGCATCCTTGTAAGAGGATTCGCAGTAGGTTAAAATCTTCGAGTAAAAAATGAGGTCTGCAGATGCTGGAGATCACAGCTGCAAATGTGTTGCTGGTCAAAGCACAGCAGGTTAGGCAGCATCTCAGGAATAGAGAATTCGACGTTTCGAGCATAAGCCCTTCATCAGGAATAAGAGAGAGAGAGCCAAGCCGGCTGAGATAAAAGGTAGGGAGGAGGGACTAGGGGGAGGGGCGATGGAGGTGGGATAGGTGGAAGGAGGTCAAGGTGAGGGTGATAGGCCGGAGTGGGGTGGGGGCGGAGAGGTCAGGAAGAGGATTGCAGGTTAGGAGGGCGGTGCTGAGTTGAGGGAACCGACTGAGACAAGGTGGGGGGAGGGGAAATGAGGAAGCTGGAGAAATCTGAATTCATACCTTGTGGTTGGAGGGTTCCCAGGCGGAAGATGAGGCGCTCCTCCTCCAGCCGTCGTGTAGTTGTGTTCTGCCGGTGGAGGAGTCCAAGGACCTGCATGTCCTCGGTGGAGTGGGAGGGGGAGTTAAAGTGTTGAGCCACGGGGTGATTGGGTTGGTTGGTTCGGGCGGCCCAGAGGTGTTCTCTGAAGCGTTCCGCAAGTAAGCGGCCTGTCTCACCAATATAGAGGAGGCCACATCGGGTGCAGCGGATGCAATAGATGATGTGTGTGGAGGTACAGGTGAACTTGTGGCGGATATGGAAGGATCCCTTGGGGCCTTGGAGGGAAGTGAGTGTGGAGGTGTGGGCGCAAGTTTTACATTTCCTGCGGTTGCAGGGGAAGGTGCCGGGGGTGGAGGTTGGGTTGGTGGGGGGTGTGGATCTGACAAGGGAGTCACGAAGGGAGTGGTCCTTGCGGAACGCTGATAGGGGAGGGGAGGGAAATATATCCTTGGTGGTGGGGTCCGTTTGGAGGTGGCGGAAATGGCGGCGGATAATACGTTGTATGCGCAGGTTGGTGGGGTGGTAGGTGAGAACCAGTGGGGTTCTGTCTTGGTGGCGGTTGGAGGAGCGGGGCTCAAGGGCGGAGGAGCGGGAAGTGGAGGAGATGCGGTGGAGGGCATCGTCGATCACGTCTGGGGGGAATCTGCGGTCCTTGAAGAAGGAGGCCATCTGGGTTGTGCGGTGTTGGAATTGGTCCTCCTGGGAGCAGATGCGGCGGAGACGAAGGAATTGGGAATATGGGATGGCGTTTTTACAGGGGGCAGGGTGGGAGGAGGTGTAGTCCAGGTAGCTGTGGGAGTCAGTCGGTTTATAATAGATGTCTGTGTTGAGTCGGTCGCCCGAGATAGAAATGGAAAGGTCTAGGAAGGGGAGGGAGGAGTCTGAGACAGTCCAGGTGAATTTCAGGTCGGGATGGAAGGTGTTAGTAAAGTTGATGAACTGTTCAACCTCCTCGTGGGAGCACGAGGCAGCGCCGATACAGTCATCGATGTAGCGGAGGAAAAGGTGGGGGGTGGTGCCAGTGTAGTTGCGGAAGATGGACTGTTCCACATATCCTACAAAGAGGCAGGCATAGCTGGGGCCCATGCGGGTGCCCATGGCAACTCCTTTAGTTTGGAGGAAGTGGGAGGATTGAAAAGAGAAGTTATTCAGGGTGAGGACCAGTTCAGTCAGTCGAAGGAGGGTGTCAGTGGAAGGGTACTGGTTAGTGCGGCGGGAAAGGAAGAAGCGGAGGGCTTTGAGTCCTTCGTGATGGGGGATGGAGGTGTACAGGGACTGGATGTCCATAGTGAAAATAAGGCGTTGGGGAACTGGTCCTCACCCTGAATAACTTCTCTTTTCAATCCTCCCACTTCCTCCAAACTAAAGGAGTTGCCATGGGCACCCGCATGGGCCCCAGCTATGAAACCTCTCACCCTCAGAACGTGCAGCCCTCCACTCCCTCCGCTCCAATCCCAACCTCACCATCAAACCCGCAGACAAGGGAGGCGCGGTGGTAGTTTGGCGCACTGACCTGTACACCGCTGAAGCCAAACGCCAGCTCGCGGACGCCTCCTCTTATCGCCCCCTTGACCACGACCCCACCTCCCACCACCAAACCATCATCTCACAGACCATCCAGGACCTCATCACCTCAGGGGATCTCCCATCCACCGCCTCCAACCTCATAGTCCCACAACCCCGCACCGCCCGTTTCTACCTCCTGCCCAAAATCCACAAACCTGCCTGCCCCGGCCGACCCATTGTCTCAGCCTGCTCCTGCCCCACCGAACTCATCTCCCAATACCTCGACACGGTCCTGTCCCCTTTAGTCCAAGAACTCCCCACCTACGTTCGGGACACCACCCACGCCCTCCACCTCCTCCAGGATTTTCGCTTCCCCGGTCCCCAACGCCTTATTTTCACTATGGACATCCAGTCCCTGTACACCTCCATCCCCCATCACGAAGGACTCAAAGCCCTCCGCTTCTTCCTTTCCCGCCGCACTAACCAGTACCCTTCCACTGACACCCTCCTTCGACTGACTGAACTGGTCCTCACCCTGAATAACTTCTCTTTTCAATCCTCCCACTTCCTCCAAACTAAAGGAGTTGCCATGGGCACCCGCATGGGCCCCAGCTATGCCTGCCTCTTTGTAGGATATGTGGAACAGTCCATCTTCCGCAACTACACTGGCACCACCCCCCACCTTTTCCTCCGCTACATCGATGACTGTATCGGCGCTGCCTCGTGCTCCCACGAGGAGGTTGAACAGTTCATCAACTTTACTAACACCTTCCATCCCGACCTGAAATTCACCTGGACTGTCTCAGACTCCTCCCTCCCCTTCCTAGACCTTTCCATTTCTATCTCGGGCGACCGACTCAACACAGACATCTATTATAAACCGACTGACTCCCACAGCTACCTGGACTACACCTCCTCCCACCCTGCCCCCTGTAAAAACGCCATCCCATATTCCCAATTCCTTCGTCTCCGCCGCATCTGCTCCCAGGAGGACCAATTCCAACACCGCACAACCCAGATGGCCTCCTTCTTCAAGGACCGCAGATTCCCCCCAGACGTGATCGACGATGCCCTCCACCGCATCTCCTCCACTTCCCGCTCCTCCGCCCTTGAGCCCCGCTCCTCCAACCGCCACCAAGACAGAACCCCACTGGTTCTCACCTACCACCCCACCAACCTGCGCATACAACGTATTATCCGCCGCCATTTCCGCCACCTCCAAACGGACCCCACCACCAAGGATATATTTCCCTCCCCTCCCCTATCAGCGTTCCGCAAGGACCACTCCCTTCGTGACTCCCTTGTCAGATCCACACCCCCCACCAACCCAACCTCCACCCCCGGCACCTTCCCCTGCAACCGCAGGAAATGTAAAACTTGCGCCCACACCTCCACACTCACTTCCCTCCAAGGCCCCAAGGGATCCTTCCATATCCGCCACAAGTTCACCTGTACCTCCACACACATCATCTATTGCATCCGCTGCACCCGATGTGGCCTCCTCTATATTGGTGAGACAGGCCGCTTACTTGCGGAACGCTTCAGAGAACACCTCTGGGCCGCCCGAACCAACCAACCCAATCACCCCGTGGCTCAACACTTTAACTCCCCCTCCCACTCCACCGAGGACATGCAGGTCCTTGGACTCCTCCACCGGCAGAACACAACTACACGACGGCTGGAGGAGGAGCGCCTCATCTTCCGCCTGGGAACCCTCCAACCACAAGGTATGAATTCAGATTTCTCCAGCTTCCTCATTTCCCCTCCCCCCACCTTGTCTCAGTCGGTTCCCTCAACTCAGCACCGCCCTCCTAACCTGCAATCCTCTTCCTGACCTCTCCGCCCCCACCCCACTCCGGCCTATCACCCTCACCTTGACCTCCTTCCACCTATCCCACCTCCATCGCCCCTCCCCCTAGTCCCTCCTCCCTACCTTTTATCTCAGCCGGCTTGGCTCTCTCTCTCTTATTCCTGATGAAGGGCTTATGCTCGAAACGTCGAATTCTCTATTCCTGAGATGCTGCCTAACCTGCTGTGCTTTGACCAGCAACACATTTGCAGCTGTGATCTCCAGCATCTGCAGACCTCATTTTTTACTCTGGGATACAGACAAACTCTAACCTCACACCTTCCATACATTGTCTGAGCTGAGATGTCACCTTTTTTTCATTAAACTTTAAGTAACCTCAAGAATGTGACTTAAAAGAAGTTCTGGGATTTACATAATTATGAACCGAAACCTGCAACCCATTCCAAAAGATGAAAGACTTAATAGCAGTCTAGATTTGTTCAGTTTATTGTTTTAATTGCATGACAATATGATCTCTTACAATAAATTCTTTGTCTTATGATCCAGCCCCACTACTTACCTGTTGAAGGAGCAGTGCTCTGAAAGCTAGTACTTCCTATTAAACTTGTTAGACTATAACCTTGGGTTTTGTGATATTTAATTTTGTCCACCCAAATCCAACACCGGCACCTCCACATCTTAGCCTGGAAAGGCAGATTAAGTTATAATTATAAAACAATGCATGATTCATGTTATTTAAATTAACTGTTATTCAGCATATTTGTACTTTTCTCTTCCATGTTTTGTTTAAGTGAATTGACAAACCTTTGGATCAGTAGCAAGGGAATTAAATCACTTCGATACATTGTGTTAAGCACCAAAATGTTTGCATCAAAATCCAATTGCTCAGACAATTTCATGGAGCATTTTATTAGCCTTTTTGTTTAAAACATTCATAATTAAGAAACTCATCATTATAGAACATTTTGTTTAGGTATGTAGGAGTGTGAAACTCCCACAGAGATGGGCCAATTGTCATTACTTTATTGAATAAATTTCATACATGGGCTATTATAAACCTATGAAAAATACACTGCAGTGGCCAGCCTCAGCATGTAGCTGCTTTTTTCTGCTTGTTAGAGGTCACATTCCTTTCAAATCAGGCGCAGAAAGAGCATAATTGCAAGCACTTTGTTTGTCTCTATATATAGTGCAAATACTAATTGTCAAGTATTGTTCTCAATTCACCTGATAAATTGTCTAAAAGGGTGAAATGGTATGATTCTAAATAATTTAACTATGAGGCTGATCTTTACATCTATAAGTTGTGCATTCTTATTAGTGGAGATACATTTTCAGTTATTCAAAATAACACAAGAGTAGTTTCATAATTATCCCTAAAATTTTTTGTTGGACCAGACCACAATAACCTGAAATTAAATACTGAATAATAGTTTTGTGAATATGTACAGGAGAATAATAACCCAAGCCAAGGGGAAAAAAAACTATTATCATGTGTTTACCTAGCTTTATTTTGATAGAAAGTCAAACAACCAATTTGCAGCGTGAAAGAGAATGTGAATGTCTCAAACTTAGGCTGTGAACTGGTTAATTTGTAATCTGAAGCAGAGATATCCAGATAGCCATTTTATTAGGATCAATCTCTTTAAAAGGGCTGAATTCTAATAAATACAGTTGAAGTGCTAATGAAAGCAATTTTACACGGTTACTGCTAAACTAAAAATGGGAGTGGATCAGTGGGAAAAGCACAATAAGCTTTTCATATACATAATATCTTGCATTACAAATCTTTATGAATAGTCCCACTTAAAATGGTTACCCACACATATTTTTCCGATTTTGATGGATTCACTATGCAGTTACTGCTAAACTAAAAATGGGAGTGGATCAGTGGGGAAAGGCACAATAAGATTTTCATTTATATAGTACGTTGCATTACAAACATTTATGAAAGACCCACTTAAAATAGTTACCCACTCATATTTTTCAACATCGTGGAATTACAACAGCTGGCACTAATAGGGTTATTGCAATGTTATGAGGTTAATTGATACAAATCTATGAGGTTTGTGGAGTCAAACATACAGGACAAAATAGGGCTTTCGTGGTGCAGTGATACTGTCATTACCTTTACGTCAGGAGGACTGGGTTCAAGTCTTACCTATTCTAGAGGTTGGTTAAAACTGCTTGAGAACTTCTTAGCAAAGAATCAGGTATTTATGCTACAAGTTATGATCAGGGAAGGTAGTGGTAAATTTAACAATAATGCTTAGAAAGAATTAGATATAAACTTAAATAAGACTTTTTTAGGTGTTAATGGAAATGGACAGAAAAGTAGGACAAATTGTATAGTTCTATGAAGGAACTGTTAAGCTTTTATGGACTGAATTACATTCTGTGATGTATGATTCAATTATGACATGATTTTATGATTAATGTAGCACCCTTCATGACTAGAGAATTGTTCCACAGCTAACTATATTTGAAATTTTTAAGGTAGAAAACCTGACAGCTAATTTGTACTCGGCAAGATCCCACAAACAGCAGTATGACAGATAATTAGATAATATGTTTTAGGAATGTTGAAGGTTATATTTCCACTTATTCAGGATGCCAGGGAAAACTAACCTGCTTTTCTTTAAAATAGTGCAATGGAATCTTTAGTATCAACCTGAGAGGACATATCTATTCTCAGTTTAATGTCTCATCAGAAATATATCAAGCAGCATAACACTCTTTCAGTACTGCAGTATCAGTGCAGATTTTTGCTTAAGTTGCTCAACACAAAACTCTTGATCTCAGGCACTACACTAGGTATAATAAGTGTGGAACCTCATTTCTTTGGTGTGGGAGGATTGAGTAGATGATGGTAGGTTTTAGTAACATTGGATAAGAGAGTAGCTGGTGTGTTAATTCTAAGAATATCAATTACTTTGGTAGATATCTACAAGTGGTTGTTGATCAAAAAAATGATTAGCCCTACCATTATTTTGACATCAGAAGTTGGTCTTGAATGCTGTTTCTCTGACTCAAAAGAGAGCATACTATCCCTGAGTTAAGTCTGACTGAGAAATGACCTCACTGGGTCAACACCTGAATAAAAATAGTGCATAAAGGCATCTCAGATGCAGTTGTGTAACTGATACTGGATAGCACAATTTTAATATAGCCATGATTGAAAGGTTTATTTGTGTCCCCAAGTAGTGTTTCTAAACTCATATAAAGTAGTTCTATTATGTTAACAGGATGTACTGATTGCTCTCTTTGTGACACATTCTGCATACACTGCTTCTCTATAGGAAGGCAGTACTGAAAGCTTTTAAAGTCAATTGGAAAGATTTATGAGGAAAGTGTGTGCAATTTGTTTGTCTATTATACAGGAGATTGCACTTTATGAGCTCTTAGAATGATGATGTGCAAAGAACTCTTTATGAAAACTAAGAACCTTAAACCATGACATTTTTGCAACTGACTTTATTCTAGAAATATAAATTTGATCATCCTTTGCCCACCAAACTTCTCCATAACTTATTATTTTAACTGTTCTGTGTTTGCAGGTTATAGGTAGCTTTGTCTCCTTGGGCCTCCAGGTTTTGTTTTGCTTACACACTTTGCCAATATAGGTCAATATATAATAATGGTAGTAAAACACAAGAACTAATATGACTCATAAATGCCAGAAATGTAATTTAATGTATGGCGATATCAAGACTTGGCAAATAGCTAGTGCATAATGTTGTGTAAACATTACCTTGTCACAAAGAATTGTTACTCTCCATTTCCCAGATGACTGCATCCAAGTTATAAGACTGCTCACCTGACAGTCGGTAATAGATGAGCAGAAATATCCTCTATCCAAATATAGGGAAGACTGATGCCATTGTCATTGGACCCTGTCACAAACTCCATTTCCTAGCTACTGATTTTCACCACCTCCTGGCAAATTTTTGAGGTTTAACCAGAATATTCACAACGCTGTCACATTTGACTTCAAGATAAGCTTCTGACAACACTGCTTATTTCCACTTCTGGACCATCGTTTTACTCTGCCCTGCTTCAAATGATCTGCTGGTGAAACCATTATCCATTCCTTTCTTACCTTTAGACCTAACTATTTCAATGCATTCTTTGGCTGGCTTTCCAGTTTTCTTCATTGCATTGATGTAAGACAATTTAACTGTCTACTGTGTGTACCTTGCCTTGCACTAAGCCCTGTTCACACATCACCTTTGAGTTTGCTGATTTGCATTCACTCCAAGCTGTCAAAGCCTTAATTTCAAAATTCTCATCCTTCTTTTCAAACCACTTCATCACTCTCCTTTTTTAGTTGTGTTATCCTGGGCTGAATTTTTCCAATATGTTTAATGTGGTTTTTCAGGTGTGATTCATGGCACACAATCCACCATGACTTTGAGCAACCTCTTTCCTGCAATCTTCTACTCTTGCCTAATTACTTACACAGCCTAGGTCTTGACTGCCTTCTTGGGGAAATGTACGGCTAGAGAGGTGGAAGTACTCATCACAACCGGGATCTACTGCTGTTCATACTGCTGGCACCATAATTAAGGCCCAGTTGCACACCACTTCAGAACCTGAACACCAAAAAAGATGCTCACATTGTGGTGACGCTGTACATTCAAAACCTGACCTAGTGGAAAGGAAAACTTGTTCCCCACTACACTGATGGGAACCTGTAGACTTTGCTGGATGCAGTGATGGAGAGGACAGTCCGTATCCAGCTTACAGCCATAAGAGGCCAAGCTACCAAACCTAGACACAAGCTGCAGCCAGGATCAGTACTGTGTCCCGCGTGAGGCAAGACGCCCAGTAAATCAAGTAGAAGATCATTTATCTGGGCTTCACATAGATAGATGTCACCATCTTTTCTCGTCTTAGAATAAAATATCCTTTATTGTCACGTGTACTCCAGTACAGAAGTAAAGAAGTGCAATGAACACTTTTTACAGTGGTTGCCTTTAAAGGGGCCATCTCAGGTACAAATCTTGGATACAAAAGAGGAATGAAAGGAAGTGTAGTGGCATTACTTAGTGTCTAAAAATACAGTCTGTTCTGCTATAACATTGTAGTTGTGTTACTGTGTGACCTTGTGTTATAGAAAATTATGCAATAGAAATAATGATGTCTATGGGAAAAACAGGGTTGGGGCAAACCATATAAAATATTAGTAAAAATTGAAACAAAACAGTAGTTAGCCTAACACAAATGACAGCATAGTCATTTGTGTTAGGCTAAATGTTGAAGTCATATATTTTAATGAAATAATACAATAAATTTAACACTTTAAGGGGTTTCTGAGTTTGCTGTATTGTATTAAAACAAGGGTTGAGGGTCATCATCAGCGTCATCATTACTTTCAGATGCAGGGTTATGATAAAAGAAAATGTTTAGTCCAGATGTGGATGGCTTAGTGGCTCATTGTCTTCAGACTGTTTCTTGGTGGTTGACTTAAAAAAGCATGTAATTTTTGCTGCTTTGTCATCTTTCCTCTTTAATGAAGATGCTGTTCATAGGATGCCAGATAAGATGTTATGCCATGAACTGCTATCTTGTTGTGTTCTGCATAGTAATCATTATCTAAGAGCTGAACTTCTTAACCTCCCTCAGGATAGAAGACAAAAGATAAGTGGAAGGTTCTCATGGTGCTGTATCCTGGACTTCATCATCATCTTCTCAAGCTTCAATTTCCCCTGCAGAAACAAGTTGTTGTAGATCAGCTGTGGAGAGGTCTTCACAATAGGACTCAAGCAACAACTCAACATCCTCAGTCTCCACTTCTTCAAATCCAACTTGCTTTGCGAGAGCGACACAATGTTCTTTGATTGCTGGAAGCTTAGATTAGATTAGATTACTTACAGCGTGGAAACAGGCCCTTCAGCCCAACAAATCCACACCAACCCTCCACAGAGCAACCCACCCAGACCCATTCCCCTACATTTATCCCTCCACCTAATTCACCTGACCTGCACATTTTTGGACTGTGGGAGGAAACCGGAGCACCCGGAGGAAACCCACGCAGACACGGGGAAAATGTGCAAACTCCACACAGATAGTTGCCTGAGGCAGAAATTGAACCTAGCGCTGTGAGGTAGCAGTGCTAACCACTGTGCCACCGTGCCGCATCTCCAGCATCCATTAAAATCTGGATTCACTATGCATTTGTAGTTTTAACTTAAGATTTCCAACAAATGCACTTTACTGCTAATTTATTCTGAGCCAGTCCTTTATGATCCGAACAGTTTGAAGTAATTGTAGATTTAATCCTCAGTTTCTAGAGAAATACAGATTCCTAATGATGTTTTGTACTGTTAGATGAAATGTGGGGGCAATCTTTCATAAGTCCAAACTTTTTAGTGCAGTACAGAACACTGTCTAGGAAAAAGTGAGGACTGTGGATACTGAAGATCAGAGTCAAAAAGTGTGGTGTTGGGAACACTGTGTCTGGACATTGTATCATGTTCAGTTGTAATGCCTTCAATAGCTGGATAACAAGTGAGATGCAATGTCAATGTTCACAAATGAATTGAAAAGAAAGACTTGCATTTTTCTTGCACCTTCCATTCCCTCAGAATGACCTAAAGTGATTTATAGTCATTACTTTTGAAGTGTCAATCACTGATATAATCTACGAAATCCAGAACCCAGGTTTCATGCAGCAAGCTAACATAAATGTAAAAATGACTAAGTAATCTGTTATTGAGTGATATTGACTGAGTAAGCTGTTAAAGTAGTCCCATGCACTTGTTTATACCCAGCTGAGATGGCAGTCAGGATTAAGGTAACACTCCCTTCAACAGCAGAACATCACTCTGATTTAAGGGTTTAAGTCTCTAGAGTGGGATGTGAACTCACAAACTTCTCAATTAAAAACAAGGGCTACCAAATGAGCAGCAACAGCAGGTTTGCCAACAAAATACCACTCAACAATTAACTAGGGAACTCTACATGAGTGAAAGACAAAAAAGTGAATATTTTTGCAGTGTATAGAATTTTAGCTGGTTTTGGTTTTTCAGCATAGAGTAGAACTTAGAAGTAATTCCTAATTTGGCTGAATGAAGCAACATCTCAACAGAAACATTAAATGATTGCACTTTAAATGTAAAAGCATTCAAAACCTAGAACTGAAAATTGTTTGGGGAAGAGGCCCTGCTGACTTTGACCTCCGAGAATGTTCAGTCTCAGAACACTATAAGGCATTTAGAAGTAAATCATGATTTTATTTCATAGTTAGAATTGGCAGACTGATCTCTTAGGGCCAGGAAGGACAAATTATGAATTCTGTGACCACTTAAGCTTTTGTCACTCCTTCACATATGCAGATTTCATGCTAAACAGGGTTGGAGCTAATACATTAATCCAAAGCACAATAACTTTATAGCTATTTGTTCGAGTAGGTTATTACTTGATGCATGTTTAATTCTGACTGGGCAAATAAGCATATAGTTAACTTGGGTATTCCAAATCAACATTTAATCTCTACATGTGATATGTAATATTATTTTATACGGTATATAAATTGTCTATTGTACTGATTCAAGTTCATTATACTAATAATGTAGAACATTAAAAAAAACTTGCATTAAATAGTTTCTTCACTGCACAAATAGTAAAATTACATGAACAATGTGGAAATAAGCAATACAGAAGAAATTTAGTTATTGAAGTCCAACTTCACAGTATTTAGTTAGTTTTAATCTGTATACATTAATTAAGTGTAGAGATTGACATTATTGCAACGCACATTTTATCCTATTTTGTTAGCATCTCTTGCATTAATCAAATTAGTGACTTGCTGTAAAGATAACATATATTAGGATAGGTACCAATATATCTTTGTGATGCAAGGATTTCTGCAGGTGAGCGATGAGACCATTGATAATGGTCCCTGATCCTCCATAAATTATAATAGAAAGGTGGAAAGATCTAAATGATGAAGAGTCAATGAAGAACTATCTACAGCTGAAATCACAGCTGACCTGGAACAAGATGAATTCGAGGCCAGTGGTGATTTTGGGTATCTACCAGCATTTCTTTATTTGGGTATGGGGAAGTGTACTGAAGTTCCTCCCAGCTCCACAGTCAGTAAGGTGATCTCAAAAACTTATTTCTCCTGTCCTTGCTGTCTAACTTCCTTCTATGTGAAGGAGCACTTTGTTTCTTTCCATTTAATTTAATACATTGGTGCTCACAGTGTGATCTCCTTGACACAAAGGAGTCAAAAATGACACACCGGATGGTCATTTTGCAGAACACATCAACTCAGTCCACAGACATGTTCCTGTCATTCTGATCTCTTGCCAGTTGAATTCAAGCTCCCAGTTCACTCCCATGCTCCTACTTCTGTCATCGGCCTGCTGTAATATTCTGGTGAAGCACAACACAAGTTGTGGAGCAAAGGCAATTCATCTTCTATTTAGGCACTTTGAAGACTTTGGGACTCAACACTGAGTTAAGTAACTCAGAGATTTGGTTTTCTTTGCCAAGGACAAGAATACTTTTCATGTTTTTGTTTTCAGATTAAGCTGTTCATTGTTCAACTAGCAACATCTATTGTGGTCAAATGCATTGCTTGTTGACGACAATTGTTATCATTCTCCTTGCTTTTAGATACATGACATTGTTGTTATTTTATCTTCCCATCCTTTAACCTATGTAAGACCTTTCCTTTTGTTCTACTTAACCCTTCCACTTCCACTTTCAGCAATACAGAATGCATTACATTTCAAAGCCTTTCACTTCCGAAGAAGAGTCCTATTTGACAGACAATAACTCTGTTTTAGTCTTCAAACATTCTGCCAGATCTGCTGCATTTTCTGCTGTATTTTCATTTCAGATCTGTAGGATGCACGGCAGCTTGTTTTACCTTGAAAATATAGCCTTTCGTAGCAGGCAGTCCCAAGGTTTCAAAAAACAGAGTATTGCAGATCTGAAAATCTGATATAAAAGCAGAAAATGCTGGTAAAAACTTAACAAGTAAGGCAGCATGTTTGTGGTTGAAGAAAAAGAGTTATCATTTCTGTGCCTTTCCTTCAGAACTGGGAGAAAACTTGAAATTTAATGGGTATTGTGCAAGTGGTGGCTGAGACAAGGACAAAAAGAAGGTCTGTGATAATGTCAAAGACAGGCAACGCTGAATGACAAACAGTCAGTTTTCCAAGGCTATAGGCAATACTGATGGTTCAAGAAAATAAACAAAAAAGCAAAAAGTGTGCCTAGAGCAGGTCAACACAAGCAAAGAAAAGTAAACAAAATTGGGGCAGACATTATGGTCAGAAATATTTGACCTTAGTGTTGTGTTCAGAAAGCTATAAATTGCCTAACTGAAAGTTCAGATGCTGTTTCTCGGGCCTACATTGAGCCTCACTGGAACAGTGCAGTAGACCAGAAATATCAGTATGACGGCAAGTTGAAGGATTAAAATGACAGACTCGTTCTTCAGAAGCTGCATGTCATCCTTGCTGAAAGAATTGGAGTGTTCCACAAAATGATCACTCAATTTATGTTTGGGTCCCCTTGTTGTATAAGGGAGCAATGGTTCTGAAAGATGTCACACAGCCTTTGAGTGGAAACAATTGAGTCCTACCATAGCCATTGCAAGGAGCAGATGTATTCTGTAAAGTTCACTGGAGTTCATAGTAATTATGCCTGAGTAATAATATAAACGGAAATTATTGCTATCACAACTTGCTAAGACAATTGCCCCAGTGTTTAACTCATTAGTGGCTTATCTGCCACTACAGATAAGTAGACAGGCCCTAGATAAAATATGGATTAAGGAGGAGAGGTGGCAAGTGGCTCAGTGGTTAGCACTGCTACCTCACAGCGCCAAGGGATCAGGATTTGATTCTACCCTTGGGCGACTGTCTGTGTGGAGTTTGCACATTCTTCCCGTGTCTGTGTGGGTTTCCTCCAGGTGCTCCAGTTTCTTCCCACAGTCTAAAGATGTGAGGGTCAGGTGGATTGATCACGCTAATTGCCCATAATAGCCAGGGATGTGCCGGTTAGGTAGATTAGCAATGGGAAATGCAGAGTACACGGACAGGGTAGGGAGTTGGGTCTGGGTGGGATACTGTTCAGGTGGTCAGTGTGAACTTGACGAGCCAAATGGCCTATATCCGTACTGTAGGGATTCTATGGTAAGATACTCACAAAGAATGAGCAGTGACAATCGGAGCAAATACTACAACTCCAGTTGTAGTGAGCATTGTGAGCAGCAAGTACACTCAACCTGATTGAATGAAGCACATGTAAATTGTTGCTTCATCTGGAAAGAGTGTTTGGAACCTTGGACACTGAGGAGTGAGGAAATACAGGTCGTTCTGCTAAAGCATACCTTTCCTTAGCGCAAACTGGCTATAATGTGTTTGACGAATTGTGGATGTTGTTTGGGTAACGCAAACTTTCAACGGAATGGGTATAGCAATTTTCTATAGCAAACTTCAATAGCAATTTTCCATAGCACGATTTTCTATAACACAAGGTTGCAGAGGAACATATTAGAATGACCTGTAAATGGGGAAGTATTACATCTCCTGTATTTGCACAAAATAATGCCATGCTGAGAGCACAGAGTGTTGAGAGATCCCAAATTTTAACTTTTTCTGAGTACAACTGGCACTAATCTTTCTGTAGGACTTTCATATTTGCATTAGAGCCCTTTTATACATTAAGGTTGCAAAGCATATTATTCAGGCCTTTTTCTCCCTTTCCCAGCAAGTCAGGTTGCACTAAATATGTATATGCTTCTTGTGTCCTTATTGAAGGCCTGTTAATGCCTGAGAAATGGGCATATCATTGTCGAAGTACAGGCTATTCTCTAGAAGCAACATGTGTGTTATTTCTGAAGTTTCAATTCCACCTACAATATTAAATATGTTGGCTTAAGGCTGTGTTTTTGTTATAACTAAAAATTTGAAATAGAAATTATTGGAAAACCTTTTATCATTTGTCCATAGGCACTGATTACTTAACACATTAATTAGCAATAATGTAGATATCTGGACTGACAATTGTAAATTCTAGGATAGATCTTCTTTGAAGTAATTAAGATATAATTATTGAATTGAAGTTAGTGAAATACTTCCAAAACAGCAATGATTGAGCAACTAAGATGAATAAAATTGTGGAATACACAGTCGAGCCAAAATCCCTTTTTCTGAATTCCCCAAGTAGTTGTTATATAAAAGCAATGGGCTAGTTGGGCCCCATATTCAATTGCCAGATGCTACTTCATGTCAAAGAACATAGGTAGTCAAAAGTTAAAATTTAGTGAAGCATCTTGACTATCTTTTGGATGCCTGCCTAGCCATCTTATTCCATTCTTTATCAAGATAAAGAATCGGGCATTTAAGAATAAATTGAGGAGGGTTTTTTTTTTAATCTAGGGTTGTGAATCTTTAGAATCCTCTACCCAGACAGTATTGAATGCTCGAATAATGAGCATATTCAAGACAGACAGCAAAAGATAGTAATATTGTAAAGTATATGAAGGAAAATGGAAATTCGGCAGTAAAATGGAACTGATATGAAAGATCAACTATGATCTTATTATACGGCAGAGCAAGCTTGTTGTATGAGAATTCTATGCTACTGCTAATCATTTTGCATGGACTCCATACTATTGCTGCTGCCATCCCCTTTCAAAGAAATAAAAAATTTGGTCAAGTAAAGTAGTGGAAAACCACCTGATATATGGAAGAGGTTTTTGGCTTGAACAAGATGTAGTATACTGATGAAATAGACATTCTTACAGAGTCTATGAGGAAGTCTCAGATGGGAAATCATACTTCTTTAAGATCCTAAGCTATTTTCCCACCAAGTCCATATAATATTATCATTGTGGATGGTGTTTAAAGCATTCTGCAGCATTAATCCTTTCAGTTCCTTATATTCATTATACAGCATCTTTTCACAAATATTTTTCCCATTATAAACATTTGTACATTTGTATATATAACTACATTTACCACTACCCCATCTCTCCTCAGGTGTCCAACTTTTTAAATTCAGGTGGACTGGAGGTTTCACTATTCATTCTCTTTGGACTTGGAAGATTGGTAGATCTCTGGGTTTAAGACTGTTGACTTTGATTCTGTTCATGACAGTGTGAGGTGTGAAATTTCCTTTAAACTAAAGGATATTTAAACTTTTGGATTTCTTTCAGGGAGGACAGCCCTCCTGCTGAAACCGGACATTGTTCTATTGCGGTCTCTGGAAGATTTTTAATTTAATAAGCTTTCTTCACAGAGGATTGATGTCCTCTGGAAAAAGGCACAATTTTTTTTGTAGTATCCAGAATCACTGAATCAGAATATTTCTTCTTGGCCATGTCCTGAACCTTTGGACATAGATCATCCCAACTCATTGGTGGCTTCCGATGAGCTGAATAAATCAGATCTTCAGTCTGTATTCTTAGTCTGCTGGTGATGTGTGTGGACTCTTACTTCAACTTGTTGCTTTACTTCAGAGCTTTCATTCATTCACAATGATTGTAGTATTGGTGAAACCAATGTTCTCACGTCCTCAGTCATAATATTTGATGATTGCTTCTTGCTTAGTATCGTCTTTCTCATTTGTACTGAGGATTCTTCCTGGGACAATAGGAAATCAAATTCTCAGTTTCTCATCCAAATCACTTCAGCATCAGGCATCTATTTCTATTTATTCACTGTGGATGGCACAGTGGCACAGTAGTTAACACTGCTGCCTCACAGTGCCAGAAACCTGGGTTCAATTTCCCTCTCAGGCGACTCTCTGTGTGGAGTTTGCACATTCTCCCTGTGTCTGTGTGTGTTTCCTCAGGTGCTCCGCTTTCCTCCCACAATCCAAAACTGTACAGGTTAGGTGAATTGGCCATGCTAAATTGCCCGTATTGTTAGGTGAGGGGGTAAATGTAGGGGAATGGGTCTGGGTGGGTTGCGCTTCGGCAGGTTGGTGTGGACTTGTTGGGCCGAAGGGCCTATTTCCACACTGTAAGTAATACAATCAAGGTATATTACACTCTGAATTACATCAGCTAAAGATTATTCAGTGAGTGCAAGAAGGGTATATTGCTCATTGGCTATCCGCTTGCTTGTGTTTTCTCACAACTCTTGCCAATTCTTGTATTCTGAACTCTCTTACGTGGTTCCTTACCCAAATGTTCCTTTGCCTGTTCCTGGACTAGCTGTTTCTTGACTTTACCTAGTTTGACCTATTCTACCACTCAAAGAAGATTGAGATCAAGGCACACATTCATATTCAAGAGACTCTAGAGAAATCTGCAGCATATCACTCAATAAGCATCAGAAGAAAAAGTTAGAATTACCAAACTTTCAACATGCTTGTTCTTTGAACCCTTTGCATGGGTGCAGAGAGTAATTCTAACACTCCACAAGATCCACAAGATGAGTGTTTCTGTGTGTTACCATTATCATATTTACATCTCTAACACTTAGATGCCCAAATCTGTAGGATATAGGAGAGAGCTGTGGTATATACAGAGTGGTGAATGGGCATTTCACCTCATTGCACTGACAGCAATGAAATTTCTATGTAATTCAGTTCAATTCCTGTAGAACTTTATTATCTAAACTGGGATGGCAGTGAAAGGAAAGGAGAATTCTAAGATCTAACTGAAACATTATTGCTTCAAAAACCAAACCAGCTTTGACAACATAATCTGTTAACATTTCAGTGCAGTACTGAAGGAATACTGAGTTATCAGAGGTCCTGTCTTTCAGATGACACATAGAAGCAAGGTTTTATCTGCTGTAATGAAAGAGCTTATAGAGCTATTTGAAGGAAAGAATGTAGTTCATCCCTAAGCCAACATGATCAGATTCCATGTTCATTTACCCTTACAAGATCAAACTGTATGCAGATTGGCTGCACATATGATGGCAGTGGCTCAAATAAGTAGCTTATTGTCTGTGAAATGCTTTGGGATGTCCTTCTGACACAAAAGACATTGTATAGATGTAAACAACTTTTTTTCCTTTATAGTTGGGCCTACCATCCTTGAGTTCGGAAACAAAAATCAACCAACACTCCCACTTTAAAACCCTGTCCAAAAATGTGTCCTGGTTACTCTCGGATGGGGTGGCACCAGCATATTTTGTGATACTCTTAGTCCTTTGAGTTTGTTGGTATGCACTGCCTAAGCCTCACATTTTGGCAAGGTATAGGAGATACAGGAAGTCATATCCTTTCATTCTCAGGAAGGTAGTAGACAAATTTTAAGAAAGAAAATTAAAACAAAGTATTATAATTATTTCCAGTATGATCACAGGATGACCATGGCTGATTTTAAATATTTAATTGAAAGCATACTCCAGTATGTCACACTGGAAAGTAGAACATATTAATTGAGAGCAGGAAACTTAAACAGCTGAAAATTCAATTATTTAGGCAATGGAGGCTTCAATGTTAATTACATTTGAAGTTCACAATTGAATTTTTAGATCATTCTAAGTCTCATTACCCGTTTCTTATGCATTGACTTTGAATTGTGGAATGTAAACTCCTTGTTTAAATTTGCTGTCCTTAACATAAAGGCAGATTCATACTAAAAATGTGTTGTCATTGATTATTTGAATAGATTATTCTTCTCCGTGGATATATTTCCCCCAAAGTAATGTTGAGGTTTACTTTATCACAATGGTAGTCATGATTTGGAGGTGCCGGTGTCGGATTGGGGTATTCAAAGTTAAAAATCACACAACACTAGCTTATAGTCCAACAGATGTATTTGGAAGCACTAGCTTTTGGACAACCACCTGATGAAGGAGCAGTGCTCTGAAAGCTAGTGCTTCCAAATAAACTTGTTGTACTATAACTTGGTGTTGTGTGATTTTTAACTTTATCACAATGAATTAGCAGCTCCAGCATATTGGTTGCGAGTACTGAAGTGTAGAGAGCATGCAGTCTGTAATTCTTGTGGAAGTGCAAAACTTTAGAAGCACCCTCAATTTTACAGGGATAAGACGATTTGCTTCTTGAAATTAGCCAAGTGCCAGCGAGTTGGCTTCTTTACTGAGAATACGTTACAATAAACTAGCCCATTTCATTGTTCTTTTGTTATCCTTGTTGCTGTAAAGACCTTCAGATAGCAAACTTTATCATCTAAATGTTAGGAATCTCAAGAATAAAATTATTCAGCTTTTTTTTCCTTCAAGAAAAGTGACCGGTAAAATAAACTATTTCTAAAAAAAATTTATTCATGGGAGGTAAGTGTCATTAGCTAGGCCAGCATGTATGACACATTCCTAATTCTCTTGAAAAGGTGATGATGAACCGTCTTCTTGAAGGATTCAGTGATGGTAATGCCATTGAATGACAAGAGAAGACAGTTAGAATAACTTTTATTAGAGTTGGCCATTGTCAGGCATTTCTTGGTGCAAATGTTATTTACCACGTATTAGTCCAATGCTGAATGATGCCCAGGGCTTGTTTTAAAATGATGTACACTGTTTCAGTATGAGTATCTTGAAGAAGAGTTACACCCAAAATGTTGACTTCTCCACCTCTTGATGCTGCCTGGCTTAGAGTCATAGAATCATAGAGATGCCCAGCACGGAAACAGATCCTTCAATCCAACTCATCCATGCCAACCAGATATCCCAACCCAATCTAGTCCCTCCTGCCAGCACTGGCCCATATCCCTCAAAACCCTTCCTATTCATATACCTATCCAGATGCCTTTTAAATGTTGCAATTGTATTAGCTGCCACCATTTACTCTGGCAGCTCATTCCATACATGTACCAATCCCTGAGTGAAAAGGTTGCCCCTTAGATCTCTTTTATATTTTTCCCCTCTCACCCTAAACCTATGCCCTCTAGTTCTGGACTCCCCCACCCCAGGGAAAAAACTTTGTCTATTTATCGTATCAATGCCTCTCATGATTTTATAAACCTCGACAAGGTCACCCCTCAGCCTCCAACGCTCCTGAGAGAACAGCCCCAGCTTATGCAACCCTCCCATAAGCTCAAATCATTCAACCCTGGCAACATCCTTGTACATCTTTTCTGAACACTTTCAAGTTTCACAACATCTTTCCGATAGGAAGGAGACCAGAATTGCACGCAATATTCCAACAGTGGCCTAACCAATGTCCTGTATAGCCACAACATGACCTCCCAACTCCTGTACTCAATACTCTGACCAATAAAGGAAAGCATACCAAATGCCTTCTTCACTATCCTATCTACCTGCGACTCCACTTTCAAGGAGCTATGAACTTGCACGCCAAGGTCTCTTTGTCCAGCAACACTCACTAGGACTTATTGTTAAGTGTATAAGTCCTGCTAAGATTTACTTTCCCAAAATGCAGAACCTCACATTTATCTAAACTAAACTCCATCTGCCACTTCTCAGCCCATTGGCCCATCTGATCAAGTTCCCGGTGTAATCTGAGGTAACCTTCTTCGCTGTCCACTACATCTCCAATTTTGATGTCATCAGCAAACACACTAACTATACTTCTTATGCTCACATCCAAATCATTTATACAAATATGAAAAATAGTGGACCCGGCACCGAACTTTGTGCACTCCACTGGTCACAAGCCTCCAGTCTGAAAAACAACCCTTCACCATCAACCTCTGTCTTTTACCTTTGAGCCAGTTCTGTATCCAAATGGCTAGTTCTCCCTTTATTCCATGAGATCTAACCTTGCTAACCAGTCTCCCACAGGAAACCTTGCCATACGCATAACTGAAAGTCCATACAGATCACGTTCACCACTCTGCCCTCATCAATGCTCTTTGTTACTTCTTCAAAAAACTCAATCAATTTCGTGAGACCTGATTTCCCCCACAAAAAGCCATGTTGACTATCCCGAATCAGTCCTTGCCTTCCCAAATTACTCAACATCCTGTCCCTCATTATTTCCTCCAATACCTTGCCCACCACCAACATCAGGCTCACTGGTCTATAGTTCCCTGGCTTGTCCTTGCCACCCTTCTTAAACAGTGGCATCACTTTAGCCAACCTCCAGTCTTCCAGCGCCTCACCTGTGACTATCGATGATACAAATAACTCATTAAGAGACCCAGCAATCACTTCCCTAGCTTCTCACAGAGTTTCAGGGTACACCTGATCAGGTCCTGGGGATTTATCCACTTTTATGCATTTCAAGACATCCAGCACTTCCTCTTCTGTAATATGGACATTTTTCAAGATGTCACCATCTAGTTACCTACATTCTATATCTTCCATGTCTTTTCCCACAATAAATACTGATGCAAAATACTCATTTAGTATCTGCCCCATCTCCTGTGACTCCACGCAAAGGCCGCCTTGCTGATCTTTGAGGGGCCCTATTCTCTCCCTAGTTACCCTTGTAACCTGTTGTGGCCTCCTTCTCATCTATCTTGAATTCCAGCACCTGCATTTCTTTTTGTCTCTAACTCAGTATCAAACAAGTCAAGAATGGTGCTGAACATTGTGCAATCATCATCAAACCTCCATGCTTCTGATCTCTTGATGGAAGAAGGTCATTGATGAAGCAACTGAAAATGATTGGGGCTAGGTCACCACCCTGAGGATCTCCTGCAAGGATGTCTTGGTACTGGGATGATTAACTTACCACATCCACAACCATTTTCTTTTGTGCTCGATATGACTTCAACCGGTGAAGAGTTCTTCTCTTGGTTCTCATTGGTTCCAATTTTTACTAAGCTCTTGATCCCAAATCTGTCTTGGAGTCAAGGATAATTATTTTGAATCTTGAGTCCAGCTGTTTGGAACATGTTTGGATCAAGGCTGTTTTGAGTTTTGGAGCAGAATAACCTTGGAGGAATGCACACTGAGCATGTGTGCTGAGATTAATGCTGAGAAGTGATATGCTTGGAAGGTAGGCTCATAGAAATGTAGATTCATAGAGTTAAAGCACAAACAGAGAACCTTCAGCCATTATGTTCATGCCAATCTTCTGCAACAGTGACTCACCTTGCCTCAATTCCCCATAGCCCTGAAATTATTTCTCTTCAGATAATTATTCAATACCTTTTTCAAAGTCACGATTGAATCTATCTCCATCATCCTCTAAGGTGCTTTCCACATCCTAACCACTCGCTGTACAGATTTTTTTTTTCTCTTGTCATTTTGGTCCTTTTGGCACCATAAGGGGAAACTTCTTTAAAGAGAGCATTAAAGAGAAGCTTAATATGCTGAATGATTGTAATCATAACCCCATAGTGTGCTCATGGAAATTTTCCAACAGATTTAGTCTGTTTCATCTCACAGTTGCTACTTTACAGGGTGCAACTGCATTGTATTTCACTCTAAGTGCATTTAATTCACATCAGTGGGACGCAAATAGAATGACAACCAGCCATGTCAATGCATAGAAGGACTATCTTGTATTGCTTACACTGCCTTTCCTATAAATAAACCAAAATAATTTGTTTTTGACATGTAAGCATAAAAGCTTGCCATCTGAATCATTCCTTGCTTAGCAACAAAACGAAGCCATAAACAAGTAATTTACTAATTAGAAACCAAAAGAACTTGGAAAACACAAGTTCTCTGTATTCCATCATGTTACATTTGATTTTATGCAATCTGATTATTTATGATTAATTGTTTATCAGCTTTCAATTGTGGTAAAACATACATGCTTCAACCAAAGGCTAAATAGGTTCAAACAGAAACTGTTACAAGTGGAAAACAATCTTTTCTAAGAAGATCAGTTTCAAATGTGACCTAACTTTCTATTCTCCCAATCATGCCCCCTAAAATCCTCTCCCCAACAACCACAAAGAATTAATTGACCCTGAGCCATTTGATAATTTCCTGAGGATGTGAATTTCATTAGATGAGCTTGATATTTATTCCAGAAATGGGGAAGAGAAAATTAGGATGACATTAAGAATAATGCATTTTACTGGGGACAAACATGGAAGAAATGAGTTGGACCAAAGGGTATGTTTCTGTACTGTACATCTCTGTAACTTTATGACTGTAAATAAAGTTGGATCAAAAGTATCAGATATTGTAAAATAATATGAGTTTTTAATCAAGCAAATTAAATAGAACAATGAAATACACAGTATCTATTCTGTTTCCTTGGAATCAACCAAACATTATTATTCAAATCCATAGTGATTGCGCCATATGTTTTAATCCTTAAATGTGGATACCAACTTCAAAGAATTGCCAAATGGTCAATGTACATGAATAGTCAATCACTTCATAAATTTTGGCTCCACATAGATTATTGCTTTATGTCCCTCTGGCTCTGTCTTGGATTTTTGGATGTGGCAAGTTGATGATTTGCCATCTATTTCCACAACACTTTTTGCCTTGCAGCATGTTTCACTTTTATGTTGTTTGGTGCATGATAATCTGAGGCCAAGATTTGTAAATTTTTGTCCAAGTTTGGTCCAGGCATGTAGAAAATGGAATGCTTACGTTCTATAGAACATTATTACATACCAACGTTTACTCTTATCAAGACCAAAAGAGCCATAATTCACACATTTAATACATAAACTTGAATGTGAAGTGGAATTAGGGAATTGTATTCGCAATTATGTATTTGTAAGAGGTTATGAATAAGGAGAATGAGATATATCTTTTAACAGCTGAGAGTGTGGTGCTTCAGGATAATGGGCTTTTGCCCGAAACATCGATTTTCCTACTCCTCGAATGCAGCCTGACCTGCTGTACTTATCCAGCACCACACTCTCAAATCTAATCTCCAGCATCTGCAGTTCTCACTTTCACCTAACATCGTTTAACAGGTCACTGTATCAAGCATTTGCAAAGAGCTCAATGATCTTTACAGAATCATTCTTTAGAGGTTCTGTGCTAGAAATAATGCTGAATTTTCACTAGTCAGAAAAACTAGGAAGAAACTGTCCCAAGTGTTTGGATACTTGTTTCTGGGTCAGGGGCTAATGGAAGTCAAGCCCACTGACATCAGAAGTAGTGTAGAGGAGAAGATAGACCCAGTGTGATTTTCATGACTCAGCTGATGTTAAAGGGAGGCAACTAAAGAGATCTGCAGTTAGGAGCAGACTGGAACAGAATTCATGAGCTTTCCATAGCAAAATATAAATGTCTATTTGTATTGTAATGAAGGAGCAGAATATACCAAGTTTTAAGCCTGGAAAAACATCTGAAGACACAGCCATGAAAATGACAGTGTTATGGCAACATCAGCTGATTACTAGAACATAATTAACACACTTCACATTTGCTAGGAACCATTGTCCTTCTACCTACCCTCTTTCTACCCATCACTCCAAGTGCAGCTTTGTAATTTACACTTGATAAGGACACTCACAGTACACATTATAATGACACAACAGTGGAACTCAGAGGGAGCAAGCCAGAAGGTAGGTAGTTGTAGGGGGCACAGCATGTCCTCAGGATCTCAAGCACAAAACCAAGCTACCTTGCATTCATTCAAATGCATCTCCACATCACCACAACCCTATCAACCTGCATTGGTTTTTAAGAGATTGAGGATATGTTTATGTGAGTAAGCAGATAAATGTATGTGAGACCATTCAAATCTGGATCCCTTACATTCCCTTTTTTTTCACATTTTATTATGCCATAACATCTCACCAGAAAGAAATCGGGGCAGGAGTGGAAGGGACTGTCCCCCACTTCAATGCCCCGTGACTTCCACATCCTGGTCAAAGAAGCCCAGGCACAGCATGCAATATTATATTCACTTAGCCAGGACAGCTCATTCTCAAAAACCAAGAGGTCATGGCAAGAGACAGCCACAACTTTTAGTACAACTAGAGACCATCAAAGAATTTGAATTTAATGAAGGAAGATGTTCAACAACCTGCTGCACTCTGCCATGTGTTACAAGCACACAGAGGTCCAGGTGATGGTTCATATCTGAATGCTGGATCAAGGTGGGAGTCCTGGCACTTGGCACTTGCATATTACAGGAACTTGCATGTCCAAGCTGCTGCCATGTTTGCACACAATTGCCTAGTGAATGTCCACAGTAATGCATTGACACATTCAAGAGATTTCTCCCTGATGATACAATATATTAAACTATGATTACTTGGAAAGCCATAGTTTGATTAGAGATAGTTAGCATTGCCTTGTGAGGGGCAGGTCATACCTCGCAACCCTTATTGAATTCTTTGAGGATGTGACAAAACACATTGATGGCAGTAGATCAGTGGATGTGGTGTACATGAATTTTAGCAAAGCGTCTCATAAGGTTCCTCATAGTAGGGTCATTCAGTAAGCAGGGGGGCATGGGATACAAGGAAATCTGGCAGTCTGGAATCAGAATTGGCTAGCCCATAAAAGACAGAGGGTGGTGATAGGTGGAAAGTATTCACCCTGGAGCTTGGTGACCAGTGGTGTTCTGCAGGGATCGATTCTGGAATCTCTGCTCTTTGTGATCTAATTTGACTTCAGTAAGCCATTTGACAAGGTTCCCCATGGGAGACTGGTTAGCAAGGTTAGATCTCATGGAATACAGGGAGAACTAGCCATTTGGATACAGAACAGGCTCAAAGGTAGAAGATAGAGGGTGGTGGTGAAGGGTTGTTTTTCAGACTGGAGGCCTGTGACCAGTGGGTGCCACATGGATCGGTGCTGGGTCCACCACTTTTTGTCATTTACATGAATAATTTGGATATAAACATAAGTGGTTTAGTTAGTAAGTTTGCAGATGACACCAAAACTGGAGATGTAGTGAACAGCAAAGAAGGTTACCTCAGATTACAATGAGATCTTGGTCAGATAGGCCAAAGGGCTGAGGAGTGGCAGATGGAGTTCAATTCAGATAAATGCGAGGTGCTGCACTTGGGAAAGTAAATCTTAGCGGTACTTATATACTAAATGGTAAGGTCTTAGGGAGGGTTGCTGAACAAAAAGACCTTGGCGTGCAGGTTCATAGTTCCTTGAAAGTAGAGTCACAGGTAGATAGGATAGTGACGAAGGCGTTTGGTATGCTTTCCTTTATTGGGCAGAGCATTGACTGTAGGAGTTGGGAGGTAATGTTGCGGCTGTACAGGATGTTGGTTAGTCCGCTTTTGGAATATTGCATGCAATTCTGGTCTCCTTCCTATTGGAAGGATGGTGTGAAACTTGAAAGGGTTCAGAAAAGGATGTTACCAGGCTTGGATGATTTCAGCTTATGGGAGAGGTTGAATAGGCTGTCTGTTTTCCCTGGAACATCAAAGGCTGAGGGGTGACCTCATAGACATTTATAATATTATAAGGGGCATGGATAGGATAAATAGAGAAAATCTTTTCCCTTGGGTGGGGGAGTCCAGAACTAGAGGACATAGGTTTAGGGTGAGAGGGGAAAGATATGAAAGACACCTAAGGAGCTATGTTTCACACAGAGAATGGTGCATGTATGAAACGAGCTGCCAGAGGAAGTGGTGGAGACTGGTACAATTGCAACATTTAAAAGTTATCTGGATGGGTATATGAATAAGAAGGGTTTCGAGGGATATGAGCCAAGTGCTTGCAAATGGGCCTAGATTGGGTTGGGATATCTGGTCAGCATGGGCCAGTTGGACTGAAGGGTCTGTTTCCGTGCTGTACATCTCTATGATTCTATGACTTGGATGAGGAAGTGGAAGTGTGGGTTAGTAAGTTTGCCAATGACATGAAGGTTGATGGAGTTGTGGATAGTGTGGATAGCGGTTGTAGGTAGCAACGGGACATTGACAGGACATAGAACTGGGCTGATAAGTGGCAGTTGGAGTTCAACCTGGAAAAGTGTGAAGCGATTCACTTTAGAAGGTCAAATTTTAATGAAGATTACAGGATTAAAGACAGGATGCTTAGCAGTGTCGAGGAACAGAGGGATCTTTGGGTCCATGTCCATAGATCCCTCAAAGTTGCCACTCAAGTTGATCGGCTGTTAAGAAGGCATATGCTGTGTTGGCTTTCATTAGTGGGGGATTGAGTTTAAGAGCTGCAGCTCTATTGAGCCCTCATTAAACCAAACTTGGAATATTGTGTTCAGTTCTGATTGTCTCATAATAGGAAAGGTGTGGAATTTTAGATAGGGTGGAAAGGAAATTTAATCAGGATGCTGCTTGGAGTGAAGGACATGTCTTATGAAGAAAGGTTGAAGAAGCTCGGGCTTTTCTCATTGGAGTGAAGAAGGGTGAGAGGTGATTTGATGGAGGTATACAAAATGATAAGAGGAATTAAAGAAACGCCATGAAAAAAGTAAAATTACCAGACACCATCTGGTTAATAGAAAGAGACATTTTCCCCAGGGAGGAAATGTCTATCATGAGGGGACATAATTTTAAGGTGATTGGAGGAAGGTTTTGGGGAAATGTTGTGAGAGCAGTAAAAGCCAGGAGGGTGAATTTGGATCAAGAACACATGCAAAAAGACAAATTACCAGACAATGGTCTGTTAGGTAAATCAGTCATTGCCGGAGACATTTTTGAATGGCAGAAATGTCTATCATGAGAGGGCATAATTTTAAGGTGATTGGAGAAAGGTTAAGGGAGATGTTGGAGGTAGGTTCTTTACACAGAGTGTGTTGGATGCACGTTATACACTGATAGAAGTAGTAGTAGAGTCAGACGCATGAGGAACATTTAAGCGACTCTTGGATAAGCAAATAGAAGATAGTATAATGAAGTCTGATCTTTGAGTAGGATAAAAGGGCTGCACAACATCGAGGGCCAAAGGGCCTATACTGCGCTGTACTGTTCTATTTTCTATGTTCTATATATATATAATCATTACATATGAAATTACTCCTTGTGTTACGTTGCAGGACAAGAGGGTCCTTACTGTCAAGGAAATGGTCCAGACTGATGATGGGTGCAAAGAGTTTCTCCTTATGGGGTATAAACTCTACTGGGTGGATTGAAGGAAAGCAAGATGGGTGCATAAAGCCATAGATGACTGGACATATGAGGGAAACAGTCAAAGTGGTATTCCCCAGGATGCCCATCTGGCTGATTTTCAGGAATGGAGAATCACGCAAAGCAGGTGCTAAGGTACATTAGAAAATGATGGTAATGTAGAGGTTTAATAAGCAGAAAAGGATGTTTACATGAGAAGAAGTGAAAAGCGATTTTTGAGAAGATTTGTACATCAGGTTGATGATAAGTATGTAAGTTAACTCACTGAGCTTGAAGATTTGTTTTCAGTCATTTCATCACCATACTAGGTAACATCATCAGTGAGAGTCTCCGGTGAAGCGCTGATAGTGTGTTGCCCCTCTCTATTTATAGGTTTTGGTTTTTTAAGGTAGGTGATGTCATTTCCTATTCTTTATTTTCAAGGGAAGATAGGTAGCATCTCAACTACTGTATTTATTGATGAAGTTCTGATTAGAATGCCATACCTCTAAGAATTCTCATGCATGTTTTTGTTTCGCCTCTCCTTGAATATGTGTGTTGTCACAGTCAAAGTGGTGTCCTTCTTTGTCTATATGTAAAGAAACTAGTGATAGTGAGTTGTGTCTTTTGGTGGCCAGTTGGTGTTCATGTATCCTGTTGCAGGTTTCAGTTCATTAATATGTAAATCCAGAACTTCTTTCAAGTCACATTCCTGAGATATCTTAAGGTTTTATAAAAAAAGGTGACATCTCAGTTCAGACAATGCATTAAAAGTGTAAGATTAGAATCTTCGAGGAGAAAGTGAGGTCTGCAGATGCTGGAGATCAGAGCTGAAAATGTGTTGCTGGAAAAGCGTAGCAGGTCAGGCAGCATCCAAGGAACGGGAAATTCGATGTTTCAGGCATAAGCCCTTCTTCAGGAATGAGGAAAGTGTGTCCAGCAGGCTGAGATAAAAGGTAGGGAGGAGGGACTTGGGGGAGGGGCGATGGAAATGCAATAGGTGGAAGGAGGTCAAGGTGAGGGAGATAGGCCGAAGTGGGGTGGGGGTGGAGAGGTCAGGAAGAAGATTGCAGATTAGGAAGGCGGTACTGAGTTTGAGGGATTTGACTGAGACAAGGTGGGGGGAGGGGAAATGAGGAAACTGGAGAAATCTGAGTTCATCCCTTGTGGTTGGAGGGTTCCCAAGTGGAAGATGAGGCGCTCTTCCTCCAACCATTGTGTTGTTATGGTCTGGCAATGGAGGAGTCCAAGGACCTGCATGTCCTTGGTGGAGTGGGAGGGGGAGTTAAAGTGTTGAGCCACGAGGTGGTTGGGTTGGTTGGTCCGGGTGTCCCAGAGGTGTTCTCTGAAACGTTCTGCAAGTAGGCGGCTGTCTCCCCAATATAGTGGAGGCCACATCGGGTGCAGCGGATGCAATAGATGATGTGTGTGGAGGTGCAGGTGAATTTGTGGCAGACATGGAAGGATCCCTTGGGGCCTTGGAGAGAAATAAGGGAGGATGTGTGGGCACAGGTTTTGCATTTCTTGCGGTTGCAGGGGAAGGTGCCGGGAGTGGAGGTTGGGCTGGTGGGGGGTGTGGACCTGACGAGGGAGTCATGGAGGGAGTGGTCTTTTCGGAACGCTGATAGGGGAGGGGAGGGAAATGACGGCGGATGATACGCTGTATATGGAGGTTGGTGGGGTGATAGGTGAGAACCAGTGGCGTTCTGTCCTGGTGGCGGTTGGAGGGGTGGGGCTCAAGGGCGGAGGAGCAGGAAGTGGAGGAGATGCGGTGGAGGGCATCGTCGATCACATCTGGGAGGAATCTGCGGTCCTTGAAGAAGGAGGCCATCTGGGCTGTACGATATTGGAACTGGTCCTCCTGGGAGCAGATGCGGCGGAGACGAAGGAATTGGGAATATGGGATGGGGTTTTTAACAGAGGGCAGGGTGGGAGGAGGTGTAGTCTAGGTAGCTGTGGGAGTCAGTCGGTTTATAGTAGATGTCCGTGTTGATTCGGTCGCCCGAGATAGAAATGGAAAGGTCTAGGAAGGGGAGGGAGGAGTCTGAGACGGTGGGTTGAACAGTTAATCCACTTTACCAAACCTTCCACCCCGACCTCAAATTCACCTGGACCGTCTCAGACTCCTCCCTCCTCTTCCTAGACCTTTTCATTTCTATCTCGGGCGACCGAATCAACACGGACATCTACTATAAACCAACTGACTCCCACAGCTACCTAGACTACACCACCTCCCACCCTGCCCTCTGTAAAAACCCCATCCCATATTCCCAATTCCTTCGTCTCCGCCGCATCTGCTCCCAGGAGGACCAGTTCCAATACCATACAGCCCAGATGGCCTCCTTCTTCAAGGACCGTAGATTCCCCCCAGATGTGATCGACGATGCCCTCCACCGCATCTCCTCCACTTCCCGCTCCTCTGCCCTTGAGCCCCTCCCCTCCAACCGCCACGAGGACAGAACCCCACTGGTTCTCACCTATCACCCCACCAACCTCCATATACAGCATATCATCCGCCGTCATTTCCGCCACCTCCAAACGGACACCACCACCAGGGATATATTTCCCTCCCCTCCCCTATCAGCGTTCCAAAAAGACCACTCCCTCCGTGACTCCCTCGTCAGGTCCACACCCCCCCCACCAACCCAACCTCCACTCCCGGCACCTTCCCCTGCAACCGCAAGAAATGCAAAGCCTCCGCCCACACCTCCCCCCTTACTTCTCTCCAAGGCCCCAAGGGATCTTTCCATTTCCACCACCAATTCACCCGCACCTCCACACACATTATCTATTGCATCCGCTGCACCTGATGTGGCCTCCTCTATATTGGGGAGACAGGCCGCCTACTTGCGGAACATTTCAGAGAACACCTCTGGGACACGCGGACCAACCAACTCAAACACCCCGTGGCTCAACACTTTAACTCTCCCTCCCACTCCACCAAGGACATGCAGGTCCTTGGACTCCTCCATCGCCCGACCATAACAACACGACGGTTGGAGGAAGAGCACCTCATCTTCCACTTGGCAACCCTCCAACCACAAGGGATGAACTCAGATTTCGCCAGTTTCCTCATTTCCCTACCCCCACCTTGTCTCAGTCAAATCCCTCGAACTCAGCACCACCTTCCTAACCTGCAATCTTCTTCCTGATCTCTCTGCCCCCACCCCACTCCGGCCTATCACTCTCACCTTGACCTCCTTCCACCTATTGCATCTCCATCACCCCTCCCCCAAGTCCCTCCTCCCTACCTTTTATCTCAGCCTGCTGGACACACTTTCCTCATTCCTGAAGAAGGGCTTATGCCCGAAACGTTAAATTTCCCGTTCCTTGGATGCTGCCTGACCTGCTGCGCTTTTCCAGCAACACATTTTCAGCTAAAATTAGAATCTGTCTGTATTCCAATTTTGAGTCAGACTGGTTCTATTCCTAAAGAATTTATAAAATGTCACATGTATTATTAAAAAATATTGATTGCCTACAGATGTGCTTTTTGAACAAAATAGGATGTATCTGCAAATGCAATTTTGCAAATGCAAATTCACCCGATAGATTTAAGTATGTATGTGTGTGTGTTTGTGAGTGAGAGAGAATGTGTGTGTGTGTGTGTGTGTGTATATGTGTGTGATGGCGTATACACATGTCCACATTCTGATATGCCTTGCAGAGGTTGCCATGATAGGGTTGCACAGTGTTGTGGTTGAGGTAGGCTGGGCAGTATGCTGCGAACAATGGTTTGTTTAAGGTTTGGCACTTATTTAAAGGAGACAAGTAGGCATAAGGATGGTCTTGGTGAGGTGCTCATCCTCATCAATAATGTGTTGCAGGCTGCGAAGAACATGGTGCAGTTTCTCCGCTCCCAGGAAGAACTGGACCACAAAGGATACCCTATCGGTCAAGCTGTTACATCTCATCAGTGCTACACAAAAGTTTTGTTATTGTCTCTGTGGCAGTCCTCTTTCACAAAGCAAATTTTGAATTTAAAGATAAAAACATTTGCAGTATTTTAGGGTTCTGGCTCTTTGATATAACTGTCAACACTCCATGTAAAATGTTCTGTATTAATTTGAACATTTACGTATTGAACAATATTTTAGTCTCTTTCTCTACTGATATTTGAGCTCTTATTCTAGAATGAGTTCCTCTTTTGATTGAAGAAGTTCAGTGACTGATTTACCTAACAGACTGGTGTCTGGTAATTTGTCTTTTTACATGGGTTCTTGATCTAGATTTATCCCCTTCCTGGCTTTTACTGTTCTCACTATATTTGTTTTAAGCTCTGTTTCTACAATGATGGACTGGAAATGACTTTTATTCTAACTTAGTTATTTTTGGGAGTTTGTCTGCAAGAGTTTTCCATTTTAAGATTTTCTCTTCACAACAATTGTCCATCTCTGTGGCTATTCTCTGCCTTGGAGTCTGCCTTGGAGTATGGCCATCTGAACATCCGATGCTGCTAGCTGGTCTGAAACCTGTACCATTTTTTATAAATTCTCTTTGTTATGACATGGGGTAAACCCCTCTGCTAATTTAAACCCAACACACAGAGAAGCTCACCTTGTGCAGTAACTATTCCAGAGGTCACTATTTAAAGTGAAAATGAACAATTTTATTCTTCAAGTCCAACAGAGAATATTAAAACCAACAAGTATTCACAACTCCTTTCTCTTAAACCTATCTTTTACCTCCCCACTCTACAATACTGCTCCAATAAAAAACCTTGATTAAGATTTACAAAAAAAAATTCAAATTTCAAAGCCAGCCAGCTGTCGAATCTTCTCTTTGTATCTTCCTCTGGAGATTTTCTTCTGTCGTCTTTCCTTCAATATTCTGCTTCTGAACAGCTACCTTTCTCTTCTTTAAACAACCACCAAACCTTAAACAGACCATTGTTCACAGCAAACTGCCCAGACTTCAGCACAACATCGAACACACACCGTACAACCCTGTGATGGCAACCTCTGCAAGGTGTGTCAGAGGGTCAACATGGATATTACGATTACACGTGGAGACACCACCCACCATGTGCACGGCAGATACATGTGTGACTCAGCCAACGTTGTCTGTCTGATACACTGCAGGGAAGGACACCCCTAGGCATGGTATATTGGCGAGACCGCTCAACAATCGCCAAACATGGATGTTCGGTCCTAGTCAGGGAACACTTCAGATGTCAGGGACGTTTGGCCTTGGATGTTCAGATGGTCATACTCCAAGGCGGACTTTGGGATATGCGACAATGCAGAGTGGTTGAGCAGTGGCTGAAAGCCAAGTTCAGTACCCATGAGAATGGCTTCAACTGGGACTTTGGGTTCATGTCACACGACAGGTGACCCCACTATACTATACACACACACACACACACACTTACATACTCATACACTCACGTAGATCCTCTCTCATACATGCTCTCTCTCAGACGCACACCCACACAGCCCTTACTCACAACCATGAGCACAACCTCTCACAGGCATATGCGACATCGCGCACACACACAGAAATGTACACAAACACACACACATCCATTCTCTCTCACTCACAAGCACGCACACACATACATAAGTCTATAGGATGAATTTGCATTTGCAGAATTGCATTTGCAAATACATCCTATTTTGTTCAAAAAGCACACATCTGTAGGCAATCAATTTTTTTTATAATACATGTAACATCTTATAAATTCCTACTTTGGAAATTGAACCAGTCTGACTCAAGACTGGAATACCGACAGACACTAACCTCACACCTTTAAGCATTGTCTGAGCTAAAGTGTCACTTTTTTTTATAAAACCTTAAGTTATCTCAGGAATGTAACTTGGAAGAAGTTCTGGGTTTACATATTAATGAATCGAAACCTGCAACCCATCCTAAAAGATGAAAATAATCTAGGTTTCCTCCGGGTGCTCCGGTTTCCTCCCACAGTCCAAAAATGTGTAGGTTAGGTGAATTGGCCATGCTAAATTGCCCCAAGTGTTAGGTGAAGGGGTAAATGTAGGGAAATGGGTCTGGGTGGGTTGCTCTTCAGAGGGTTGGTGTGGACTTTTTGGGCCGAAGGGCCTGTTTCCACAATGTAAGTAATCTAATTTAAGCTAATATTGCATCAGTTATATGGCTCTGTGATCTTTTGCTACAAATTCTATGTCCTATGATCCTGCTCCACTAGCTACCTGATGAAGGAGCAGCTTTCCAAAAACTTGTGCTTCCAAACAAACCTGTTGGATTATAACCTGGTTTTGGGTGATTTTTAACTTTGCGAACTCCAATCCGACACCGGCACTTCCACATCTAACTTTGCTTTGATCACTTGTAATGACAAAGATAATAAGGCCTGATGACTCCCTGCTCAGCTGCAAGCCACCCCTGGCAGACTAAATCCCAAACTTCAGACTTCAGACAAATTTTGTGATTTTCCCTTTGAAGAATATACAAGGACTGGAGGTAAAAATCTGGCTTCAGTATCTCACTGGCATATCAATGAAGTGTAGCCTTCGGCAGACTTCACATATCAGTATGGAGATGAAGAGGAAATTGCAAACGATAGAGCAATAGCCTTTCCCAAACTGCTATTTACATGTTTGACTTGGACTATGCACCAGTATCATGGCAAGTTAGCACCATCTGCATTATCCTATCCTATATGAAGCTCAATTCCAGCCATTTATGTAATTATTGGGTCTCCAGATGACAAATATGCTGTTCTTTGCCTTGAAAGAATAATAACTGTTCTTGCATAGCAAACACAGCAGCCAGTTTTCACACTGCAATGTGGCATTGACCAGATAAACCCACAAAATAGAATTCAGCCATTGTAGTCTGCCTGAGAAAAATTGGAAAAAGGTGTATAAAATTATACATGGAAAGACATAGGACATGAAATGGCTCCACAATAGTCAGTGAAATGAATATACAATGAAATGGATCATTTTTTCCCATTGAAGATAATAGCAAAGAAAATTAATTAAAGTGTAAAATATATCATTGTTGTATTCTGAGTACATGTTGTGTTACTGACAAAAACCAGTTGAAACCCTATCACAAACTCTAATCTCTAGCCACTAACTCCATCTCTTTCATGGTGACTCCCTGGGGGTGAATTAGACTTTTCACAAGCTTGTTGTCATATCTGAACACAACATTAGATTCCAACAAGGAGCAGAAGATGATGATGATTTAAAGGTTGGGCTACTAAATGGGGGAGTATTTAAGGTGGCAGTTGAGTGAGACAATATGGTAGCAGGAGGGTGGGTGAGTACTTATGGCATATTGGTCTGGTTTTGGAGGTGTTCTGGTGGATCCAGTTGGAGGATGTGGTTTGTCAGGTTGGTCTTGGAGACTAGGATGTGGAAGTTGTGACAGATTGGGTTGGGGACTTGAGTGGATGAGGAGATTGAGGGGGTAAGGTTGAGACGTATGATGTCGAGTCAGAGAGGAGGTTGTCAGATGTCTGTGAGGTAGGTAAACTGCTCCGGGAAGGGGAGTGAGGAATCAGGTCAGGTCTAGTCGAGAGGGAGTGAAGTCTCAATGGGAATTGGCGATGCAGATGGAGGGCAGAGAATTAATTGTCAGGTCAAATCAGGTCAGGTGTTGTTTGGAGGGGTCAAACAGTGATGTCAGTAATGAGACAAGGATAGATCAGACTTTATTGTTACATGTACTCCATTTTAGAAGTATAATGAAAAGCTGTTATAATGCCTGACTTTTATGGCACCATCTTATGTACAAGAACCTTGGCACAAATCTTGGATACAAAACAGGAATTAAAAAGTAGCTGCACTACGTTACAGATTTTAAAAAATAAATTAGAAATAAGACATTGTAAAATGATTAATATTACAGTCAAGTAAAAAAATTCAAATAAACATTACATTGTAGCAGCTCAGTGCAGGGCCTCCACACGTAGTCTGACCGGCCATGCCAGACACCAGTCCAATAGTCATTCCCCCTCCACTCCAAGCCTCCGATCCACTCCATACAGACACTCAGCTGCTCCAAGGTAAGTTCCAGGACCACTTCTCCTGTGCCAGTCTCCACCCAGGACTCACTGCCTGGGTGCTGTTCTGGTGCTTGCAGCCCATGCACTGCTCCAGGACTTGCTGCCCCCACTGCTCTGGGACTCCCTGCCCATGCCTGCCACTACTCCAGAATTTACCTCTGGTGCTAAGGGGAGAGAAAAACAAAAAGAGAAAGAAAAAAATAAAGAAAACAGTAAGCAAAAGAACAAGGGAGCTCTGGCAAGTGTGTCTTACTCTGCTGCCATTTTGCCCATAGTTACCAAGGGGGTTGGAACAGGTTTTAATTCTTTTGAGTTTATCTGATTACTTAGCTGTGTAATGTGGAGACCTCCAAAGTTTCTAACACTAATTTAGTTTTGGGGACATTTTTGGAGCGTTTCATATGACGGATATTTGCCTATTTGAAATTTAAACCTCCAGGACAATTCCCAGAAAATCAGCTGCATCAGAACTTTTGGTGCAAATTATTCTTGTAGGAGTTCAGCTGCATTTAAATGTGCAACAATATAATTCTTGCGGACTGTGAATTTATTCATATTTTAGGCAAAATACAAAATTCTTCTGAGAAATCAGACTTTGAGAGGGGTTGAGTCAAAAGTCTTTTCTGTCATACATGGAGCTGCTTTCCTGTTGATTATATAAAAATAAAATTCAGACTGAAGGAAGAATTCAAGGTAGTATGATTAAAGCTATTCAAAAACTATAAGTTTCAGTCTCAGGGTTTCTAGGTGAGTCATGTAGTTAATGAGATGGCTTTTATGCATCTGGTGTACACCATTGTAGGAGATAACTGTGAACCTGTTAGTAGCACTTCAGGCTTGATGGGTTTTGATGGTTAATTTCAAAGAAACCCAGCTAGGGAGATGTATTATCTATGATTCCTTTGTGTGTATTTAACCACTATTTCCACAAAATGCAAAGATGTGACATTCCAGTGGTGTGATGAGTTAGTCTTTTGTCCATTGCAATAATGATGTGTTATCACAGAGATATGGTCGATAGAAGGACAACACTTATAGTTTAACATTCTGAAATATTGATGTTTTAGATGTGCCAAATGAGGAAGCAGAAGACATGAGGGAGTTGCTTTAGTGTGAGGGAGCATATCATAGCTGTGTAGAGGGAAGCCACCCTGGAGGGATCTTGCAATGAGGCATATGGATAGAGCTCAAGAATATGAAGGGTGCAATCACAATACAGGCCTTCTAGCTGCCAGCTAGAGATAGAGGAAGTGATATGTAATCAGATTCTAGAAAGATGAGAAAATAACACGGTTATTATGATAGGTGATTTTAACTTCCTCCATATTGGCTGGGACTCTCTTAGTGCCAGGAGTTTGGAGGGGGGGGATGCAACTAGTTCGATGTATCCATTAGGGTTTGTTGGAACACTATGCAACAAGGGAGGGAGCCATACTGGAACTTTTATTGAGAAATGAGCCTGGCCAAGTAATCAAAGTTTCAGTAGGCGAGCATTTTTCACTTTCCACTGTATCTGTCTAGGCATATGTGACAATAAATCATTCAGTCATTCATTTTGGGAATAGTGATTATAATTTTGTATTTCTTTGGATACTTATGGGATGAGGACAAAAACTTCAGATGAAGGTATTAAATTGAAGATTGGGCAAATATGACCAAATTAGGCAAAAATTGGAGAATGTAGATTGGGAGTGATTGTTTGAGGTTAAATTCACATCTGACATGTGAGAGTCTTTTAAAGACCAGGTGATTACAGTGTAGGGCAGGTGTGTTCCTATGCAAATGAAGAACAGGAATGGTAGAATTCAGGAACCTTGGATGACAGGGGCAATTATCAGCTTAGTCAAAAAACAGAAGCATAGCAAAGATCTAAGCAACTAAAAACAGAGGAAATCCTCAAATGGGGAGTTAGGAGGGCTAAAAGGAGTCATGAAATGTCTTTGAACAACAGGGTTAAGGAGAATCCAAGACATTTTATACATATATTAGGAGCAAAAGGGTAGCTAGGGAAAGACTCACTTCAGGATAAAGGAGGGAAGTTATGTTTGAGGCCAGAGTAAATGGCTGAGAACCTTAATGACTACTTTACATCGGTATTCAACAAAGAGATGGACATGAGGGGTGTTGAGGTTAGGGAAAGGTGTATGAATACTCTCTGGCAAGAAATGCATTAAGGTAGACAAGACCCTGGGGCCAGATGGAATCTATCCCAAGATGCATTGGGAAGGGAGGAAACAGCTGGGGCCTTATGTTTGCAACCTCTTTGGCCTCAGGCAAGGTTCCAGAGGACTGGAGAATGGTCAATGTTGTTCTTTTGTTTAAGAAGGGATACAGAGATAATCCAAGTAATTACAGGCCAGTGAGTCTGACGTCAGTGGTGGTGAAGCTGTTGGAGAAGATACTGAGAGACAGGATTTATTCATATTTGAAGTAAATGAACTAGTTAGTTAAATTACTAAATCTGACAAAGTTGCAAATAATGAGCAAGATTTTCAAAGGATACAGTGGGATATAGCTAGCAGATTTGAGCAGAGAAATGACAGGTGGAGTTTAATCTGGACAAATTCGAGCTGATGTATTTTGGAAAATCAAATTCAGGTGTGAATTATGCAATAAATGACAGAATCCTTAGGAGCAATGACATACAGAGGGATCTGGGTGTATAGGTCCACAGATCCCTTAACGTGATAACACAGGTGCGTAAGGTGGCCAATATTCTTCAGTATTCATCATTCAAGGCATTGAACATAAAAATTGGCAAGTTATGTCACAGCTGGATATAATTTTAGTTAGGCCACATTTGGAATATTGTGTGCTGTTCTGGTCACCACACTACCAGAAGGGCATGGATGCTTTGCAAAGGGTACAGGGAAGGTTTATCAGGATGTTGCCAGGTCTGGAGGGTTTTAGTTATTAAGAGAAGTTGGATAAACTTGGATTGTTTTTACTGGAAACTTAGAGGCTGAGGGACAACTTAATAGAGGTCTACGAAATTATAAGAGGTCTAGATAGGATGGATAGTCAGAGGGTTTTTTCCCAAGCTAGAAATGTCAAATACTAGAGGGCACAGGTTCTTAAAGAGGGGGAAAGTTGAAAGGAGAAGTGCAGGAAAAGTTTTCCACACAAAGGGCGGTGGGTGCTCGGAATACACTGTCAATGGAGTTGGTGGAAGCAGATATGTTAGCAATGTTTAAGATATATCTTGACAGCCACAGGAAGGGAGGCGGACAAAGGGATAGAAACCACATATGAGTAATAATGAGCTGGTCTAAATAAGGAATAGGAATTGGCTAGGCTTTATGGGCCAGAAGACCTGTTCTGGTGCTGTAATGTATTGTAGTGTAAAGGCAAAATACTCTGGATAGTGAAAACAAACCAGAGGAGGTTTGCTGGAGGAACTCAACAAGTCTGGCAGCACCTTTGTAGAAAGAAATAGATTAAACTTTTCGAGTCTGGTATAACCCAATACGAGGTTGAAAAAGCCATCCATCAGTTGAAAAACATCAAAGTCTCCAGTGCAAATGGAATCCCCACTGATGCTCTCTTTACAGGGATTCTGAACATCATCACCCTTGTCTGGAAAGAAGAGAGCATGCCAAGGGTTCTCAGAGATGTCATAATTGTGACCATCTTCAAAAAAGGAGGCAGGGCTGACCATGAAAATTACAGAGGAATTTCCCTATTATCCACCATGGAAAAGAAAATTGCAAGCATCTTCCTCAACAGCTAACTCCCAATAACCAAAGAAGTCTTCCCCAAGTCTCAGTGTGGCTTCCACCTGTCAGCAGGTACAATAAACATGCAGTCGAATAGCACCAATTATTGTTCATGACATTCTTCAGTTCCACAAAGGCCTTCAACTCTGTCAATCATGAGGGTTTGTGGAATATCCTCCTTAAATTCAACAGAAATTTGACATTATTCTCCACCTGCTTCATAATGACATACAAGCCAATGGTTCTAATACAGACCAAGTGCACAACCATAAGATATAGGAGCAGAAATTAGGCCATTCAGCCCATTGAGTATGCTCCATCATTCAATCGTGACTGATGTTTCTCAACGCCATTCTCCCACTTTCTCCATGTAACCCTTGATCTGCTTTACAATCAAGAACCTATCTATCTCCATCTTAAATATGTTCAATGACCTGCCCTCTTCAACCTTCTGTGACAGCAAATTCCATAGATGCACCACTCTCTGACTAAAGAAGTTCCTCTTTATCTCCGTTCTAAAAGGTCTTCTAAGGCTGTGCCCTCAGGTCCTAGTCTCTCCTACCAATGGAAACATCTTCCCAACATCCACTCTGTCCAGGCTATTCAGTATTCTGTAAGTTTTTGTAAACTGAGGTCAAGTAGTGCTCTATCATTGCATCAATGCTCTTATTCATCTTACTGTCTGTAATACTCCACCCAATTTCCAGAAAGCTCCCTTCAAAGTGGACCTAATCTACAGGGCAAGTGGGAAACACCTCCAGGCCAGAATGAGGATGCATGGCAACATGTGTCAGCAAGCTGCAGTACACAGATGACACCTCTGTGTGCCCACACTCAGAGATCTAGCTGCAAACCATCAATGAAGCATTCACCAACACATATGAGAGAATGGACCTCAAACTAAACACAGAAAACAGAGATTCTTTACCAGCCCATTCATACCACACAACACTGCCCACCAACCATTGAAATTCATGATAAGTCCCTTGTCAGCATGAATCATTTCCAACACCTCGGGAGCCCCTTCCCAGTGTAAACAGACATTGACAACTGATCCAACATAGGCTGTACAGTGCAGCCTGAGGAACAATGCATTCAAAGTTTGAGACCTGAAACCCAGTCCCAAGTTCATGACCGACAGAGCAACCGTGGTCTCCACTTCCCTGTAAGCATCAGAAACATGGTCCATGTATAGCAGAGAACTCAAATCCCCAGATAATTATTACCAGCTCTGCCTCTGCAAATCTACTGGCAGATAGGCAAATAGTGTAAGCATCTTCACCTAGGCCGATATCCACAGCATCAAGGGAATGCTCATGCATGACCTGCTGCAATGGAGGTGGGGGGGGGGGGGAGCAGCGGGGGAGCACATTATCTGCTGGCCCAACACAAGAATCCCTAAACAAATGCTTTACTTTGAGCTTTGCAATGGTAAGCAATCACAAGGAGGGAAGAAGAAATGTTACAAGGACACCCTGAAAATCTTTATGGTAACATTGACATTGAGGAGATTTATTGATGTGGGGTCTCCTATATTATAATTCAGCCAAAGAGTGCAATGCCGCTGTAGTTATTTCATTCTGTGTAAACTGATACTACAAAGAAGATTGATGGTCATTACACTGTGGTACCAGTGGGTTAGGTTGAACCTTCTCCTGAGTATGTCATTAAGTTACAGAAGTGACCAGTTAGCTTCTGAGACTAAACACCACACTGGGTCTCTCCAATGGTGTTGAAGGTCCCCATTAAGGAGGGCAGTGAGGCTCTGATGTGCCTTTGCATACAATTGACAACTTTTTAACCTTTTCATCTTCAGATATCTTCCAAGCCTGTTATTTCCATGTTTTTAATTACAAATTCTCCCGTCTCACTTTCAATTTTTTCAGCTATTTTCTTCCATTTTACATATTTGTAGGATCTTATGAGCCTGTTTGCATATTTCTTGCCTATTTCTCTGATTTTATTTTATATTAGTTCTTTTAGTCATATTTTCCTGATTTCTAAAATATTTCCAATCTTTTGGGCTATCACTAATCTTCGCAGCATTATACATATTTTCTTTCAATTCAATGCCATTCGTAATTTTTTTTAGTCAGCAGGAATATTGCATTCTTCTCAAGGCATCACTCCTTCTCAATGGAATATATCTTTATTAAGAGTTATGAAATGTCTTCTTATATCCATGGTTGTGGCTATGTTCACTGTGCTGGGAAGTTGATTTGCAGACATTTTGTCCCTGTCTAGGTGACACTTTCAGTGCTTTGGAGCCTCCTGTGAAGTGCTGGGGTACTGTGTCTTCTGGAAGTTATTTGGTTCCATTCCTGCTGTTTCAGGTTGTCAGATCCAGTTGTTTGTTGTTGTGACAAGTATATTGGGTCTAGGTCAATGTGTTTGTTGATGGAGTCTGTGGGTGAGAGCCACGCCTTTAGAATTTCTCTGGCTGTCCTCTGTTTAGCTTGTCCTATGATTGTTATGTTGTTCCTGTCGACAGCAGCAGTCAAGGACATTCGGCCTCGGACCTTCAGGTGATCATCCTCCAAGGCAGACTTCAGGATACACACAACAATGCAAAATGGCCAAACAGAGGCTGATAGCCAAGTTCAGTACCAATGAGGATGGCTTCAACCAGAACTTTGGGTTCATGTCACACTACAGATGACCCCACTGCATTATACACACTCTCTCTCTCACACACACACACACACTCTTACATACTCACACACATGCAGACCCTCTCTCAAACACAAGCTCTCTTTCATTTAGATTCACATACAAACCCCACGGTCACACCCACGCATGCACCCTCTCACAGGCTTATACCTCATCAAACCCACACACACATACATTCCCAAGCTTGTACACACGCAAACACACACTCTCTTATGTGCACACACTCACACACACATGCTGTCTCTCTCTCTCTCTCTCTCTCTCTCCAGCACAAGCACACACATGTAAGTTTATGGGGTGAATTTGTATTAGCAGAATTATATTTTGGAGAATCATTCTATTTTGCTCAAAAAATGCAGAATCTGTAGGCAGCCAATGCAGGCAGTCAATCCATGTAATACTGTGTAAATTCCATTTTGGAAATAGAACTAGTCTGACTCAAGTTTGGGGTAAAGACAGAATCAAATCCCACAGATTTAATATATTGTGTTTCCTGAGATATCACATTTTGTTACAAAATCTTAAGTTGTCTTGTAAATGTGACTTAAAAGAAGTTCTGGGATTTACATATTAAAGAACTGAAACCTGTAAACCCATTCTAAAAGATGAAAGACTTAACAGTCTAGGTTTGTTCAATATATCATTTCAGCTGCATGACACTATAACCTTTTGCTATAAGTTCTGTGTCTTATGATCCTACTTCACAACCACATGATGAAGAAGCACTTTGAAAGCTAGTGCTTCCAAATAAATCTGATGGACTATAACTTGGTGCTGTGTAATTTTAACTTTGTCTACCCCAGTCCAACACCGGCTCCTCCAAATCATGGCTAACATTTAAAAAGCATGATGGATGAATAGGAAGGATTTAGAGGGATGTGGGCCAAGCGCTGACAAATGGGACTAGATTAGCTTAGGATATCCTGTTGGCATGGACAATTTGACCAAAGGCTGTGTTTTCATGCTATATATAGTTCTATGACTCCAGAAGTCCACACCGATCCTCCAAAGAGTAACCCACCCAGAACCATTCCTCTAACTAATCCACCTGACCTACACATCCCTGAACACTATGGGCAATTTAGCATTGCCAATTTGCCTAACCTGCATATCTTTCGGCTGTGGAAAGAAACCAGAGCATTGAAGGAAATCAATGCAGACACAGGAAGAATGTGCAAAATCCACACAGTCATGTGAGGTTGGAATCAAACGCGGGTCCCTGGTGCTGTAAGGCAGAAGTGCTAACCACTGAGCCACCATGAGTTGTTGACAGCAGTGTAGAGAAAGAGTAAACATTTTTGCCAAGTCAAGAGCAATGGAGAAATGAAAAGATGTGCTCACTTTATTGTTGCTCTGAAGTACCTTATAAGCTAGATCCATATCTTGGGGCTGATACCCCTGATGCTAGCAGTCTCAGCAGCATCTCTCAGTACATTGGGAGCTTTGTTTTTCTGGATTGCCTGACCTGGTGGAAGATTCACCAGAAATTGCACTCTGGAATTGAATAGATTCCTTAGCTGGTCAGAACATTTTGTGTGAAAATGGTTTCCATTTAACCCCTAAGTTAAAATTCCTGTTGCATAGACAAGCAAGCAAGGTTTCCACTCATCCTATTATCCAACTCACTCGCCTAAACAGAGGTAAAATCAAGCCCATAATTATAACATTTTGTTTTTAGTTTCACTTATAGGATATGGGCATCACTGGCTGGGCCTGCATTTATTGCCCATCCATAGTTGTCCTTGAGAAGGTGGCAGTAAACTGCCTCATAAAATAATCATGAAGTGAGAGGCGATTTAACATTCTCAAATGTAAATAGACAATAGGTTCATTCAACTATATGTCACATTATTCAATTGGCAGCAATATTCCAACCATATTTGCCTTAGCCTTTTCACAAATGCCTTCTAGCATTTTAATGTGAGGACTATTAAAGTGTGCTAAAGGATACTGGTTTAACAATTTACAATGGTAGAAAAAAAACTGAGGCAGTAAGGAATGCTTCTAAGGTATTGCAATCTGCACAAGGTTATATTTCACATCCACACATTTGCCATGAGAAGACTCAAAATTACACTTTTATTCCAAGCTCCGATATTCCATTCTCCTCTTGCTATCTAGTCACCTTCGCCTGAACCAACCATTTAGCAGCTGAAAGCTTTGAGTAGCTATAGTTGATTAACTTTCCAACTCAAGGAAAAATATTAGTCTACTCCTACATGGAGACTAGTTGGATATCAATTTGTAAGATCTTTACTTAGATTGTCAAGTAAGACTGAAGTCTTCAATTCTCATTTATGAAGTTCCAACTCTTGCAGAATAATTGTCAGAATTATTATTTCAGGTTGGTCAGTAGCAATAATCTAACAACATATCTCAAAAATGATTTCTTACTTCAAATGTCTCTTTTCCTTTCCAATATTGGTACTAGGTGTTTACTTGGAACTTTAGCTCAATAAACAAAAATTAAGCAGTCATACCAAATATCCTGGAATAGCCCCACCACTATTGTGCTCCTTATCAATGTGAAAATGAGGCCCCACAAATAGTAGTCGAGAGTGTGGTGCTGAAAAGCACATCAGGTCAAGCAGCATCCAAGGAGCAAGTGAGTCAACCTTTCAGGCAAAAGCCCTTCATCAGGAATGAATTGCAGTGGCAACTGAGAGAAAATTTAAAGACCATAACAATTGGATCACAACCTTATTCATTCATAAAAGCAAACCCAAATAGGGTGGGATGGTGACTCAGTGGTAAGCACTCACAGTGCCAGGGACCTAGGTTCAATTCCAGCCTCAGGCGACTGTCTGTGTGGAGTCTGCACATTCTCCCTGTGTCTGCGTGCATTTCCTCCAGGTGCTCTGGTTTCCTCCCACAATTCAAAAATGTGCAAGTTAGGTAAGTTGGCCATGTTAAACTGCCAATATGTTAGGTTCATTAGTCAGAGGTAAATATGGGGAATAAGTCTGGGGGGTTACTCTTCAGAGGGTCAGTGTGGACTTGTTGGGCCGAAGGGCCTATATCCACATTGTAGGGAATCTAATCAAACCATTTTGATTAGGCTTTATGTTAGGTATCCTAAAACCAGTGGGCATCTACTGATTATATTTAAATTGGAGCATTGCTGTGGTTATAAGGTCAGTTTTAATTGCTGGAACATGCCATTTGCCAGTCAATTAAACACAAATCATCACAACAATAGGAGGGCACCATTTTCTATATCATTTGACAGAATTGTTCACTGCTTTAAGTACATCACTGGCTAGTTCATTTGAACTGCAAATATATTTGCTTTGCTGTCTTAACTGAGAAAATATGTGCCACAATGTTATCTAGATGCATCTACACTGGAATTTTGGAATCTAACAAAACATCCAGTTAGGGGAGGGAGGAATCAGCACACAAGTGTCAAAATGCTGAACAGAAAGAAGAGGAAGAAAGTCTTGAGCTCAAAGAAAACTTTATCCCACTAGAATGATAAACTAAGAACTTTGTAACTGCAGGTCAGTGAGGAGAAGTTTCCACTTCATCAACAAAACCACCAAAACGTGATCATTGTCTGCAAAGCAAATACAGCACAAAATTCAACGTCAATCATCCTTTCTTATGATTCTGTTGATATGCATAGCTTGGGATTTTAAGCTTGAGGTAATTCAAGGTGTTTCAGGTGGCATCAGGAACATTACTTAATCTGTACTGCAAGTCTGTATCATGCAGGTGATGGATATGCTTCTTGCCAGAATCAATCACTGTACCTCCTTCCACTCGAAGAATAAAAAATAGAAAAGCAAGACGCTTGGCTTCACCATGATTGTAGGCGCACACTGCCTTAAATGCTCTCAATAAGAACTTGAACTAAGCACAAACTTAGGACTTACACACTCTGAACAAGCAAATACAATGGTAAATAGTACAGATATATGGTAGATATCCCTGCAATTTTTGCATACATAAATGCTAAAATATGACATTAGTTCCCTAGCTCACTCTTCTTCACATAGAGGTTCAGGTCCAAGACTGGCTACTTGGGATATTTCCTAAAATGGTGATTCATGACAACTATCTAGAATGTGTGCATAGATGACAAATAAGACATAAACTAACCTCTGATAGGTCAACACACTAGCATCTTCAAGCAATGTTTCTATTGGTTGCAGATATTCTAGAGTACAGCCTTTAGAGGTTCTCCAGGATGGATACTTATGCTAAATTGCATTGAATCATACAATCCCTACAGTGTGGAAACAGGCCTTTGGCCCAACAAGTCCACATTGACCCTCTGAAGACTAACCCACCCAGACCCATTCCTTTATTTACCTGTGTCAAATGCACCTAACCTACACATCCCTGAACACTAGGGGCAATTTAGCATGGCTAATTCACCTAACCTGCACATCTTTGGATTGTGGGAGGAAACTGGAGCACTCGGAGGAAACCTGCACAGACACGGGGAGAATGTGCAAACTCCACACACAGTCACCCCAGGCTGGAAACGAACCTTGGCCCTTGACACTGTGAGGCAGCAGTACTAACAACTGAGCCACCATGCAGTTTGATCCATAACTAACATCAGCCAAACTTACCACACCAAGAATTCCATTACATATTTTAAACATTCTTCTCGTTATTCAAGTGTGCCTAAGGTAGGACAGACTCAAAGAGAAGAAAAGAGAAACCTAGAAGTGCAAAAACAGCTGCTTTGTTTTGCAATATTTAGGCTTACAGTAATTTACTTCTTTCTAACTCTGCAATTTTGTTCTGAAATCTGCAGTTGAACATTGACCAACTTTTAAATATATTTAGTCCGAAAGTAATTGCTCCTTGTAGTTTTTTTGTTCACTTATGTCAGATTGACATAAATATCTGGATCAACCAGATTCATTTTCATGTATCATAATTTAATACAGTAACTCTAGATTTCAATTAATACACAATAATATGGCGATACCAAACTGAAGCTAATAAGCTAACACTAATAGCTGCATTCATCTGATAAGGCAATATCTTATTCATGCAAACTGATTGCCATTGAAAACCTCCTGACCAGGGAAGAGCTCAGCACATTCCTACATTCAAGTAATAACTGATCTCAATGACAATGCTTTCAACTATAAGTCAGGTTGTAAATTCACATCCTACATAAGAAAAGTAAACATAAACTCTAGACTAACAATTCTAGTGCAGTGCTGAGAGAGCATAGTACAATTTGAGATATCAACTTTCAAGCGATAGTCCAATAGGTTTGTTTGGAAGCACTAGCTTTCAGAGCACCGCTCCTTCATCAGGTGATTGTGGAGGTTAAGATCCTGCTCAGAGAATTTATTGCCAAAGGAGTCCAGTATCATGGAGATGTGATACAGTAGACAATCTTAGATTAAAACTTTTATCTTTTATAATGGGATATGCTGGTTTCTATTCTTTGGTATGTTTTTGCAGACTTATATTTTATTTGCTCAAAAACTGCATGAATCCATGTAAAACTCTATAAAACTATACAGAAGATTTGTCAGTCTGATATAGCATTGGGACTCAGACAGACTTCACACCTATTGTTTAAAAAGCTGAGCTATCTTGAGAATATAATTGAAAAGAAGTTCTGGGATTTACATATCAAAGAACAGAAACCAACATATCCCATTATAAAAGATGAAAGTTTTAATCTAAGATTGTTTACTGTTTCACATCTCCATGACACTGGACTCCTTTTGTGATAAATTCTGTGAGCATGATCTTAACCTCCACAACCACTTGATGAAGGAGTGGCGCTCCAAAAGCTAGTGCTTCTAAATAAACCCATTGGACTGTAACATGGTGTTGTATGATTTTTAACCTTGTCCACCCCAGTCCAATACTGGCAGCTCCAAGTCATAACTTTCAGGTGAGATGACAAATCATTCCTCTTTCAGGTGAATGTAAAAGTACACACCACATTATTGAAAAAGGAACACGGGCATTCTGCTGATCCTGGGAAATATTTATCCCTCCATCAACGTTACTAAAACTGATTATCTGGTCAATATCATTTTGGTGTTTTTGAGAATCTATGTACAGGTTGGCTGCTTTTTCCCATAATAAAGTAATAACTGCTTCAGACATATTTGGCTATACAGCTCTTGAAGTCCTGAAATAGTGAAAGGCATTATATAAATGCATGATATTTTTGTTAGTTCAAGTTTAAATATTTTAGAGCATGGGCAGAAACTTCCACACTCTCTGTAATTAAACCATAATTTTAGAAAATGCTCAAATGAGATCTGTAAGCCACGTCTAGATTTTGCTCTTAAATTATACTCCATGCTCAGTTAAACACAGGCACTCATGAACTGTTCTCCTCCAAGGAGTTTTCAACTACTTCATTTCAACATCAGGTTGGAACTCTGAAGTTATATTATAACTTCTGTGTTATTCTAAAGTAGAAATTATTGGGCAGTGATATTGAAGTTACAACATAAACATCACCTAAGTAGCTAACACAAAGATAGTGATTTTTTGAGAAGTTCTCATTTCTGTTTGTTTCATCCTTTCTATTCAATTTGATGAGAACAGCTTTAAGGCTGGATGACTTTGTTCCCCATTCTGCAGCACCCTGACCAAAAATTAAAGGCAAACTCGCCTTGTGTTTGCAGAAGTCTCCCTTGTACATTTCTCAGTCTTGCCCAGTATCCACCACAGCTTTCCCCAATATCTAGAACAGCCTCTCCTAGCACCTACAATTGCCTCTTTGTCTCTGCAGCATTGCAACCAACATCAACTTATTTGCACATGTCCAGAATAGTATTCTAAAGCAATATTTCCTAGAACAAGCGAGCAGCCTATATTGAATATAGTAATAAGGAATGAGCCAGATCTAGCTAGTATCCCAACAGTGCATGAACATTATTCAACAACAATCACAATATGATCATGTTCAATATAGCCTCTGAATGGCAGAAATGTGAAACAGCTACTATGACACCAGATTAGGTTTGGCTGATCTGTATGACATATGGCAGAGATCCTCCATAGTAAGCTGAATATTATGACACAAAAATCAGTGAGAAGCATTTAATATAAAGCAGAACCAGTTTATAACCTAAAGAAACAAGATAGTCATGATAGCTGATCCAAACAACATACACTCCATGGATTGGGTTGCTCAAGAAGGTAGCTCTCCACCACCTTCTCAAGAACAATTAGAAATGGACAATAATGACTCATGCATTACAACAACTCGATCCCTGTGCAATTCAGAATTCTGCGGTTTTTTGCCACTTACTGCTTTTTAGTCTTCCTGCTACAGTGACCAATTTCACATTTTCCCACATTACACTTCATTTGCCAAATGTTTATCCACTCAGTGGACCTATCTATGTTGGCCTCTAAAACCCTCATATCCACTTCACAATATACGTGCCCACCTATCTTTGCGTCATCTACATATTTCCATGCCTTCGCTCCCCTCACCTACATCATTCATACAAATTGTATAAAGTTGAGGCCTTAGAACTGACATCTTGTTGCCTCAAACTAATATAAAACTGTATATGCATTTATACATACACTCCCTTTTCTACCAGCCAATTATTCTTCTACCCTTATAGCATGTTACCCCCAATACCATGTGGTTTCACTTTTCACTGTAACTTTTTATGTGGAACATTGTTAAATACCCCTGGGAATCCAAAGACTGTGCAGCAACAGGCTCCCCTGTATTCACAATGCATGTCACGTCTCCAACAAACTGCAATAAATTGGTCAAACATGATTTCTCTTTCACAAAATCATGTTGACTCTTCCTGATTGCCTTGAACTTTTCTAAGTGCCCAGCTAAAATCTCGTTAATGATCAAGACTAACACTTTTCCCATGAAAGACATTAAGCTAACTGGCCTATTGTTTCCTGTTTTTTGCCTCACTCCTTTTTGATTAGAGGCCGAATATTTGCTACTTTCTAGCCTAAAGGAACTTTTCATGAATCTAGCAAATTTCAGAAAATTAACACCAAAGCATCTATTACCTCATTAACCACCTCTCTTCATCCCTTAGGATGAAGTCATTAGATACCAAGAACTTGCCAGTTTACAGCTCCACTGGTTTGCACAGTTCTGTTTCTAAGTGATTGGAATTTCATCAAGTTCCTTCCTTCCTTGTACCTCCTGATTTACAGCTTTTGTTGGGATTTTTTTTGTATCCTCTATAGTGAAGACAGAAGCAAAATATTTGTTCATTTCATCTACCATTTCTTTATTATCTACTATTAGTATTTCATTCTCATTCTTTAGAAGACCAACTCTTTATTTGCTCTTTCTTTTATATACCCATACAAACTCTTGCTATCCATTCTTACATTTCAAGGTAGCTTCCTTTAATGCTTTAATTTTTTTCGTCCTATGGATATTATGGACATTTTCTGTCATTTTTTTATATTCTAATCACCTGACCTGCCAATCATCTTGCTGCAATTACTTTATTTTTCCTTAAGTTTGATGTGTTTCTAAACTTTTTTAGTTAATCATGGATGGTGGAGGTTCATCTTGGAATTTTCCTCTAGCGTAGGAATATATTTAACTGAATATTTTGATATATCCCCTTAAATATCTGCTATTGCTTCTCTATTGATCTATCTCCAAAAAGGCAAAAAGAATGTTGTCTTTATATCTAGAGGAATAGAATACATGAGGATAGAAGTCAAACTTTAAATATCTGAAGGAGAAAGTGAGGACTGCAGATGCTGGAGATCAGAGCTGAAAAATGTGTTGCTGGAAAAGCGCAGCAGGTCAGGCAGCATCCAAAGAGCAGGCGAATCGACGTTTCGGGCATGAGCCCTTCTTCAGGAATTAAATATTTGAAGTTTGGAATTCTGTAAGTGATTCTGAGCACCAAACCTTGAGAAGAATATACTGTCTTTGGAGATACTGCAGTATAGATTAACCAGAATCATTCCTAGATGGTAATGTCCTAGGGAGTGTTGCTGAACAAAGAGACCTTGGAGTGCAGATTCATAGCTCCTTGAAGGTGGAGTTGCAGGTAGATAGGATAGTGGAGGATGCATTTGATATGCTTTGCTTTATCGGTTAAAGTATTGAATACAGGAGTTGGAAGGTCATATTGCGGCTTTACAGGACATTGGTTAGGCCACTGTTGGAATATTGTGTGCAATTCTGGTCTCCTTCCTACTGGAAAGATGTTGTGAAACTTGAAAGGGTTCAGAAAAGATTTACAAGAATGTTGCCAGGGTTGGAGGATTTGAGCTATAGAGAGAGGTTGAATAGGTTAGGGCTGTTTCCCCTGGAGCATCGGAGGCTGAGGGGTGACCTTATAGAGGTTACAAAATTATGAGGGGCATGGATAGGATAAATAGACAAAGTCTTTTCCCTGGGGTGGGGGAGTCTAGAACTAGAGGTCATAGGTTTAGGGTGAGAGGGGAAAGATATATAAGAGACCTAAGGGGCAACTTTTTCACGAAGAGGATGGTATGTCTATGGAATCAGCTGCCAGAGGAAGTGGTGAAGGCTAGTACAATTGCATCATTTAAAAGGCATTTGGATGAGTATATGAATAGGAAGTGTTTGGAGGGATATGGGCCAGGTGCTGGCAGGTGGGACTAGATTAGGTTGGCTTATCTTGTCAACATGGACAAGTTGGACTGAAGGGTCTGTTTCCATGCTGTACATCTCTATGACTCTATGACTCAAAGGATTAAGTTACAACGAGATTTAACCATGGTTGTGTTCCCTAGAATTTAAATGGTTAGGGGACAATTTAATCAAAAATGTCAAGGTACTAAGAGCATAGAGGGAAACTATTTTTGCTAGTTAGGTAATTTAGCACCAGGGACAGAGTTAAGCATTAGGAGTGATATTGAGAAATACTTTTTTCACACATAGGGTAAGTTTACATTTGGAACTCTCTTCCACAAACAGCAATGGATATTGGGTCAACAGTTAACTTCAAAAATGAGATTGATAGACTTTTGTCAGCCAAAGGTTGAATGGATTTGGAGCAAAAATAGGCTTTGGAGTTAGTTCACAGGTCATGACCTGTTTGAATTACAGAATAGGCTTAAGGAGTAAATTGCTTCCTCGTGTTCATATGTAACATTGCTCAATAGCATCATTATCAGCTTCCAGTATCTGCTGCTGCAACCTTCAAGTATTTGGTGACACCTCTCCCAAGACCTGAAGATTTTCTCAGTATTTGGAGCTGCAGTAGCCTTCCCCAATGTCTGCTTCTGGCTTCCCAAGTATTTACTCTTGCCTTTCCCAGAATCTGCAGCTGCCTTTCTTTAGTATCTTTGTTTTATATTCACTCACAGGATATGGGTGTCTCAAGGATATCTTTAGATATCCTTGAGAAGGTGGCATGAGCTGCCTTCTTCAATTATTGCAGTCCATGTGCTTTAGGGAAACAAACAATGCTGTTAGGGCAGGAATTCCAATATTCTGACCCAGCAACAATGACAGAATGGCAATATGCAGGTCATTCTGGTATAACACACATTCCATCAATGCAAACTGGTTATTACACAATTGACGAATTGTGGGCGATGGTTGGATAATGCGAGGTTTCTACTGAATGAATATACCAATCTTCTACAGTGTGATTTTCTATAGCATGGGGTTGCAGAGGAATGCAACTGTCACATTATAGCAAAATGACCTGTAATTCCAAGTGAGTGTGGTGAGTGGCTTGGAGAGGAATTTGCAGATGGTGATAATCCCATATAGCTGCTACCTTTGTCTTTCCAGATGGAATTGGTTGCAGGTTTGAAAAGTATTGTCTAAGAATCTTTGATGATTTTTTGCAGTGCATGTCGTGGATAGTATACAGTGAGACTACTAAGCACTGGTGGTAGAGGGAATGGATGCTTGTGGATGTGGTGCCAATCAATTGGGCTGCTTTGTTCTGAATGGTGTCAAGCTTCTTGACTGTTGCATCCATCCAGGCAAGTGGAGACCATTCCATCATACTCCTGACTTGTGCCTCGTAGATGATGGGGAGTCAAGAGGTGTGTTACTCATTGAACTAATCCTAGCCTCTGACCTGCTTTTCTTGCCATTGCATTTATATGACAAGTCCAGTTCAGTTTTTGGTCAATGGTAACATGATGTTGACAGTGAGGATTCAATGATGGTACCAACATTGAATTCCAAGGAGCGGTGATTAGATTGTCTCTTCATGGAGATGGCCATTTTCTGTTATTTCTATTGTGCAAATGTTACTTACCATATTTCAACCAAGCCTGGATATTAACAGGTCTTGTTGCATTTGGACATAGACTGCTTCAGTATTTGAGTTGTGAATGGCACTGAACATCAGTGAATATCCCCATTTCTGATTTTATGAAAAAAGGAAGGTCATTTATGAAGCAGCTGAAGTTCGTTGAGCGTAGGACAATACACTGAGGAATTCCTGCAGAGATATCTTGGAGCTGAGATGACTGACTTCCAACTACAACCATCTTCTACTGGGCCAGTTATGACCCCAACCATCCCAGAGTTTCTCTTTTGATTCCTTTTGACTCCAGTATCAAGAACTGTCACTCTCACCTCACCTCTGGAATTAAACACTTTTGTTCATGTTGGAACCAAAGCTGTATTAAGTTCAGGAGCTGAGTGGCTGTAGTGGCATCCAAATTGGGCATTAGTGAGCATGTTATTGTTGAGCATAGCACTGTTGTTGACGCCTTTCATCACTTTACAAATGATTGACAATAAACTGTTGGTGCAGTAGTTGGCCAGGTTGTATTGACTTGTTTTTGTGCACAGAACATAACTGGGCAATTTTCCACATAGATGAGTAAATGCCAGTGTTGTAACTGTACTGGAAAGCTTAGCAAGGGCTGTGGCAAGTTCTAGGGCACAAATGTTCAGTACCATTACTGGACTTTTGTGAAGGAACATTCACTTTTTGAGTATCAAGTACCTCCAAGCATTTATTGATATCATGTGGAGTGAATTGAACGGCGGAAGACTGACACCTGCAATGCTCAAGGTTTCTAGAAGAGGCCAAGATGGATTATCTACTCAGCACGTCTGCAGATTGTTGCAAATTCTTCAGTTTTATCTTTTGCATTGATGTGCTCAGCTCTCCAATCAAGTATAGGCATATATATATGTGGAGCCTCTTCCTCAAGTGAATTGATTGCTTATCTGCCATCATTTACAACTGGATGTGGCAGGACTGCATAGCTTAGATCTGATCTGTTGGTTATGGGATTACTTAGCTTTGTCTATCAGTTGTTGTTAATGCTTTTTGACATGCTGTTTTGTAACCTCATTAGGTTAACACTTCATTTTTAGGTATGCCTGGTGCTGCTCTTGGCATGCTATTTGCACTCTGTTGATGGCTCACAGAATCTCATTGATGCCCAGCCTTGAGTTGCCAAATCTGTTTGTAGACTGCTTCAGTACTATCCCATTTTACACAGTGATAGTACCTTGTATTGGTGTTGTGCAGCACTATCAATGTGAATGCAGGACTTTGTCTCCACAAGGACTGTGCAGTGGCCACTTTTACCAATACTATCATGGACAGATGCATCTGTGGCAGCCAAATTAGTGAGGGTGAGGCCAAGTATGTTTTTGCCTCTTGTTATTTCCCTTAACATCCGTTGCACACCCAATACAGCAGCAATAGCCTTTAGGACCCAACCAGCTCAATTAGTAGTGATGCTGCCACACCACTGTTGGTGGACATTGAAATCCCCTGCCCAGAATATATTCTGTCCCATTGCCACCCTCAGTGCTTCCTCCAAGTGTTGTTCAGCATGGAGGAATATAGTCATCAGCTAAGAGAGGATGTGCATAGTAATCAGCAGGAGATTTACTTGCCCATTTTGGACCTGATGTCATGAGAATTTATACTGTATACTGTCAATGTTGAGGACTCCCAGGGCCACTTCTTCCCAAATGTAATCAATTGTGCTACCTCCTCCCAAATGTCCTTGTGTGGAACAGGACATTTCAGGGATGCTTATGGTTGTGTTTGGTACATTGTCTGTAAAGTATGATTCCATGAATATGATGATCTCAAGCTGATTCTTGACTAGTCTGTGAAACAGTTGTCACATTTTGCCACTAACCCTTAGATGTTAGTAAGGAGAACTTTGCAGATTCAACAGAGGTAATTGTGCCATTCTTGTTTCTAGTGTCTAGGTCAATGCCAGGAAGTCTGTCCAATTTCATGCCTTTTTTGAGACAGGATCAATTGTTACAACTGAGTGATGTGCTCAGCAATTTCAAAGGGCAGATGACATTCAACAACATTACTGTGAGCCTGGGGGAATATGCAGGCCAGACCAGGTAAGGATGGCAGATTTCCTTCCTTGAAGGACATTAATGAACCAGGTGGTTCTTTCTGACAATCAAATAGTTTTATGGTCATCATCTGACTCTTAGTTCCAGATATTTATTGCATTCAAATTCCATCACCAACATTCAAACCCAGGATTCTAGAACATTATCAGAGTTTTTCTGGATAAATCATATGGTAATGATTACCACTCAGCACTGCCTTCCCTCGAATTTATTATTATTTCCCCAAATGTTTCTAGCAATCTTCCAAGTATGTATGTCACCCATCCCTAATCTGTGGTAGACATCCAGTATTTCTGGCAGGAGTTCCTTGTATCACTATCAGTCACATCTGTCAGTTGTAATGCTCTCCCAACAACTGGAGCAAGTTACCTTATAATACTCAAATTCTCATTTTTAATCCTGCTTCAGTGCCTGAATCCTCTGATCAAATATTAAATAAGAAGCATAGAGAAATACAAATGCATTGATTTAATCAGCCTCTGTCACTTCTTTAGTTGACAGCCTTACATTATTTCACCAAATCCCACTCTTGACTTTGATTGCACATATTACATGTGAAATAAATGAGGAAAATGAAATAAATATTTTAAAATTACAAAAATGTAAGTTGCTGAAATGTTAAGAATATATTAATAGCATAATTTGAATATCCATGGATCTCGCACAGCATAAAAATACTTTGTCACTGGAAGGTTACACCAACACCTCCAGAGCTGAGATATATCTTTTGTTTAACTTTATCAATTTATACTGACTTTTCAGTGTGGTATTGAGTGACTGTTGCACTCAGAGGTCTCGTCCTTCAGAACAGCCTTCTTCAGTAAATGTTAAAGACTCCATAGCCTTCTCTGGAAGAACACTGGGGGAGTTGTCAGGTATCCTGGCCAAAATCTACTCGTTCAGCAATAATAATACAGATTACTATGTTGTGGATAACACATTGACATGAAAGAAGATTGGCGAGCTATCAGGAAGCAGAGAGCAAACATAAATGGGTCTTTTTCGAGCTGTCAAGATGTTATGAATAGCGTGCCACAGGCTCTCAACTCTTCATACTAGGCTCTCAACTCTTTACGATTTATAAAAATGGTTTGGATGAATAAACCAAATATACGGGAGCTAAATTTGTTGATGATACAAACATAGATAGGGAAGTGAGTTTTGAAGAGATGTAAGGCATCTACAAAAGGATATCGATAGGTTAAGAGAGTGGACAAGGACCTGCCAAATAGAGTACAATGTAGGAATCTGGGGAGTTGTCCAATTTGGCAGGAATAATAAAAAAGCACATTATCCAAATAGTGAGAGGTAGCAGAATTCGGATCTGAATGTCCTGGGGCAAAAACATTTAGCAGGTTGGTGTGCAGGTACAGCAAGTAATCAGGAAAGCTAATAGAATGTTGTTTATTTCAAGGAGAATTGAATGCAAGAATAGAGATGTTATACTTGTTACACAGAAAATTAGTGAGACCACATTTGGAGTACTGTATATAGTATTGGTCACCATATTAACAGAAGGATGTTAATGCTTTGAAGCAGTCCAGAGAAAGTTACTTAATTAATACTTGGAATGAGCAAATTGTCTTATGAAGAAAGGATGCAGGCTAGACTTTACAAGTGTTCAAGATTAGGTAATTGAAACTTACAAGATGTTGAGGGGACTTCACTAGGTGGATATGGCATGGATGTTTTATTTTGTGGAAGAATCTAGAAATAAAGGCCATGGTTTAAAAGTAAGGGGTAACGAATTGAGGACAGAGATGAGGAAAAAGTATTTCTCTCAGAGGATGTGAGTCTTCAGAATTCTGTTCTTCAAAAGGCAGTAGATGCAGAAATTCTTGATCATCAAGGGTTTAAAGATTATTTGGAGTATGCATGAATGTTGAGTTGAGGTTAAAATCATATCAGCCATGGTCTTATTGAATAGGGAGCAGTCTGGAAGAACTGAATAACCTACACTTGTTCTTTATCTTTAAACAAGTCCTTAATGCTGAAAATCTGAAATAGAGAGAAACAAAGTTTACAGTTTCATTGGAATAAGTCATATTCAGCTGAAACTTTAATCCTGTTTCTCTCTCCGTGGATGGTGCCAGACCTACTGAGTGTTTCCAGCACTTCGTGTTTTCAATAAAACTTTGTCATTTATCTCGTTGCTGTTTTTGGTAGCTTGTGCATGAATTCACCCTTTTCTGTCCTATATTATAACAATTACTAAACTTTAAAAACACTTTCTTGATTTGTTGAGACGTCCTGTGGTGAAGGGCGTAAATGCAAGTTCTTACTATAATTGTAAATGTCGCTTAATTTGGAGATAATGTAATCTCCCTTAAAAGAGAAAAAGTGGAAGGCAAATGGCTAATGTTACTTCAGAGATAATTTAAGTTATGCAGACTATAATTTATTATATAGAATACACTTTAATCATTGCAATAACCCTTTCCCGTAGAGATGTACCTGTCAATTTCGGGTCAATTTCTCATCCTCTAAACTCGGCCTATGGTGATTCTCGCTTTTCGTTAGCGCTGAGTTTTGAAGTAGCGCCATCAAAAATAGATCACGGCAGTAAAATGTAATTGTTTTTTCCTTAATGATCAGAGTGACAGGCGTAATGGAAATTTATAAATGAAACATCCGATGTTCTTTTGTCGCGGTTGGAAGCAGATGATGGTAGTGTGATGATTAGAATCCTGCTTTAAACAAAAGTTGCCCGACAGCATTTCACTATGTAATCATATGCTAAATAACACCTCACACCAGCCAATGGCCAAAAGCAAAGGCAGACGATCAATTTGTCTAATCCTTTTTTTAACGTTTTCTTTTAATGCTTCATTACAACTTCTCTCGATCACAGTCTACGAGGTCTGCGAGCCAGTATGGTATGAGCCAGTATGGTATGAGACCATACGAAAGCTTGGTACAAGCAGCCTACAAGTGAAATTAACTATAATTTTTCATTCAAATATTTATTTATCCGCATTTATCAATGTTTCGTATCAGATGCCTAACACCTTAAGTCAAAACCGAAACGCAGTAGGGAAAAAAAAGACCATATTTTATTTACTAAGGGGAAGGTGAAGCTGAACAGATGCAAACGTGTTATCAGCTCTTAAATAATCTTCAATACAAATTCGCCAAATACAAACACTCACATATTGATGATGGGTATCCTGTATGATATATTAGGACGTTTTTACACACAAACACACGTTCCAATATATACTATAAGGAACAATACCGAAGCCTCTTAAAACCTCCACTAGCAGTCAATGTTTGTGGAAGTTATGCTGTGATGCGCAGTATCTCAATATGGTGTTTAAATCGCTTAATACGCACGTTACTTCGACGTTGAGACCAGTAAATCTTGATAGGGATTGTCAATGTAGCCTCAGAGTTGAGTAGCCAGCACAAGATCTGCGGTCACACAATTTCCTAATTAGACACATCAAAGCCGATAGACCTCGCGAATTTCGGGTACTTTCACAGTGCACAGCGCCTACCATTCAAGATTCAGCGTCGTAGTTTTCAAAGACGTGTTCGGATCCTGAACTGAGAAGAAACTGTCTTTGGCGTTTTAGCGAAGTGGAACGCCCATTAAAACACAATTTACAAAGTTAAACATTAATTCCCACACACAAAAAAAATTTGCGTCTCTTTGTAATTGCTGTTCTTATTTCTGTGGCTAGATGCGTTTCAGTGTCAGAGAGCTTTTAAAAAAAGCTCCACTAACCTCATTTGTTGCAACGTATGCCCATGTAATTCCTTGGAGTATTGGGATTGGATGTTAAAGGAAGCGGTTCATTTTCCCAGAGGCTGCTGCATAGAATGCAAATCCGGTTATTAAGGCTTTTCAATTAACACGCCAAGTTATAGGCTGGTGAAAAGACATGATATCTTTTTCGAAATGCCTGAGCATGTGACGTGAAAGTAACTATATCCCACGAAAATGAAAACTCTAAGTCATCCTAATTCGATCATTGAATGAATACAATCAGATCTTAAAGAAATCAATAGGCAGACCACACATTTCACCGAAATAAACACATAAGAAAATTATATCATTTATTTTGACCTTATGTGGAAACTCCATTATTCGATTAATCTTTTGAAACAGTTCATTTAAACCATGACAGCATTATTTAACGATGGTTTAATGGCAGTACCCATATCTTGGAGTACTCTGGTTTAACTAGGAGAAAGTGAGGACTGCAGATGCTGGAGACCAGAGTTGAAAAGTGTGGTGCTCTTTTTTTTTGCAGGCCAGGCAGCATCCGAGGAGCAGGGCTCTGGTTTAAGTCTAACTCCAAGGACTTAAGTAAGTCAGGTTCTGAACAAGCGCTGCACTGTGAGACGAACCATCTTTGGGATGAGAGGTTCTGAGTGTCCGCTGCACTGTTGGAAGCGCAATCTTTCGAATCACAGATCATAAAATCCCTTCAGCGTGGAAGCGGACCATTTGATCCATCAAGTCTACATCTATCCTCTGAAGAGCATCCCACCCGATCCCTGTAACCCTGCATTTCCCGCGGCTAGTCGACCTAGCCTACACATCCCTGGATTCTAAAGGGCAATTTAGTAAGGCCAGTCCACCTAACCTACATATCTTTGGACTGTGGGGAAACCCAAGCTGACACTGAGAGAATGTGCAAACTCCACACAGTCGCATGAAGCTGGAATCAAACCGGGGTCCCTGATGATGGGAGATTCTAAAGGAATGTTGCACTGTTGGAAGTGCCACTCTTCAAACAAGAAGGTATGAGGAAGTGTTACACTGGTGAAAGTGCCATTTTTCAGATAATAGATTCTGAGGGTGTGCTGTACTAAGAGAGATGCCATATTTCAGTTCAGAAGTTAAATTGAAGTTTTATTGGTTATCTGGGATGGATGTTCAAGAGTTCTGGACACTTTTAAAAGAAAAGCAGAGTGACTCTCCAGGTAACCCTCAAAGCTATTTCTCTAAAATCTGGTCAGACCACATTGCTATAGTGGGACATTAGTTTAATTTGATTTATTATTGTCACTTGTACCTAAGCACACTGAATTTTTTTATTTTGTGTGCAGGACAGACAGATCATACCATACAAGTTCATACAGATCATTGAGTGATTGAAAAGAATGAGGCATGCAAGGTTATGGCTGCACTGAAGGTGTACAAAAAGCAAGATCAACATTTGATTTGAAAGTTGAGAGGTCCATTCAGCTGTCAAATAACAGTGGGGAAGAAAATGTACTTAAACCCGTTGATATATGTGTTTAAGCTTTTGTATCTTCTGCCTGTTGGGAGAGGTTAGAAGATATAACTAGGGTGGGAGGGGTCTTTGATGGTGTTGGCTGCTTTTCCGCAGCAACAGAAGTGTAGATGGAGTCTCTAGATGGGAGGTTGGTTTGCATGATAGTCTGGGCTTGTTCACAACTTTCTGTAGTTTCTAGATTCTTGAACACAACAGTTTCCATACCAAGCCATGAGGCATCCAAATAGAGCGTTTTCTATGGTGCACTTATAAAAGTTAGTGACGGACATACTAAATTTCCATAGGTTTCTGAGGAAGAAGATACCTTGTTGAGCCTTCTTAACCTTCACATCAACATGGGTGGTTCAGGACAGATTGTTGATTGTAGTCACTTTTGAGAATTCATTCTGGACCATCTCCACCTCAGTTCCATTGACTTTTGGGGTCTATCCTCCTCTTTGCTTTCTGAAGTCGATGATCAGCTCTTTAGTCTTGCTGACATTGAGATTGTTGAGATTGAGATTGTTATCTTTGCACCAAGTTTATGGAATTAACCACAGATTTTCCGACAGTACAACGTGCCATATAGAAACTAGGAGCAGTAGGCCCTTAGCGCCTTTGAGTGTGTTCTACTTTTTTTCATGATCATGGATGATCCTATATCTCAATGCCATATGCCTTTTCTCTATACCCCACACTCCACATTGCAAAAGTCTACAATTGATTGTTAAACGTGCTGAGATCAGGGAAAGGCACCGTAAATTGCAAACTTTATTTTATTAACTATGTGATTGTATTGTTGCGATTGTTAAAATCTTTCTGGATATATTCATGGTTTTAGAATCCCAGCGGGGTTATGGTTTAAATTGTGCAAAGTGTGTTTAAATAGTGACTTTTAGAACTGTTTTCACACTAGACGGTTTTGTTTTTCACTTTTAACACTTACTTTAAAAAACATACATTTCGCATGATTGTTAAAATTATGTATTGAGCTAGTTTTCAAAGTAGTGCCGAAATGATGCATCTAATCTTCGATGATTTTCCAATCATACAACCAGTTCCTTATTTGATGTTAATACAGTTCAATTCCATGGTGTCTTCGTCTGGTTAGATAAATGTAGTCTAATCTCCGGATGCTTCTGACGCGTTGTGACATTCGAATGATATCTGATTAATCTAAATTGATGTCGTCTGTCACATCTGCCGCACCTCTCCTTCAACATAGAGACTAAACACCATGTGGTCTCCTCCAACTCGAAAATGCTTTAGTGGAACTGATAGTTTACTGCCCGATATCCCTTCTACTTGGCAATGAAATGAGGCAGAACCAGATTTTCGAACGGACAATGTTTCTATCAATGAGAGGAGAAAGGATCACATCTAATACAGTTTCCCACACAGCCCGTCCCGTCTCCTCAGAATCATTCTCTCGACATTCCATATCACAAGACTGATGCTGTCAGCATTGATAAATCCTGCGCGTAAATCGCCGGTGTTCCCCAGTGATCTCTCCATTTTCTAATTCCATAGATGCTGTGTTAAATGAGGTGGATAATCCGAACAATGGTGGATATATTTTAATATGGATGAACCCAAGTTTACCTTCACTAATAATGATGATTTGTTTTTTTTAACTGTATTTTTCTAAAATAGTTACAAGATACACAACAATCTTTCTCGTTGTTGTTTGCAAATTAATTGAAAATGAAAACAAAGGTGTACTTATTTATTTTCCATATGCTTCACTCCGTGTATATGGAAAGCACCAACAACGTACGGCATGAAATGGTAGTAGTAGTAAATGCGTGAGCTGTTTAGACAGTCTGGCAGTTTTAGCTACTGAAGCATAATTGCACTGATGAGATATAATGTAAACTTTGAAAAAAGGCCAGCTACTCAAGGGAAGGACCTATAAGAGCTATATATTAGGTTGTTATGCTTTATCATTTTAGCAAAGATCCACTAGATAATGTACATTCATACAGATTATTTAATCTGGAATATGAATACATAAAAAAGGAACAAAAGTACAAAGTTACTGACAAAAAAAAACTCTCTTCACAGATAAGATGGGTTTTGAGTTGGCCTTCCAATTAATCCAGATCATCACTTTTTTTGGATTAGCTAACCAGAAAGAATTTAGGGAGACAAAGTTCCAAAGAGTGGGCAAGGCATTCAAAGGTTTTGCTACTACGGTGAAACAAGTAACAAGAAAGAATGAATATATTATAGAGTGGAGGGCTTAACACAGGTTGAAACATCAGTCTTAAGTAAACTGTTTATGTGAGAAGAAACTATGCTGTGGAGGAATGTCAAAATGACTATGAAGATGTTAAAATGAATACACTGATGAACAGATAGCTAATAGAAATCATAAAGACTAACAGCAATAGTTGAACAGGATTTAGTGTGGAATGGGAAATGTTTGCACCTCAAAACAATACTACAGCACAGAAGAGGTCATTCAGCTCATTTTGTCTGTACCTACTTATTGTTATAGCAACCTACTGCTGGCTTCCCTTTCTCACTGTGGTCAACGATGCTTTTCTCTCATTAAAGTTTATCCATCTCTTCTTGAAAGAAGCAATGGTCTCTGTCAGAATGGCAAACCATTCCTAGTACACCAGCTGTCATGATTTTCACCTTGTTAGTCTTTTTTCTTGCTCATAATTCTAAATTGATAAGTTCTTGTCACTCAGATAGATCAGATGAAATATTCATTGTATAGTATCTAACCACATATTTTTAAAGACTTCTGTTGAATCTTGTCTTAATCTTCTTTGCTCTGGTTGAAGTAGGTTCAGAATCTCAAGTTTCTCTTCAGAAATAATGTTATTTCTTCAGTATTTGCTGGAATGCTCAATGAGATGTAATTATGTAGATGGAGTTAAGATAGCAATAATTAAAGCATTACAAAAGTCAAATGGGGTACTAACAATATCAGAGATCATGGATTCAGTGACATTGGAGAGAGATGGGAACTATGAGAGGAGTTGTTTTGAAAGTGGAGGTAGTACTGCTTCACAAGTTGAATATGGAATGTAAACTTCAAATATGCTCAAACAGAACTTTGAGGTTTTTTTTCTTAACCATTAAAATGAATTGAGTAAGCATTCAACAAATGATAGGATGAGAAATTACTCTTGAGAAAAATATATTATACTGCCACTCTTGTGTTATAAGAAGTCTGGTCTTGTCCCAGAAATGGTACAGTAGCTACAGAATTAAATACTATGAAAAGGTTGGGTATTAAGTTGCATACATGAAAATTGAGCCTAAAATGTAATGATCAGTTTTGAGCTAAGGAAAGGCAGGTGGATTATATATGATGAGATGCAGTGGTGTCACCCTTGGAGATGGAGGGTGCATTGTCTATTGGTGTGTTTAAGGCAATCCACGACTAGTGGGCACTGGAGGGACTGCATTGCATCATCGATAATCAAGACATCATTTGAACTTGATGTGCTAATTTGCCTTTCAATATTTGTTTTAGCTTAGTAAGGACTACGCCTTAAGGAGTGGTGTTGTTTAATTTTTTTCCTTTTTATCGTCTTTTAATATCCAGAAGTGCTCTTACAGAAAACTGAATGGCTCTTTCCCATTGACAAATCACTTGTGATACTCTTTGTGCATTATCTGCAACCTGTAAATCACCTGAATTTTACAACTGATTATTTTACATGCAAAATCTGTTAAGACCAAAGCACACCATCAAACATGCGGGACAGGTAGGGAGGGAGGGAGGTAGAAAAATCAAAATGGAGTTGGAAAGGGAAAAAAAGCACTCCACATCCCACCATGATGTGCTCATTTCTCTCTAAAGGCATCATGATGACCTCCTTTAATTGATAACACCTGCAATTGGTAGAATATAAAAGAGCTAGAAATAGGTTGGTCAAAGCAGAAAAAAAAAGGTCCCATGATAGAAATGATTCTTGTGAAGATTCATGTGGAAATAAGAGCATGTTAGAATAATGTCTGGTTTTACCAATCTTGCTGATTTTTTTTTAACTGGAAAAAGAATCATGGAGGAGAATCGCCCTAAAATCGCACTCCTAAAAAGAAAGTCTGTGCTCTACAAGCACTTTAGGTATGTTTTACATTGTACTGTAAAATTTGAAGCTGGATGAAGGTTGAATTAGGATGGTTAGGGAAAGCACAGGGGCCAGAGGAAGTTAAGGGAACTAAAGGAAATGCTTCCATTTTCAACATTAAAAAACTCAAAAGATTTTTGCAACTGACATAAATTTGAAAATGATGGGGGCAGGGAGCTTGAATGAGGTGCTTAATCATGCAAATATTTGTTCTAGATCTCTTTTTTCTGTCAGCATGAATCCTATTATGAAATGAATGTAGGGCTATGATGTGATTTTTTTTGCAATGGCTATGGTATTACTCAGTCTGGATTTCCCTTATTTCACAGCATTCCTACCTTTAAATTAGAATGTTGTGTTACAATTCCAACACTTTGCAACACTTAATTTAGGCTGAGTATTTCAGTGCATTACTGAATGAGTGTCACTTTATTGACAGTGATGTGATGGTAAACCAAGGCCATGTCCAGCTGTTCAGGTGAATGCAAGATTCACAATTCATGGCACAATTCAACAAAAACATCTACAATAAATTAATTGGTGATTCACTTAATTTGATGTTTATAAAAATTTCTTGTGTGATAAATATTCTATTTGTTTGCCTAAGTAATACTTTAAATACATTTCAATGTGGAAGATACTAGCACATTTGTTAAAATTGCGGAAAATAGAATATCTTGAGATGGACAACATGAACACCATGGTTTTCCAAAAGGAAGGTCATGTTTAACCAACCTTACTAATTTACTTGAAGAAACCACTGTGGCACAGTGGTTAGCACTGCTCCCTCACATTGTCAGAGGCCCGGGTTCAATTCCTGCCTCAGGCGACTGACTGTATGGAGTTTGCACATTCTCCCCGTGTCTGCGTGGGTTTCCTCCGGGTGCTCCGGTTTCCTCCCACAATCCAAAGATATGCAGTTCAGGTGAATTGGCCATGCTAAATTGCCCATAGTGTTAGGTAAATGTAGGGGTATGGGTGGGTTGCGCTTCGGTGGGTCGGTGTGGACTTGTTGGGCCGAAGGGCCTGTTTCCACACTGTAAGTAATCTAATCTAAGACCGAAGACAATCAAGTGGATGCAATGTACATGGATTTTCAAAGACCTTCAACAAGTGCCACATGACAGCAGATTATCTGCTGGGAGATATCACTGATTTGCATGCACCAAATACAAGAAGACATAAACTGGCTTGCAAAATAGGTACTAAATGGCAAATGAATATCAATACAGTAGAGTGCTCCTTAAATCATGGAATTGCAGTTGAGTTTTTAAACATTAAAGTAGTAAATATTGTAGGATATTACATGATTTATCTTTAAAAAATGAATGAAAAATATTGCTAAATATTTCATGGAATAAAACGGCTTGAGGAGTCCCTGTTAAAATAGATTGTGCATGGTCAATGAACGTAACAAGCTTAATAAGTCAAAACGTATTTTCTTGACTTTTTTTGAGCTTTATATTGATTCTAATATTATGTTCTGATGATGTTTAATTTCATGTCTCCTGGAATTTGTTGCCCCAATATCCAATTCCATATTGTCAAAATTAGCTGTTCTCTGTTATCCAGTTGCATGTTCTCTGAATTGTTGCCTGGTATCCACAACTTTGTCCTCAGAATTTAATATTTGAAAAATCACATGTCTTTGGTGTTACGGTTCACAGTTATTTGATTCTATGTCCTCTGGATTTACTCTTCTTTAGTTTATATTTCTATGCTGTCTGAATTTACTGTCTAGTTATCCAGTACCATGTCCTCTGAATTTACTGTCCAGTTATCCAGTTCTACGTCTTCCGAATTTATTGTTTACTATTATCTGATCCTATACTTTCAGAATTTACTATTGCTGATGTCAATTCATGTTTAAGAATTTTACTGTCCTCTACTTTCTAAACCTTTGCTTTCAAAACTAATTGATCCGTTTGTATCATTTGCATAAAGCAGTCACCAATGCAAGTATCGTTTCCTCGTTTCTAATTTACTGTCCTCAGAATTTTCACTCCTCTGGTGTCTAATACCGTGTACACTCCGGCGACCACATCGGTTACTGGTATCTAAAATAATTTCTCCAGCTTTCAGCGCTAGTTTCACATAGCATCCAGTTTTCAGGGTAGCTGGAAGATGCAGCGAGATTCAGAATTCTTTCTCTTCCAGCCCTCTCAGCGGGGAACTGTGACAGCATCGATACAGATTTGATGTATCGTATTTTAATCCAATCCCTCGGTAGGAATGGGTTGGGATATGCTTTTATTATATGTGGTCTCTTCCCCAGTAAAATAAAAAAAAGTCTCATGTAACTTCTAGTAATGTCGCCCCTCTGGAAGGCGTTCGAGCGAACGTGTGTCTCTCATATTTCACTCTTCTGAGATAGAAATCGAGGTTCAATCTGATGTTAGTCTCTGCCGTCTTGCATCTTCAGCAGTGAAACTTAATTAGCTCCGACGTGAGTGTCAGAAAATTCGGGCTGCAGAGTGACTGGCTCTGAGAGCGCCACCTCTCCTACCCTCGGACGGCTTGGAGCTGCTGGGAGTTTTCTTCCGGCTACCCGCTGAGCTGTGCTACCTGCGGCCGCCGCCGCTGCTGCTGTTGCCAACCGGGCTGAGGCGGGCATCCTGGCCGTGAAGAGGCAGGAGGGACAGGCTGCCGACAAGCTCATCCCTCAAATCGCTGTCGGGGAGGCGGCCCTGGCGTCGGACGTTTGCTCTCCCCTCCCTGCCCCCTCCCCCCGGCTCTGGGTCCAGGAGAGGAGATCACGTCGGGATGTCTTACGCAGTAAGCATCCCGGTCCAAAACGAGCCGAGGGCCCGTGTGGATATATATATCGCTAGCTGCTTGCTGAGCTTTTGGGGTCGAGCTGGGTCTGGATTCCGGGGAGGGGGCGGACGGTTTTTGGGGGGAGTGGTGTTGGAATCTCGGTCCAGTACATGGGGGTGGGGCAGGGATCTCGGCCGCTCACGCCGCTTCAAACCTCTCCCGTTGTTTCCATCCCTCCTTCCCTCCCTCTTTTCCGCCTCCATCCATCCAACCAAACATCCATCCATCCATCCATCCAACCTTCCCTCCTCCTCACCTTCTCTCGCCGACTTTCCTCGCCTCGCCTCTCAGCCGCCAATATCCCACCGGGCCAATCAGAGGCGGGCGCGGAGGCCCACGTGACGGTGCCGGTGTGCGGGCCGCTCCAATCAAAGGCGAGGAAATGCCCGAGAAAAAGCCGGCGCGCGCCCGGGCGGCTCATCAATAACAAGTTTCCGAGCGCGAGGGGACACACAGAGACAGACACAGAGGCAGAGAGCGCGAGCTCCCAACCGTCAACCGGCTGCGAGAGCGCGAGCGCCCAGCCCAGCCCAGCCCAGCCCGAGACTCACTGACAACCACAGAGAGCGCGCGAGAGAGAGGGAGAAGGCTACAGCCGCGGAGGAGCCGTCGCCGCAACCATCACCGCCGCCGGACACACATGTGGCGGTGCTGCTCGCTGCGTCCAGGATGCGTGATGTGCCCTGTGTAAGATGGTGGGGTCGGAGAGCCTGGGATTGAGCCGAGCTCCCGCGATCCGCCGCCGCCTGTCGACATGGTGGAGTCCCACCCGCCAGGCTGGCCACCTCTTCACCCGGACCACCGCGCGGGCTTGCTGCTGGCGATGCTGACCCTGTCCACGCTCCCCGTCCAACTCTGTGCTTACCCCACCTCCCTGAGCGACTGTCAGACACCCACCGGCTGGAACTGCTCGGGTAAGGGCCAGTGCAAGGTGCCGAGCGGGATAGAGGGGAACCGGGCAGGGGAAGGGAAGGGACGGGGTTGAGGGAGGACTCCCATTAACTTCCAGTCGCCAGCACGATCCCGGCGCTGATGCTGAAAGTTAGTCTGTGATTGAGTGGCTTGCTGATGGCTTCAGGTGAAGTATTGCGAAGATGTTGCAGACGAGCGTCTGGGTTTTAAAAGAACTGCAAGCAGAGCGTTTCTACCCGGTATTCTGAAAAGTGCACAACCTTTCTCCGCGTCGCTGTCTGATCTAAGAATTTCCCACATTTTCCGTTTTCCAGCGAACGTTTTAAACTCAGGCTGAATTTGATTTATTCCAGGGATTTTTTTTTCGGGCAAGGGGGCTGATTGTTCCCTCGCAGCCTCCAGCTTCGCGCTGGTCATTTTTTTTTGTTTTGTTTTGTTCTGTTCATGCTGCTTTCCCTGCCCTTTCTTTTTAACCTCCCCCTCTCCAAAGAAATAATTTGATCGCGGGGAGCGAAAGCCCTGGGTTCTTCCCACCCCCGAAAGCATCCTGCCTGACACACCAGCCCGGATTTGGCGACTGCTTCTTGCAGCAGATCTTCAGCGCCCCGCAGAAGCCGGGGCTGTTGTGAGGACGGATGGAGAGACTGCATGGGGGTGATGTGGGAAATAAACTGCATGTTTCAATGCAAAAATAAATCGTTTCTTCTTCTTCCCCACCCTCCCCGCAGATCATATTTTCTGTCGCAATTCCACACACACACACACACAAAAACTGGGCTGCTAGCGATTTTAGTCTGCGGCTTCAGACTTGTGATTAACCACATCTCCAGTGGCAAGATTTAGGTCATCAATATTCGTTAGAAACAGACAATGACAGGCTTTCACTTTTAAAAAGAAAACGAGCCTTCTCGATCCCTGTTGCAACTTGATCATGTCACCTCCAGATTCCTGCCCCTTGCGTGGATATGTTTGTGTACGTCTGTGAGATATATTTGGGTGTAAATGAAGCATTTATAACAACAAGAATTAGGCACCAAAAGGGGGGGGGGGGGGGGGCGGAGGGAAATCGGATAAAGCATTGAGGGAAGAGGACCGCAGATGTGGAGTGGTGAAATTCAATTTAAAGATACAGTGGCGTGTTCAGAGGCAACTGCAGTCTTGAGCTTGACAGAGGGTTGCAAAAGCTGCTGTGGGGTTGCCTTTCGCAACTCTTGGGCCATCACGGCAATCTGCCCAGAGACACCTCAACCATCGCTGAGCGAGAATGCCCCTTTCCCCACCAAGCACCCGGGGACAAAGTAGATGACGAACCCTTTCCAGCTACTTACTCCATAGACCGATGCTTTCCATCTGCCAACGAATAGGGTTGGCGTCTGATCTTCAACAGCCACGTAAGTTCTGTCAGTACTTGTCTTTTCTCTTTATCTTTTTAATATTTCAAGGTTTTGATGACCGAGAACACGACTTGTTTCTTTGCGACATTAATGCGTGTCAGTTTGGTGGGGAGTGTTTGCGGATCGGAGAGACGATAACCTGCGACTGCCAGCTCAAGGTAAAATAACAGACATCGCTGGTTCTGCTTTCTTTTGGCTGCTGTTTTAATGGGGCTCCGTTTAGTCTGGGTGAACTGGGAGAGACTACTGTCTGTCCTACTCGGAATGTGTGCAGTGTGGACCTTGCAGAAAGTCTGGCAGATTCTTATTATAAATTGTTTCTATTTTAGTGCAGCACTGACTATGTGCCAGTGTGCGGCTCCAATGGCTATACCTACCAGAACGAGTGTTACCTGCGACAGGCTGCGTGCAAACAGCAAAGTGAAATAAAGGTGCTGGGTGAAGGATCTTGTCCCAACGGTATGCATACTGTATTATGCATAATAACCGCTAACACGCGCTTTTAACCCTGGGTTTTATCAATTCATAACATAAGTCAGATTTTTTGGCGTGATTTTATTTGCAAGGAGTTGCTAAATGGGCCGGCTCAGGCAACAGCCATGGCTCGTTATCACGTTTCAGAGCTATTATTGAAGCGTATTGAACGGAAATGGGAACTGGAAGTACCCAGTGCTAGGCACTTAATCACAATCTCACCCACAATAAAATACATTCGTGTTACTTAGAGGGCCATAGTAGGTATTTGGACGTTTGTTCATCAGTTTAATTTCTCTCATAATGAACAATAGAAGCTGTATGCATAGACTGCAAGTAATGTTAGAATGAAAAAAAAATCCTGTAGAAAAAATTCCAGTTATACTACTGTGCCTTCTAATTAGATCTCGTCTCTCTACAGATATGGGATCAGGTTCTGGAGATGGAGGTAAGTGCCTGTCGTAAATGTATTTTTAATCTAATCATAGAATTGTTACAAACGCTGCCATGTCATCTTTAGATGATGCATCTTATGATGTAGACATCAAGTTATTTTCCCCTCTACAGTTTTTCTCCTTTTATTTTCCTGTAGATGCTATTTACTTTCTGGCAACCTGCTTTAGCTGCAAGGGCTAGACAGTCTGGGCCACTCTGCAATGACAGGCAATGTTACTGCATGATAGGTGGGACCTGAATTGGGGATAGCTGAGTGACAGTTTTATTTTCCTTCCCTTCATTCACCAGGTGTTGAGCACCCCTGAATAAAACTGAAGCACATTCCAGTGACATACTAAATTCTGAGACTTCAACTCTCAGCCTCTTGAGTTGAGAGGAAGCTATTCTTACACCTGTGCAATGTCCTGTGAAATGTTTCCATTAAGTACACAGATGAAACTTTGTGAAATTGTCTACTTACTGAAAACAGAAAACTGAAATGTTAATATATTCTCACTGACAGTTAGTTTGCAATATGGCAATAATCCTGCAACTTAATGCTATCATAGAACAATCAAGCAAGGGAGGAAATTGTACAGCCCATCTTGCTAATATTGATTCTTTTGTAGATCTGGACATTTAATCATAATTTCAAGTTTTCTGTATCTTGGTTATTATTAGTCTGAAGAACAATGCTTCTTTTACATTACATTCTACTGCAATGAAATCTATTTGTTTATATGTATATTCATTATTTAAATATTGGGTTACACTCGTCAGAAGACATTCCTAGGCTTTTGGCATTTTGGAGGTCTAAACTCCATAAAATATCTGTTTGCTTTTCATATATCAAGAATGAATGTGAGCATTTAATTTTGGAGAGATATAAATTGCGTTTAAAGTTAGTAGGGAAAGTGAGAAATGAATCTCCAGGATCAACTGTCAAAGTACTTACAAGAAAACATCTACAAACAGATTCTGCCATTCACATTCATATTAAAGATGAGCAATTATTAACTCAGCCTTTTATGTGAATACTTCATTTATAGTACAAGCTTTATTATTTGGTTTCTGTCATATATGGGCCTCAGGTGTTTTTTTTCAGAAAATGTCCAATAAATATTTTCAATATTTTATTCACCCAACAAGACTGAAGTGTGACTTGATAGAAGGATTTAAAATTATGGCGTATTGGGTAGATTAGATGGAGAAAATGTCTCTATGATTCAAGGAATTTAACATAGGAGACATAAATATAAGGTAGTCACTAGTAAATCCAAAAAGAAATTCAAAAGAATTTTTTTTCTCAAAATGGCTAGAATCTGGAACTTGCAGTCTCATGCAGTCATTAATTTAAGTGGCATAGTTGGATTTAAGAGGAAGATAGAAGGCACGTGAGAGACAAAGGAACAGTAAATTATGCTGATAAATTAGTAAGGTGTAGGAAGAGTAGAGTGGCGCAGAATGACTAGCACAGACTAGTTGGGCAGAATAATCTGTTTTTATACTACTAACCTGTATATAAAAGATGCAGTTTAATAAATGATGTCACTTCATAGGTTGAAATTTTCTTTTCACAACCAATAGCCAGACAGCTGTAATGATTATTTAACATTCTTAAGTGGTTAGTGCATCACCATTAGTTAAACAATTTTGTTGTGAATTAGCTGAGTGGCTAGGTATTGAAGCCCATTCCATAGTGAGCCTGGTGCATTGCATATGAGTCAGAAGACAAAGCCATCTTAGTGGACAGGATAATTCCCACAACATGACAAATAGGGTAGTTCCATGGAGGTAATTACATCAAATATGAACTCTGTTAATATGGCAGCTTTTCACAATCACAATGGTTGCAAAATTGCTTCCTTCTGCCATTCTTTCCATTTGTCTTGAAATCTTGCATCAGTGAGTTATATATGATCCAAAAATAACAGGAGATCATCTGGCCCATCTTGGTACATCCACCTAGAATAAGGGAAAAATACATGCAGTTCCCTATTACAGCATCTGTGTGTAGAATTAATATAAGATTTAGTGGCATGCTATGCTTTCCAAAAAGCATTCAAATATTAACCACAGATTACATGAAGAATTTACTCCTGCTATCTGTTCAGAGTTTCCTTTTAACCAGTTTTCACCTAAACTGTCTTATTTGTATACAGTTCAACACATAGACCACTCCTGATCTACCCATTGTGTTTGATTATCCCTTTTATCAATTTGACTACAGTGGTCAGGGAATAATGAGAAGACAAAAGGGATAGAGCTGTAGTCTGGCATGTTATTGTCCTTCTGAATTGTCTTGGAAAACAATGTTACAATACGTGAACAATGCTAAGCACTCACTTCTCTCCAAATTTGCAGTAGTGATGGATGGTATGGTTAGCTGAATGATTAGTTGTATGCTCTCTATAACTATGAGTCAGAAATCAAAATTGGTGGTCAAAACAGCATTGACTTTGTGTTACTATTTATTGGCAAAATAGTTAAAGCTGTTCTCATGAAAGCTTCTTTTACCATGCTATGGTGTCAGTGAACTTAAACACCCACTTTATTAATGTTCTGATAGATCATTGGACAAGAGTTGATTTCATTGTGAAATGTAAATTGGCACAATAACAGCCTGTTGATACTAGTGCCTGTGTTACTTCTGAGTCATCCTCCAAGGCTGAGGGAATTCAGTTGTGTCAACATTTTTCCAAAAAAAGATTGAGGGGAAATTTACTGGACATGCTCAAAATTGAAGAGTTTTGGTAAGATAGAGAGCAGAAATTGGTTCCAGAAACAGATGGATTAATGAGGAGAAAAACCAATTAAGATAATTGGCGAAACAATTTTAGTAGATCAGTGAGTTTGATGTCAAATGCAATGTCTGAAATGAAACAAATCCAGAAACAGTTTTCAAATAGGAATTGGATATATATTTAAAAGCAAAATTTGCAAAGGCATGAAGGAGATTCTCGAGAATAGAATGAATTAGGCAGTACTCTCAGGGAGCTGGCATAGACATGACAGGCCAGATTACCTTCTCTCTGATTCTCAATGGCTGAATTTCAAACAATGAAACATAGCAATTCTAACAATGAAATTTCATTGCACAGTCATAGGTAGGTTAGTTTGGTTATAGATAACTATATTGCATACAATTCACCAATGGATTGGGTAGCCACGCACAACATCAAATAAGGAAACTTTTTGGTTTACCATTTGCTTCATTAAACACTCCATCGAATATATATTATCAAGTTACAAATTGACTGAATTATTGTATACTGCAAATTGTCATTCATTTACCTTTGAGAAAATAAACTTAGTTTTCTAAAGGTAAGGGAATACAAAATCATGTGCTTAACTTCAAGTAATGGCAGGTCAAATCTGAAGTTCAATAATTGTGGAATAGAATCATAGAATAATAACAGCAAAGAAGGAGGCCATAGGGCCCATGTCTTTGCTGGTCTGTCTACAAGAGCTAGTCCCATTTCCTTGCCCTATTGCTGTAGTTGTGAAACTTCACTGAGGTGTTTTTTTCAATCGCTTTTGGAAAGCCACAATTGAATCTACCTCTACCATGCTTTGGTAGTGCATTCTATATATTGATGTCTCACACATAAAGATATCTGCTCTTTAGCTGGTCCCCTTAAATTGTTGTCTTCCAATTCTCTCCCCTGTTACCCATTTACTGATGGAATCAGTTTATTTCCTTCTTCTACGTCCAGACCCCTCACTATTGTGAAAACTTCTATTGGATTCCATCTTTTAACAGATCAACCCCAACTTCCCTATTATAATCTCACAACTTAAGTCGCTCATTCTGGAACTATTCCCGTAAATTCTTTCTCTGCCCTATTTAAAACTACCACATCCCTCTTAAAATACAATGCCCAGAATTGAACACCATATTTTCTTGATCCAAAGCAGTACATTTTTTTCTTACAAAACTTTCTCGTTAAGGCCTTTGGTTTTTTGCTCCTGTGTCTCTTATTTATTACAGTTTAGGATTCTGTATTCCATTTTAATCACTTTCTCAACTTGCCCTTTTGCCATCAACGATTTCTGCACATATACTCCCAGGTCTCTCATAAAATATCATCCTTTATATTGTCTCATCATTCTTTCTACCAAAGTATAATACCTCACAATTCTCTACATTATATTTCTTTTGCTACCATTTTACCAGCTTCCCTTTGTCTGTATAAGTCTATAACTATCATATTTCACAAATTTTGTATTGTTTGCAAATAATGAAATTGTGGCGATAGTGAGGACTAGATGCCAGAGGAAAATCGACCTTTCGGGCAAAAACCCTTCCTGCTCCTCAGATGCTGCCTGACCTGCTGTGCTTTGCCAGCACCACTCTACTCTTGACTCTAATCTTAATAATGAAATTGTGCCCTGATCTCCCTTGCCAAAATCGTTAGTATAGATCAAGAACAGCTAGGGAACCTCACTTCATAACATTCTCCAGTCTGAAAAAAAATCTGTATCCTGTAACCATTATATCCTTACTGCTATAGCCATTTTTATTCCAATGGACTTAAACTTTGGAGACAGACGCTTTCCAAAAGTGCCTTTGGAAGTCCGTGTAGACCACATTAACCACGCTACCCTCATCAGCCCCTCCGTCATTAAAAAAGTAGTCCCATTAGTTATCGATTTGCCATCAACAAATTCATGCTGATTTTCTTTAATCAATCCATACATCTTGAAGTGATTACCAAGATTGTCCCACCATCGATGTTAAACTAACTGGCCTATAGGTGCTGAGTTGCTCTAGGCCTTTTTTTTAATAAGACATACTGTATTGAAATTTTTAGGACTCCTGTACCACTTTTCCAGTTTGTATAAAATTCTAGCCAGTACCTCCACAATTTCACCCTTGCATTCCATCCAGTTCTGATCCCTTATCAATTTTAATTATTAGCTAGCCTTTGTGATATCATCTCTTAGTTTTAGTCCATACGATATCTCAGCTATTTATTTTGCATTACCATTTCGGGAACACGTTCTTCAATAAAGATAAATGAAAATTACTCACTTGCTATTGCAGCCAAGCCCTCTACTTCCCTATGTTGATCGCCTCTTTGCTCCCAAATCAGCCATGCCTTCCTTACCATTATTTCATCATTTATATGTCTATCAAAGACTTGTGGGTTCCGTTTTATGTTGGTTGCTGCCTTATTTTGCTCATACTCTCGTTTTCTCTCTTCCTGTTTTAAGTATTCTCTGACCTTTCTATAGTCAGGCTGAAGTGGGTACTGCAGATGCTGGAGATTAGAATCAAGATTCGAGTGGTGCTGGAAAAGCACAGCAAGGCAAGCAGCATCCGAGGAGCAGGAAAAGACGACATTTTAGGCAAAAGCCCTTCATCAGGAGTGAGGAATTCCTCATTTCTGATGAAGGGTTTTAGCCCGAAACATTGATTTTCCTGCTCCTCAGATGCTGCCTGACCTGCTGTGCTTTTCCAGCACCACTCGAACCTTGACTCCTTTCTATCGTCAGTTTATTTCTCACTTTGTATTATCAACCAGGCATCTGTCAATTCCTACTTCTGCTGTTTAATCTTAGTTTCCATCTCTTTTATCATCCGGCGAGTTTTGGCTTTGTTTCTTTCCTTCACATTAGATCCACATTAGTATTTGTGCTAGAATCCTCTGTTTATGTTGGGTTCCTCTCTTTTTTTCTTTTCACTTTTAATAAACAAACCAGTATCATATTAAAGTTGTAGGTTAATACACCATGGAAAGAGGTCACTGACCTTATCATTCCTGTGCTGACTCTGAAAGAGCTATTCAATTATTCTCATCCCTTACATTTTTTCATTACTCTGCAAATATTTAATTTTCAAGGATGTACACGTGATTTTCTTCTCAATTATCATTGACTCTTACGATACCATATTTTTCAGCCTGTGCAATACAGAAAATAATTTGCGACATTAAACAAAATGTCTGTACATCTCCTCTGCTCTTTTTAAAGTCTTAGCATCAAACAGCATGAAACAGAGTCTTTTGTCCAAATTGTCCATAATGACCAGGTTTCCCAAATTAAACTAGTTCCATTTGCTTGTGTTTTGCCCATATCCCTCTCAACCTTTCCTATTCATGTACCTATCCCAATGTCGTTTAAATCTTGTAGCTGTACTTACATCTACCACTACCTCTGGCAGATTCATTCCATATACACATCGTTCTGTGTGGAAAAGTTGCCCTTCATGTCCCGTTTAAGTCTCTCCCCTCTCACCCTAAACCTATGCCGTCCATGTTTGAATTCACCTACCCCAGGAAAAAGCTCTTTGCTATTCATCTTATAAATGCTCCTCATGATTTTTTAAACCTCTATAAAGTTACTCCTCAACATCCTACACTCCAGGGAAACAAATCTGAGCCTATCAGCCTCTCCATATAACTTAAACCTTTCAGTCCGGCAACATCATTCTAAATCTTTTTGGTCTGTTTTCCAATTTAAGAATATCCTTCCTATAGCAGGGCAACCAGAACTGTACACAGTGTTCCAAATGTGGCCTCACCAGTGTCCTGTACAGTGTAAATTGATGTCCCTACTCCTTGACTCGATGCTCTGACCATATGATGGCAAGCATGCCGAATGCCGCCTTCACCACCCTGTCTACCTGTGACACCACTTTTAAGGAACTATATACCTGAACACTTTACATCTCTCTGTTCAATAACCTCCCCAGGGTCCTACCGTTAACTATGTAAGTCCTGCCCTGGTTTGACGTACCAAAATGAAATGACTCACATTTATCTAAATTAAACTCCATCTGACAATCCTCAGCCCATTGACCCAGCTGATCAAGATCCCGTTATACTCTTAAATAACCTTCTTCACCACCCGCTATGCCATCATTTTTGGTGTCATCTGCAAACTTACTAATCATGCTTCCTATATTCTCATCCAAATTGTGTGTATAACTTACAAACAATAGTGGACCAGCACAGATCCTTGCGGAACACTCTAGTCCAAAGAATAATCTTCTACCACTACCCTCTGTCTCCTACTGTCACACCAATTTTGTACCCCATGTGATCTAACTTTACTAACCAGTCTACTGTGTGGAACCTTGCTGAAGGCCTTAAAGTCCATGTAAACAATGCCTACTGCTCTGCCTTATCTGCCCTCTTGGTCATGTCCTCAAAACAAAACTCAGTCAAGTTTGTGAGACATGATTTCCATTGTACAAAACATGCTGACTATCCCTAATTACTCCTTGCCCATCAAAATGCATGTAACCTGTGAACCTCAGAATCCTTTCCAACAACTTGCCCACCACTGACATCAGACTCATCAGTCTGTAGTTCCTGGCTTTTCCTTGTAGCCTTTCCCCTCAGTAATGGCACAACGTTAATCACCTTCCAGTTTTCTGGCACCTCACCTGTTGCTGTAGATGATACAAATATTTCTGCTAGGGGTCCTGAAATTTATTCCTTAGCTTCCCACAATGTGGTTGTATACACTTGATCAGGTCCCAGGGATCTATCTACCTTTGTGTTTTAAGACCTCAACTACAATCTTCTATGTAATGTGGACTGTTAAAACATTGTTCTTTATTTCCCCTAGTTTCTTAGCTTCCATTTGTCCACAGTAAATACTTATGCAAAATATTAGGTTAATTTCTCACCCATCTCCTATGGTTCCACATAGATGGCTTTGTTGATCTTTAAGGGGCCCTATTCTCTCCCTTATTGCTCTTTTCCCCCTAATGTATTTGTGAAATCTTTTGGGTTTCTTTCTCCTTAACCTTATCTGCCAGAGCTGTCATGTATTCCCTTTTTGCCCTTCTGATTCCCTTTTAGGTATGATTCTCCTGCCCTTCTACTCCTCAAGAGACTTACTTGATCTCAGCTGTCTGTACCTAACATATGCCTCCTCTCTTTCTTGACCAGATCCTGAACATCTCTAACCATCCAATATGCCCTACTCCTACCAGCCCTGTCCTTCTCTCTAACTGAAATATACTGTCTGAACTCTTGTCAATTAACTCTTGTTAATATTTTGTTAATTATGTTTAATTTGTGCCCTCTGGTTGCCAATCCTGCCATTGGAAACAGTCTTAGCTATTTTCCCTTCAGAATTTTGAACACCCCTATCAAAATGCCTCCAAAATGTCTTTGCTCAACTATAACAATGTCAGTATTTATAGTCCTTCCTCACCCCACCCCCTCCACTTCTTCCTGGTAGCATTCTATCAATCTATTCTGCATCCTCTCCAAGATCGTGATAGCTTTAAAGTTCAGAGTTTCAAGCTAAAGTTGCCATCATTCCAGAGACAATAGGAATAGGGCTGCTCTTTCATTAGGGAGAGGTGGATTAGTGGTGAGTTTAACCTGACGGTTACCATGCCTCAAGCAAGGGGTGAAGTTGAGAAGATAGCAACTTCAATGTAACATCAACCGATATGGATATTAAATCTGCACTGTTATGAGTAAGAGGTTGCAAACCAGCTGTGCAGCTAACTGAACTAACTGATGTCATGAAAAAGAAGCCCTCATGTCTGTACCAGTCAGCAAATACCTATGTACTCTTAATTCCTTTTTCCAACACTTGGCCGCCAAACTTGCATGCGATGGTGCTTCAAGTGATCATTTAAATACATGCTAAATATTGTGATGGTTCGTGCCCACACCCTTTTAGGCAGTGAGTTCCAGATACCCATCACCCTCTGCATGAAAAATCTCTTCCATAAATTGCCTCTAAATCTCCTGCCTTTTACTTCAAAGTTATGATCCCTGGATTTTGATCCCTCTAAAAGGGGAAATTCCCTCCTCCCTACCACATTATTGCCCCTTGCAATTTTCTACATTTCAATCAAGTTCCTCATGCCCTACCTTCTCTTCTCTAAGAAAAACAATCCCAGCCTATCTAGTCTCTGTTCATTGCTGAAACACACCAGCCCCAGCAACATCTTGAATTTTCTCTGCACTCTCTCTTGTGTAATCACTTAATCACTTCCTCCTGTAGTGTGATAACCAGAATTGTATATTACTGCAGCTGTGGCCAAGCTTAATGTCTTGTTTCTCTTGTTGCTGCTCGCCTTTATTAGTCAAGGCATTGATTACAATTACCCCATATGATTTTTTAATCACCTTATCCAACCGATTCTGTTGCCTTCAAGGATCTATAGGCAAGCACACCAAGAACTTCTTCGTGTCTTACCATTCATTGTGTACTCCGTTGCTTTGGTAGCGCTCTCAAAATGCACTATCTTGTACTTCTTAGGATTAAATTCCATTTGCCATTGTTCTGCCAATCTGATCAGTCCATCTGGATTGTCCAGTCGTTAAAAATGCTCCTTCTTGCAATTTACCATACCACCAATTTTCCGGTCATCTGTGAACTTGGTGCTCAAATGTCTGACATTCATGTATATTATAAACAGCTAGAGACCCAGCTCTCATCCACACATCTAGTCAACACCTTGAAATATTCAATAAAACCTGTTAAATCTGATGTCATTGACAAAGACAGGTTGACAATACTCTCCAAGTGGAGACTAATTCAGTCCCTCAGATTTTATTTTCCTCAGTAGTTTCTTTACCACATATTAGAGTCACTGACCTATGGTTCCCTGGTCTAACACTCTTTTTTGAATAATGGTAGCCTATTAGCTGTCCTCCAGTCCTCCAACACTTCTGTTCTATCCAGATAGGATTTGAAAATTAATGTCAAGGTCACTGCAGTCTCCTCCTTTACCTCCAAAGCAGCTTGGGATACATTTCATCTGGCCCTGGGGACTTAACCCCTAATATCTCCTCCATCTCAGTTGTAGTTTGTTCAAGCATATCACTTCCTCCCTGATTTCTATACCTACATTGTTCTTCTCTATCATGACTATAGATATAAAGTATGCATTTAAAACTTCACCTACATCTTCTGGCTGCATCCACAGTTTGCATTTGGAACCCAAATGTTCCCCACTTTTTCCCTGGTTAGATAGCATAGTGAAGAAGACAATCTATATGCTTTCATTTATTGGTCAGAGTACTGAGTATAGGAGTTGGGAAGTCATGTACAGGATACTGGTTAGGCAAATTTTGGAATATTGTGAGCAATTCTTGTCTCGCTCCTGTTGGAAGAATGTTGTGAAACTTGAAAGGATTCAGAAGATTTACGAGGATGCTGCCAGGTTTGAAGGGTTTGAACTATCAGGAGAGGCTGAATAGGCTTGGGTTGTTTTCCCTGGAGTGTTGGAGGCTGAAAGGTTTATAAAATCATGTGCGGCATGGATCAGGTAAATTCAAAGTTTTTCCCTGGGATGGGGGAGTCCAGAACTAGAGAGCATAGATTTAAGGTGAGAGGGGAAAGATTTTAAAATGGACCTAAGAGGCAACTTTTTCACGCAGAGGGTTGTGCGTGTATGGAATGAACTGCAAGAGGAAGTGGTGCAGGCTGGTATAATTACAGCATTTATAAGGCATCTGGAGGGTATATGAATAGGAAAGGTTGAGAGGGACATGGGCCAAGTGCCAGAAAAAGTGACTCGATTAGTTTAGGATATCTGGTCAGCGTGAACAAGTTGGATCAAAGACTTCAACACTCTTCTCTTGCCCATAATATAACAATAAATTGCCTTTGGATTTTACTTTATCTGTCAATGTTTTTCATGTCCCCTCTTTGCTTTCCTAACTTCCTTTTTAAGCAACATCCTGCAGTTGGCACATGCCATTTGGGGAATTGGTGTTCTGAGTCTTTGGAATCTACACAAGCTTCCCTTTTTTTCATATCCAATCTTATATGTTCCATGATATCCAAGTTCTGCAGAACTCTTTATCCCACTCTTCACTTTTCACAGGGACGTGTTGGCCCTGCACGCCCACTGTTTTCTTTTTAAAAGACTTCCATTGCATTGATATAGGCTTTCCTACAAGCAGTTACACTGATCCATCTTATTCCTTCCACAGCAATAAATTTTACTAAGTTACGGTCATTTTCACTGAAATACTCTCCCACTAGCACTTGCACTACTTGCCCAGCTCAATTCCCTGAAATTTCTCCCTGTTTCTTGTAGAACTTTCTAAAATGCTCTTCTAAATACATTTTAAGAATTCCACTCCTTTTGAATCTTTCTTACTTTATACATCATAGTTAATATTGTAGAAGGCAAATCAGGGCAGGATGTGTACACTTAATGGTAAGGTCCTGAAGAGTGTTGCTGAACAGAGAGATCTTGGAGTTGCAGGTAGATAGGATAGGGAAGAAGGCGTTTGGTATGTTTGCCTTTATTGGTCAGAGAATTGCATATAGAATTTGGGAGGTCAGCTTGTGGCTGGACAAGACATTGTTTAGGCCACCTTTGGAATATTGTGTGCACCATGTGAAAACATTGCCACTTACGTCCCTTTTAAATCTTCCCCTCTCACCTCAAACCTATGCCTTCTAGTTCTGGACTCCCCAACCCAGGGAAAGACCTTGTCTGCTTACCCTATCCATGTCCTCATGATTTTATAAACCTCTACAAGGTCACATCTTCTAGGATGTTCCCAATTTTTCATAACTATCACTTCCCCATCTCAGAAACATGGTTAATATGTACCCCAAACTACATTCCTCTTTAGAAGTTTCCCAATCAATGGGCAACCAGTAAATGAGCAATCATTCACAGAACTCTGGCGATCTTCCAATTGAAGATATTCACCATTTTATTCCCTGTGCGTCTTAGTAACATACTGATATTCACCATTTTGTTCCCTGTTCCTCTTAGCAAACACACTGATTACCTGTAAACATAATCAAGTAATCTGTTAATTTTCAAAGTGGTACCAAAGCAAGTTTTGCCTGTTATTCTAATAATAATTGACCAGGAAGATAGCCGATAGACCCTAATGAGATACAATAAAAGTGCTGATTATGAATTGATGTATGAAAAATAGTCATTATCAGGATGAAAAAGCAGAAAACATATAACACTAGGAACAAATCATTAGTAGAACTGATACCAAATGATCCTGCTCCTGATTAGTTATCCCTGTAATTGTATTCATTACAACATAAGTGGTCAGGAAGCTCATCAGTCTGGGTTTTGAGAAGCATGGACTCCATCATTATGGCCATTTATATAAATTTGGTATGTTGCTTAGGAAAATAATGGAGACCGCTTTCTATTTGGATTGCATAATTATTTTGCAAATATTGAATGAGTTAATCTACTTTGTATCACTGATTCTGCTTTTAGAACTTAGTTCAATTTTTATGTTCAATCAATATGATTTTCAGTTTTCTAAATATTACTTCCACATATATATTAGCATGTTCTTAAAAACAAGGAGGGTATAATAGAGGGGTGTGGAAAAGCAGGAGAAGTGCAGACTTCGGGGATGTGAGCATTTGTTAAAATTCTAGTCATTCTAATCATTGGTGGCTTTGGTTTTTTTAACTGCAATCAATTGAATGCAATTTTGACATGCTCACTTGTTCATCTTAGAGTTTCAAAAATAACTTTGGATCAAGTCTAAGGGGACAGAAGTTTAGGTAGCAATCATATGAGGGGACATGATGCCTCACCTCCTGATGATTTATATGATGAGGTAGCATGCAGATGGTGACAAGAAGGGGACCAAGGATAAGTTCCTGAAGCATACTTTAGATGACTATATGAGCATGTGAAGAAAGCCACTGGAGGTAATGTAGGGACTGTTGTTTTTCACATTATAAACTCAAAAGATCATTGCTTTAAAAAAATGGACTGCAGGGGAAAAATTAAATTACCAATTATATTTAAAATCAGTTGGAAAGAGTGCATACACAAAAATGATGGTTCTGATAGAAGATTGTTTCACCCATAACAGAATGATTTTGATCCACACAATCTTTTTTTCTGTTGGCAAGGCAGAAGTCGGATTGGAGAAAGGCAGCAGCAAGTTTGGAATGATAAGAAGGGAAAGATGAGGTTGCTGCAGTGCAACAACATCTTCCAAGTTTGAAGTGAAGTTAGTCAGTGGAAGTAGAATGAATACTAAATTTGAAGGGGTTGCAAATCGCAATCTTGAAAAGATATGCACCATGCCAGAGGACAGTGTACATGCACATATCATGGCAGTTAAGAGAATGCATTGAATATTTACATGGAAGCACATAGCAAAGCATGGAAGTGACAGCAGGGCATTTTAAATGGTGACAGTGGGTACAAGCATACCATGTCCAGCATTTACAGTGAACCAGAAATCAGACAGTTGCTGACAAGGTCAGTGTAACCTTCCTATAATGTATTTAGGAACTACTTGTGATGTATTTAAGAATCTTTTTTTAAAAATGAAAGCTGCATTTCCAACAATTTCTACTGTATATCAACAAACATGCCAATTATGAATTTCTTGTAAAACAGTCAAATTCTTTGAAGCTATATTGAGTTGAAAAGGTTGATTCTGTGCATCAAAACCTTGTAATCATCTTTTAAAACTGTAATACCTAGGAGCAGAAATGGGCTATTCAGCCCATTGAGTGTGCTCCATCATTCAATGAGATCATTGCTGATCTGACCGTTCTCAACTTCACTTTCCTGTCATTTTTCTGTGACCCTTGATTCACTTACTGATTAAAAATCTGTCTGTCTCAGCCTTGAATATACTTAATGATCCATTCTGATCAGTACTCTGCAACAAAGAATTCCAGATTCACTACCCTCTGCGAGAATAAATTCGTCCTCATCTTTATCTTAAGTGGGCTACCCTTTAGTCTGAGATTATGCCCTCTGGTCCTTGACCGTCTCACAAGGGGAAACGACCTTGCCACATGTACTCTATCAAGTCCCCTAAGAATCTTGTATGTCCCATTAAAACTATTTTTCCATTCTTTTCAATTCTAATGATTTACAGGCCCAACTTGCTCAACTTGTTTTTGTAAGACAGTGTCTCCATAACTGATTCAGCTTTTATTAATTATTTTCTGAACTGCCTGCAATGCCAGTATATCTTTCCTTCAATAAGAAACCCAAAAGTATTTACTTTAGATTTTGTTAAATCCTAATCTTTAATTACTTTACTGGGGCAGTTTGTGAATTGGAGTTAACAAATCATCAGTGCATCACCAGTGATTGAGTACTAGAGTTGTTGGTGACTTCATTGGGGGCTCTTGTAGTGCAATGGTAGTGTCTATCTCTGAGCCATGGGACCAGTGTTCAAGTCACGTGTACTTCACAGGTGTATAATATTTGTGAACTGGTCATCCAGGATACTCCATGGATACCTTCATGGGTTTAATGGGTTTGACTTCGCTATGCTGAATATTGTTAAGGGAAATGATATAGAGATTGTGTCAACATACATGAAATGACCTGAATGGCAAAATTCTGATAAGAATTTTGGCTGGTTCTGCACTTTATCGCACTGGTGTGAGAATTGTTCTGGTCAAAGTACTTGAGGATATTACTAATGAACCCTACTAAGAAGCATGTCAATTATGTTAATAATTATACTTTAGCCTTGATTTTTAATATAGTATGACAAGGAAAATGTAAGGAGAATCTGACATTGACATTTAAACTTCAGAGGTCCCAGGAGAAGAGTTGGAGGTTGCCACGAGAAATAATACATTACACTATACTAAATAAGTAAACTTTAATATCATTCGACTACAGCAGAAAAATCATGACCATTGTCTTAAGATGTTTTTACATTTTAAAGGTGTTATGCATTAGTAACTTTTGAGAAAATATTTGGAATTTATTTTCACGAGTGAGAGCAGCTGGAAGAATCACTAATCAAATGTATTGCAGTGGTATCTTGGACAAGTGACGGGTGCATGAAATTATGAATTTTAATGTACTTGCATGAAATTCATTGTCTGTGACTGTAATGAGGGTGTTGATGCATTAATTTTCTAGTCTCTCAGCATGATTTGATGGTGCACTTCTATTGTGATACAATGTAATGTTTACTATTGAGAAAAAGAGATATTCAAGACTTTCAAAAGTGCTAATTTAAAGGCAAACATATGTATTTTAGATTGTTATGAATATAGTATAACAGATTTTCTTCAGGATATCTCAACTAACTTAGCTAGTGCCTAATTTTTGAAAATTCCAGGGCTTTTGCAACTTGTTGATTAACTTACTATTCTGTTATTTGCCTTATTTACTGGAGCTATTATTTAACATGATTTTTTAATTAATATCCCCAGTGTCAAAATATAATTGGATTTTGTATATTCAACATCACAGCTGTAATTTCCTCCATTGCCATATGATTTCTGAAAACTGAATAGTAATGAAGAAAACAAAATTATAATTTTGAAAGCAGTTCCCATGTTTTTATTTCAAAAATCAGATTAAGGAATATAATGCTCAAAAGGAAACAGGTTCCCAAGAGTTGTTGAAATTTGTACATTATGAATTTCTACAGTGTATTTTACTTGTTGATTTGGGCTACAAATTTCCAAAACCTCTAAGTTTAGAATATATGTCAGTTTCCTTTTTTATTACTTTTATTGAAAATGTGATCTATCCTTGTGAAATTTGTTGTCACCTCTGCAAGTTGGATGGGTGAGGGTGGGATCTAAATTGGTAGCTGTTGAAAACAGGCACAAAGATTATAATGCATATTATAATTGATTACATGCAGCATGCCAGCCATGTGTTGCCAACACACTTGAATGATCTTTGTGTCCAGCAGTATAACTTGTGCTGTTCACTGGCTGAGCAATCAGCAGAACCAATATGCTAGCCTGTACATCTAGAAACCAAGGTAAAGTCTCTTATGGTGTTTTGGTAGTGTTCTTACATCTGGCCAGAACATCGGTTCAAATGTGACATGCTGAGGAGGTGCATAGGTTTAAGATAAGAGGGGAACTATTTAAAAGGGACCTAAGGGGCAATTTTTTCACATGGGGTGTGGTGCGTGTATCGAACAAACTACTAGAGGGAGTTTAAAAGGCATCTAGATGGATACATAAACAGGAAGAGTTTAGATGGACATGGACCAAATGCTGGCAAATGGGATTAAATCAGTTTTTAGTATATCTGGTCAGCGCAGACAAGTTGTACTAAAAGGTCTGTTTGTGTTGTATAATTCTTCACGCTCCTGCTGTTCTCTGGCAAGGGAGAATGTGGTTAGTTCTCTTTAAAATAAGTCTTAGTGACCTTCTTGATGCAATACTGCAAGGCAACTGTGAGGTGTCACAGCAGTCTTCAGGTCTAGACTGGAATGAGCGAGATGAATAAAAGTTCACGATCATGCTCACTTTCACAACCACTGCAATGCAGTCCTCACCCTGTTCTGAGGTTGCAATCGTGATTGCTACAAGTGACAGGTTTCAGCACATACATCTTAATGGAAGAATACACATCTCACATTATTCCACACTTGGGTTCAGGCAGGACAGTTATTGTCGAAATGTGGCACTGGAAGAGTGCAGCAGGTCTGGCAGCATCCAAGGAGCACGAGAGTTGAAGTTTTAGGCATAAGCCTTTCATCAGAAATGTGGAGATGGGAGCTGAGAGATAAATGGGTGGCTTGGATTTGGTGGTGGAGGAGACCCAGGACTTGCATGTCTTTATTGGAGGGAGAGTAGGAGGAGGAGTTGAAGTGAAGTCCTACCTATTCATCTTCCTTCCCAGCTATCTGCTCCAACCTCCCCACCGACATATCACAATCAGCCCTCACCTGCACCTATCTTCCCAGCTACCTTCCCCCCCCCCCCCCCCGCCCCGCTGACCCTCACCCTCCCATTTATCTCCCTTCATCCCTCCACATTCCTGATGAAAGGCTTATGCCTGTAATGTTGACTGTCCTGCTTCTTGGATGCTGCCTGATCTGCTGTGCTTTTCCAGCGTCACACTTCTCAACTCTGATCAGCATCTGCAGTTCTCACTTTCTCCCTGGGAAGTTGTTGCTGAATAGCAAGATGTGGAGGTGCCAGTGTTGAACTGGGGTGGGCAAAGTCAGAAGTCACACGGCACCAGGTTGTAGTCCAACAAGTTTATTCAAAATCACAAGCTATCAGAGCGCTGCTCTTTCATCAGGTGAATACTGTACCCGATAAAGGAGCAGCACTCCAAAAGCTTGTGATTTCAAAGAAACCTGTTGGATTATAAACTGGTGTGGTGTGACTTCTGACACTTCTGAACACCTTTATGGATATGACTTCCTGCTGATTTGTGAAGAAATCGCAAAGTCAGTAAAACCCTTCATCACCTCCCACATCATGTGTTATGAATATTTGCAATTTGAAATAGTTGTGGAAAACACCAATCACTTGTAAAGTCCTAATAGCTTGGAAAGCCATAAATCAGCAACTAACTTGAATTAGAATTAGGTTTGTTGTCACATGTACTCAAATACAGGAGAACAGTGGAAAGTGTAGAGTTACCATTACCAGTGCCAACTTGGGTACTAGATAGAAAAGTAAAGAAATAAGTTAAAAGTTCAACCATTACAGTTCTTCTCAGTACAAAGTAGAAAAACAAAGAAATACAGTTAAAAATTCAACATTTAAATGGTTGCTGATCCTTTCTAAATTAAGTTGGAGGGAGTCCTTTTGGTACTGAACACGTGAGCAGCTTTGGATGGTTATTTGCTGTAAAACTGAGCATCAAACAGCATCATTGGTGTTAAATCAGCAGAAGAAGCCAATTGACAGCACTTGACGACTCTGAACTCAGGGCAGGAATGTTCACTACCCCTTCCATACTTTGACAGCTAGTATGATATAATGTTTCAGTGTGTGTGTTAATATGTGAATCCTATTTTGCAGCTCCAGGACATCTGTAAAACCCAAACAATTAATAATAAGCCAAAGATAGTCCTATGAGTTTTGTGTGCACACGTTTTGATACACTATTTAATTCTACTTTCCTATACCTTTTTTGTTTTTGCTAGAGTACGATTCCACAGACTCTGCCACCCCTTAACATCTAAACCTTGCTATTTTACCTTGATGAAGACAACTGGTGCATGTCCAACTCCTGTGAAATTCTTTTCTTCGACTTGGCACAGAACCAAATATTTCCAAAATTGGACACCAGTTAGTGATCAGGAAACAAAGTCCTCATTACTTGTTCTTCTATAATTCAGGGAGATTGAAGACACAGTTATAATCCCTACTATCAGATGTGGGCTTACCTGGCCTGTAGTTAGATAGATTTTTTTTGGTCATTTGATATTTTTAGTCAACTTGTTAAAATGTGTTATGACACACCTCTAAGTAAGTGGGACATGTATCAAGTTTTCAAGCCCAGAGATAAGGATACTTCCACTATACAACAAGAGACTTGTTTTGTTATTGTATGCATGGAGATAGTTCTTAAAAATCTGACCATCAGTTAGTACAATCTTAGGGTTTATGACCCTTAAACTGCAAACTGAGCAATGAAAAAATAGTAGTCACAAGGGTCCTGCTTTGAAGGACTATAGAAGCCATGAAGTGGACAAGAGGGTAAATGGATTGCATCAAATATTAAGAAAATATTGTTGTTTACAAAAATAGAATAATTGATAATCCTGGAGCAGACAAACTGAGTTATAATCTATGGTATTTTCTAGCTGATTGGATGCATGATTACAATTGAGTTTCCATTTAGTATATTAAAGAACAGTTAACCAAAAGCTCACTATAGATTGCATGTCCATCAACTACATGCATGTCTGCAACAACATAAGGGAGTGTGTACTGAAAGAGGATGATTTATTAGCACAGTTAGCCAAGAATTGCATTTAGAATAGCAACACAGTTAATGGGTTTATTATTGTATTCATCACTACTACTGTGTTCGTCCTCATCCAACCTCAATGGGCATTTTTTAAAATTCTGTTTTTCAGTGTGAATTGGAGTAATTTTCATGTAGTGGACTGTGATATTTTAATTGGTAATTATCTATAAAAAAGTTTTGATTAAAATGTTATGCATTAAAGATTGTGAGGGTCTAACGCAATTAAATTTAATTCATAGTTACAACCAAATTATATTTAATCAATTAAAAACTGATAAATTTGCTTATAACCAGACTTGACTATAACTTGTAACCAATTGTATTAACAGATTATCTGCCATGAAATTTCAAAGTTAAAAATCACACAGCACCAGGTTACAATCCAACAGGTTATAACGTGGTGTTGTGATTTTTAACTTTGTCCACCCCAGTCCAACACCGGCACTTCCATATCAATATATTTCATGCAATTAGATTGAATCGGATTTGTCCAAATATAATTCTGGGAGAGTCAGTTACATAGCATTTTCTGTTCCTTCTTAATTTTAAAAGGTATTTATAAAAGTTTTAATTGATCACCATAATGTCTAATAGTCAAGATATCACTTGAAAGCAGTAATTATTTAAATTCTTATTTTAATTGATCATGCCAGCATTTCATAAAACTGTAATTATCTCTTTGACACAGAATTGTAGAATTTCTGGATGAATCTGCATTAAAGACTGTGATCACAACAGATTTTCACAGTGCTTCAACAATGGACGCATACACAACTGTTTAGCTTCGATGGATTAAGTAACAAGGAGTTTGCAAAAGAGAAATGAAAAAACATCCAATGTTCAATATCATAATGGGGTTCTTTTATATTTAAATTGGCTTATGGGAACTAGTGGTTCTAAATTGGCTTTAGGTGCTTATAAAATTAAATCTGGATTCAGTAGACTGGTGCCATATTTAGAACCAGTTTTACTTGATCAAATTTCCAAGAAGAATTGGCTTGATCTTGTTTATTGATCTTAACTGTGTGATGGACTATTGAAGCTGTCACATATCCATCAGGTGTTGGTCTTGCCAAGCTTGTGCAATGAGAACATATAATTTTTCCAGTTACTTAGGTATTGTTGTGAGCCGGTAGTTCTCTATGGAAACATGTACTATATAGGTTTGACCCAAAGTATGTTGCATTTTACATTATAGCGTTTAAATAATATCTACATACAGTATTTTGTTGTTAACAGGTTAATCATTAGAGAGTGTGTTTGTATTTCTGTAAATAACTGCTGAGCATAACTCAAACATTGAGTCAGAAATAGAAGCAGAATATATAATAAATAATTAGCAGGTCTGGCGGCCTCAGGAGGAGAGAAAACCATTGGTGTTGCAGTTCAGTGATCCTTCATCAGGCAAGCAAAAGAGGAAGCATCAACTGTGAATGTTTGTAATAGGGCTGAAGGCAGCAGAGATTAAATTACAAAAGTAATGATGCTAGCTAGTAAATAGAAAAAAATAATTGGGACAGTCAAAAGATGTCTCTACTAGAGGCATAAATTTTTAAAAATCATCAACACCAAGTGCCCCCAAAATAAGGTCATGATCCGAAATTGAACTCAACGATTCTGGAACGCTATAAAATGCCTAGTCAAAAGATGAGCTGCAGTTTCACAAGCTTATATGAATCTTCTTCAAATAGTGTCAGAAGTCAAGGACAGAGGTCAGAATAGAGAGGAAAATTAAAATGACAGGCAACTAGAAAACCTTGTTTGGACTTGTGCAGTGAACCAAAGCTTTTTGCAAGATGATCACCTAAATTACTAAAAGCTGCACAATTTTTCAGCTGAAAGCAAAGTAGTTTCATTATCCCCAAAAATAAGTGCTACAATTCATTAGGCATAATCAGGTCAGTTTCAGCCTGACAACAGCGAATACTGTGGGTGATGGAAATCTGAAATAAAAACAAAAATAATACTCAGCAGATCTGGTTGCATCACTGAAGAGAAAGAAATAACATTTTAGCACTAGGAATATTAATATTAGATGGCAAATATGTTGACGCTGAGAACACAATTAGTGTAAGCAATGAGGACAATGCATCTGTATCTCAAAGCAGAGCATCTAAAAATAGTTATAATTTTCCATCTTTATGTATTAGTTAGATAAGGCATAGATTCCTCAGTTTTCTTAATGTCAATGGAAAAAAAGTAGGTAGAAAGAAATGGCCTGCATTGTCATCAATAAATTTTAATGGACTAAATGCATACGTCTCACAATAAACTGAGGAGTCAGTCATTTCAACATAGGCAGAGGTCATTCAGTTTCAAGTCTATGCCAGCTCTGCATCTTCAACCTAACTTTTCACAGCTAAATACCTTCATCCCAAGAGCCATTCTGGCCTCTGCACCCTCTTGAGGAATGTCTTATTCTTCCAAACATGACATGACCAAAACTGGATGTAACACTTATTTTTAAATGATTTGTAGATGCCAATGTTGGACTGAGATGTTCAAAATTAAAAATCACATAACACCAGATTATAGTTCAACAGGTTTATTTGGAAGCAATAGCTTTCAGAGTGCTGCTCCTTCATCAAGTAGTTGAGACAACCACCTGATGAAGGAGCAGCACTCTGAAAGCTAGTGCTTCCAAATAAACCTGTTGGACTGTAACCTAGTGTTGTGTGATTTTTAACTTATTTTAAAAAAAACCTTTAACAAACTGTGAATGCTGGAAATCAAATGAACACTGAAATTGCTAGAAACACTCAGCAGGCCTGGCAGCATCTGTGGAGAGAAAGCAGAGTTAATGTTTTTTTCAGAACTGAAGAAGGGTCACTGGAATATTTTGTTATTTCTAAGAAAATGTTTGAAATGACTTTGAAAAGCTGTTTAGACAAATGAATTGATGTGTACAAATAGGCCAGGAAATACAAAAATGCTACTGATTTTGACCTCAAGCTAAGTTTCAGACACTAGGCTTGTCTGGTGGGCAATCTGTAATTAGTAGGGTACCATAGAGTTTGGTCATCAGACCCAAACTTTTTAGAATGTATAAGTACAATCTTTTTCAAAAACATATTGCTGATGCAAAAGGACACATGATCCATTCTGTCTACTTTTCAATCCAATGTACTTAAAAACCCTGGAAGCCTGAGTTACAATTTTGAATACTTTTTAAGTTCAATTTATGATCATGTTTATAAATTCACTGCTGAAATTCAAGATGGCGGTGGTCCAGCAAGTCTGATTCTGTAGTGCTCTGCCTAAGACTTGGGCAAAGTGGGGCATCCGCCTTCACTGCACCCTGTAAATCTTTTAAGATAGCTTTTGTCCACCATAGTTAATCATTTTACATCAAACTTGGACAGTTTGGTGTTGTTTTAAAAATGACAAAGGGCAAACATTCCCGCAGTTTGCAACAGGCAGGGACCTCTTCCCCCACCCCCACCTGCAGCAACAGAGATGTCCGCAGCCGCTTCGGGGGGACTTATCTGCAGAGGCAAGCCTGATCTCCAGGATCAACAAGCTTCAAGAGAAGATCAACGCTTTTATTGAGGAGTCCAGGTCCAGGTGGGAGTCGTTCTCGGTCGTGCTGCAGAAGCATGACCGAAGAAATCGAAAAAATTGAACAGCGCGTCAGAGGCAGAGCAAAGGGCCACGGCCTCTGACACTGCTGCAGAGTTGTCCGTGGGTCGGGTCCAGGCTCTCCAGCAGCGAATCTGGACCTTGGAGGAGCACATTGGCTCCTATTGTAGAGGTCATCATCAAAAAAGTTTTCAGTTGCTGGGTCTTCCCGAGCGGGAAGAGGAACACCAGCTTGTAGACTTTCTGTAATAATGGCTCCCACAAATATTAAAGTTGGAGTCGGGACTGGGCCAGGTGCGGGTGGAGTGGGCCCACAGGGTTGCTGTACGCAGGCCTGCTTTGGACCAGTGATCCACCTGGTTCTAATCCGACTCCAATGTTATAGAGAAAAACAAATGCGCCTGGAAGCCTCCAGAGTCCTGGGGAAGGAGCCCCAGGTCATGATGCACAAGGGTTCCAGGATAATGTTATTTCAGAACTTCTCTCCAGCCGTGGTCCGCAAGAGGACGGCATTCGATGAGGTGAAGAAGCATCTAAGAGACCTAAATATTCAATACTCCATGCGTTACCCGGCAATGCTGCGCTTCAGCCATGAAGGATCCATATATAACTTTGGATTACCGGAAAAAGCTAAAGAATTCTTGGACGCTCTTAAATTGACTGCGGGACTTAAACCGTATGGATAGCGATTTTATTTTGCCCCCCCCCACTTCCTTTTTTTCCTTCATCTCTTTTCCACTATCTTTCCCTGGGGGGGTGGCGTGCTTGTTTTTTACTCTCTTTGATTTGTTTTTTATAGGTCGTGTGGCTTATTCGATTTGTGTGGGAGGGGGGCTTGTTTTGTTTTACCTTTCTTGAGAGCGGGGTTTCTTCTTTTGTCATTTTACTTAGTTACCTAATACTTGCTGGAATTGTAACTTTGTAGTTTTATATATTTATATTTTGTATTATGCTTGCTAAATGCACCTAATGTTGGGTGGGGTGTATGGGTCACTCACCTTTAACTTTGGTTTTATAGAATACTTAAATTTGTCTACTCCATTCTATGATGCCTGGGCCGAAGGCAGGGCCCTACTTAGGAGAGGTTGTGGTGGGGTTATTGACAGGTAGTCACGCCCCCTGGGAGCAAGGGGGAAAATCTCATTTCAAATGTTTTGCATTTTCTTTTTACTTAAGAATAGTTTTTAACTTTGTTGTTGTAAATGATTTAAAGAATTTTTGCATTTGTGAATTTTCTGTGGTCTTTATTCAAGGTCTTTTGGGTGAGGTTCTTCCTCTCTCAGGCTTGCCTGGACAATCATGGCTAGCCATTCGCTTAGGTGGTGCACCTGGAATGTCAAGGGAAGTAATTCACCAATCAAAAGGAAAAAGATATTATCAAGTCTCAAAAAGGAAAGGGTTGTTATAGCTCTTTTACAGGAGACATATCTACTCGACAAAGAGCACAAAATTACAAGAGGGTGGATTTGATCAGGCTTTTTTCTCATCTTTCAGTTCAAAATGTCATTCTCATTCAGAAGAATCTTCCTTTCCAAATGTTAAGCCAGATAAAAGATGAGTCTGGACGGGAAATACTGATCAAAGCCACAATATGTGGAGAGGGATATGGAATTTTCAATCTTTATTGCCCCCCGGCACACACCTTTAAATTTGTAACAGAAGCATTCTCTAAGTTGATGGCTTTTGGGGTCCACCATGTAGTTATAGGAGGATATTTTAACTGTATTATGGACCCAGAGACAGATAGGATATCTAAGAGCACTATATCTCTTAGATCTAGGCAACTGGCAGATCCGAATAAGGAGCTAGGGCTAGTAGATGTGGAGGTACCTTCACCCCAGGGTAGAGACTTTCTACTCTAACCCACACAAGTCCCATACCAGAATTGATATGTTCTTTGCTCCCTCGACCCTTTTGAATTCCAAATTGTCTTGTGAAATAGTTAATATAGCTATTTCTAATCATGCCGCAGTACATGTGGAAGTCAAGACTAGGGACGATGGGATAGGCCCCCAACATTGGCATATGGATTCTTTCTTATTGAAGGATAGCAAATTTATAAAGTATTTGTCTCAGGAATTCAAAACCTTTTTTGGAAATTAATTCAGGTACGTCTAGTAACCCGTTGACAATGTGGGAGACCATTAAGGCTTATGTGCAAGGTTTGGCCATCTCATATTATTGAAGGCAGCTAAGACAGCATATTTGATAGGCCCTCTATTACTAAGCTACAAAGGATCACAGCCCTTAGGGCAGCCTTGAATACCACACTTACCCAAACAGCAGAGAGGAAAATATTATTCACAAAGCAGAGATTATATGAATATGGCAACAAGTCTGGTAGATACCTGGCATACCTTGCTAGGAAAAAAAAGGCTCCCCAAGCTATTACGTCCATTAGAGAAAGTGCTGGTACTTTGACTTGTGATCGTGAAAAGATCAATATAGCCTTTAGAAAGTCCATTTTGAACTGTATAAATCACAGGACTGTGAGGATAGAACAGAGAAGATGGAGTCCTTCTTTAAAAACATGGCCTCTCCTGTATTAACCTCAGAGCAGGTGTCGATCTTGAATGCCCCCCCTGACAACCCAGGAAGATAGCTTCAGGGTGGCAACGCACCTGGACCAGACGGATTCCAGGTTGAGTTTTATAAAGAATTTATAGGGGAACTAGCTGGGCCGATCATAAATATATATAATTACTCACATGGTCAGGGCTGCCTCCCACCTTCGTTGAGAGAAGCAAATATCTCTCTCATTCTTAAAGGAAAGGCCCCAGAAGATTGTTCATCATATCGACCAATATCCTTGCTGAATGTGGATTTTAAAATTCTTTCTAAAATGTTAGGATTAAGATTGGAGAGAGTCTTACCATACACCATAAAAGAGGACCGGATAGGGTTTATTAAGGGCCGGAGATCACCTAAATAATATTAAAAGGGTCTTAAACATGATACAAGCCTGTCAACAGGGAAGAATACCGGGGCTAGTTGTCTCCTTGTACACAGAGAAGGCATTTGATCGGGTACAATGGAAAGGTTTTTTATACACTGGAATGGTTTGATGTCGGAGAGGTATATTCTGAATGGTTCTCAGTATTATACAATGACCCCAAAGCAGCTGTGATCACCAATGGTTTAGGTTCGGATAGCTTCAGTGTTGGTAGGGGCTGTCGTCAGGGATGTCCTCTCTCACCATCATTATTCTGCTAGTAATCAAACCACCAGTGGAAGCTGTACGAACTGACCCTAGCATAGCGGCTCCGTGGGTTGGTTTGGGTAAACATAAAATGACTCTCTATGCAGATGATGTCCTCCTTTTTCTTTTTTTTTAGAAAAAAAGAAATTTTTATACATTTTTTACAAAATTACAAAGTCATGCAAACAAATATAAACACTAATATACAATTAAATATATATATAAAAAAACCAAAACACAACAAAAGAGAAAAAAAGAAAACACGCTCAGCTAACTACTAAACTATCCTACAAACAACCAAAGCATATAATAAGATATCTTACATTACTAATAAGAAATAACGTAATAATTAAGTATATACTCAAAATGTATTAACATCAAGTCATGATAAAACCCGTATTTATACGGGATTCCTCCCCCACCCCCGGACCAGCCAGAACCACTACACAGCTAGACAAAAGCCCTTGACAATATGACCAAAATATCTGTGTCTATACAGTTCAAAAAGGGCTGCCATATTTTATCGAATAATTCAGTTTTTTGCTGCACTATATTTGTGAGGAAGTCAAGGGGGATATTTCATGATTAACCTGTGCCAGTTTGAGAGTCCTGGAGGGCCCTCAGCTACCCAATTGATTAAGATATTTTTCCTTGCACAGAAAGAGAGAATGGAGAATAGTTTCCTCCCGTGCACATCCAGGGAGGGCAGATTTGTAAAGCCAAGGAGAAGAGACACTGGATCCAATCCGATCTCTGTCAGAACATTTGCTTCGCTGTCCCAGTATTTGCAGATCTTGTGACATGTCCATAAACAGTGCGTGAGAGTGCCCACTTCTATTTTACATGTAGGACGCATTGGGGATGTTCCTACCCTAAATTTTGCCAGTTGTTCCAGTGCTATATGAGCCCTGTGAAGTACCTTTAATTGATTAGCTTGAGTTCTATTACATATAGAGATCTTTCTGGCATTTTCCCAGATGTTCTCCTACATTTCTGATGGAATTTCTAACCCCAGTTCCTGGTTCCATATTTTGAACAGTTGTTCCACATCTTTCAATACCTCGTTATGTAATGAGTGATAAAGAATACTGACCAAGGATGGACCCATCGGCCATAGCACTCTTTTCTCCCTATCCGATTTGTAGGGACTGTCTGATAATGTGGTCATCTTCTGTATGTAATCTCGTATTTGGAAATACCAAAAAAGATCTCCATTGGGCAGTCCAAACTTCTGGTGCAGCTGCTCAAAAGACATCATAACCTCCCCATCGAACAAGTCCCCTAAGCAAGAGACACCTCTGAACCTCCAGGTTTTAAATGTAGCATCTGTCAGCCCTGGCTGAAAACCCCATGATCCCACTAAAGGAGTATAAGGAGAGATTTTTTGTAGGTTACCCTCATCTTGCCGCATTATCCTCCAGGCTTTAATTGAATTTAATACAATAGGGATTTTGCAATAGTCCATAATAGCTCTCATCTTATCTAAAAATAAAAGATTGATGGGACGTTTTGCTTGGGAGGTCTCAATATCTAACCAAATTGATTGTGGGTCACATGCGACCCACAGTCAGCTACATAACCTAATAGAGAGCTCAACTGATACCTCCTAAAATCTGGAAAATCCAGTCCTCCCCTTGCTTGTGGAAGCTGCAGCTTTTCCAATTTTATAAGGGGCTATCTATGATTCCAAATAAAAGAACCAAGCCAGCCATGTAGTTTACGTAACACCAGTCTTGGCAACATCTAAGAGTGCATTCTCATAGGATATAGAAGACAAGGTAGAATATTTGTTTTAACTAGGGCTACTCTGCTTAACCAGAATATTGGGAAATTTAACCAAAGACAACCCAATTTAAATTAATCTTATTAAGAAGAACCAAAGTATAGAGGCATAGTTTAAGCAATACATTTATTTAATTTCTGGAGGATCCCTACTGTTTTTGGTGTCTCATCTGGAGGATGAAGAAATACTTTCCTTTTAAGCTGACTGTCCTGCAGAAACATAGCTCTAATATCAATTAATTTACACCTCAAGCATTTATTGCTAACAAAGCCAAAAAGAATTACAACATTGCTTTTCCATCAATGAATCTGATCCTCCAGTTTTAGTTAAATGCCATGCTATTAGCCTTGATTTAGCCTCAAGACCCATCTTTTCGATGCATGCCCATCTATTTAACGGTCCCTGTCTAGTACCTGAGTACACCCCAAATTCTGTCCAATTTGTAGTTGTTTTGACAACCTATCTTAACTTGTCTTTGGCTTGCTGTTTGCCACTAAGGTTTTGTGATCACATGGACTTCTGCTACTGGTAATATTGTTGGTTTGTTCTATTCTGGTTAACTACACCCTCTTGCCTTCTATCTCCTGCTGTTTAACCACATCATTTTATTTCTAGGGTTTCTCCCAATGGTTCATGATTCCTTTCTAGTGGCATGTTTTGCTCCTTGACCTTGACCTGTTGTTTGATCTTGCTACATTTTTCTGCCTTCCATCTTTATACTTCATGTTCCTAATCTTTGGGCCAAACCTCCTGCCCCTCAGCCTCTGCATTCATGCAGTTTTTATATTTTCCAGTGGTATTCCATGCTGTACTTAATAGTCACATTTCTCCATCAACTAGCCCCTTCTGGTACATATTTGATTTTAGAACCCACTTTTTTGGCACTAATTGACCATCACTGCCATCATTTCCGCCACCTCCAAACGGACCCCACCACCAGGGATATATTTCCCTCCCCTCCCCTATCAGCGTTCCGCAAAGACCACTCCCTTCGTGACTCCCTAGTCAGGTCCACACCCCCCACCAACCCAACCTCCACTCCCGGCACCTTCCCCTGCAACCGCAGGAAATGTAAAACTTGCGCCCACACCTCCTCCCTCACTTCCCTCCAAGGCCCCAAGGGATCCTTCCATATCCGCCACAAGTTCACCTGTACCTCCACACACATCATCTATTGCATCCGCTGCACCCGATGTGGCCTCCTCTACATTGGGGAGACGGGCCACTTACTTGCGGAACGCTTCAGAGAACACCTCAGGGACGCCCGGACCAACCAACCCAACCACCCCGTGACTCAACACTTTAACTCTCCCTCCCACTCCACCGAGGACATGCAGGTCCTTGGACTCCTCCACCGGCAAAACATAACAACACAACAGTTGGAGGAAGAGCGCCTCATCTTCCGCCTGGGAACCCTCCAACCACAAGGGATGAACTCAGATTTCTCCAGTTTCCTCATTTCCCCTCCCCCCACCTTGTCTCAGTCGGTTCCCTCAACTCAGCACCGCCATCCTAACCTGCAATCTTCTTCCTAACCTCTCCACCCCCACCCCACTCCGGCCTATCACCCTCACCTTGACCTCCTTCCACCTATCACATCTCCATCGCCCCTCCCCCAAGTCCCTCCTCCCTACCTTTTATCTTAGTCTGCCTGGCACCCTCTCCTCATTCCTGATGAAGGGCTTGTGCCCGAAACGTCGAATTTCCTATTCCTTGGATGCTGCCTGACCTGCTGTGCTACGACCATCAGAACTGATCTGACCATCATCAGACAAGTTGTAAATTGTGGCCAATAACTTTGCAAAATTTTGGTATGAGAAGTGCTTGGCTCCTCACTATTTTTAAAAACCCCTTCAGAATGTACAAATTTGTTATCCATGCCAAAGAATCTTAAAAAAAATACCCAACCAGTCTAATTCCCAAGCTGTTCAATTCAGCCTTATTAAAAGCCTTTCTGCCGATTATTCAGTGCTGTTAAATGCTCTGAGAAAGCAGAATCTGATTGTAGTCTGTTCCCAAGCTAGGGTCTGCTCACTATCAAAAAACTGTGATACACAAAATATCCTGTCACAATCTGCAACCACACTAGTACTAGATGCTAACTTAAAATTTCAGCAGATGAGTCAAACTATATGAACCATTTTGTATTAATACATTTTTTCACATGCCAATTGCTTTTTTAAAAAAAAACGTTTTGCTTCGTATTCATAACTTTTAGATTCATATTTATACACATATCTCTGAATAAGGTGAGGTGATGGCCTAGGGGTACTATTGCTGGAATGTTAATCCAGAAGCCTAGGTAATATCCCAGGTTCAAATCCCACCAAGGCAGATGGTAGAAAATAAATTCAATAAAAATCTGGAATTAAGAGTCTAATGGTAGCTATGAAACCATTGTCAAATGGAAAACCCCAACTGATTTGACTAATATCCTTTAGAGAAGGAAATTGCCATCCTTAATTATGCTGGCCTACATGTGACTCTGGACCAACAGCAATGTGATTGACTCTTACTGACGTCTGGATAATTAGGGGTAGGCAATAAATGCCAGCCTAGCCAATGATGCAACTTCCAAACGTTCCCCTTCCCTCCCCCCAACACACACACACACACACACACACACACCCAAGTTCAGTCTAGATAACATTATCCACAATTATTCTTTTATCTTTATACATTCTTGTTGACTAATAGACAAAATCTCAAGAATTGTTCCCTTACATCTGCATTGTTTCTCACTACCCTTTCTGCTAAAATGTGTTGGCTCATACTACTGTATAATGATCAATCTATTCTGTGAGCCTCAAGAAGGCAGTTCACCTTCACCTTCTCGAGGGCAACAAGAGATTGGCCATGAATGTATGTACCATGAATAAATTCATGAAAATTTTATTCAACATAGATAAGCATTAAATTCATGCCAACTTTCCATAATTAACTCAAACTCCTCAAGTGTTGTTCATTTTCCCCGATTATTTATAAAACCATACCTGCCACTAATTTTGTTAATGCAGACCAGTCACTTTACCAGGAATTTTCTTACGGGCACTATCTCCACCCTTTAGAACTAAAATAAGGAGGAATTTCTTCAGCCAGTCGGTGATAAATCTGGAACTAATTTCCACAGAAGGCTTTGGAGGCCAAGTTATTGAGTGTCTTTAAGACAGAGTTCTTGATTAGTAAGGGGATCAAAGGTTATGGGGAGAAAACCAGAGAATGGAATTGAGAAACATGTCAACCATGATTAAAGGCGAAGCAGTGTTGATTTGTCAAATGGCCTAATTCTGCTCCTATATTGTATAGTCTTATGTTCCTATAAGCAAGTTGTAAGAAATATGCAAGATCTGTAATGGTATATGATTGTCTTAAATAAGCAGGCAAAAATTTGGCAGTTAAGAGTAAAATATTGAAAAATTAGTTTTTCCATTTTTCGCAGGAAGAATAGAAAAGAAACATACAATAGAAGCAAAGAGAGAGAAATGCTGTGGTGCAAAGGGATCTAAATGTTCTTGGAACTGAATCACAAAAAATCAGCATGTTGGTACAACAAGCAATTAAGAAGTCAAATGGAATATTGGCCTTTATTGCAAGGCAATGGAGTAAATGTCAGGAGTACGTGCATGTAATTGATCACCTTGTTTAAGGAAAGATATGTTGAAGTGGGTTGTTGTGGCACAGGGATATTGACCTATCTCTGAGCCAGGAAGACTGGGTTGAAGTTACACTGCGTATAGTGGTTTTTAATAGCATCTCTGAACAGGTTGATTGCAAAATATCTATAAATATATTGGAAGTAGTTCATAGAATGTTTACCAGGCTAATACCTGGAACAACTCATCTTTTTGACATTTATATAAATATAAAATGAATATAGGAGGTATGGTTAGTAAGTGTGCAGATGACACCTAAATTGGTAGTGTAGTGGACATGAAGAAAGTAACATCAGAGTACATTGATTAGACGGGCCGAGGAGTGCCGGATGGAGGTGCTACATTTTGGTAAGGCAAATCAGGGCAGGGTTTATAAACTTAATGGTAATGTCCTGAGGAGTGTTGCCGAACAAAGAGACCTCTGAGTGTGGGTGCATTGTTCCTTGAAAGTAGGGTCGCAGGCAGACAGGGTAGTGAAGGAAGTGTTTAGTACACTTTCCCTTATTGGTAAGTGCATTGAGTATAAGAGTTAGGAGGTTATCTTATGGCTGTGCAAGATATTGGTTAGGCCACTTTTGGAATATTGTGTGCAGTTCTGATCTCCCTGCTATAGGAAAATGATGATAAACCTGAAAGGGTTCAGAAAAGGTTTACAAAAATATTTCTTGGTTGGAGGGTTTGAGCTATAGGGAGAGGCTGAATAGGCTAGGGCTAATTTCCTTGGAATGTCATTGGCTGAGGGGTGATATTATAGTTTATAAAATGAGGGGCATGGATACGGTGGCTAGTCAAACTCTCTTTTCCGCAGGGTAGTCGAATCTAAAAGTAGAAGGTAAAGGTTTAAGATGATGGGGAAAGATTTAAAAGGGACCCAAGGGACAGCTTTTTCCCTGGGAGAAAAGCTGGAACTAGGGGTCATAGCTTCAAAATAAGGGGTCTCTTCTGTCAAATGAAAATGAGGAATGTCTTCTGTCCAAGGGAATATTCTCTCTCACTCTGTCACTCTCTCACTCTGTCACTCTCTCACTCTCACAAACACAATCTCAGTCTTCCTCCACTCTGACCCCTCACCAGCAAGCAGTAGAGCTGTGTTGTGGTGAGCTGGGCAGATTTTTGATTGACAAGGGAATCAAAGGATTGGAATTGGGCAGGACATCACATCATCACAAAGTTATCAACAAGCTGATTGGATCGAGTGACCTTCTTCTCCAATTGTTTAATTCTCTAATCCAATCTCTTCTTACCCATTTATTATTAACATGCTGATAGACGGTTGGGATGTTAATTGCCAAGTTAACTTTGATGTTAACTGCCAAGTCAGTTATTTTCCTCTTCTGTTTTCAACAGTGTATTTGGCATGGTTCATACTTCAGATATTTGCCTAAGATACTACCCTTCCAAAGATGAATTAAATAAGGCTAACAAGAAATTATGTTCTTGTTGAAAGCAAACACTAAATTGTGGGTCAGTATCATTTTGTCAAGAAAAATGAAAAAGCAAATATTTAACTCCAAGTCAGAATTGCTGTTAGTGAGCCCAAAAAAGGAGAGGATTCTCAGATTCCAGATGCATTCCTCTTCCGAATATTTGAAAAACTGCTGTCTCAGAAGTCAGAGCCTAATTTGATTGGCAGATAGCAGAATCAAGGTTTGATTACCCTCTGAACATGCTCATTCAGCACATCAAGTCCACACTGACCATCCCATAGCATCCTACACCCCACCCCACTACTTATCCTTGTATCTTTCATTTCCCATGGCTAATCCACATCCCAGGACACTATGGGCAATTTAGTGTGGGCAATCTACGTTACCTGCACATCTTTACACTGTGAGAGGAAAGCCGAGCACCTGGAGGAAGCCCATGCAGACACAGGGAGAATGTGCAAACTCCACACAGACAGTCGCCCAAGGGTGGCACTGTGAGGTAGCAGTGCTAATCACTGATCTACTATGCCACCCATAAAAATGACACTGATTCTATGACCTTTCAATTTATTACTGTCTCCCCATCTTTAAATTTATATGTATATTATAGGGGTAAATTTTATTGGTCTTTACAGATTTGATCTGTGCTTGCAGCATCAATATAATTCCAAAATTCAGGAAATTCTTAGAGGTTGATCAATATGTGGAATATATTTTTCAAACGGAAGTAAAAACTCTAAAATCATTTTGTAAAAAAAAATTATGCTGCAATTGTGGAGTTTGGAATATGTTTGAGTTCTTGGTGGATGAATCAAAGTGCACTGAATGGCCTTCCTCAATCTCAATCTTGTAGATAGGGTCAGGATGGCCTGCGTTGGCTGTCTGCCATCAACTCTGATTTGCATGTTTCCAACCATTTTTTGCCAAATGGCTCTTCAGCTTTCTGACACAATACCTCCAGAGTCAACTCAACAGGTAAAGCCTGTTAATGTCAATTTTAATTTATTATATATAAACAAATACAAATTTTCGATTATTCAAAGTATCCCTTAAAAGATGTTTCAAGTAGTTTGCTAAATAATAATTACATTACATGTTACATAATTTTGCAATAAACAAATGCAGTGGAACATGATGTGCAGAAGCCAGTAAACAGCAAATTAGATGGAGACAGGTACATTGATGTTTCACATTCATTTCTTCTAGTGGCCTATCCTATTGGTTACTAATGTGTCCTATTGAATATACTCTAGGAATGTGATTTTTCTGATTTTACCAGATTTGTTTTTTCATTGAGAGCCACACAAGTTCTCCAATGTTCAGACTAGTGCACCGGCATTCACTTTGCTGCTTCTCCAGTCACAGAATAATTATCTCATACACTTGCTGCTTATAGGTTCTCCTGTATCTCACTAATGAGCTAATGTATTAGCAGCAAACAGGAGAGAAAAACAGCCTGAGATTGGAGGGGCTGTTGGACAGTGAGTTACAGCACATTTAGCTTGAGCATTGGAGCAGCACTTTGGAGAAAGAATATGTTTGGGTATTTTGGAGAGAAGAAGTGAGACTAACTGTATGCTTAATTTGGTGTTCACTACCTGTGTTAGGTTCCTAGTGTTATTTAATTAAGATAGGATTGAATTCATCCAGTATTGGGCTTTATCTTTAAACCATGATATATTACTAAATAACTGAATTAACTGAAAAGGAAGAGAGGTTTGAAGTATCATATCCTTGAAATTTTATTGGACACAGATGAATATACAGGAATTTGGTCAGCTTGAGGCATTGTCATTAAATATATTTTGACTTTGTAATTTATTTTTTACAGGAAGTGGTAATTATATGAATATTGTATGATTAGTCTCAAGGTAAACTTTGTCCTCTTGAACTACCAGATTATTTATTGAAATGCTGAAGTAAGGCATCAGAAAATCCCATTTCTAATCAAATACCTGAAAGTCACTGCACCTCAGAAGAGGATGAAAAACATCGTTCCACCACTTCGTCACTTCATTGCTTGAAGGAACAAGTTTCAGGTTTTTTTATTGACACAGTTACATCCCTGATACTTTCAGTAATACTTGCTTTATCTGTGGAGAAATTATTCCTTGTTGCATCTACTCAATGCACTGAAGTGTCAAGGACCAATGTCACAATCCAAAATACATTGGCTGCCTAAAATGGATTTTGAATCCCTAATTCTATAATTGAAAAGCATAACACTGTTTTGATACTTTTCTATGAAATTGGATAATGATAATTGCAGCAAAAAATCCTTTTCGTTCCGCAAGCAAAACTTGGATGCTTCCCTTTCCAAACCCCAACCACTCAAAGACCTCCCATTCCATAGCATTTTTGGCCACCTTCTCCATTCTGAAACTATTTTCAGACTTTCAGGAGAAGAATAACCTAATATTCACCTTATTAAAATGGGAGACCTACCTGTGGTGCATAAAGGAAGCAGTAGCTCATCCACTGAATGTTGAGACCCCATTTTAGGCCTGAAATCCAACTTATAATAATTTCCACCTCCATGTTTCTGTTAGACTGACTTTTAGATATTCATAACTTATTTTCTGGACAATGGGACATTAGCAGGTAACAAAGTGAATTCATTTTATTGAGTTGTACAGAGCTATTTATTTCTGTTGAATAGGCATTGATCCTGCATTTGTCCCTTGTGAATTGTGAACTTTCTTCATGTTTGTTAATGTAACACATCAAATGTGTTCTGGTTAAGTGTAGTACAAAGAACAATTCAGCACAGGGACAGGTCCTTCAGCCCTTCAGGCCTGCGCCTAGTAGCAGTGAGAATGGCTGTCCAGGCAACAGGCAAGCTTCAGTAGGTTACCAAAAGCCTGTTGCCTGAAAATGTTTTGAAATGTCAGGAGTCATCTTTGTTGAACTGGATATAGTATTGCTGTTTTCTGGGATGGTTCCAGATAAGCAAGAGCACAAAACGACTTCATGTTGATCTGACAATTGAGTGCCCTTCAAGCCACTACTGCTGAGCTAACTTCACACATGGCTCTGTTGGAGAACATTCTCTCAAGGCATCCACTGCTATACTTGTTCTTTAAACCCCTTCCTGGCGCTTGCATGTATGTTGAAATAGATTAGTTTCACAGCCTCCGTCGGATGGTTATGATTTTGTTGTTTTGTGGGTATGTATTTGTGCTGAATGGATAAATCTTTATCAGGTTGAGGTCACTGTGGAACGAGTGAGGTCACTAATTTTGGATCAAGAAAATGTAAGTAATGGTTAGCTACTAGTAGGGGAAAAAGCCCTGAAATATCCAATTAGGTAACTGCCTAATACCTGAACATTGCTGGTTTAAAAAAGAGTAATGAAAGAATCATGGAATGGTGGACTGGGTCCCAAAGAAAATTGAACTCAGAAAAGAGGAACTTAGTTGTATAAAAGCTTACATCAGACATCATTTGGAATCTTCTAAGTATTTCTGGGCACCACACCTCAAGAAGGATTCTTAAAAATTTGTTCATGAAATATGGACATCGCTAGCTAGGTCAACATTTTTTGCCAATCTGTGTTCTTGGGGAAGGCAGTGATGAGCTACCTACTTGCATCGTTGAAGTACATATGATGTTGTACCTCTACGTGGATTGTCACCTTGTCATGATGAAGAAGCTTGTGTGGTCCTGAAATCTCATGAGCGATGCCATCTGGAGCTATGCTCCTGGTAGGGTCACCCATGGCAGTAAGGTCAAGGTGAGGTCCCTGACAAAAAAAACAATCCAACCAAGACCTCAACGGTGGAATAGGTGGATGAAGTTACTTCGAACTCACCGGCTGTGAAGACGGATGAAGGCAACAACAAATCCATCAGCTCCAGTCGTTGTGGTCGTTATGCCATTGGTATCAGTTGGTTGATTTGTGAAATATCGTGTGTTTTTTGGAGTGCAACATCAAGTACAGGTTAAACAAATACATGCAGAGGCATCTTCATTCTGTGGGCTACTTCATCAAGTCTTTTGACGATCGAAGAGGGTGACAGGAGCAAGCAATTTGATGGCTGGAAGTTCCGAGTTAAGAACCAGCACGTTAGCACTGAATACTTGATTCAGCCGCTCAACTTCTGGTAGGAAAGTTGTTCGTTAGCAGTAGCCATGTCTGAGCAACCCTATTTCGGATCCACTCTGCCCACCCTAAACTGGAAGAGGGCTAGAAAAGGTGCCCTATTACTAGTCTGCTTCACCTCATCCTGTCTGGAAAGCCATATCACCATTACGCACTTGTAAAATATCGTGAAGTGAAACTATTACATTTGGAACCTGGAATATATGAATACTGATGGATAACCCAAACTCAGACCAGCCAGAGAGGAGAACTGCCTTTGTTGCCCGGGAACTCCAAAAATTCAACTTGGACATCGTTGCTCTGAGTGAGACCTGCAGAGCTGGAGAAGGGCAACTGAAGTAAGAGTAAGGTCAATACATCTATTTTTGGAAAGGACTTGATCCTGAACAACCAAGGATCCATGCAAAAGGTTTTGCCATCCAAAACAGCCTACCTCAGAAACTGACTGATTCCCAGTGGTTGTTCTATGAAAATTTCATGACTGAATCCAGCTTATCAAGAACCAACATGCCACCATCATCAGCACCTCTGCTCCATCCTGGACATTGAAGATGAAGTAATGGAGAACTTCTATACCCAACTTGATGATATCCTTTCCTCTGTTCCCAACAACAACAAGATCTTTCTCTTGGGAGACTTTAATGCCAGAGTCAGGAAAGATCATAGGCTCAGGACTGGAATAATAGGCGAGGAAGGAGTTGGCAAGGTCAATGCCAACAGAACATTCCTCCTCACTAAATGTGCTGAACGCAATCTGGTGATTACAAACATCCTATTTTGCCAGAAAAACAGGCATAAAGTCTCCTGGCAGCATCCATGCTCCAAACACTGGTATCTCATCAACTACATCATACAATCTCCAACCAACAAGATGTACTGATAAAACAAGCTGTTACTGGTGCTGACTAGTGCGAGGCAGACCATCAACTCACCTCATCCACCATGAGAATGAAGATTCGGCCCAAAAGGAAACACCAAAATCAGAACGCTATCAAGAAATTCAATGTTGACATCTTTCAAGACATTAACCATGTACAGAAGTTCCAACAAAGTCTTCAAGAACAACTGCCTCAAAAGATCCCACCATTCATTGAAGAATATTGGAGTCAATTGAAGAACGCTACCATCACCTCCTGCAAAAGAAACAGTTGGGTTCAAGACAAAAAACATCAGGATTGGTTCGATGATAACAACAAATTACTCCAACAACTTATCAACAAAAACAGAAAAACTTACATCACCTTTCAAAATGACCAATAATCGGGCTGCCAAAACAAAAAGCTATCAGGAATGCAAGGCTGCAGTCCAGAAGAGCACCCAAAACCTGAAAAACCAATGGTAGAGGAAGAAAGCTCAGGAAATCCAACAACTACTGGACACCAATGACACTCAAGGCTTCTTCAATGTAACTCAAGCTATTTTTGGCCCATTCACTCATGGTCAAATCCCTCTCAAAGTAAAGATGGTTCAACCATCCTGAAGAGCAATGCTGACATTAATTCGAGGTGGAGCGAACACTTTGAAGGTCTTCTAAATCAAACTGTCCCATTTGACAGGAATGTGATCAACAATATTCCAAAACAACCCATTGATAACTCCCTAAGCAAATTACCAATACTTGAAGGAGTCAAGGAAGCCATCAAAACATTGAAAAACAACAAGTCCACTGGACTTGATGGCATATCAGCCGATGTTTACAAAACTGGAGGTAAGCTGCTTCATTGCCAACTGCATCAACATCTGAATAAATGAAAACATACCAGCAGACTTTAGAGACTCAGCAATCGTTATCATCTACAAAAGGAAAGGTGATTGATCTGAATACAGAAACTATCATGGAATTTCCCTGTTAGCAACAGCAGGAAAGATCCCCTCCCATAGCATGAAGAACCAGATCAAGCCTTTAGCTGAGAAGATCCTTCTGGAAACAAGGCGATTTTAGATCATCACGTGGAACAATCAACATGATCTTCACATGACAACTTCAAGACAAATGTTGTGAACAACTTCAACCGTTGTATATGGTATTCATCGAGCTCACCAAAACCTTTGCCTCAGTATCAAGGGAAACCCTAGGGGATATCCTATCCAGTTATATATGCCTGGAAAAGTACATTTACATCCTGAGACTCCTCCACGATGGCATGCTTGCCACAGTTAGTCAGCAACAGTAACTGTGAGCCTTTTAAAGTCAGATCAGGAGTAAAACAGGGATGCGTGATGGCTCCAACTTTGTTCACCATCTTTACTGCGACAATCAACCTCATCAAGGATGACCTTCCCCCAGGGATTGAAACAGTCTACAGAAAACAGATGGCAGACATTTCATTCTTGCCCGTCTTAAGTCCAAAAACCAGACATCTATGAGTTCCCTCATCAAGTTCCAATACACAGGTGACAGCAGTGTTGCAGCTCTCTCAGAAAACCACCCATAACAGATTCTGACTGCCTTCAACCATGCATACACGAAATTGACTTACCATCAATTTCAAGAAGACTCAGATCATTTATCAACTATCACCAGCTGAGACAAATCGGATAGAACCATCAATTCAAGTTGGTGAAACAACCCTGGAAAACATGGACCACTTTGTGTCTTGGAAGTCACCTCTCCTCCAATGTCGACCTTAATGACGAGATCCAACATCGTATAAAAATGCTGGAACAGCTTTTGGACGTCTCCAAACAAGAGCCTTTCATGATTGTGATATCCAAACAGACACCAAAATGCTAGTGTACAAAACAGTGGTAGTCCTAATGTTCCTATATGCATCCAAAACTTAGACAACATACCAATGACATCTGAAGGCACTTGAAAAGTTCTGTCAACGATGTCTTTGAAACATCTTGAATATCAGCTGGGGTTATAGAAAAACCAATATCATCTTGCTGAATGAAGCAAAAACAACAAGCATTGAAGCTGATGTCATCAAGAACCAACTAAGATGGAGCAGTCATGTTGTTTGGATGAAAGACTGATGTCTGTCGAAACAAATCTTCTACTCCTAGCTTAAAGAAGGCAAACATAAAAGAGTCAGACAACAGAAGAGAGTCAAAAACGTTTCAAAAGCCAGCATGAACATCCTCACCCGCCTGCTGTATCCTATGCGAATGCTTCCTCTGGTTTTACTAAGCAAGCACTTAAACTGAACGGCTGGTTCAGTTTCTTTATCTGGCATCGCAAGCGACCCTTTATTAAACTAACTAAACTGCAGCTACCCCACAGACTGGGAGGAGTGGACCTCCCAGATATCAAAAACTATTAATTAAGCTCGTTGCTATCTTAAATCTTATACAATTAATGGTAAGGTGCTAGGGAATGTTGCTGAACAAAGAGTCCTTGGAATGCAACTTCATAGCTCCTTGAAAGTGGAGTTACAGGTAGATAGGATAGCGCAAAAGGTGTTTGGTATGCTTTTCTTTATTGGTCAGAGTATTGAGTACAGGAGTTGGGAGGTCATGTTGCAGCTGTACAGGACATTGGTTAGGACACTGTTGAAATATTGCATGCAATTCTGGTCTCCTTTCTATTGGAAAGATGTTGTGAAACTTGAAAGGGTTCAGAAAAAATTTACACGGATGTTGCCAGGGTTGGAGATTTAGAGCTATAGGGAGAGGTTGAATAGGCTAGGGCTGATTTCCCTGGAGCATCGGAGGCTGAGGGGTGACCTTATAGAGGGTTATAAAATCATGAGGGGCATGGATAGGATAGGTAGACAAAATATTTTCCTTGGGGTGGGGGAAGTCCAGAACTAGAGGCATAGGTTTAGGGTGAGAGGGGAAAGATATAAAAGAGACCTAAGGAGCAAGTTTTTCACACAGAAGGTGGTACATATATGGAATGAGCTGCCAGAGGAAGTGGTGGAGGCTAGTACAATTGCAACATTTAAAAGGCATTTGGATGTGTATATGAGTAGGACGGGTTTAGAGAGATATGGGCCGGGTGCTGGCAGGTGGGGCTAGATGGGGTTGGTCAGCATAGGAAAGTTGGGCCGAAGGGTCTGGTTCTGTGCTGTACATCCCTATTCAAAGTTTGGGAGAAGATTTGTAGCTCGGGTGCTCGTTGTTGTGGTTCTGTCCGCCCAGCTGGAAATTTGTGTTGCAAACGTTTCGTCCCCTGTCTAGGTAACATCCTCAGTGCTTGGGAGCCTCCTCTGAAGCGCTTCTGTGATGTTTCCTCCGGCATTTATAGTGGTTTGTCTCTGCCACTTCTGGTTGTCAGTTCCAGCTGTCCGCTGCAGTGGCAGGTATATTGGGTCCAGGTCGATGTGTTTGTTGATAGAAATCTGTGGATGAGTGCCATGCCTCTAGGAATTCCCTGGCTGTTCTCTGTTTGGCTTGCCCTATAATAGTAGTGTTGTCCCAGTCGAATTCAGGATGCTTGTCATCTGCGTGTGTGGCTACTAAGGATAGCTGGTCGTGTCGTTTCATGGCTAGTTGGTTTTCATGGATGCGGATCGTTAGCTGTCTTCCTGTTTGTCCTATGTAGTGTTTTGTGCAGTCCTTGCATGGGACTTTGTACACTACATTGGTTTTGCTCATGCTGGGTATCGGGTCCTTTGTTCTGGTGAGGTTTTGTCTGAGAGTGGCTGTTGGTTTGTGTGCTGTTATGAGTCCTAGTGGTCGCAGTAGTCTGGCTGTCAGTTCAGAAATGCTCCTGATGTACGGTAGTGTGGTTAGTCCTTTGGGTTGCGGCATGTCCTCGTTCCGTTGTCTCTCCCTTAGGCATCTGTTGATGAAATTGCGCGGGTATCCGTTTTTGGCGAATACATTGTATTGGTGTTTTTCTTCCTCTTTTTGCGGTTCTAATGTGCTGTAGTGTGTTGTGGCCCTTTTGAATAGTGTCTTGATGCAACTTCTTTTGTGTGTGTTGGGGTGGTTGCTTTCATAGTTCAGGACTTGATCTGTGTGTGTGGCTTTCCTGTATACCTTTGTGCTGTATATCGTTGTACAACAAACACATCGACCTGGACCCTGCAGCGGACAGCTGGAACTGACAACCGAAAGCGGCAGAGACAAACCACAATAAATGCCGGAGGAAACATCACAGAAGCGCTTCACAGGAGACTCCCAAGCACTGAGGATGTCACCTAGATAGGGGACGAAACGTTTGCAACACAAATTCCCAGCTCGGCGAGCAGAACCACAGTACATCCTATGGCTCTCTCTGGTCCCGAGGGGACCCTCACTTATCTATGGTTAGACATCGAAGCATCTCAGGCAAGATGCCCCCTTCATATTTTGCTGTTCTTGGATAATGACAGTTAAGGAATATGGACCCAGTATCTCTTTTTGGCCTTATTAATTCAATTCTACTAGACTCGCACAAAAAAAAGATTTTCAGTATCCTCACTTTTTTTTACAACAAAGAGTGTTCTGTTAGGCTGGGTGTCTTAAACACCCCACCCCTCACCCACCCCCCTTGACTGTTGAACTGGCGTAAGCTAGTCATAGAACACATCCCCTTGGACTTTCTTAAAAGTGTGGTGCACCATAAAACTGAGAATTTTTATAAGACATGATGACTCAGTTTGGACTACTCGGGTACAGATTTGTCTGCCATACTAATAAGGGCCTACATATAGCCATGACGATTCTGTTTAATGAATCTAGTATCCAGAGAGGAGGAATTACAAACACGTGAATATATATAAATTTATGCTGTCGATGTATGAGGGCTATTACGTTGTTTTGTTGAGCTGTATTATTATAACTGTCATGATTTATTAATTGTTACTAGTTATTATTTATGTAATTAGTGGGTTTCTTTGTATTAATTTGAATTGTTTTGTTTTGTATTTGTTGTAATATCCAAAAACTTTCCATTTTTTCAATAAAAATATTTTTTTAAAAAAGCCAACATGAAGAAATGTAATATTGACATCAACAATTGGGAAACCAATGCCAAGAACAGGAAACTCTGGCAAACCATCATCTGAGAAGAAACAGCAACTTTCTAAGCCAACAGATGTACAGAACTAGAAGAAAAGAGAAGAAAATAGAAACTAAGCAGCAACAACCAAAAGCACAGCCATGTTCATTCCTGATAAAGGGCTAATATCCGAAATGTTGATTCTCCTGCTCCTCGGATCCTGCCTGTTCCACTGTGCTTTTCCAGCACCACACTCTCAGCAACAACCAAAGCCCAATCTGCCATCTGGAACTACCTGTCCTGAATGGGGAAGAACTTTCAAAGCCAAGATTGGACTCATAAGCCACCTGAGAGGCCATAAATAGATCAATGGAATGAAGACCATCATCCTCTATCTTGAGGGGTAGCTACGACAGTGTTGTACAGTCAGCTGTTGGAGTGGTGAGTTCCAGCATTTTGACCCAGCAATAGCGAACAGTGATACATTTGCTGTGCGACGTGGAGAGGAACCTGCAGTGACATGCTGTGCGACATGGAGGGGAACCTGCAAATACTGCTGTTCATATGCGACTGCTGACTTTGCTTTCATTGGCAATAGTGATCACTGGTTTGGAAGGTGCTATTGAACAAGCCTTGGTGAATTACTACAGTGCACTTTGGTACACAATGATACCAGTATACTATCTATAATGACAGAGGGAGTAAATCTATAAGATGATTGGTGACATACCAAGCAAATTAATTATTTTATCCTGCAGTGCAGGTTCAACAAAATTGAGACCAGAATTTAAGTAGTTAAATTATAAGCACAGGTTGAGTAAATTTGTTTTCCATTCTCTTGAGTTTAGAAGATAGAAAAACTATAACCAAGGTGTTTATAACCATTTCAGTGGTTTGGTGAGGTAAATACAAAGAAACTATTCCTGCTCATGGAGAATTCAAAATAAGGAATCATGGTTTGAATATTTGAACTAGTTAATTTTAAAATTAATCAGAAAGCACTTGGTCACACAAAGTAATGGAATTCTAAAATAGCCAAAAGTGCTGGTGAATGTGAGCACATCTGGCAGCGTCTGTGGAGAGAGAAACATTTGTGTCCTATATGGTGATTCTTCAAAACTTTCAAAGAGGGTGCCAAACCTGCTACATTTGTGCAGCACTTTGTTGTTATTTCAGATGTCCTGCATTTGTAATTTTTTTAAATGGTATTCTGAACTGTTTTCCCACCACCCCTTCCCATAAAACAAGCTGTAGGTTTTGGGCCAAATGAAAAGACTACCATGAGATGCAAAGTTGGCTAATAGAGCAGTTGCCATTTGGGTTAAATGAGGAGTTAAATGACCTAATCCATGTTTAAGTAAATGTTGAACAATACATTCTGCTTAAACTGCAAAGAGAAAAGATGTGCATTCTTTGGCATAATGATGAAAGCCTTGCTTTTTTAAAATGTTACTGTTAAGGCATTTCCTCCAAACTTCTGAGCTCCAGTATGTTTTATTGGCCATTTGGACATTTTTACAGAAGCTGCACCTTTTAAGCTACCTCTATGTATATCACTATATATTACAGAAGGTCTTGTTACATAGAATCATAATTCATAAAATCATTGAATTATGTAACACCAAAGGAGGATCTTTGGTAGAACTGTCCAATTAGTCCCACTCCTCTGTTCTTTTCACATAGCCCTGATACTTGTTATCCTTCCTACAGTAAGATAGCCTTATTAGGAAGCTTTGACTTCAATCAATTCCATCAATTTTTATTTTGAAGTTAGATGAATATATGTTTTAATATGAAATGGTTTTGCTTTCTAGAGACCTGAAATTTAACTTGAGTGCTATTCATAACGCATTGATAATGCACTTTGTAAATTTCCTGAATTTCCTGAATGTTTGTGGAGAAGGGATAAATTAAAATGGTTGTTTTGTTCTGAATGATGTCTAGATTCTTGAATATTGTTGGAGCAGCACTTACGAGGCAAGTCAGGAGTATTCCATTAGACTCCTGACTTGTGCCTTGTAGTTGGTGCATGTGCTTCAGGAATTCAGTTGAGTTATTCACTGTAGGATTCCAAATCTCTGATTTGCTCTTGTAGCCACAATACTTATATGGCTGGTCCAGTTCAGTTCTTGGTTAGTGGTAACTCCAGGATATTGATGGTGGGGAATTCAGTAATGGTATGATAGTCATTAATTGTCCATGACCATTCTTGTCTAAATATGTTGTGTCTCAGGCTTTTAGAGCTTATATCTGATCCATTTGTTGTGGAATTGCTTAGCTCTGTCTATCACTTGTGGCTTATACTGTTTGGCATGTGAATAATCCTATTGACAACTTCACCAGATTGACACCTCAATTTCTGGGTTAGCCTGGTGCTGCTCCCATGGCTAGATGTGGTAATAGTAGAATAAGGGAATATGCTAAGCATGAGATGAAATTTGTGTTGGAATACAACTTGGTCCAAAGCCATGGATGCTCAGAGTTGCTAGATCTGTTCCAAGTCTATCCCACTTGGCATGGTGATAATGTCATACAACACAATGAGATATTCTCCATGCAAGGATCAGATTTTGTCACCATGGGTACTGTGCAACGATCAGTCTTACCGATGCTGTAAAGGACAAATGAATCTAAAGCAGGCAGATTGGTATGATGAGGTCAATTTTTTTTTCCCTCTTGTTTGTTCCCTCACCACCTGCCGCTGATCCAGTCTAGCAGCTATGTCCTTTAGGATTCGATTAGCTTGGTTGGTAGTGATGCTGCCAAGCCACTCTTGGTGATGGATATTATAGTCCACCATTCTTAGAATGTTCTCCACTGTTGTCAAGCTCAGTGCTTCCTCCAAGTGCAATTTAATATGTATTCCATGTACTATTTCTCAGTGTTATTATATCTTGAAATAATTCATACCACAGTTTCACCTTTTGATATCTATCTTGTTCTTTAATAGCAAAGCAATTACATTTTTTAAAGAGGGTAAAATTGTATTTGTCAAATACTCCATACAATGTGAACCCAAGTGATGTGATCAGGAAAGTCTTCATTTTGATTTGCAATCTGAGTGATTTGATGCCATCCAGGAAGTTAGTGGAAATCCAATAACTAGTATTGGTGAACTGGGAAAGAGAGGGGTGGATGGGCACAGTGAATGAATTGGAGTAGCCCTGTTCCTGTTTTTCATCCACTGTATGTACTACACAAACAAATACTAAGATGGTTCCAGCAGTGAAGTCTTCTTTGATTAAATAGCCTGCTGACATTCACAAAGTCCATGAAGAATAGTCACTTTTATGAGGTATCTGTGAAACTACCTGAGTGAAGTGAATACTTTTAAGAATAGGAAATTTGAGAAAGGACCACTTTTATGACTCTTATACTCAGCATTATTCAGTTTCATCTTGCTGTGTACATATCGAAGTTTCTTCTCTTACAAATTTAAACCGCCTATTTTCAGCACCTTTGAATTTTGCATCACATTTTAATTGTCATCTTCCTTAGATGCACAAACACAGCAAAATTTAAACAAATAGTAGCGTTTGGAATAAACAGGATACAAATGTGCAAGCAATTAATTGCAAGCAGTATGTTTTGTGGAAAGATGAATGCAGCAACTGAATTTAAAAAATGACTTGAAAATCAGGTTGCAATTTTGTAGCTCATTTCAATGATCCTGCTGTATACCTATACAATATTGTATATCATTTTAATGAGGACGGATTTTGAGGGGGAAAAACTGCCTAAAGGAAAATAAATACAAGCATCATTGTTATTGTCACATTGGAATCATGAAACTTTACATAGTCGAAAGGGGCATTAAATATTTATAATCTAGATTTCTTTTCTATTCCTCATTCCATTTATAGCAGCTTTGTCAATAGCAGGCCACTTTTCAGTCATTTCTGCTTGGATGACTCAGTGTAAAATAGAGATGTGTGTGCTCTGTTCTTCCAACACTGATACTTTATGTAGTGTAGATTTTTTAAAAATAGGATTTACATTGGAAAAATAAAGAACTAACTTGTGCATTTAATTAAAATAATATCATCAGTATGAATTGCTGTTGTAAAGTTTTGCCTATGGGAGCTGTTGATAACCTTTTCCATCAGACTGTGTCTACAGATCTATGCAAGAGCAGCTTTGTAGCTCTTCCACAGGGAATGCTGCATTAAAAGAAACCACCAGAATTTTCTGGATAAACTTAGTCACTGCTGCATGTTTTTTTAAGACGAAATGTATGCTTCTTCAAAAATTGTCAAATGTAAATTCGGAAAGTTAACCGTATTGATCAACTCAGACTTTAATTAATTATTTAATTGATAATTCTGTTGACGATTGGAAAAACTTGTGCTTCACTACAACAGCACAATGACTTGTTGACTAGAACCATTTCATAAGAGTTACGAGCTTGCCTGTGACCTATGTAACCTTTGTACAAAAAGTATGTTGATTTGTTATGTAAAATAAAATTTTTGGGTGGAGGAACTGGGAGAATAGTTTCTGACTAATCGTGTAACTGAAAAGAATCTGTGCCTGGAAGGAAAATCAACATTAGTTTCTGTTGACCTTCAAGGCTTTAAGGCATGATAAGAACATGAATCCTCTTCCACTACTGATAATGTTTACCAGTTCTTCAAGTAAAGAAAATGATTTGCAGCTGTTGAATGCAGGCTGTTTATGTTGTTGGCACAAAGCAGTCTAACACAAAAGAAGCATAGACACTTAAAGCAAAGACTAAAGCAGGAATCAACAGAGGTCACAATTATCACACTATGCATTTGTAATTCATGTCACTTCCTGTTTCTGTGCAATTGCATTAAGCGACTGTTCACTATACACGTAGCTGACCCACTGCACCATGTATAACAGATCTATTTTTCTAAATCTTGTTAATTTTGAACATCCAATTATTTGATAACACATGGAGAGAAGCAACTCTAGAATTACTTGTAGATTAGATTAGATTAGACTTAGTGTGGAAACAGGCCCTTCGGCCCAACAAGTCCACACCGACCCGCCGAAGCGCAACCCACCCATACCCCTACATTTACCCCTTACCTAACACTACGGGCAATTTAGCATGGTCAATTCACCTGACCCGCACATCTTTGTGACTGTGGGAGGAAACCGGAGCACCCGGAGGAAACCCACGCAGACACGGGGAGAACGTGCAAACTCCACACAGTCAGTCGCCTGAGTCGGGAATTGAACCCGGGTCTACAGGCGCTGTGAGGCAGCAGTGCTAATTTTTCAATAATCATAATATAGCAATAGTACTTTTATGCCATCAAACCACACTTGTGTTCAAAACTTGCAGTCACCTCACCCTTTCCATTGTCCTCCAATCCTAAAACCTTCCAAAAACACTTATGATTCTTCAATTTTAGCTCCTTGTTCTGGCTTCTTACCTTACGATTTGTGGGTAGACCTTCAGCTGTTTAGGTATTTGCTCTGTAATTTCCTCCTTACATTTCTATCTCTGCCTTTGTTTCTGTATTTTTCTTTTTACTGCCTTTAGGCATCTCTTTAATGTCTATCTATTGGCTAGACCTTTTCGTTTCTTTTCAAATGGCCCTTTCTTTACTTGTGCTCTGATAAAGTACCTTGGGATATTTTACTACATTGACTACATTGAACGAAGTTGTATAAATGTAAATAATATTGGAGACAAAATCACATAATTAACTAAAATACAATGGTTTAAAAGGCTAATGTAAAATTGACCTTTATTTTGAGGACTGTTTCATAAAGCTCTGAGCAACAGCATTCAGTTCTACACGCCTCAAATCGTGAAGAATGCAAGGAGGGCAGTCTCCAGTTTACAAATACCTGTATATAACTTATGAACGATAGCACTTACAAAGGTGATTCAATATAAGCATTGTGTTCGACATGCTTACAAATCAACTTCCGAACAGACTGCAGAACAGAACCCATTGGTCTTGCTGTCTTCAATCTTGGCAGATTAACCTTGTCTGAGAGTTTTGAGGAATACCTTGGACTTTTCCCTTTCAAAGCCAATCTCGATGGAAGTGTGAATCAAATGGTCCATGAATCTAGGTAGAAAATATTGATTAGCTATCCATGAAATCTCAAACGGACAATTCAAAGGGGACTTCCTGATTCTATGCACTGTCTTTGGTAATACAGATTCACACAGACTACCATTAATGATATTTTCTCATCAACCTGTTCAGATGTTATGACCAGCATCCTCTCTAATTTGTTTTATTGGCTACCTAGGGCTTCGAGTCCTGTGCATGGCACTAGAATGTGATGTCAATATGGTGATGAGCATAACTGCACCGATCACCATGCACTGAACAGCAGAGCTACTGTGCATGTGTCCAAACATGCAGCTCAGAAGAAACTTGAGTTAAGACACACATCTGGAGCAGAAGGGATTTGAACCTGGGCTTTCTCGCCCAGGAATTGGAGATGCAGTGAAAAGCAAAGAAGGTTACCTCAGATTACAACAGGATCTTGACCAAGTGGGCCAATGAGCTCTGAAGTGGCAGGCAGAGTTTAATTCAGGTAAATGTGAGGTGCTGCATTTTGGGAAAGCAAATCTTAGCAGAACTTATACACTTAATAGTAAGGTCCTAGGGATTGTTGCTGAACAAAAAGACCTTGGAGTGCAGGTTCATAGCTCCTTGAAAGTGGAGTCGCAGGTAGATAGGATAGTGAAGAAGGCGTTTGGTATGCTTTCCTTTATCGGTCAGTGTATTGAGTACAGGAGTTAGGACTGTACAGGACATTGGTTAGGCCACTGTTGGAATATTGTATGCAATTCTGGTCTCCTTCCTATCGGAAAGATCTTGTGAAACTTGAAAGGGTTCAGAAAAGATTTACAAGGATGTTGACAGGGTTGGAGGATTTGAGCTATAGGGAGAGGCTTAACAGGCTGGGGCTGTTTTCCCTGGAGCGTCGGAGGCTGAGGGATGACCTTATAGAGGTTTACAAAATTATGAAGGGCATGGATTGGGTAAATAGGCAAAGTCTTTTCCCTGGGGTTGGGGAGTCCAGAACTGGAGGTCATAGGTTTAGAGTGAGAGGGGAAAGATATAAAAGAGACCTACAGGGCAACGTTTTCACACAGTGTGGTACGTGTATGGAATGAGCTGCCAGAGGAAGTGGTGGAGGCTGGTACAATTGCAACATTTAAGATGCATTTGGATGGGTATATGAATAGGAAGGGTTTGGATGGATATGGGCCGGGTGCTAGCATGTGGGACTAGATTGGGTTGGGATATCTCGTCGGCATGGACAGGTTGGACTGAGGGGTTTGTTTCCAAACTATACATCTTATGACTCTATAACAGGAATTAGACTATTTTGGATCTGGTAATGTGCAATGAGGCAGATTTAATAAATGGCACAAGAGTTAAAGCAGTGGCCATAACACAGCAGAATTTAGCATTCAGTTTGAGGGAGAAAAATTTGTGTTGGAAAGAATAATGCTAAGCTTATGTGGGGATGTATACAAAGGAATGAGCGCAGAGCTAGCTGCAGTGGATGGGGGAAGGTGTTTAGCAGCAACAACCATTTAGGAAGAATGTTGGCTGTTTAAGAAAATAGTTCAAGGCTCATAACAAAGATATATACCAGTGAGGAAGAAGGATTCAAGGAAGGGGGTTAAAACAACTGGTTAACCAGGGAAGGATAGCATCAAATTGTGAGGAAATACATACAATGTGACTCACATTAATGGTAAACCAGAGGATTTGTAATTTTTTTAAAAACCAAAACAAATAATCAAAATATAATACAGAAGGCAAAAATAAACTTTGAGGGTAAACCTGTAAGTAATATTAACGCTGGACAGCAAGGGCTTCTTTAAAAAGGAATTGAGAAGCCAAAGTGAACATGGGGTCTTTGGAGATTCATGCCTGGGGATAAAATAATAGGAAATCAGGAAATGGTAGTGGAGTTGAATAAATACTTGGCCTCAATTTTCACAATAGAAGATACTAATATTATTCCAACATTAGTAAATATTCAAGAAGCAAAAGGAGGAGAAGAAATAAGTACAATAACTATCACCAGAGAAAAAGTGCTAGGAAAATTAATGGGTCTAAAAAAGATATGTCTCCTGAACCTGATAGAATGCTTCCTGAGATATTAAAGTAAGCAGCTACATAGGTAGTAGGTGCATTGGTAGTAATCTTCCAGTAATCTGTAGATTCTGGAAAAATCCCATAGTTTGGAAAACAGCCAGTTTCACTCCTTTATTTAAAAAGGGAAGGAGACAAAAACAGGTAATTGTAGGCCATTTAACATGTGTTATTGGGAAAATATTAGAGTCTATTATAAAGGATGCAACAGCAGAGCATTTAGAAATGCATAATGTAATCAAGCAGAGTCAGCATGCTTCATGGAAGAGAAATGATAACTGACAAATGTACTAGAATACTTTCAGCTAACAAGCACAATACATAAAGTGAAGGCAGTGGATGTAATGTATTTGGATTTTTGTAAGGTTTTTGTGAAATATGACACATCAAGCTACTTCATAAGATTAGTCCATGGTGTTGGAAGTAGTTGAAGGTAGCATGGATAGACATCTAACTAATACAAGACAGAAAGTAGGATTAAGGCGGACATGTTCAGGATAGCAACTAAAACTAGTGATGTGTCATAGGGATCAGCACTCGAGCACAATTATTTACAATGTATATTAATGACTTAGTTCAGGAAAGTGAATGTACTATAGCCAAGTTTGTGCATAATACAAAAATAGGTGGGAAGGCAAGTGATAAGGATGATACAGTTTGCAAAGGGATATAGACAGGTTAGGTGAATGAGCAAAAAGAAAATGGCTATTGGAATATAATATGGAGAAATGTAAGGTCTTGGGAGGAATAAGAGAGGATCTAAATATTATTTAAATAGAGAAAGACTGCAGAAAGCCACAGAAGAGTGATCTGAGAGTCCTTATCCATGAATCACAAAAAGTTAGCATTGAAGTTCAATGGGTGCTAAAGCAGGCAAATGGAATATTGGCCTTCATTTCATAGGGAATGGAGTATAAAATTAGAGAGGTTTTGCTAAAACTATACAAAGCATTAGTCAGATCACAGCTAGAATATAGTAAACCACTTTGAAAACCATTTAAGGAAAGATTATTCTGGCATTGACCACACCTCCCGAGCTTGTCATCCAAGTTGTGTACATATAACTAAAACTATTTACTATACCCTCCCTTTTGCCAGGCTCCTTTGCCTGAATCAAACTTTCCCTGACTCCTTTAATTTCTTTGAATGGAAGCAACAGGATGACCGTGGCCCACCTCCTTGAGCGATCTACTAGTTATGGTTCTTATCTGCCAAGGTCTCTGGCAGAGGTTCTCATATGTGTCAGCCCTCCCCCATATACCCCAGACTCGTCCCTATCAAGATAAAGGCTGATCATGACTTGCAACACAGAGGCATCGTCCCCTTGTGTAATGCCACATCAAATAGGTGACCGAATGTGAGCAACGCCTGGGGCTGGTAATGGAAGACTGCTCTTGGCTAACTGTGTTGGGATCCCCAGACTGACAGGCATCCTCATAGACTTCATCATGTCTACTTCTCCAAGGTTTTCAGAGATGTTGGATTGCTTGCTGCAGATACCATATCTGTGACATGTGGTACTGATGCTAGACTAACATAGTACACTGATGCAAGGAAAGATGGACAAGCCAAGGAGCAGCCTGATAAAAATTGTTGGCTCCTTTCCCTGTGTAGTACCTATACATTTGATGCAACCATATTCTACTGGTTGGTGTGCCCCTCTGAGAGCAGTCTGCCCTTGAATGGCACAGTGATAGTGCATTGCCTGATGGTAGCAATGTCTCCTTGTAAATGGAGTGCAAATGTCAGTGGTGAAAAGGCATGTGTGACTGGTGCTGCTGTATCATGTCCTGCGCTCCAATTTGTCTGTCATCAACATGTTTCTCCTGGAGCAAGCAGCAAGCTGAGGTCACCAGGAAATCAAACTGGTTTCCATGTTAAGTTTTCCTGAAGGCTTGTTTGTATGAAGAGTTAGGTAAGACCACTACTATGGCAGGTTGGGCTCCTAACAAACAATAATTTTCATCAACTGAGTACTCACTGCTGATTAACAGAAATATTGTCATAGTGCTTGAGGAAAGCAAACAAGATGGTTTTGACATCCAGATCAGTTTTGCACTATATCTCTCCCAATTCTACTGCTCACTTCGCCATAGTCCATGCTGTTTGGAACCTCATAAGATTCCACCCTGTCTCCAAAGTAAAATAAAGGCGGTCACATGATCTGCAATGTGTATGACAGCAGGCCTGGTGGTTTGATCATTGGTGATTAGAAGGAGCCCAAATTGTTTTACTTGAAACAAACTAATAAATTTATGTTTGGAAACAGCAACAGCAGTCTGAGGATTCGTTGTTGCAATGATGGTGTTTCTATTCTGAGTCATAGAGATGCACAGCATGGAAACAGACCCTTCAGTCCAACTTGTCCATGCTGACCAGACCCATCTGCCAGCACCTGGCCCACATCCCTCCAAACCCCTCCCACTCACACACCCATCCAGATTTGCCCCAAATGTTGCAACTGCATCAGCCTCCACCACCTCCCCTGGCAGCCCACTCCAAACACGTATCACCCTCAATGCAAAAAGGTTGTCCCCTAGGTTTCTTCCATATCACTCCCCTCCCACCCCAAACCCATGCCCCCCACCCTAGGGAAAAGACCCTGTCCACCATCCCATCCATGGCCCCTACAATTCCACAAACCTCCACAAGGCCATCCCTCAGCCTTCGACACTCCAGGGAAAACAGCCCCAGCCTATTCAGCTAGTGCAAAGGATGGTGATTGTGGTTATTAGAGGTCAGACTTCTCAGTTCTAGGACATTTCTGCAGGAGTACTTGGCCTAAACATCTTCAGCTGCTTTATCAATACCTGTTATCCATTCTCAAGTTAGGTGGGTGTATGTTAATAGACTATTCATCACTCATACTGAAGCAGTCCATTCCAAATACAGTAACTAGACATATCCACATTTGGCTGACAAGTAGTAATTAACATCATGCCACACATGGGCCATGCCTTGTCAATGTTCAACAAAGAGAATCTAACCATTGCCCCTTGAAGTTCATTCACATTAATACCACTGAATCATCATATTTAACATCCCATGGATACTACTGACCAGAAACTGAATTGGGCCAGGGGAGTAGGTTGCAAATTGTGATTCTTGTACCGAAAAACAAAATCACATGAATGTTTTGCCTGCAGACTTCAACTAGGAAGTATAACGCAGGAAATATAAAGTGCATTGAATTAATGTATAGCAAGCAAAATCAGTATTGGGGAAATACAGATGTAACAAAAGAAGGAAGAGTAAAGACAGATAGCAAGTACTTTTAAAAAAACCTTTCAAAAGTCAACATTAATTTGCTCCTCCGGAAGTGAGATTACACATTATAAATTTAATTTTGAACATTAAGGAGGCCATTCAGTTAACAACTTATTATGGAATTTAAAACTGCTGTGCTCTCTCACTCCCCTGCATGCAGAAACTTGACGGAAACAATATCTGAAGTTGCTGGAAAAGTTGAGCAGGTCTGGCAGCATCTATGAAGAGAAATCAAAGTTAACGTTTTGGGTCCATTGACCCTTCCTTAGAATCCTTCTTAAAGCATCTTCAGTTCTTTCGATTTTTATTTAGTCCTAACTTCTTTGTCCTTTTTAGCATGGAATAAGTGGACAAGTACACTACATTCCTGCATTGCTGTTGTTTAAATGCTGAGTGCTGCAGCAGCACACCCTGTGACAGAACATGGTATTTCTGACAGTAATTTCCATATGTTGATGTTAGCTCTTGATAATGGCTTACAATGTCAACTTCACTATTATTATTGCAGCAAAATCCAGGTTATCATTAAACCTTCCCTGTCAAACAGTGTTGGTCACTATATTAGGAACAGAACAAACTTGCTTTTGAGCATGGAATCACTCTCATTTCTGTCAGAGAGACTGGCTGGTCTGCAAAATCATTTCTAGCACAACTCTTAGAATCCATATTTTTCTAAATTTAATTTGTGATTATTTAAAGTGCAGAAATGTAATCGGCATTTATGTAGCAACTATTCACAACATCAGGATATGATTTAAAAAGCTTCATAACCAGTTAATTGCTTTTCTACCATTTTCATTTTATGTCAAAATCTGGAGTGACAATGTATGTGCAGCATTTTGAGTAAATAGCAAAGGCTGTTATTGCTACCAAGAATGGTTGACAGTGAAGTGGACTGTTCCTTTGATAATTATAATGCTGCACATACTATGGAATGTAAGCTATGAGGACAGGAAAAACAGGCTGCAAAGAGATAGGTTAATTGAATATGTAAGAAGCAGCAGATGGTATATAATGTGGTTAAGTCAGAAGTTATTTACTTTTGTAATAGGAATAGAAAAGAATAGCGTTTAAAAGATCTGAAACTCTTAAATGTTGATGCTCAGACTTTCTGTAGGAGTTTCATTGCAGACATCAGGACTATGACATAATCCAGTGAAAGTCTAGAGCACTGTGGTGAACACAGATTTTTCTTAAATGGCTATCTAAAAGCCAGAAGGCAGACTCTCCATTCCAATTAAGGATGTCAAGTGGCTCTTGAAACTAGAGAGCAAATAGGCCCTCGAGAACTGAAGATGCAACAGGCTCCTTTTTCAATTAAGTGAGAAAATGGGCATTCCATTATCAGAAACATTTTCTCTTCAATTTTTTTTAACTTTAATTTATTTTTTTAAATACCTTAGTAGCCAAAGTTAAAAATCTCACACCAGGTTATAGTCCGACAGGTTTATTTGGGAGTACATGTTTTCAGAACACCACTCTTTCGTGAGGTAGCTAGTGAAAAAGGAGTAGTGCTCCGAAAACTTGTACTTCCAAATACACCTGTTGGACTATAACCTGGTGTTGTGATTTTTAACTTTGTCCACCCCAGTTCAACACCAGCACCTCCACATCATTCATTAGCCAAGCCATCATTGTGGAAGGGGACACCTACCCTAGGGACACCAACAGCTGTATTTGAAGCCAAGCAAGCAAGCAAACACTGAAAGCCTTCTTGGATCATAGACTCTGCTAGTTTGCCACTGGAGGGGCAGCAACTCCTGCAGGCAGTTGGGTGATTCCCTCATGCTTTCGGATATCAAAAGGAAAATTCAAGTCAAGTATCTGATAAGTTGCATGGAATGGGATTGTGGAACTCACTGACTCAGAGTGTAGTTGGCAAAATCAATCAACAGATTCAAGAAAGAAATAGATATGTTTCTGATGAAAAGTGGGATAAAGGGCTTTGGGGAGCAGGCAGGAAAGTGGAGTTGAGACCAGGATAAGATAAGCCATTATTATGTTAAATGGCAAAGCGGGCTCAAAGTGTTGAATTGTGTAGTCCTGCTCTTAATTCCTATGTTCCAATGAAATTCCATGCCTGCCAATCTCCATGCTTGCTATCCAAAAAAATTCAGCCTTGGGGTTTACTTGAACAATGAACACCAGGACTGGATCATTTTGAAGGAACTTTTAATTGAATTCACTTTTTTTTTGTTTTGCAAATAAGCATTTGAGGCATTTTAAAAACAAGCACAAAGTAAGACCAAGTTAATATGAGATAATGTCAATTAAACAAAGCTACCATTCCACTAAGGCCCAAGTCCCAGTAATTACTTTGGACCTCAGACAAGCATTCATAATGAGAACATCTGGTAAATCAGATGCCTGGCCATCTGTTCCACCTGGTTTTGTTGATATGGTTACTGGCAGTATGTGAAGTGGCAGGGAGTGAGAGTTTGATAGCCCAATATTGTTAGAATTGGGCCAACATCCCAGGAAATGAAGGTAGCAATTCAAGCCTGCCAGCCTTCCATCCATCTGCCTCTGCTTTAAGGCTGCTTGCATCCCATGCCAACCCAGTGGAATAGAGATATGGCAGGTAGGGATATTCTTTGTGATAATTCAGTCCAACATTTCAGGTTGATGATTTTTCTCAAATTAAAGGTCATCAAACTGAAGTGTTAATATTTTTCCTTTTCTCAGATGTTGCCAGACCTGTGAGTATTTCTATTTTTATTACCAATCCAAATTGTTATGATCAGGGCAGTAAACTTTTCTCCTATTTTGCTTCATTAGTTTACTTAATCACCTTGCCAAGATGCACTGGACTTTTGTCTGAACTGTTCCCTGTGGTGAAAACATCATGCTTTAACAGCCCTCTGTTAAAGAAGTTTCTTTAACCAGATCTCTCCACTGTCTTACTGATTCCCCAAACAAAAGAAGTAGTAATTTCCTGTTCACTTAATTAAAACATTTTTGAAGACAAACTCTGTTTTCTTAACCTTCTTTATTTCATGGAAAATAGTCCTAGAATATTAAGTATCACTTTGTTACTACAACTACTAAAACTACACACTAGCTTTATTGACCTTTTCATAATAGTTTACTCTAAATGGTATGGATCTTGTCATAATTGTTATCTTGTGCAAATAATCTTTTTACATTCTAATTACACTTTTCCATGCCTATATTTACAAAACCAATATTATGACTGGCCTTTTTGAGTGACTGACCTGCATTGCTATGTGTAAGGGTCCATGCAGGGAACCCCAGTGATGAAGACACCAGTCCTGATTGAATCAGAGTTGGCAACATATTATAGGCCAACACTTCACTGCTATAGCAAGGGAGTACTTTGGATATACTGTGTTCTGGTTAAGGTGTTTGCTTGACCATGTGAGCATAAAATATCTCATGAAACCATCCTAGGAAGTGTAAAGATTTTCTGCAAGTGTCCTAGTCGGCTGTTATCCCTCAACCAATAATAAAAACTTTACTTTGCCACTTGGCACATTGCTGCATGAGAAGTCTTGCTGTGAGCAAATTAGCTGCCATGTTTCCTTACATTACTACAGTGAGTTCACGTCAAAGGTAATATATCATGTGTGAAGTAAGTTGGGACTTCCTATGGAGGTACTGTATAAACTTGAGTTCTTTTCTATAGCTGATCAATTTGCTGATTTATATTTGCTTGTGATTTCCTCTCCCCTCTTCAATATTGCTTGCAAAATCTACCCTTCAGTACAGGAGTAATTTGCAAAAAATCTTTCAGCTTAATATAGGCTTGAATCAGACCTTCAACCTTCCAGTTTTGCCTTTCTCATTTCCATAGTGTGTGTTCCCATGCACATGAACAACTGAGGAAACTTCCTAGCAGTCTATATTTAAGTTAATTCAGAACATAAATTCTGGGATCCAAAAATTCTGGGATCACCCTGAATATAACCCAGCTCCATATAATTTTTCACTCTATATGGTATATGCATATAGTAATAATATATGTTGTAATTGATTATACCATCAATATATCATTCAAAGTGCAGTTATTTGGTTAAGGTCTTCAATCTTTTCAATCTGATTATTACAGCTGAAATCTTGATTTAAGCTCACTTTTTAAATTAAATAAATGGCACTTGAGTGAAGTATTCTCTTTAGAATATTTCCATTTTATGTGCTGTTTCGCACAGGTTTTTAAATTGCATATTCTCTTTAGTTTTGTGGTTGTAATATACTGCAGTGCATTCATTTTCTATTTTCAGATAATTACTGTGAATGTGACTCAACAATTTCTTCTTACTATATTTTATCCTGACTTATTTAGGGGTTACGGGTTACAATGATTCCTGCAGTAAGTTGTTGGTAAATTTCAATTGTAGTTCAATTAAAGCCTGTTTTGAATAAGATTAGCTTCATTTGAATAAAAGTAATTCCCGACTCAGGCGACTGACTGTGTGGAGTTTGCACGTTCTCCCCGTGTCTGCGTGGGTTTCCTCCGGGTGCTCCGGTTTCCTCCCACAGTCCAAAGATGTGCGGGTCAGGTGAATTGGCCAAGCTAAATTGCCCGTAGTGTTAGGTAAGGGGTAATTTTTAGGGATATGGGTGGGTTGCGCTTCGGCGGGTCGGTGTGGACTTGTTGGGCCGAAGGGCCTGTTTCCACACTGTAAGTCTAATCTAATCTAATCTAAAAAATGTGAGGGGGATAAGAATATAAAAAGAAATCAAAGTATGCAGTCACATTTTCCAGAAAAAGCATGACAAAGCAGTCACTTATGACACTCCTCTGATGAGAAATAAGACATTCTGAAATATTTACAGTAGTTAATGCACAAAAGCAAGAAATGTGAATAATTACTCACTAATTTAACTTAGCACTTTGTCAAAGTCAAACATAAGAGATAGATAAGAATTTAGGGAGACAGTGGCAATGTCATTGGACTATAAGCTAACGTTCCTCAGATATAGATTCAAATCCCTATTCTTAATTTTGGAATATAAAACTAGTCTCAGTAAATGTGACTATGAAAATATCGATTGTTGTAAAACAAGGCCTTTCAGGGAAGGAAATTCGCTGACCTTGCCAGTGACGCCAATATCCCATGAAAACATAAAAAGATCCTTTTTGGAGGGAATGTCATGTAACCGGAACATTTTTAAAATACCCATTTCTAGTATTCATCAGAAAGTAAAAATAAAATCACTAAGTCACAATGTTTTGCTTTTTAAAAAATTTCTAAATAATGTTAACCTGCAGGAAACGAAGGTTCTGGAGAAACTATTCTGAAGAAAACCTCATCATGCGATATCTGCCAATTTGGAGCAGAATGTGACGAAGATGCAGAAGATGTTTGGTAAATGTATTACTTAATGGCAAATATAAACGTTGTTAATATCTACAAACTGAAAATATAACAGCATCACTTGCATACTTTTATTATTAGAAGTTCTTATCGTAGTGAATCAGCTGTGGCTTTTACATTTGGGACCTGGATTTAAATTCAGCCCCTCCAACAAGATGAAAATCCATCGATCTCGCAATTCTGAATCTTCATGGAAATCTGATCTCTGTTCTCTGCAGTGTCTCAGCCTGACTCTAAATATTAATATTCAAATCTTAATTTCTGAAATTGTCTAACATGGGACTTGGAGATTTTGTAATGATATAGTTGGAACACTTCTTTAAAACTTAGGTGGTCCAAAGAAGGTTTTACCCTGCACCTGACCCATACCTGACCAAGCTTGGTTTGACATTGAAATCAAATGTAAAGTGGTGGCCTCTTCCCTAACAGCAACATGCCTTCATGTTGACCAAGAATTAAGAAGGTCTATATCCATCACCTAGCAAACTCCAACTGCTATGAAATTGTGTTCATATCGGAAATTGTTTAGTTTAGAACTTGCATAATTTTGACGTGTGCTTCCTCCTGCTAGTTTGCCATTACATCCTAGTCACTGTAGGATGCAAAAAATACAAATATTATGCAAGGTTATAAAATCCTTAAAGCACTGAAGTCAAACTGAATTGTAGCTGTTCCAAAGAGGAATAAATAACAAGCTACACACAATAAATGGACACTCATTGCTGTGAATTGCTTTGACTTTAAGTTAAATTAACTAATGAAAATCCATTTGAGGGAAGTCAGTAAAATCTTGATATCTGAATATATCATTTGCTTGCTAAAACAATAAAGAAATTGCAAAATGTGTTTGAATGCAAATCACAAAGTTAGTCTATGCCCTAATTCTATAAGTCACAGGTTTACATGTAACTCAACATTTTCATTCAAATTTTAACCTCAAAATTCTTGAGAATCGCTAAGCATGACTAAAAACACATGCATCCAGAAACCATTTAATATATCCTGACTGAATCCAACTGCTTTATGGTAAGGTTGCTAACTCTCCAGAATTGCTTTCATTTCTCCTGGAATTGAAAATTAATTTCCAGATTGCTAGTGCCAGCATAACTGGAGAAAAAAATCATAATCTTATTAAAATGCTCTGTTTGTATTTCTTTGAACACTTCTGTTATTAGTTGTAAAACCATGAAGACAGGATGAAAAGCTGTTTAACTGAGAGTCAAGCATCATTCAGTCAAAACAACTGTATTCCAATTTGTAAAGAAAGGCAGTACCCACACTTCATTACCTGTAACTACTGCATTGACTTGTAATCTGAACAAGTCAGGAATTTGAGGGCTTCTGGGATTGGCACGAGGGTAAAGATTTAATCAAATTACTCAAAGTCTCAATTTTCCTGTCTGATAAACTTGGGTTAACAGAAAACACTGACCAGGTTTCTTGTACTTAACCAGAAACTACTATTTATTTCAAATAAAGTAATTCTAACCACATGCAAACAAAACATGAATTATCAATTTATAACACTTTAATATAATGTCTCTTTTATAAATGCATAAACACACTCGCAGAAAGACATAGACAAACAAAGTAACAGATGTTATGAATGGAATAAAATTAAGCAACACAATGTAAAAACACAAATCCGTAGGATTTAATGAGGTGTTGTTCTTCCTCTTCCAAATCCTTCTCATCTTTGATCTTCGTCCTGAGTTCCTTCAGTTCTTTACTGCTGGAGTGAGGTTGGCATTTTAATGGTTTAGCCTCTCACTGGTTAGAGAAAACAACTAATAGGAATTGGAGACTGAGAATATCTGGCTGTTATGCTATTATTTGTTTTTTTTTGCTGCAAAAAGAGAGGGGTGCCATCTTTATAAAGATTTTAGCCCCTGTATTGATTCAGATGCAGTCCACTTGCCCAGGAGCCAATCAAAGTTGTGGTCCTGCTATTGACTTCTGACCCACACAACTGGTACTGATTGGTTTTTCAATCAACAGTCAAAGCTGATGTAAAGACGTACCCAGGGTATGTTCCAGCATCTTTCCCACTGCTTGAGCAAAGCGACTGTGAAAATACAACTCCCAATGAGTTCAAATAACTTGTTTTACAGCTCTAACATCTCCCTCCACATTTTCCTCGATTTCAAGCGGTATCTTTTTCCCATTTTGGTCCATCGTCCAAAAATAAATAAACATTTATAAAATAGTCTTTCCATTTGTGACGCATCATCCGTATCAGTCAGTGCCTGTTCTTTAAGATTAGAGCAACTTAATAAATACTTTTGGATTTGCATACAGTGTCGTGATTATAAGGTCAGCCAAGTGGACCTCACAGAATGAGTTCCCTGATTGGAGCTGTTAACCTTGTCCAATCAGGGAGCCCTGGCTGACAGATAAGAAGTGTCAGACATCCTGTTCACTCTGAGAGTTGGCTCTGAGGGAGCTGGATCAATGTCAAGGACTTTTTGTGTGTAAATAAAGGGTGACTTGGTGATCGATTACCAGCCTCCGTGGAGTTAATTCACAAAGTACCAAATGCAATCTAGATTTTTAAAAAAATGTTGTAAGGCATGGTATCAGGAGGTTGAAGGAAAAAGGAAATATCATCTCCTGCCCACTAAATTTTTATTCTAACGTGAACAGGAGACCAACAGATTGTCAGGAGTTATGTCCTCAAATTATTTTAAGGAGGCTGTATGCATTCACTTTTAACATCAATTTTATTTTTAAAGCCATCAGGCTTCATGAAATGCAGCATCTGAAAGGAGTCCCAAAGGCCAGGTGAAACAGATGCCTATGTTACTTATCTGCAAAAAAGATCAGCAATGTCCTTCAGACCCAAACCTGGCAATCCTTCTGACCTGCTCCCAATAACTAATAATTTCCTGGAGTCAGTGTCCCTGTTAATTAGTCTGGGTTTAAAAATAATTTTGTTTTATTTTTTAAAAATTCAAGTGCAAACCAACAATCCCTGTAATTGTCTTTCTTAATCTACCAAGTTCCATGTGTAGCAGCAATTTCCACATGTGGAATTCAATGTTTCAGCTTGCCGATTGTGCCGCTTAGCTGACAGGGAACATTGTCCTATCATTAAATTCAGTATAATCTCTAGAAAACCATACCTCTGAGTTTACTAGATGATTAGCTATTCCGAACAATCTTTCTGCTGCTGATCAGTGCTGAAAATAAAGTACTTAATTTTGTTACCATTTACATTTTGCCTCTACTTTCTCTATAAGATATTTGCATAGCATTCCCAGATAGGAGACTTCAGAATTTACAAAACAATGATGATTGTGATGGAAGAATTTAGAGGTTCTGAACAACATACCACTTTCATTCAATTTTATGATATCATTTTTCCAAATGCATCCATGTTTTCCAACCAAACGTGGACTTCTCAAAATACACTTAGTCCTAAATATAAATGGAGAAAAAGCCAGTTTTGAACTGCAAATGCCTCTCCCAGACTGAATCTAACCTCCCTGCCTTGAAGACTAAATAACACTGCTAGATCTATTTTTTTAATCCACAGCATCCCTGTATAAGTGATGATGTGTTTGAATAATTATTTCATAATGCAAATATAAAAATCCACATAGACCAATCTATTGTCACAAGTGTTTATTTACTTATAATAATGTTACATATGAAAACACGTGGACATGTTTTATCATTTACATTTTCCTGTATTTCAGTGTTCTTAAATGGTCTCAACTCTTGGCAAGAGGGTTGTGACTGCAATAAATGAACAAGCATCTTGATAGCTTATTTGTGTAATGAAATTATAATTTGTTAAATATACAATTACCTAAAGAAAAGTCATTTCTTGTTTAATAGTGGTTTAAAGAGAAGGATGTAAAGACACTTTAAAGGCCATGTACAAGATACAGTCTTTGATCCCTGCCATAAATGTCCATTTCCTAGCCACTATCTCTAGCCATTTTACTGGCCACTCCAAGAATGAGCCAACTGTACACAACATTTCTGCAGTGTCGAGTCCCTCAGGTTGAGCGTTTAACTACACATCCACATTAACAGAAAGAACATCTATTTTTACTTATTTGTCCCTGCTTCAGCTTAGCTGCTGCTGAAAGACTCATCTGAATTATTTCTTCTAAAGTATTTCATTTTATTCTAGCTGGTGTCCCATTTTTTTCCCTCCATAGACTGAAAGCAAGCTAAAACACAAATGCCGGTATCTTACCTTTACCACATCCCACTCACCACCTCTGTGTTTGCTGATCTACATTATCACCCAGCCTGCCATAACTTCGGTTTTAGAATTCCTGTTCTTGTTTTCAAATCCTTGACCACCTCCATCCCTGCAACCTTCTGCAATCCTCTAATCCTGGCCTCTTGAGCATCCTTCATTTTAATTGTTCCACCATTAGTAGCTTTGCCCCACTTTTGTACCTCTCTTTTCTTTAAAACATACTTCATATTCCTCAACTTTCCTAATTTCTTATGTTGCTTGCTTTTAAATATTATGCAATAATACTAATGTAAAATAACTTCAGGCTTCTTGCTACATTGTTTTATGCAAATGCAAGTTGTTGTCATGAAACAAATTTGATTATTTATCTAAATCAGTACAATACTTCAAATCCTGAGGATCAGTTTAGCTCATTCGGCTGGATGGTTGGTTTGCAGAGCAGTGTGATGCCAACAGCATGTGTTCAATTGCTATCACTGGTTTGCGGTTACTATGATGGACTCTCCTTCTCGACCTCTTCCCAGTTGCTTCTCTCTCTAATGTGAGAGCAACCCCTATGGTCTCTAAGACTATGGTGACACAAGTCTAAATCCTTGATTGTCAATTGAGTTGTTTGTAACATGATTATTTCACTGTTCATCTGAATTCTAATAAATGACTGACCAGCTTGATGGGAAATGTTCTGTTTAAATCAGAATTTTGTTCAGAACAAGATTCTATTAACAGCAGCAAAAACAGCCAATCACAAATCTTTTAGCACATCAACAATTCAATTCAATATAAATCATGTAAGATGCTTAAGAAAAGATTAATATTTTACATAGGATTACAGATGATATACGGGACAGAAATACTCCATCCGGACCAAGTGCTTACTGGCTTTCCCTTTTCCTCATCTCAAACTAATGTTGCTTTCCTGTCCTTCACGTGCCTGTTTAGCTTCTTTTCCAATATCATAGAATCCCTACAGTGCAGAAAGAGGCTATCAAGTCTGCACTGACCTTCCAAAGAGCATCACACTCAAACCTTAACCCTATCCTCATGACTCTGTATTTACCAGGGCTAATCCACCTAACCTACACACCACCACGGACAATTTAGCATGAACAACCAACCTGCACAGCTTTGGACTGTGGGAGGAAACCAGAGCATCCAGTGGTAACCCATGTAGACAAAGGGAGAATGTATGAACTCTACACCCAAGGCTGGAATCAAGTCAGGTCCCTGGCACTGTGAGGCACCAATGCTAACTGCTGAGCCACCATGCTACTGTGCATGTGGTTCAATTCAACTACTTCCTGCAACAGCAATTTCTACAATCTCACCAGTCTTGGGGGATGGAGAGGTTTGTTCTGTTTCTTTTCACAAGGAAAGATTTTCCCTTTTGTTGTTTTAAGACCTCAACTCAGTTGTTTCTCATATTCCTATTTATTCCAAACACAAATGAAACCTCAGCCTTTTAGTCCTTGCCGGTGTACCCACTCATTTCTGATCACATCCATGTAAATCTTCTTTGCACCCCCTCCACTTCCTCATCATTTTATTGTATGGCAATTAGTCTGCAAGCAGTACTCTCAAATGTGGTCTGACCAAGGTTTTCTAGAGGTTTAGCATAACTTCACTATTTTTAAATTCTAACGTCATGTGCTCCTTCCTTTAACAATATTGAAATCTAGCAAATATACTCATTATACAATTCAGATTTTTAGCCTATTTTTGATCTGCAGCCAGGGTAAATGTGCTGTTTCTTGTGCCACTAAGCTTTCATTTGAGGCCTGTCTGGTTTGAAAGTTTTTTTTTGCATAGCAAGCTTCTGTTTTCTTCATTTTTATTTTTCCTCTTGAGAAAGAAAACAGCAAAATAGTATTGGTGTACCACTATTGAGTTCCATTCTAAGAAACAAAAAATGACAATGTGGACAATTTAATATAGCAATTAGCCTGCTTTTTTCCAAGCTCTTCTTTCTGAGGGGTGAAATATCTGATTGTCACTTGGAGACTGTCTGCAGTGTTATCATTGAAATTATTGCAGTTGAAAAGTGTGGCGCTGGAAAAGCACAGCAGGTCAGGCAGCATCCAAGAAGCAGAAGAGTGATGTTTCAGGCATAAGCATCAGGAATTGTTGTGTAAAGAAATCAAAAGAACAGACGTATATCTCATCATTTCATGATGCATCATTTCATAGAATCCACAGTATTCTTATGTAGAATATTGGTTCTGATTGTGGTCTGTAGCAAAATGGTATAGCACAACACCATGGGGCAATTCAGTTATCCATGATTACTGATAATGAAGGGGCTGATAGGTCACATTAAATGGAGTGGCTTAATTTGCTGTTCTGTTCTCATCAACCTTTACTTTAACAGAATTAGTTTTGGTGAAGGATAAAGCTTCCATTGCACTGTAGTGGCATCTTGTTCATCAATGTGGTCAGGATCACATGATATCTATGAGAACTCACTAGAATTTTAACTAACTTCTAAACAGGGGATCTGCTGTAGAAGTTTCACTAGATAACCTGCCTAGAACCCATGATGTATGCTTGGGTAAATTTCAAAACTATTCCTTAATGATTCCAGAAGCAATAAGAACACTCCTCCGATTCTCACAGTCCCACCCTGTGGCATTCTGAATACAATGCTATTGCATTTCAAAAATTTGTCTTTCAAATAATAACTCTGTTCAAACAGCAAAGCTTGCTATACTAAACTTCCTTTAATGTTTTTGGTAGAACATGACAAGCAATTATTGCATAAACCTATTGTGTATATTTATTGCTTAGCACCTTGCATTTAGGAGATTATTTTAAGGGATCATTTATTTTTCCTTCTAAGCCCCTGAAGGATAACAAGAAATACAGTACAGCTTGTACAAAGTTAAAAAGCACACAACACCAGGTTATAGACGACAAGTTTATTTGGAAGCACTATCTTTCGGAGTGCTGCTCCTTCATCAGGTGATTGATGGAGCAGCTCTCCGAAAGCTCGTGCTTTCAAATAAACTTAATCAACTACAGTCTGGTGTTGTGTGATTTTTAACTTTGTACACCCCAGTCTAACATTGGCGTCTCCAAATCAGTACAGCCTGTAGTATTGTTAAAGCAATTCTTCAGACTGTATTCCAAGTGAAAGCAGTAGCTTGCTTGGGGCTTTGGATAGTGGCATGTTTGCAAGAGTTAAATAAAGCTCATGTTTTTTCTCATCTAGGTGTGTGTGCAACATTGACTGTTCCCGCATCAGTTTCAACCCTGTATGTGCTTCTGATGGTAAATCCTATGATAATCCTTGTCAGGTTAAAGAGGCATCTTGCCAGAATCAGGAATTCATTGAAGTCACTCATTTGGGAAGATGTCCAGGTAAATGGAAATGTTTCAGTGCTCTATTTGCGAATTATAATGTAAAATTTCAGTCATGTTTTTATTTTTGCAGAATCCTGTGAATATTCTGTTAAAGTATTCATGCTCTTTCAGTGTCCAATGAGGGTAAATTCACTGATCCTGCACTAATGCACTTGAAGCAAATATGGATTAGATAGTGGGCTGCAACATTAATATTTCAACTCTGAACCACACTCAAAATGCAGGATCAGAAGTTTATAAAAAAGTTATTTGACATTTTTAATTCTATGTCATAATTTATTCCAGAGTATCTGATGTTTAATCCTTGTAGTGATAACCTGTCACCACAAGTATTAGAGTTTGTTTACAAACAAGACATATAATGAAATTAGAGTGGCTATTTATTAAACAATATGAATAAATTTGAGTACACCTATATCAGAAGTACACTGAGTGTCTAGCTCTTCTGTAGGTGAAGTGCAATTTTTAACTTTTTTTTTGTCAATTTATGCATTTAATTTCACCCACAGTTCAGCAAGGAAGCAACAGAGCCATTACGGTCATAAACACAAACATGCATCACAATACCAGATTCTCTCCAGAAATCAAGTCAGCTGAACTGAAAGTGTTGTTGCTGATTTACCGTAAGATAGGTTGTGTTACATGGTCGTTCAGTTCCATGGTGCAGCATGGCCAGGCCTTCACTGCTGAGGATAGAAAACATGTAATAGAGATGAAAAATTGAAGACACAACACTGAGTTTCTCTTTGAGTTCAGGCAGGTTTCATTGCACCTGCTCTTGTTTCCTTCAATTGAAGGACACAGGCTTCAGAGAATGAATGAGTCACACTTTCAAATTTTAAACAATTTGTCTTTTATTTTCTGTTCAGTACATGGAATGAGACAAAAAAAGAGGAAATAGGGAAAGCAGAAAGGGTAGAAAATGCAAGAATGAATGGAAAGCAAAACAAGAAGCAAAGAGAAAGGAACCAGGAGAAAGGACTTGAGTAGCAAAGATAGAAAAAAGGCAAGTGAATGAACATGAGAGGCACAGTGGCTCAGTGATTAGCACTGCTGCCTCATAGCGCCTCCAGATTTGGACAACTGTCTGTGTGAAGTTTGCACATTTTCCTTGTATCTGCGTTGGTTACCTCTGGGTGCTCTAGTTTCCTCCTACAGTCCAAAGATGTGCAGGTTAGGTGAATTGACCATGCTAAATTACCTGTAGTATCCAGGGATGTGCAGGCTATTTTGAGTAGCCAAGGGAAATGTAGGGTTACAGGGATAGGGTTGGGGCGATTGGTCTGGGTGGGATGCTGTTTGGAGAATCAGTGTACACTCGATGGGCTGAATGGCCAGCTTCCACACTGTAGGGGTTCTGTGATTCTGGAAATAAAGGAGATGAAAAGAAGAGGGACGAGAGATAGAATGTGTCAGTATTAGATGACAGAAAAAGTAAAATAAGGGAGAGGTGTTAGGGAGGAGATGGAATGAGAAAGAGAAAAAGTAGAGACAATGAAAAATGAGAAAAATCAAGATATCAAATAGCTAATTAGAGGCAAAGCATGTTTCAACAGCCTCATTGATGAATTAACTTTCAAAATTGCTCAAACTTTAGCTACAATTTTTAACAAATGAAAAATAATGGGCTATATGCACATGTTTCTCATTGTGCTCCCTGCAAGTGCCTCTCCTTGGTGGGAGCATAGAAATGTACAGTTATCCCATTTATTTAATATTTGTTACTCCTTGACAGCACATAATTTATTTTTCACCACTTGAAAAGTTGACCATCTGTGACCTATGCCTTCTGTTCAACTGCAACTGCTAAAATCATACAAAGCCTAGTAATACAATCCCAATTATTCAATTAGTTTTTCTGATTGAGTGATGCAAATGTGAGGAGAATGCTTAAAGACTAAAGCTAAATCTTGGAATTCTGATGTTGTAACATTATTGGAAACTACTAAAAGTTTGGATTTAAGTAGGTTTAAGAGAGTTAACACAATGAAAAGCACGAATTTATTCTGTATTCACAGTAAAATTTAGCTGAATTTTAAAAATCTATGAACGTACAGAAATGCTGTTGCATGGATGCTCTGAATATCTTGTAAATACTGCAGGTTCCTTAGATTTTCCATTTCAAAGGTAAACCAATTGAACTTTATTGTTAACATTTTCGTTATTATAATTTATTCTTGTACTTTTGGAGTTTTACAATGTATGTACACACATTGGGCCAAATTTCACCAAAATCAGCCAAGTTGCAATTTTGTGGAGTTCCATTGGAGACTTTCCCTCCATAGGTTGCAGTGGATCTTATCATGCAGTACTTCGAAGCTTGCTTGTTTAGTTTTGCACACACCTGTAAGGGGCCTTGCTTGTGCCATGATGTGCTCGCCAGCAAAAGTATTTACAGTCAGTTCTGCTATAACGCGTAGTTCTGTTCACATTCAATCCTGTGTTATAAGAAAATTACATAATAGCAGCACCATTTAAGCTAATGAGGCTGGAATTGTGTCATAACCAATACACACTTTAAAAGTTTGCACTTTAGAAATAGTGTCCACAATTCGTCAGTCGCATTATACCTAATTTGCTTTAACGAAACGATAGTTACAGTAGAATGACCTGTACCATAGCTGGGATTCCTGGAGCCATATTTAAAACTCAGCACTGTACAAGGTGAGGTGATGCCAGCCAACAACTACCTTCAAATGCACATAGCAGAAAGGAAACTAAAAATAAACTCTTCTGAGAGCACATGGGTGGCATGACTGACACTTCATTAAACATGTAACTTCAAATTCATAATTATATTTTTCATCATTCTCAATTTACTCGACAGTCATCATAGCAGTTACAAGAATCAAGCTATACAGATTTACTGTCCGTAGTGCTATTTCATCTTACACTCCTGTCAAAGGAAATATTGCCCTTTCCCTAGCACCAAACATAACATATATAACCTCAATGGATAGTGTGAAAACATTACATATTGGAAAGTCTTCAAATGGTTGAAAACGTTCATTTTTACTAACAGCAAAAACAAAGGAAAAATAAACAAAAATTAGCCACATTTGCTTCTGGGAAGAAAGAGGGACCACTTATAGAACATAGAACAGTACAGCAAGAACAGGACCTTCAGCCCACGTGTTGTGCCAACCATTGATCCTCATGTGAGGTAAACCTAATGTACGAACTCTCAAATTTCTGTGACCATATGCATGTCCAGCAGTCTCTTAAATATCGCCAATGACCTCACATCCACAACTGCTGCTGGCAACGCATTCCATGGTCTCACAACTCTCTGTGTAAAGAACCCACCTCTGACATCCCCTCTATACTTTCCGCCAAATATCTTAAAACTATGGTCTCTTGTGTTAACAATTTCTGCCCTGGGAAAAAGTTTCTGGCTATCAACTCTATCTATGCCTCTTATTATCTTGTAGACCTCAATTAGGTCCCCTCTCTTCCTTCTTTTTTCCAATGAAAAAAGTCTGAGCTCAGTCAACCTCTCTTTGTAAGATAAGCCCTCCATTCCAGGCAGCATCCTGGTAAACCTCCTCTGAACTCTCTCCAAAGCATCCACATCTTTCCTATAATAGGGCGACCAGAACTGGACACAGTATTCCAAGTGCGGTCTACCCAAAGTTTTATAGAGCTGCAACAAGATCTCACGGCTGTTAAAATCAATCCCCCTGTTAATGAAAGCCAAAACACCATATGCTTTCTTAACATCCCTGTCCACTTGGGTGGCAATTTTAAGGGATCAATGTACCTCCACACCAAGATCCCGCTGTTCGTCCACACTGCCAATAATCCTGTCTTTAATCCTGAACTGAACTTTCAAGTTCGACCTTCCAAAATGCATCACCTTGCATTTATCCAGGTTGAACTCCATCTGCCACCTCTCAGCCTATCTCTGCATCCTATCAATGTCACGCTGCAGCCTACAACAGTCCTCTATGCTATCAACAACACCTCCAACCTTTGTGTCATCTGCAAACTTGCTAACGCATCCGTCAATCTCCTCTTCCAAGTCATTAATAAAAATTACAAAGAGTAGAGGCCCAAGAACAGAGCCCTGTGGAACACCACTCACCACTGACTTTCCAGGCAGAATACTTTCCTTGCACTACCACTCGCTGTCTTCTGTCTTTCAGCCAATTCTGTATCCAGACAGCTAAATTTCCCTATATCCCATTCCTCCTGACCTTCCGAACGAGCCTACCATGGGGAACCTTATCATATGCCTTACTGAAATCTATATACACAACATCCACTGCTCGACCCTCATCAACTTGTCTAGTAACATCCTCAAAGAACTCAATAAGATTTGTGAGGCATGACCTACCCCTCACAAAACCATGCTGACTGCCTTTAATCAGGTCATGCTCTTCCAGATGGTCATAAATCCTTTCCCTCAGAATCCTTTCAACCACCTTGCAGATGACAGACGTGAGACTGACTGGTCTGTAATTGCCGGGGATTCCCCTATTTCCTTTCTTGAAGAGGGGAATTACATTTGCCTCCCTCCAGTCCTCCGGTACGACTCCGGTGGAGAGCGAGGATGCAAAGACCTTTGCAAGTAGTGAAACAATCACATTTTTCGCTTCCCAAAGCAGCCGAGGACAAATCTGGTCTGGCCCTGGCGACTTGTCAATCTTAATGTTTGTCAAAATTTTCAACACATCAGCTTCTGAAAATGTGTTGCTGGTTAAAGCACAGCAGGTTAGGCAGCATCCAAGGAACAGGAAATTCGATGTTTCGGGCCAGAGCCCTTCATCAGGAATGAGGAGCCACGTCCACAAACACATCAGCTTCCTCAATCTCTACCTGTTTCAGCATGCTTACCTGCTCCTCAATGGTTTCAGTCACTACAAGGCCCTTTTCTTTAGTAAAGACAGAAGCAAAAAACTCAATTAGAGTTTCCCTTACCTCCTCAGACTCTAAACACAAGTTCCCTGTGCTATCTCTGATTGGCCGTACTCTTTCTTTGATCATTCTCTTATTCCTCACATACGAGTAAAATCCCTTCGGATTCTCCCTAATCCTTCCTGCAAAGCCTTTTTCATGCCCCCATTCACCCCCGCCCCGCCCGGCTCTACTCAGACCATTTTTGAGCTCCTTCCTCGCCTGCCTGTAATCCTCTAGAGCTGAGCAAGGCCCTTGCTTCCTCCACCTTACGTAAGCTGCCTTCTTTCTTTTGACAGGAAGGTCCCCCGCTCTCATCATCTAAGGTTCCTTTATCTTACCCCTTCTTGCCTGTCTCAGAGGAACACATTTGTGCATCACTCGCAACAACTGATCCTTAAACAGTCTCCACATGTCTATAGTGCCCTTTCCATGGAGCAATTGCTCCCAGTCCATGCTTCCCAACTCATTTCTGATAGTATCATAGTTTCCTTTTCCCCAGTTAAATATCCTCCGATTGTGCCTGCTCCTCTCCTTCTCCATAGCTATGTAGAATGTGAGGCAGTTGTGGTCACTATCCCGAAAATGCTCTCCCAACGCAAGATCTGACACCTGACTCGGCTCATTGCCAAGCACCAAATCCAAAATGGCCTCTCCCCTCGTCGGCCTGTCAACGTACAGAGTTAGGAAACCCTCCTGAACACACCTAACAAAAACAGCTCCTTCCAAACCATCTGTTCGAAGGAGGTTCCAATCAATTTTGGGAAAGTTAAAGTCACCCATTACAACTACCCTACTACATTCACACTTTTCCAAAATCTGCGGATCTTTGCTTTCTTCAATCTTCCTGCTGCTCTGGAGGGCCTGTAGTAAACTCTTAATGAGGTAACTGCTCCCTTACTGTTCCTAATTTCCACCCATATTGACTCAGGAGGCAGATCCTCCTCGATTATTGTAACTACTGTGGCTTTGATACCCTCTCTGATTAGCAGTGCTACACCCCCTCCTTTTTTCCCCCCCCTCCCTATTCTTTTTAAATGTTCTAAACCCTGGAACACCCAGCAACCATTCCTGCTCCTGAGAAACCCATGTCCCTGTTATGGCCACAACATCATAGCACCAGGTACTGATCCATGCTCTATGCTCATCACTTTTATTCCTGATACTACTTGCATTAAAGCAAACACACTTTAACTGATCCTTTGGTTGTTTCCCAGGAAATTCCTTCCCACTGGCTGTGCTACCTCTTGCTATTGCCTCATCTCCATCGATTCTCACCTCCGGTATATAGCTCAGTTTCCCACCCCCCTGCCATACTAATTTAAACCCTCCTGAACAACTCGAGCAAACCTTCCACCCAGGACATTGGTCCCTTTCCAGTTCAGATGCAACCCATCCTTCACTTATCTTTGGATCAATGACAAATTTACAGTCGGTGAATCATCACAGCCCCCAGGTCCCATCCATGAGAACCAGGTGTCAATTAAGTCCTGTCTGACTTGTGCTTTAAGTTGCCCTGAAGGTGTCATTACTTCTGTTCACTGTCCTCATCTTCCTCTTTGGAAGAATGTTGCTGCTCTCCCAGCTCCTCAGCATCTATCACATCTTTTTTAGCCTGCTTTCCATACTGCAGTTATGCAGAATGCTTGACCATGACCACCTCATGTTGATGACAGACCATGTCTTGGCCCATAGACTGAGATCAGAGACTACCCCTGACTGACAAGCAGGTCTTCCTGACTGATGACAATTTCCCCTTGACTTGACCAAGGAATACTCCCCTGAGACTCAAAGATCTGGTCACTGGATTGAAGAAAATGCTTTTTAATTGCCCTCAAAACTACTGGCATGTACAATATGTGTGACATTGACATAGCACAATGCTATACAGCAATATGTGATCCTCCTTGAATGAAAACTGGTGACATCTATGACAAACACCTGGTATTGTATCTGCTAAACAGCAAAGCAAGACGGAATTACTGTGAGCCTTTAAATTCTGAAAGAAGTGACAAAGCATGCAAAGGCGGTCCAAGGAAGAGATGCTGTGAACATCCAAGAAAGAGCAAAGTGAGTGTGCAGTAGGAGAGTAAACAATGAACCCTGCAAATGTACCTTGGTCCAATCCATGACATGGGTAATTGTTCCTGCAATGCAAAGTGCCATGGCAGGAGTATTATATTAAAGATGTTGGTGTATTCTAAATTGCAACATTGAAGTGGAGAGTTGTATTGTAAGTGAATCTGGGATTGAAATGATTATGTGCTAAGACTGGTGCGTCAGAGTGTATGATGGGGCATTAAGGCAACCACTGCCTATGAGACATAATTGAGATGTTAGTGACTGTTGCTTAAGTTGGAGGCTCAGAGGAGCAAGCAGTGAACCGGAATCGCCATGTACAACCTCTGAATTCCATGTCAGGAATTGTCATCTCTAATTTCTCTCTGGTGTGTAAGAGAATGGGAAATTTCATATCAATGAGGCATGATTAAGTACTAATAGTTAGCAAATACATGTAAATTGCCTGTTACCACTCACTCGCAAGATTCCCCACTTCATGTTCATAACTTAGTTGTAGAATCCAACATTGTTCTTTCTCCCTAAGAATCTTATTTTCTCTGGTTTTGCCAGATTTTCCCAACTGACTTGCCATTCTCCACATTGTTCGGGACTAGGAAAATTCTACCCATTGTAACAGGAAGTTTGTAAGGTACTATTATGACAGAGTACATTGTGATACCACAAAACAAAGTATGTGGTTTTCTCAACTGACAGAACAAACATTCTTCATGAGAGATAATGTAGTCTGCTGGGTTAAAATTCTTGAATGTTATAATCTGACAACACATTTTGCAGCATACTAATATATAGAGATTGTATCATATCCAAAATTCTGTATGACTTTCAGAGGTCAATTGCATGATATGAATAGCAATGGTAAATACTTTACAATACAAGACAAAGCAAGTAAGACTTTCATTGTCACCGTGAGAGCTCTGCTTTCTACAGAGACAACTGTTTTTTTCAAGAAATTTTTGTATGTGAAGGATTCTACAAAGGTAAGTGTGAAATTACTTTCAGTAAAAAGAAAAGCCAAACATGAAAAGTAAAAAGAATCTATAGTTTAATTTGTTATCAGAGATACCCGTAACCTGTCATGCTCTTCCCAATCAACAAGGGATAATGTGAGACTAACCTGCAAAAACAAAATGCCATTTAAAACAATTGTCTTTATATTGGAACACATGAAACCTCCAAACATGCAGAGTATCCTTTATTTGCAGTTAATGGCCCAACTTTAAAGTAAATATGTTCTGGAAAATTACCTTTTGTAAACTAGCAACTGTAATCTTACTAATTTGCACATGACCCGGAGGCAGCATGTTCCGTAACAGGATAATTAATTCAAGAATAAGGAAAAATGTTCTGGAAAATTACCTTCTGTAAACTAGCAATTGTAATCTTACTAATTTGCACATGACCCAGAGGTAGCACGTTCTGTAACAGGATAATTAATTCAAGAATAAGGCTTAAAATGAAATACCTTGTCACAAATGCTTAATTAACACATTGAGTTAAGTACAATGTTTGTTATTCCTTGGTGATTTTAGCAGGAGAAATGTACAGCTTACTCTTCAACTGTTTCCCTATTGATCAAACTGATGGAAAAAGAGTCACAGGACAGAAATGTGCTGTGTATCATACAGGTTGCTTGGGTAACTTCAGTGATTTTAAAACATTTTTAACTTTTTTTAACAGACAATGCAACCACAGGTACGAAAACTGAAGATGGGCTTTATGCAAGGACTGATTACACAGGTATCAATTTCTAACCTTTTTCAGAAATTAGTTTTTTTAAAAAAAATAAGACAACTTGGATAAAAAATGTTCGGAGTTTAGTTTTTTGAAGTTTCACAACTCATGTTTTTCCGTGCTGTAAACAATTCTAGAATCCCACTTGTAATATTTTCCTGATTCCAGATTATACAGTTAGAGTGTTAGTCCCAATATTCAAACACTGTTTTTTGCAGTATGGTCTGCAAATGAAACAGAAGATTTTTCTGTTTAGGAATTTTTAAAAACTTTATCCTAATTGCTTTTCTTGGTCAGTGACTAATTGCACAACATGCTAGAGAGGAAGAAGTATCAACAGGTCTTCTACTTCCAATGACTCTTTTGTGAGTGTTTTTGAAAATGTGAAGACAAGATCATTGGATCTCCATAGTTGAATAAGCCTGCCAAATTCATCAATTAGGTTTAAATCAAAAATGGCTACTTGGATGAGATATTTGTGGAGATGGGAAAAATGATGCTGCACTTTCAGGCCAACGGCAGAAGAATCTGTTTGACAAGAACGTCAAAGCTGGATTGCCTTTGTAACCTCAATTTCATAAATTAAATCTTGGTTCTACTGCTATTTCTGTCTTAAGTGCCTTCGTTGGACTTTATTATTCTCATGCTGTGAGCAACCTAATCTTGGCCTCATACTTTTTAAGATGAGTTTCATATAGAACTCAACTCCACTGACTCTCAAATTCTTGCTGAAAGTCATTAAATATTTTTCAGTTTTCTTATTTACCTCCATTTTGCATTTTATATTACAGAAAAAAATGCCAATAAATTAGAAAAACCTGCCCGAGGACTCTTTATCCCATGTCCCAATCACTTGGATAATCTTTGTTTACATGGAAAATGTGAATACTTGATTAATAAACAGGAACCATCTTGCAGGTAAATGTTTAGACAAGACAGTAATAAGTCTTTTTTTTTATTTCCATGTAAACATTTACTTATTTCAATATTGTATGAATTCAATTCATTTGCTGACCAATTACACTCATCTTGCAGCTGTGAAACAGGTTTTAAAGGACCACGTTGCGAACAAAAAGAGTTTAATGTTTTGTATGTCGTTCCTGGAGCTGGAAAACTTCAGTATGTCTTAATAGCATCCATCATTGGAGCTGTGCAGGTGGCCATCATTTTGATTGTAGTTCTTTGCATAACAAGGTAACCTTACTTTTTAATAATTGGTCAAATTACTTGATTAAGGTAATCAGGTATTCTGATTTCCACTGCATAATCCTGTGCTAAATGTTAATCCTGTCAATTTTAAGAAACATTGTTCATTTCTGGCACCCAGAGGTCAGCGCCAAGCTCTCTCATTTACAGGAGGAACAAGTACTGTGCAATGTTATTGATCTGAGAGAGACTGGGCCTGTCTTGCGTGCACTTTATGACAATAAGAAGCATTATGACAATGTTGAGAAGTCAGGAGTAGCAATACTGTGGAAAGCAAGGTTTCTAAGGGAGTTAAATGGAGGATGGGCGGATTCCAAAATTGATAGCCTGCCCACAATTTGTAAACAAATGAAAGAACATATTGCTATAATATAATTGGTTTGGAATGGTCAGCTGTTTGTTTTTAAGTTTTTTAAAAGGATGGAAGAGTTGATACTATCTTTGGTGATGCCCTTTGTGTATTAGAGGTTTCTTGGTACACCCCATCCCAAACCTCTTCAGGCAACTTGAATAATAAAATAGAATGCACCAATTGGCATCGATCTAAGGTAAGATATAACACAGGCACATACTATCCAGTTGTTCTTGATCTTTCTATCTTGCTAACATTTCCTTTTATATGAAAATTGGGTGATTTTGTCTTACAGACAAAGTCGAGCAATAGCTTGGCATGCAATAAAATCTTGACTAGTTAAATCACATACACACAGTCAGGCCATTGCAAAAGTCATCGAAAAACCAAGAGTCACATCTGAAAAACTTCTAATCTTTTTCTGCTTACGTTGCTGTCTCTAGAAGTATCTATCTGTCATCAGCGCAGTCAGCAATGTTTTCCACATTTTTGTGCCACAGTGAAAAATCCCAGAACATCTGTAGCTTCAGTTGAGGTGCCAACCTAATGAAGCTACAACATAGGGCTACAGATATCTTCTACTTCTCTAATGTTCGCTTTACTCCACTTTTACAAAAGACCTACATTAGTGCCTGTTTTCGCTAACCGAAAGAAATCCAAAGAGGGTTTTGTTTTTACAAGAAAACGCAAAAATTTTCCCATATGAATTAATGCTTCTTTACTTTACGCCATTTTGGCTTATGAAAGGTTTCATAGTAACACTCTACTTTCGGATAGCAGGGGATACCTATACCTTCTTGGACTAAACAGGGCTGCCTGCCTTTCCAGCAACAACAAATTTACAGTCAATGAATGATGACTTCACCCAATTCTAATCTCTTGCATGCAATGCTGCACTGCTTTATGATGATGAAGGTGATATTTCTCCTACACAATGGTCCTCATCAAAAGTCTGCCATCACTCTTCAGCAACCATCACATTGCTATTGCCTTCTCTAGTTGTGCAGATCATATCATACAAGGATTTAGCAGCACCCTCTCTCTAGAGTGTACTAAGAGATCTCACCAGATCAATCCAAGCATCAGAACCTCGACTTAAGAAGGTGTAATGTCTGCTTTGTGAAGATCTGTGTGGAAGAACAGACTGTGTTGTATCTATGCCTAGCCTCTATCAGGAAAATAGTCTTCAGCCATGATTGCACTGCATAGCCCTCATCTCCAATGAGCCATTCTTTTAAGTCATTTGGTCCTTGAAATGAAGCTGGAATCCAAGTTAATCATAGATATAGGCATTATCACAGCTTCCATGATACCTGGTACCTACAAAGGTGTGGTATCAATGATCAAGATTATTTGTACATTGGCAGAATGGAACTCCTTCATGATGAAGTCAGCATATGGTGCATGCTGTGATGTGCATGATCTGTAGTTTCCTGCTTCTGGGGAATTCCTGCTAGTTGGCAAAGTTTACTGACCAAGCTAGAGCAATTTCCTTGTGATGGCAAAATGAGATGAAATGCTGTGATCTGGATACTCATACAAATTGTATCAGTAACAGTGTGTGTAACATTTGAGTTGAGAAATCACACACAGGTCCCCAGCTGACCCTTGGAAGTAACCAGTCGCATAAAAATGTAGCAAAGCTGTAACCTGGATGGCCATCCATCCCTTCAGATCACAAGTCCTGTTCCAGCAGATGACATAGTTCCAGCAGATGACATATCTTCATCCTTCTCATCTGGAAGAAATGGCATCCAGGATGATGGAGTTTGGGCCTGCTGTGCCATCTATACATCCTGAAGAATCCTCTGCTATGACTTATTCACATGGTGCTGTCCAGCAGTCTCTAAATGTTGCTGCTGGTCTGGTCTTTCTGGCAAGTTTACTCCTCCTCAATTTCTCTGCACTTTAGTTGTGCAGCAGCCATAGATTTGATTATTATCGCAAGTACTGAAATACATGGAAAAGTATTGTTTTGCATGCTATCCAGGCAAATCAATACCATGCGTAAGTACATCCTGGCAATAGAACAGAATGCAGAATGTAACGTTATAGCTACAGAGAAGTGCAGACAAAGATCAACTAGTATATGAAAGGTTCATTCAAAAGTCTGATAACAGCGGGGAAGAAGCAGTTATTGAATCCATTGGTACATTTTCAAACTTTTGTTATCTTCTGCCCAGTGGAAGAGGATGGGAGAGTAAAACTGGAGTGGAAGGGGGTCTTTGATGATATTGGCTGCTTTCCCGAGGCAGCAGAAAATTTAGATAGTGTCAATGGATGGAAGGCTAGTTTGCATGCTGGAATTGCAGGAGGCTGGAAGAACACAGCAAACCAGGCAGGATCAGGAGATGGAGAATTCAATGTTTCAAGTATAACCGTTCTTCAGGACTGCAGATGGGTGTAAGGGGAACTGCAGATAAAGGAGAGGGTGGGGGAGGGTTTTGGGTGGGGGAGAAGGGCTGTGTGGTGAGGTAGTGATAGATGAACACAGGTAGCAAGTACGGCCTGATTGGTCGTTGGGAGGAATGAATCTGGTTGATAGCTGGAAGGAAGAGTCGGTCAGACGAATGGAAGAGAGGAATTGAAAAGGGAGTTCGGGGATGGGAAGGTAGATTATTTGAAATTGGAGAACTCAATGTTGAGTTCACCTGGCTGTAGGCTGCCCAGGCAGAAGATGAGGTGATCCTCCAATTAGTGGTCTGATTCGTTGTGACGATGGAGGAGGCTGAAGATGGTCACGTCGGAGAGGGAATGGGAAGGGAAATTGAAATGGATGGTGACTGGGATCTTGTGGTCTTAGGCAGAGCATCTGGACAGTAGATTTCTGTGGTGCTTCTATAAAAATTATTAAAGAGTCATTTTGGTCATGCCGAATTGCCTTAGCCTGATGAGGAAGTAGAGGCATTTGTGTGTTTTTTTAACTGCAGCATCGATATCGATTGACAAGGACAGATTGTTGACAATCTTTACACCTAGGAACTTGAAACTCTCGACCATCTCCACCTCAACACCATTGACAGAGGGGGTGGGGTTCCTCCACTTCACTTCCTGAAGTCAATGATCAGATTCTTTGCTGGAGAGATTGTTGTCTTTACACCAGGCCACTAAGCTCTCTACCTCTTTCCTGTACTTTGCCTTGTCATGACAGCCATTTTTAATTTTCATTTGCATTTGCAATTTAGATGGAAAGTAACACAAGAAGTACTTCAGAGTGGATTGTCGGCTCAGCTTGTCAATCTGTGGTTTGCCCCTCCAAACTTCCTGTTACTTTCTGCCTTGTATTCTCTGCCAGTGTTATTACCGAACTCTTTTATTTAGTTTTTCATCTCATCATTTTCCCTCTTAACCCTTAGTCGATTATCCAACCATCACGTAACATTTTCTTCCCCATCAAAATCAGCATGGTGATTACCATCGATGGTCACCCTCCCCCAGCAACCTGTGCCCTTCAATGCATTATTATCTCAGATCCTAATGTTGAATTAAGGACCCCTCTATATCCAGGTATGTGCCTGCAGTATCCATAATTGGCCAACTTCCCAACTTCTCTACCACAGTGATGGCCATTTAGTGAACCCTGATAATAACCTTCTGCTTGACTTTTCCCTGGACTGACCATGCCCACTGCCCTAAACCTGACTGATTGGTGACTGCACTGCGGGATGTTTACTGTGCATAACAATAATCCCTGGGCTGATTGCACTCGGCTGTTAATACTGACTGGCGAACTCCTGGACTTTAATGATACAGAAGCACTGACCCTAAACATCCCAATCATCTGTCTGACCATGTCCAAGCCCCAGAGTGAAACCAGATGATGCCCTTGACTGACAGTAGTAGGTCCTCCTGACTAATGAGTTCTTCTTGAGTTTACTGAGGACAGCTGCCTTTCTATCATAAGATATAGAAGCAAAAGTAGGCCATTCATCCCATCGAGACATGATAACAGCTTTTCACAGCACTTTGGAGCTTACAAACATTTTACATTGCAGTGCTTCTGCCAAATCACTGTGTACAGGGCCACACAGCTAGCTCACACAACTGTACAGGATGCATATCACTCTTAACTTGCTTTCTTAACACTTGCTCACTTTGCATGTATTTGGATGCTCATATCTGACTTGCCTTGCCTTTTAGCACATTGCCATTTCAATAAGAGCTTACAGTCCGGCAGCATTTTTTGGTTGACTTGCATCCTAGAGCAGATAAAAAGACAGGCAGCTTATCAGCATTGCCAGCACCAGATTGTCAAGAGGTTCTGCCATTCTCACATTCCGATCACTTAATCTGCACTATCATCACCCTTTCTCCCTCAGTACTCCAACCACCAATCCCCAACACCATCATTGCATAAATGCTAACCCCTCCACACTTTGTGTCAGCTCTGATGAAGAATCATTTAGACTCAACATTAGCTTGCTCTCTCTCCATGGATGCTGCCTAACCAGCTATGATTTCCAGCATTTTTTCCTTTCAGTATAGATTCCAGCATCAGCTGTAATTTGCCCTGTACACCTATAGCATATGGGTTAGAGTGGGCAAACAAACTGCTTTTGCTTCTCCCCTACATCAAAGACATCTCGGAAATGATTGCCAGACTACTCAGACCCCTTGCCATCATGGTAGCCCACAAACCCACCAACACACTAAAACAGCAGCTAATGAATTTGAAAGATCCAATACAGACAACAAGCAAAACTAATGTAATTTACAAAATACCGCGCAAGGACTATAACAAACACTACATTGGACAAACGAGCAGAAAACTAGCCACCAGGATACATGAACACCAACTAGCCACAAAAAGACATGACCTTCTCTCACTAGTATCTTCATATACGGATGAGGAAGGACACCACTTCGACTGGGATAACACATCCATCCTAGGACAAGCCAAACAAAGACTCGCATGAGAATTCCTGGAAGCATGGCATTCCAACCAAAACTCTATCAACAAACACATCGAGTTAGAACCCATCTACCACCCTGAGAAAAGGAACATGAAGTGACTTCACCACAGGAAATAACATCACCACAGTAAATGATATCACCAACCCAAAGAAACCCAAATATATAAATAGAAAGCAGGTATTTTTTAGCATAGCTTTGCCTGAGTCCCACTGAAGATGTTACCTAGTAGGGTAACAAAACGTCTGGAAATGAGCCTTCCAGCTCAGCGAGCAAACCTACATCCAAAACTTCAACCTGAGCTACAAATCTTCTCAAAACTCACTTTAACCAAATTGCCATGACTAGAAGTCAAAGGGAGAGGCCAGACGTTAGAAAAGTGAAGGGGTCTGCAATCAGGCAGGAGTTGCTGCAATACTCAGTCAAGAGCATCACCTAATCTCAGTCCAAGGGGTTAGTCATGGTCAGTCAGGAACTTAGCGTGTTACAAGTAGTCTCCAGGAGAGGTTTCCCAATCTGTTACAGTTCTAGACAAATCATTCAGCTCCTGGGTGAGGAGAGTTGAACTAGCTTCCCTTTTTATTCATGTGCCCTCTGTCAGTTAGACACAAGGCTAATTTAGAAAGGATCCCTTCCCTTTCCCCCAGTCTAAAGGAAGTTTGCTTTTAAAGGAACTATCAACAGCCTGGGGATTACCATTGACCAGAAGCTCAAGTGAACTCACCGTATACATACATTGTCTGTAAGAACAGATCAGAGTCTAGGAATACTTAGCAAATAACTCGCATGTTGACTTCCACCATTTGCCTGTCCACCATTTGCAAGGCATAAGTCAGGAGAATAATGGAATATTCCCCACTTGCCTGAATGAGTACAGCTCCAACGCTCAACCAACTTGATACCACCCAGGAAAATGCAAGCCAATTGACTGGCACCACATTGTCAAACATCTACTCGGGCCACCATCAATGCTCGTTAGCAACAGTGTTCCATCTACAAGATGCACTGCAAAAATTTAAAGATCTTTTAATAGCACCTTCCAAACTCATGACCATTTGCATCTAGAAGAACAAAAGCAGCATGGGAACACCACTCCCTGTAAATTCCCCTCCAAGCCATGCACCATCCAGACTTGGAAATGTCTTGCAGTTCCATTACTGTGGCTCGGTCAAAATCCTGGAATTCACTCCCTAGGCACTGTGAGTTGACCTATAGCACATAGACTGCAGTGTTTCAAGAAGGCAGTTTGCGACCACTTTCTCAAGGGCTACCGAGAATGGGCAATAAATGCTGGCCAGCCAATGATGCCCACATCCCAGGAGAGAAAAAAATAATTCAACCAGGTTTTCTCGAGTTAACAAAGAAGTGCATTTATTAGTTGCTAACTACAAGAAAAATGAATAATGCAAACATAGATTAAAAATTCAAAATGAGCCTAAACAGATTTTTTTTTAAAAAAGTGAGTGCAGGCAAGATGTTTAGTATTGTCTTTGGCCTCCATGATGGTCTCATTAAAGTGCTAAGTCGTGACTGCACGGATGAATACATGAATGAACAATGCCTAACATCTGTTGCAAAGTGAGACATGATTTCCTATGCACAAAATCTTGTTGACTATCCCTAATCAGTCCTTGCTTTTTCAAATACATGTAAATCCTGTCCCTCAGGAATCCCTCCAATAACTTGTCCACCACTGATGTTAGGCTCACCAGTTTCTAGGTCCCTGGCTTTACCTTACCACCTTTCTTAAATAGTCGCATCATTTTAGCCAACCTCCAGTCTTCTGGCACCTCACCTGTGGCTATTAATTATACAGATATCCTAGCAAGGTGCCTGTTAATCACTTCCCTAGCTTCTCAAAGAGTTCTAAGGTACACCTGACCAGGTCCAAGGGATTTATCCATGTTTATACATTTTAAGATGTCCAGTACTTCCTCCTCTGTAATATGGACATTTTTTGTAATGTTGCTATTTATTTCCCAATGTTCTCTAGCTTCCATATCCTTCTCCACAGTAAACACTGATGCAAAATACTCGTTTACTATCTCCCCCATCTCCTGCAGTTCCACACATAAATGGCCTTGCTGCTGTTTAAGGGGCCCTATTTTCTCCCTTGTTACTCTTTTGTCCTTAATGTATTATTAGAATCCCTTTGGATTCTCCTTAACCCAAAGCTATCTCATGTCCCCTTCTTGTCCTCCTGAGTTGCCACACCTACTGCCTTTATACTCTTCTAGGGTTTCATTCAACTCCTGTCGGTCCTTGAGGGTAGTAATATCTGGATCACCCCTGGTGCCACAAGTTAGTGAGAACAGATAAATGTGTGGCTGAGGAATTGATGCATTCACATTTGTGAATCATTGGAATCTCTTCTGGGGTAGAAGTGACCTGCATAAGGAGGGCAGATTGCACGTGAAATGGAAGGGGACAAATATACTGGCAGGGAGATTTGCTGGAGCTGCTCGGAAGGATTAAAGTTATTAGGGTGGGTGGATCCAGGGAGATAGTGAGAAAAGAGATTAGTCTGAGACTGGTGCACTTCGAAAAAGGAGCAAGTTAAGCCATCAGGGCAGGCAGGAACATAGCAAAGAACAAGGTAGAACTGATAAATTAAACTTCATTTATTTCAATGGAAGAGGCCTAACACCTAAGGCAGTTGAACTCAGGGCATGATTGGGAACATGGAACTGGGATGTCATAGAGACAACAGAGACCTGACTCAGGGATGGACAGGACTGGCAGCTTAATGTTTTTATTCAGGGATAACATTACAGCTGTACTTGGGGAGGATACTCCTCGGAGTACCTCCAGGGAAGTTATTTGGGTGGAACTGAGAAAGGCAAAAGGAATGATTACCTTATTGGGATTGTGCTATAGATGCTCCCAATACTCAGCGGGAAATTGAGAAGCAAATTTGTAAAGAGATCTCAGTTATCTGTAAGAATAATATAGTTGTAATGGTAGGAGATTTTAAGTTCAAAATATACATTGGGACTGCCATAGTGTTAAGAGTTTGGATGCAGTGAAATTTGCTAAGTGTGTACAAGGAAATTGTGAATGTACACATTAGAGAAGGAGGAAAAGTTGATTTCCTGTTGGGAAATAAGGCAGAGCAAGTGACTGAGGTGTCAGTTGGAGAGCACTTTGGTGCCATTGATCCTAATTCTATTAGTTTTAAAATAGTGATGGAAAAGGATAGACTGGATCTAAAAGTTAAAGTTCAAAACTGGAAGAAGGCCAATTTTGACAGTATTATGTAAGAACTTTCAAAAGTTGACTGGAGGATTGATAAAGGCAGAGTAGTCAATGTGATCTATATGGACATCAGTAAGGCATTTGACAAAATTCCACATGGTAGACTGGTCAGCAAGGTTAAATCACATGGAATACAAGGAGAACTAGCCATTTGGATACAGAATTGGCTCAAAGGTAGGTGACCGAGGGTGGTGGTGGAGGATTGTTTTTCAGACTGGAGGCCTGTGACCAGCAAAATGCCACAAGGATCGGTTCTGGGTCCACTGCTTTGTATCATTTATATAAATGATTTGGATGTGAACGTAGGAGGTATGGTTAGTAAGTTTGCAGATGACACTAAAATCGGTGGCGTAGTGGACAGTGAAGGTGACTTCAGAGTTCAACAGGACCTTGATCAGATGGGCCATTTGGCCGAGGAGTGGCAGATGGAGTTTAATTTAGATAAATGTGGGGTGCTGCATTTTGGAAAGGCAAATCAAGGCAGGACCTCTACACTTAATTGTCAGAGCTTGGGAAGTGTTACTGAACAAAGACACCTTGGAGTGCAGGTTCATGGCTCCTTGAAAGTGGAGTGGCAGGTAGATAGGATAGTAAAGAAAGCGTTTGGTATGCTTGCCTTTATTGGTCAGTGTATTGACTATAAGAGTTGAGAGATCCAGTTGCAGCTTTACAAAACATTGTTTAGGCCCCTTTTGGAATACAGCGTTCATTTCTGGTCTCCCCGCTGTAGATAGATGTTGTGAAACTTGAAAGGGTTCAAAAATAATTTATAAGAATGTTGCCAGGGTTGGAAGATGTGAGCAAAAGAGAGAAGCTGATTAGGCTAGGGCTATTTTCCCTGGAGTGTCAGAGGCTGAGGGGTGACCTTAAGGACGTTTGTAAAATCATGAGGGGCACCGATAGGGTAAATAGACAAGGTCTTTTCCCTGGGGTGGGGGACTCCGAAACTAGAGTGCGTATGTTTAAAGTGAGCAGGGAAAAATTCAAAAAGGACCTAAGGGGCAGCTTTTCACACAGGGTCCTGCATGTATCTAATGAGCTGCCAGAGGAAATGGTGGAGGTTGATACAATTTAAAAAGGTATCTGGATGAGTAACTGAATAGTAGAGGTTTAGAGGGATATGGGCCAAATGCTGACATAGGGACTAGGTTATTTTAAGATATCTGGTAGGACCAAAGGGTCTGTTTTCATGCTGTACAGCTCTATGACTAATCCAGGGTACTTCTTGAAGATGAATAATACCTCAATGTAACTTCTGCCCTCCTTCAGATTAACGAACTCACTGTTTAACTTTGACTTGGTAGTCACATAAGCAGGTCCTACTACTGTAATAACACTTGATCAGATATGTCACAGTTGAAAGAATATGTATATTCATAGAAGTGAAAGCAGATTTACAGTAATATGTCACTTGGGCCACGTATATTGCCTCAGCGCTTTTTTTCATTACCCTCCCACTATATCCAGGCAAAATCCTGCATTCTGCAGCTGGAATAGAAGGAGTTTGCTGTATCATCATTGAGCTTGATGACCAGTCATGATCATAATGGATAGCAGAGTAGGGTCAAGTGGTCAAAATGCCTACTCCTGCTCCAATTTTCCATTTCTTTTCCCCCATTGATCCTGTTAACCTGGACTATTTGGGCAAACAATTCCAGATGCTTTTGTGGGCAGAAATCTCCCAAAGCAATGGAGAGGATTCTGGCCAGTTGTAGGCACAATCTCCTCAGCTGCATCTTCTACAGGGTTGGGGATCATTGGCAGCAGGAGGTGGTGAGGCCTGGCCCCTTTGGGGTGACTGGAGACGAAACCCTTTGGCCATCTATATGTGGTTCCTACCTGATCCAGGTGCTTAATGGCACCAACTTGCCTCGTTGTGAAGAGGGGCACCTGGAATGAGGTTAAAGTAACTCGTCAAATTCTCGCCTTGCTGCTGATGCTGAACATCAATGGCTAAAGTGATGGTTTACAGATCTGCATGCATCTCAAGAAGCCATTGAACACTCTGCACAACCTAGCTTTCCATGGTAGCTAAAAACTTGTGTGCGAAGACAGCAGTACACACACATGTGCCAGAGGCTGCAAGGTACTGGTAATGTTGGTGGACTCATCCAGTCTTTCAATCCAGTTTTTATTGAGTGTCTCCATGCATGCAGTTTCTGTGACTGTGCATTTGCAAGAAATCATTAATGGCAAACCATGCGGTCATCTTCTGCCTGAACCTGAGCAGATGCCTCCACAACCAACTGTGGAGACTTGCCAATGATGTGATCACCAAATGTGATCATGAAATGTCACAAGTGCTAATGATTTCCTTTGATCGTCTGCAGGAAAGAGCACAGCCCTCCTCTCCACCAGCCAGTCTATCAGTGCCTCCAGGTCCCCTTCTTTGAAGTGAGGTGTAAACTCCTTGGCTACAACAAGCACTTTCAACACTGATACTGCATGATTGCATGGGAAAGGCACCATGGATACCAAATGCATTACAAGATGCACTGCAATAACTTGCCAAAGCTCCATTGATACAGTCTTCCAAATATTGTCATGGTCCTTGAATTCTCCCTCCAAAAGCACTGGGTGTACCCCACACAGCAGTTCAAGAAAGCCACTCACTACCACATTCTTAAGGACAATTACGATTGGTCAATAAATGTTGGTTTGCTCATAATAACCACATTCTGTGAACGAAGAAATAACATGGCAGATTTGAATGCAAACATACACTACTGATCTGCAGATACTTAGTTTTTGATTATTCACAGTTAAGTGACTAAAATTAGGGATTTCTTGCAAGTTTATTCTTATTAAAATGCCCAAAATATTGTGGAAGTGAGAACTTAGTTAATGAAGCTTAAATTATTGAGAGCTACATCTATTTTTGAATTATAGTGTATTTGCATAGAAACTAGTTCTGATGCACACAAAGAAGCATGTGATGGAACTTGTTTTTCCTATTTTTGACTTAATGGCTGTTTTGACATTCATTGAAGAAAAGTAATTATGTACTTTGGTTATTTACTTTCTCCTAACATAATATGCATATCGGCCATTTTTTTTTAACTGATGACCATGTCCCATCTCCAAAACCCAACTCAGTTCTAGCATGTGACAAGATCCTGAGGACACACTGCCTGTGACCACTCCACATCAAATTGAGGACAATTCCTGTCCCCTTCACACCAAAAAAAAGAAGGCTGCTATCCCAGTCAGACAGCTAGGACCTCGCCTGAGGCCCACTGAAGATGTTACCTAGTAGAGTGACAAAACGTCTGGAAATGAACCTCCCAGCTCAGCGAGCAAATTTACATCCAGCTAGGACCTCAGTAATATCACTGCTAGCAATGGCTATCTCTGAGACAGCAACTCCTAGGGGATGGTACAATAATGGCAAGATGCCCTCACATAGATGAATTTAGTTTGGGAAAACTACATCTCGACAAACAGGACCTGACAATTCATGTTTTGGGGAATGGGAATCCGGTGCACCAGAAACACTTGACGTGCAGACAGTCATTGATATTAAAGGATTCCTCCATGGATCATGAAGTATCCATCAAGGAGCGACCCTGCTCTGGTGCTTGCTGGGGGAATGGATAGACTTGTCTGACAATCTCTCTTGTGGCAGCAGGCAGAAGTGACAAAGGTGAAATACCTTTTGGTGCAGGACGTAACCCTTAATTGACCATGCAAGTGTTCAGTTAGCCGTCCCCTAGGTGATCTGCTGCTGGTGATATGGTAATAGGAAGATATCAAGCTCCCTTGCTATGCCTTCTGTGCTGGAAAAAATGCAGCTCACATCAAACATAATAATTTGTTTTCCTTTTCATCATTATGTAGTGATTGTGTTTGCAATATTTGTATTTGTGCATAGTGGCAAGTTTTATGTTTGATGTGATGATCAGATTGCCAACACTGAGTATTGAGGCTCTTATATGAAGGATCAGTAGTAGGGAAAGCTGCCAGAGGATACTGATTTCCTCAGAAATTATAAAGGTGTATGACATTTTAGGCCTTTTTTTTCCATTTAGGTTCCAATTATTGAAATGACTAATTTAGCTGAACAGGTGTTATTTCCTTCTCTATCTATTTAAACTGCATCGATTGATAAAAATGGAAATTATGTAGCAGTGAATTTTGATATATTTTGAAATGTCTTTATATGAAAACATTCCAACTATTTCATAATACACCATGGGTTCTTAGCCATTTGTTCTTGTGTTGCAGAAATGTATAAATTGCTTTGAAGTAAAAGATAATCTTCCATTTCTGTGAATTAGTAATATTATTCTTATCTGCAGAAAATGTCCCCGGGGCAACAGAATTCAAAGACAGAAGCAAAATGCAACACATTACAGTTCCGACAACACAACAAGAGCATCAACAAGATTAATTTAAAAAAAAGCATGATTGTACAGCTGCAAAAATAATTACACAGTTTGGACTATTATCATACAAAATGGAACAACACATGTTGCCTTGCATTTGTGGTATACTACACCAATGAATACATATACTACAGTTATATTTGATTATGTCTGAATATATTTCAAATAGTATATAGTGTCTTGATGTGTTTTTCTGTAATAAAAATAAATGGTTAACGATTTATATCACAATATTGATTTAATTTGCACATGAAGTACTATAAAGCTGGACTAATGGAAAATAAATACTTCTGTGATGTTTCTGAATTTTTTAAAGATGAAAATGTGCTTTGAATTTTTTTTAAGAAGCAAGTAATTTGTATGCTCAGTCAGATATTACCTATGTTAAGTAGAGAAAATAAGATTCTATACTGTTAATTAAAAATTAATTTTGGGAAGCTATGAGTTAACCAGAGGTTTATCATAATTTTTTTTACTCACTTGTTACGAAGGCCAGTGAGTATTAAAAAGATCCATACATTTATAAGGACAATGCTATTTATCTGAATTCAGTAGTATTGTATACATGACAGTGTAACACACCATAACGAAAGGATCAGTCAACAAGGCTGTCTCAATTTAAACAGATAAATTATGATCAATGTAATTAGTGAAGTATCCTATTTTATATTGTGTGTGCTTTTGCACTAGGCTAACTCAAAATGCACCGTTTACATAAACAGAAGAACGTACATTTTACGCAACTTTTACCAATTGGTTACAGGTCACCCTTTGTCAAAAACAATGATTAAATGTGTTGCATTGACCAAAGTGGTAGTAACTAGAGGATCACACATGTACTTTTTGATAATGACAAAGAATAGTTAGGGCATTGTTTTGCTCTGTTATGGATCCTCATTTGAAATATACATTTCCAGTGCTAACGTTTCATAATAATATGACAAAAATAAAAATATTACTTCACAAATAGGCAGTTTTGAATTGTTTATTAGTCTCTGTTTACCATTACTATGTACCCTTTAACAATTCTATGGCCTCATCCCAGACATTGTCTAAGCAATTGAGTAGAGCCGAAAGTTGGAAACCTGAATCGTATATTTAGAATTAGACATAAATTGCTGAACAAATTCAGCCAACTAAATTGCCTTGAATCAAGCACAATGCAAGCAGAGTTTAAACACAAATAACTTACTCTGGTGTATGCTGAACAATTCCTATATATTACACATGGGGTCAAGTGTTAATCAGATTTCCTCTTTTCTGTAAAGGGAATAAGCATTCTTTTTCCAATGTGAGAATCAGAGCAGGACAAAATGACATTATAGCACATTTTCTATTTTCTTACTTAAAAGTGCATGTACCATTTAAATCTTATGTATATTGCTATATGCAGATACATAAATATTTGAGCATTTTTGGTTACTCATAAAATTATGCTCCAGATTTTGCTGCAGAAATAATGGCGAGGCTAATGACAACACTAAAATAAATCAGGTAGTAGCTTTTACTGGAAAGGTATCTCACCAAGGGACTGAGCAATGAATTACATGAAGTTCCTGTACTTGTGTGACTGATGTATACTAATTTCTCTGAGCAAAAGCTTAGGGCTTTCCATTCCACTACATGTAATTTTTTTTAACTACCTGATAAATATTAATTATTGTCAAACCATCACTCTGGTCCTGAAAATTAACTTTCAACAAGTGAGGGCTCTTTTTCCACAAGATTTTAATCATTATTGTTTCTAATTTACTTTTTAAAAATTACATTTTCTTCTCTCCCCAACTCTCTTTCTCTCTATTTCATTTTATATACCTGATATACTGTATTTCATCTTGAGTTCAGCTTCTGATTACATTTGCACAATCACTGCAAGTGTATCTATCTGCTATTTTCACCTCTGTACTTTTGTATCTTTCTTGACCCATCCACTACTGAAATCATTATTCACTCACTTGTTACCTCTTGACTGTACCAATGTACTTCTGGGTAGTCTCTCATAATCTGCCCCATGTTAACTTGAGGTCACCTGAAGCTCTGCTGCTGTGTTTTAATTTACGCCAAGTCCTGTTCTGTCACCACTGTGTTTGCTAATGTACTTTCACTTCAAGTCAAGCAATGTCTTGAAAAGAAAATCACAATTCTTATTTTCTTATTGCTTTTTATTAGTTTCCCCACCAACATACTTCTGTATCTCAAGCCAAACAACATTCTAAAGTATTTAAGGCTGGAATACTGTGAACAGTTATTGTTCCCTTTGCAAAGATATACAGGATTATGGGCTAAAGAAGGTTCATTAGGTTGACCTTAGATATGGAGAAATTTTCTTTATGAGCAGAGGTTTGAGTTTGTACATACTGGAGTTTAGAAGAATGAGAGATCTTTTTGAAACATTCAAGGTTCTTGGGGAGCTTGACAGGGTAGATGCAGAGAGGAAATGTTTAAAACCAAGCGGCATAATCTCAGGGTTACCCATCAGAGATGAGGACTTTTTTCTCTCTTTTAAGGGTAAAGAATCAGGAACTATTCACTGCAGAGGACTATTGAGGCTGTGTTGTTAAGTACATTCAAGGCTGAGATTAATAGATTTCTAATTATTAAGGGAATCAAGGGTTGTGGGGATTAGGCAGGAAAGTGGAATTAAGGATTACCAGATCAGCCAAAAATCTCACTGAATGACGGACTCAATTAACCGAACAGCCTATTTCTGGTCCGACATCATATGATTATCTCTAATTTTGATTATTTGACCATCCTGATTTGTAAAATCCCTCCACCTTTGGTGGTTGTGCCTTTAGCTAAGCAAGCCTAAACCTCTAGAATTCCTTAAGTGCATTTCTCTACCTCCCTTCCCTCATTTAAGACACTGCCATAAGATCAAGTTTTTTCCAGGAATCTCACACAGATTGGCCTTTTGTGAAAGAAGAGAGGTCCACATTTCTAAGAGAAGATTCCAATCAAGGCTCCCTCAGAAATGCAGAGTTGTACTTCAATTCTGACAGTTCTTTCATAGCACAGAACTGTCAGAGGAAGGTAAACCATGCCTCCTTTTCACAGCAGTCAGTTGTTGTATTGTGAACTTTAAAAGCTATAAACAACCACTTTGTCAGCTGCTGTCAAACAGTAAATACATAAAGTAAGTGGTCAGGTGCCAATAGGATAAAATGCCTGGTAAGAATGGTGGCTGATACGAAGAGTGTGGGGTGCCAGAGGTAGGATAGCAAATTAGTCGGGCATATAGGAACTGCTAGGGAAAGGAAGGGGGACAGGATGCTGGGATAGGATGCCGTATGGATAGGTTGCCAGATGGATAGGTTTAAGTAGTTTTTGGGAGGTGTAACTGGGTGTGTGTTTGTGCGTGTAAGTATGGGATCAGTTTAATAGTTACTCGGGAGTTAGACTATGTATTTAAATAGTCACGATTTGGAGGTGTCGGTGATGGACTGGGATATACAAAATTAAAGATCACACAACACCAGGTTATAACCAGGACAACCAACTGAAGGAGCAGAGCTCTGAAAGCTGGTGCTTCCAAATACACATGTTGGACTATAACCTGATGTTGTGTGATATTTAACTATTTAAATAGTCTAACCTTGCCTGAGTAACTTTAATTTTATCAGAACCCTCCAAGGTTAGATTTAAATCGGTTTTAGGTGTGCAGAGAGATTGCCCAGAGGAAAATTCAATTTCCCAGATGATTCCTTCACAGTGTACTATGATGGAGATTCCATAGGGTCCCCAGACTCAACACCCACCTAAGTTCACATGATGACTGTCTGGCCATCAGAAAATCCAGGCCAATTGATCTTCCAATGGCTCAGTAACATATTTTGTTTTATAATGCACCTGTGATTTGCATTGGGATATCTAGTAAGTTAAAAGTGCTACATAAATTGTTTTGTTTTATATCTTCACACTCATTTTGCCCCTTTGTGGAATAATAGGGAATGGTGAAGGGATTAGCAGGCTGGTTATCAATCAGTTGAACCATGCAATGAATGCTATCCATAGCCAACAAGTCCTGGAGAGATTCTTACATCTGGAGCTACCTACCAACCCTCAAGATTTCCTGCTTTATATAAAAATAAGTTGTTATTGATTTGACATTGAATGAGCTATTCTAACTTACATTTCCTTATTCAAAATTTGCATTGCTCCTTAAAGATCATTCAGTCTGATTGATTGGGGCAATACACAAGTGTTTGAACCATTCATAAAGGCTGTTGTGCAAAAGCCCATTGAAAGTCTGTGGGCAAGAGAGACTAAAATCAATGGTTGATGGTACTTCTTCTCCACTAAGAGCAAAATCCAGTCCATTACTATGAGTATAATTTGTGACAGTTAGTATTACTACAGTGAATAATACGTTCACAAAAAAAATACCTCTTTTAGAGCCTTCACACAAAGTATTTTATATGATACCTAGTCAATGTTTTTGATCAGGCAGTTTTTATTGCTTGTGCAATTTTATCACACCAATGGGGCATTACAAGATATGCTTGCAATATTGTTTTGCTTAACAATTAACATCCTTTTGTTAACTAAAGATACAAACAAAAAGTTATTTCATTGCTAAAATTAAAACCATTACTGCATATAAAAAAATTGAAGTCTGTAACTGAAATACTTTCATTAATTACCAACCTGCTTTCATACTCTGCAAACCTCCAATCTCTGCATCCGTAATTGTTCATAACCATTCTTAGCTTAAGAGCTACAACTGGGTGAATAAAATATTTTTGAGGTATGAGGTGTCTGCTACAATTGATATCCACATTCCCAGAGTTAGGGAGGAGAAAATTGACTTATAATTTTGCTCCTGGTTACTTTCTTCAGCTATTGCTGGGTGGCAGTTGTGTAAAGTCAATATTGATGACAAAGACAACATTAATGAAGATAGCAGTGGGATCAGTGCACTGCCTCTCAAGCATGATCAAATAACTTTCCAGTTGTCACTGTCTAAGCTCTTAGATAATTAATATTATAATTTAGGAACAGTATCAGGCTACAACTGGTGCTCATGAGTTTATATCTGCATTAGTTATTGGTTTCAGTAAAATAAAGAACTAACAATTCCATCAGTGTCTAAACTTCTTTTTATCATAAAACCTCTCTCTCTCTACACACACAAACATTAACTCACTATGTTTTCCCTCCATTGATTATATATGTCTGTCACTTAAACAAATTAATTTCCCTTTTCTCTATTGCTCTAATGAAACTAAAACGGAGGTGAAGTTCTTCAAATCCCAGTTGACCTACACAGGGCTAGAACACATTCAGGAACAACGATAGGTCGATGCACATTCACATGTGCATGCACAGGGCAAAATATTCTTATAGTGTCAAGAGTCCTGAAGGCAGAGCTAGAGGTAAGTAGAATTCCTGCTTGGAGGCAGGATGGGAGGCCCCATGTAAATCACATGGACAGCCAATTAGCTATGTACAGTGATGAAGCCCAGCTAATTGTACAGCAGTAATAGGCAGGAAATCACCAATGATGCCATTATCTCATAGTGATCAAAAGTCCTCAAGCCATAATTAAATAGCAACTGGGCAGGCATCCATGCCCTCCAAACCAACAGTACCATTCTGCTATCTGACAGATGGGTTTTGAATTTGAACAGCTCCCAACTTGCCAAACTTCAATTCATGAAACTGCAAGCCATCACCATGTGCCCATCCTACTGTCACCTTTGACCAGCCTTCCATCAAACCTAGCCCTGCTGTCTGTGACCCTCAAGCCATCTACCATCACCATGGATCAAATATCAACCTAGAGCTGCCATCCATCCCTGGTACCTAACTTGATTTGGAGCATCTGCCGTCCTCACTTCCTTCTTGTCAATACACATCCACAATCCTCCCGCTCTTCCCTTGAGTTGTTCTTGGTTATTTCTCCTAGCACACCATTGGCCAGATCTTCTATCTGCATTTGGGAATTATTTAACTTCATGAATCATCCAGCTTCCTCTCTTTTCCCACCACAACCCAACTTCTCTCCCATGGACAGCCATGTCCAAACTACCTGGACATTGCCACCTGCACTTCTTCCCTCCAATCCAGTAAAGTTCTCCTCATAAGTAAAAGAACCTCTCTCTCCAAATTGCCTGCTGTACACCAATTAACCAGTCATGAATCTGAAGACATGTAATTCTCATTTGCTACTGACTTAATCACAAAGGGTACAATCAACATTGTTTTAATGCATTAAAAATAGGTACCTGCTGTTTGCTATTGGGAATCACGATCAGTCTTTGATCTCTCATCAAATCAATTCCCAACTTCCATATGGCATCAGGAATTTGACATTTCACCTCCTGCATAATTAAGTATCTGCCTCATTTTCCTCTCTTGGGCGCTTCAATAGATTCTACCCACAATCAAGGCAGATGGTATGCACACAGGATCAGGGACAACCAGATAAACATTCAAACACACACACCTAATTAGGAAGAAACAAGCTTGGTTCCAGGAGCCGGTGGAACCACACCCACATGCAAATAGTGACAGGCAGACATGCACAGTCCGGAAGAGTCAGACACACAAAAAATATAATCAGGGACAAGTAGGCCCAAAATCAGGACAGACAGCCAAATACACAAACTAAAGAAGGTCAATGACAAGCAGACCATAGACAATGACAAGGAACAGACATATACACACACACATGTCGCAGGTAGATAGGATAGTGAAGAAGGTATTTGATATGCTTTCTTTTATTGGTCAGAGCATTGAGTACAGGAGTTGGGGGGTCATGTTGCGGCTGTACAGGACATTGGTTAGGCCACTGTTGGAATATTGCATGCAATTCTGGTCTCCTTCCTATCTGAAAGATGTTGTGAAACTTGAAAGGGTTCAGAAAAGATTTACAAGGATTGGCCAGGGATGGAGGATTTGAGCTTTGGGGAGAGGTTGAACAAGGTGAGGCTGTTTTCCCTGGAGCGTCAGAGGTTGAGGAGTGACCTTATAGAGGTTTACAAAATTATGAGGGGCATGGATAGGATAAATAGGCAAAGTCTTTTCCCTGGGGTCGGGGAGTCCAGAAATAGAGGGCATAGGTTTAGGGTGAGAGGGGAAAGATATAAAAGGGACCTATGGGGCAACTTTTTCAAACATGAGGGTGGTATGTGTATGGAATGAGCTGCCAGAGGAAGTGGTGGAGGCTGGTACAATTACAACATTGAAAAGGCATTTGGATGGGTATATGAATAGGAAGGGTTTGGATGGATATGGACCGGGTGCTGGCATATGGGACTAGATTGGGTTGGGATATCTGGTCAGCATGGATGGGTTGGACCGAAGGTTCTGTTTCCATGCTGTACATCTCTATAACATGCAACAAATGGCACAGGCAGACAACCAATCATACCACAGGCATACAAAGCAACACTACTGAGACACTTGGGGCAGGCAGGCGGATGGAATTAAACAAGCACAGTGGCTGTATAAATGCCATTGGCTGAGAAAGCCTTCATTCACTGTTGGTTAGAGCTTTATTAGTTATTAAATTAGATTCCCTACAGTGTGGAAACAAGCCCTTCGGCCCAACAAGCCCAAACCAACCCTTCGAAAAGTAACCCACACAGACCCATTTCCCTCTGACTAATGCACCCAATACTATGGGCAATTTAGCATGGCCAATTCATCTGGCCTGCACATCTTTGGACTGTGGGAGGAATACCATGCAGACACTGGAAGAATGTGCAAACTCCACACAGTCCTTGGTGCTGTGAGGCAGCAGTGCTAACCACTGAGCCACTTATCTATCTTAACACCTCATCGTTGATTTTAAAAAAGCAAAACTTGACAAATCACCTTAAAAGACCTGCATCACTGTTAAAAATTTGTGTTCCTCAAAGATATGTTTGTGTGGCTCAAAATGTGTCAAGAACAGTTCGTCGAGCAAAGGAGGTAACTGCAGTGTTTAGCTTTAAGTGATTAATCAGCCAAGCACATGCACTGTTAAAGAGAACTTTGCATATCTTTGTTTGCTTACTTTCCATTAACACACTGAAATCAGTTGTGTAAACATAGTGAAATGCACACTTTTAAACACTTGCATGTACGTCGGAGCGGAATATAAACTAATGCTTCCTGATGAAGGGCTTTTGCCCAAAACGTCGACTCTCCTGCTTTGCGGATGCTGCCTGACCTGCTGTGCTTTTCCAGCATCACACTTTTCGACTCTACCAGTTGAAAGTGGCTACTTTACGAAACATGAGAACTACCACACTCTCGACTTTGATCTCCAGCATCTACAGTCCTAACTTTCTCCTATTAATAAAACCTCCCCTCCCCTTCTCCAACCGATGCCAGCAAAGCGAAGTTCAGACTAAGAGTCACAGAGCTGAACGATTGCCAAATATTCCTGGGAATTTTCGCAGTCCTCGAACAGGTGGCTCAACAGCAAGAAATGTGGTAAAATAAGGTGAGAATGAAAAAAATACTTTTTTCAACGTTAAGAAAAAGTTAGATAAAAACCTCATTAGTAAGCAGTGAGCGAGCTCCTTATGTATTTGCATTAATTATATCTTAGTATTAGCCAATCTCATTCCTTTTATGCAGTTCATAATTTCCTCACGCACTGTGAGAAACTAGATGGCGTTAATTTCCAATTTGAAAGTAAAGACGATTAACTGGCGGATGTAGATCACCGCTTCCTTCACCAAGAACCCCTCTGTGACGGTCTACTCATTGACACTTCATGAATAATGACTGCTTATACCCTGCGGGGGGGGGGGGAACGGCTATTCATTAATGAGGTGAGCAGTGAAAGATTGCATTAACAAAGTTACCCAGTTCCCTCTTTCTATAGATACTCCCTGACCTGTTGAAAGTTTCGAATCAGTGCAACATTGACTTGTGAAATCAAGACAAAGTTCCTGCAAAAATCCATTGGGCAGCCTTTGTGGATAAATAATTAGAGTTACTGCTTCTAGGGCCTTTGGGGATGACTCGAAGTTAGTAACCTTATCATTTTAACCAAGTAAAAGAAAGTTGACTGTTTATCTCTCTCCACAGATGTTGCCTGAGTTGAATAATTTCAGCACATGTTTACTTTTTTTGCTGTCCTGATTTCTAGCCTAGGTTGGTGTGTGTGTGCGTGTGCTGTATTAGCATGTGGAATACAGTGTATGGCAAAGATGAGGACGTGGGACTTTCTCTCAACAACTACGTAGAAGGATATGTGTTGCCGGATCTAAAGTCGTAGGTTGGTGCTGTGGTGTATAAATGTATTTATATTGACAGTATGTTGGGAATCAATGATTGCTGAATATGACTCCTAAGGTGTGCGCCTGAGTGTATATTGTTGCAGAGCACGGGTTGCTGAAAACTAAAGGTACTTTGGTAAACTATCCTGAGCACTTTACATCACAAGCTAAATATCCCTAGCCCCTCCTTCACATTCCGTGGATTCAACTGCAAGAACTTTACTGCCACCTGCAGGAAAACCTTTGCTCCTACTAAAGTTGTCTCGGTCTAACCTTCCCCAAGTCAGGGCTGGGAAGTTCTCGGCAGTTTCGAAACAAAAAAAAACCAGCGATTCCCAAGATTTATTTTAAGTTTACACTTAAATTAGATGGTTGCATGTAAGCAACGTTTTTTTTTAAAGACGTGCTTTCAAGTAAACAGCTGCTATTGCATTACAAATGGCTTATTTTAAAGTCTGTTTGTGCAGTGTGTATAAAGGTCAGCGGTGTTCCTATGAGGAACGACCAGTGCACAGCTACATTTTCAAAACTTTAGAACATAGGAGCAAACGTCCAGGAAAACCGCACCCGTCACATCGACCCTTCCTCCCCGCCCTCTTCAGCCAATTGCAATAGTGGGCAGGGGGCCAGGCTCCCTTTGATTTGCTTTAACAGGATCCGGACGTTTTGCAAAATGTTATGGCATTTATGGAAAAAAAGTAATTTCCAAGGGAGCCCAAACCCCGCCTGTAGCAAGGCACAGTTTTACTGGGCGGACACGTATAGCACTGGACCTTGGGAGTTTTCCGTAACTGGGTCGCCGCAGGCAGGCGGTGGAGAGAAGTTACAATAAACAGCCCCAAGGCAAGGAGGAGGGAACCGGTCTGGAGGGAGGGGTGTGAGCTTTAGTCTTTGCAGTTTGCAACTCTCTCCCGGCTGCAGCGCCGAGATCGAGTTGCAGGGGAGATGGGAGAAGACGGAGTGCAAGCGGAGAAAAGCAGCGGGCAGGCCGTGCAGGGCAGCCTGGAGGCCGGCCCGAGTGTGGAATCCAGCTCGCCCCCAAGCCCGGCTCCGGCCCCGGCAGGAGGCTCGCTGATGGACGGCTCGCAGGTTAACGCGATCACGGTGCTGGCTCTGCTCGACAAGCTGGTGAACATGCTGGACACGGTGCAGGACAACCAGAGGAAGATGGAGCATCGTCAGATCGGGGTGGAGAGCTCGGTCAGGGGCATCCAGAGCGACATCACCAAACTCTCCAAGAGTCACACCACCACCAGCAACACCGTCAACAAGCTGCTGGACAAGTCGAGGAAAGTCAGTAGCAACGTGCAGGAGATGCGGGAGCGCCTGGACAAGCAGGCGGTGCAGGTCAAGAAGCTCGAGAGCAACCAGGCGCAGCTCCTGAAGAAGAACAACTTCAGAGTGCTGATCTTCCAGGTAAGTTAAACTGGCCAACGGGGCACCCTGCCCTTCCTGCAGAGCGATGCTGCTCTGTAAACGGGTGGGTCACAAACCCTCAGGGTAAAGTGCTGACCAGTACCTGTCCACAGCAACCTCTTACTGCTTATTGGCAAATTCAGAAAGTTATCCTGCACTTGGGAGTGGAATTAGCAATTGCACCCGACCCAGCCTTTTTAGACCCACGGTATCTGGACTGGGCACAAGCACCCTTTTGGAGAAAGGATTACGTGTGCAGTACGTTGCATATTTGGCTCTCTGGACCCTTTCGATCAGCTTGTTTCAAAAGCGGTTGCTTTTTTGTTGGGTTCTGTTTTGCAAGACTGACCCAAATAGTTTGGCTGCTCCCCCGTGATGTCTGTTTGAAATATTAATAGTATAATCGACTTGGTCCCCGCCCTACCAGTTGAATCCTGATGGATTTTCCATGTCGCTGTATGGCGGATTAATCTCTGTGTTTGGTGTGTGAGCAGGTACGGGTTGGGTTGGGCTGGGCTGAGTTTGGCAGTGAACCCTCCCGCTCTCAGCTGCGTGCGCGTCTTGTGCTGGAGCTGCAGTCACTTCACTGGCCCGGGAGCAGCCTACTTTGGGGAAGGGTGGGATGGGGTTGGAATGCACAGCAATAAAGTCCGGGATCGTCCCGCCTGAAACTTAACACCTCACAACAGCTTCTCAAACGCATTCCGTACGTGTAGCATTAATTTGAGGGTTGCGAGGTTGATCTGTTTGAAGCTTTCATCAACTTAAACTTGCATTACCCATTTCGAGTGAGATTGTAGGGGAATGAGTCACAACGCGGGGAATTCCTTCCCATTTAAGTAATCGTGGGGCCACGTTTATATTTACAGCAGTCGCAGTATTTTGCTTTGAATTCCTTGGACTTCGAGAATTTCTCTCTCGAACTTACCAGATTTGATCTTGGAGGAAAAGTTATACGTCATAAAAGTGATTAGCAGTCGAAATGCATTGACATTTACACGTCTTTCGAGCCCAGCTTTCCATCAACGCGGCTTCCAACTCATAAATTGATTTGATTGATAAGATCCTCAGTGAGGAGGACTCTTGTCATGAGGACTGTGGTTGGCTGTTTTAACGTGGTGCGGCTGTTGCACTGCAGCTCTCAGTTTTGGCAGGACAGGTCTTACCGTCTTGCCATTTGGCGTATTGGGAAAGATTACAGGTTGATAATCACTTGATTGGTCATATTGTGAATGCACCTTTCATGACTATCAGATCCTAGTTTCACCAGTGCTTGAAACTAAATAATCTGTATTTAACTTTTTGGGTTACTGTTAGGTTACTTAGGTTAGTATTGGCCAGAACCTCAACCCAAAGCACTTGTGCCCTGAGGAGAATCAGGGCAAAAGATACATAAGAAGCCAACAGAAGTAAATCTCAATTCGAGTCATCACAGTATATGAGAATGAATGCCATCTGTCAATCTTGGAGCAATTCTGAGTTTTTCTGAATCTGTTGACTAACCAGGCTTTGTGTTCCTCGGATTTTTACTAAGTGCTGATCATTGAACTCATAACCTGCTGATTTTATTTCCAGTGAATGTTAGTTCTTAAGATAAAATTTATAGTAACCGTACTCAAGTTTTCACACTCGATCACAAAGCTGTTTTCTCAGTTTACTGTTGCATCAGGTGTTAGATTGTTCAGTTGCCTTTTTGATGCAGAACTTCTAACAGTCAGCTATTAATATATAGTTAAGAAGGAAAATTTTTAAAAGCTAAGAAGAAGCAGTCTTGCTCTGTAGCTCTTTTTTGGAAAGCTTTAATTGTGTTTTTAAAGTTCTGTGGTGTGAGCAACTGTTAATTTCTGCTTAATGAATAATTGCAGGAGGAAACAGAGATTCCAGCCAAAGTTTTTGCTGAGAAGCCAAAAGATGATGTGGCAACGGAGGAATGTGTGGATGAGAACAAACCAGTGGAAGATAGTCTTCCTGCGCTGGAACTGTCCTCGGATGAAGACATCCATGAAGGTGAAGACAATGATGGGGAAAGATCTGAAAAGTTGGAACAGTCCAGGGCTGCAAAAATCAAGCGATCAAGCATGAAGAAAGTTGATAGTATCAAGAAAGCATTTTCCCGTGAGAACATTGAGAAAAGGATGAATAAGTTTGGCACCAAGATTGTATCTCCAGAAAGACGAGAGAAGATTAAGAAGTCACTCACCCCTAATCAACAGAAACCGCCAACAGCGAAGTCCTCCAACTTCAAAGTAACCCCTATGACGTTCAAGGTGAAAAAGGTGAGGAATGGGGAGACTCCTCCACAGAGCCCCAGTGATGCAGTTGTTACCATGGAAACTGACCCATCTGGTTCTCCTGAAGACAGCGAGTTCCCTGAAGTACACTTGGGCCCCAACGTTTTGACAACTGAAGAGGTTAAGGAGAGGATGGAGGATGCAGAAAATGAAGTGAAAGAGGCAGAATTGGCAGTGGGAAGTAGCAATAACAGGGGCATTGTGATGAAGGCAGAAAGCACAGAGGAGGCTGATATTTTGCTGGAGACTCACCCTGAAGTCCCATCAGAAGGCAAAGTAAGACACATAGGGCCGAATATAGAGTTGCACATTGAGGAAACAGATGAGCCCGCTGTTCTGCAGATAAAGCAAACTGCCTAAATCCCTGGGAAGGATCAATAAACCTCAATTTCTACACAAAAATCATGCTTATAGTTATTAGCTACTGTAACTATATGGGAAGTGAGTGGCTAGGTTAGGGAGACTGAAGCATGTTGGAGGAGGGAAAATGAAAGGGAAGAGATAAGTGAGTAATAGTCAAAGTTGTGAAAAATGGCACTGGGCTGTGTTTATACAATTGTGTACGTGGTGAGGAAGTAAAAATGGCTTTGAAACTCTGGACAAAGTTTGTGTTACGTGGTTTTTATACTTAGAGCAATGAATGAAAGTTGTAGGACAAACATTGAAATGTATCTGTTTCATACATAAAAATACTCTATTTTGATTCATAGATGCAAGCTATTTTGGTATATACCAATTTGGGGAGAAAAAATGTGCATAAAATTGGTTAACTCAAACTTTACAGTACTACTTTTTTTAGTTATTGTTACTCCCAATGTAAATGTTAGCAGTTCAGTTACCCGGGTGTCATTTCATGGTCTCTGTAATGTGGATGAATTCCAATTTCTATCACACTTTATTGCTGATTTGAGTAAAGCTTTCCTGAAATATAATGCCACGATAAGTATCCAATCTAATTATCTCCATATGTAATATATTACTTTGTGCACATTCTTCTTGTTTTCCTGTTTGCTACTAAACAAAATTAAAGCTTTAATGTTTTATAATAATTAAATATGCAAATAAAGATGATTTAAAAGTGGTTTCTTTCTAGTTGTTCCTTACCATCCATCACAACACTATGGTAATCAACCATTAATAACATATCTTTGCTGATTTAAAACAATGTAGAATACCTATATCTTCCTACATTCATCCCTAATTCCTGCAGATATCTGTGTCTATTAGTCCGATTTAATTCACAGTTGCTTTCTGGTGTGAGTTTTGTGGTGTCAAACAGAAGAATACTTAAGCATATATCTCAGTGACAGTTTCGGCACTGATGCACATTTTTGAGCGATAATTCATGTAATGTACTGTTTACTTGCCAGAATTTGTATGTCACAGAGAAGGCTGTGTTGACATATCGTGACTGTTCAAAACAAGATATGCTAGGATTACACACTAATCACAACTGGATACCTTTACCTGTCAGTAACAACTGAAACAAAAACAAAAATTGCTGGAAAAGCTCAGCAGGTCTTGCAGCATCGTGGACAGAAATGAGAGTTGGATCGAATGACCCTTCCTCAAACTTCCTGTACACATATACTGCCAGATCTGCTGAATTTTTCCATCAATTTCCATTTTTGTTTATGATCTGCAGCAGCTGCTGTTTTGTTTTCAGATTGAATTAAAGCGGGAATTTGGAATAGAGCTGTATATGGTTATTAGTGAGCTTTACTTTTCTGCCCCTTCTAGGCACCATTTGTGATTATGATGCTTTGGGTAAGAAAATGTGCTCTACCCATCTTCCGCAACTACACTGGCATCACCCCCCACCTTTTCCTCCGCTACATCGATGACTGTATTGGCGCTGCCTCGTGCTCCCACGAGGAGGTTGAACAGTTCATCAACTTTACCAACACCTTCCATCCCGACCTCAAATTCACCAGGACTGTCTCAGACTCCTCCCTCCCCTTCCTAGACCTTTCCATTTCTATCTCGGGCGACCGACTCAACACGGACATCTACTATAAACCGACTGACTCCCACAGCTACCTGGACTACACCTCCTCCCACCCTTCCCCCTGTAATTATGCCATCCCATATTCCCAATTCCTTCGTCTCCACCGCATCTGATCCCAGGAGGACCAGTTCCAATACCGTACAGCCCAGATGGCCTCCTTCTTCAAGGACTGCAGATTCCCCCCAGACGTGATCGACGATGCCCTCCACCGCATCTCCTCCACTTCCCGCTCCTCTGCCCTTGAGCCCCACCCCTCCAACCGCCACCAAGACAGAACCCCGCTGGTTCTCACCTACCACCCCACCAACCTCCGTATACAGCGTATCATCCGCCGTCATTTCCGCCACCTCCAAACGGACCCCACCACCAGGTATATATTTCCCTCCCCTCCCCTATCAGCGTTCCGCAAAGACCACTCCCTTCGTGACTCCTTCATCAGGTCCACACCCCCCACCAACCCAACCTCCACTCCCGGCACCTTCCCCTGCAACCGCAGGAAATGCAAAACTTGCGCCCACACCTCCTCTCTTACCTCTCTCCAAGGTCCCAAGGGATCCTTCCATATGCGCCACCAATTCACCTGCACCTCCACACACATCATCTATTGCATCCGCTGCACCCGATGTGGCCTCCTCTATATTGGGGAGATGAGCCGTCTACTTGCGGAACGCTTCAGGGAACACCTCTGGGACACCCGGACTAACCAACCCAATCACCCCGTGGCTCAACACTTTAACTCTCCCTCCCACTCAACCAAGGACATGCAGGTCCTTGGACTCCTCCATCGGCAGAACATAACAACATGACGGTTGGAGGAAGAGCGCCTCATCTTCCGCCTGGGAACCGTCCAACCACAAGGGATGAACTCAGATTTCTCCAGTTTCCTCATTTCCCCTCCCCCCACCTTGTCTCAGTCGGTTCCCTCGAACTCAGCACCGCCCTCCTAACCTGCAATCTTCTTCCTGACCTCTCCGCCCCCACCCCACTCCAGCCTATCACCCTCACCTTGACCTCCTTCCACCTATCACATCTCCATCGCCCCTCCCCCAAGTCCCTCCTCCCTACCTTTTATCTTAGCCTGCCTGGCACACTCTCCTCATTCCTGATGAAGGGCTCTGGCCCGAAATGTCGAATATCCTGTTCCTTGGATGCTGCCTGACCTGTTGTGCTTTAACCAGCAACACATTTTCAGCTCTACCAATCTATATTCAACAATCACTTGTATTTATTTACATATTTTAATGCAGAGGTTTTTGCAGGGGGGGGGTGAAAGGAATGGGAAACCAATAAATGACTTCTTAGGGAGGATACCAGAAGACCTGTAGATGTTGGAGAGGAAGGCATTCTGAAGCTATAGGGGTTCTACAGGAAGTTCATTGAGCAACAGGAAGAGGTGGATGCATGGATACACAATAAATCAGAAGCTGAAAAGAGCTCTGGCTTTGTATGGGAGTAAATAAATCTATCAAAGAATCTCTCATTTAAAGTTGGATGGGGTTAGGTAACCTGAAGATAACATGGAATGATCGACATCAAGACTTGATGTTGGGTGTGAGGAATGATAATCAGAGAAAATAACATAATGACATAAAGCTGATGTTAAGTGTGGCCAATCGATCCGATTATAGTCTAATTTAGAGCACCTTGTGCCACAAACCACTTTTAATAAATACTTAGTACCATAAAGGGTATCGTACAATACGATTTATCGTTGCAGTTTAAAGGATCAATTACTGCACACCTAAGCCTTGTACGAAGTCAGGGCGCCATCTACTGACTGACCTGCACACTTCGCCTTTAATACCCCAAGACTCCATAAGGCAATGCGATACTTAGAAGCTCCGTGCGAGTATACAAAAAAAGTGTAGAGTGTTACGTTCTATTTCTAAAACAGAAAGTCACCTACTGCGACCTGATATTCTTAATCCTGTAAAACTGCCTCGGCTCTAATCCCCGGAATTCCCTCCCCAGATCTTTCTGCTTCTCTATTACACTCCTTTAAAGCACTCCTTTGGACCAAATCTTTAGTCATCTATATTCCCATGAAATTGTTTGGAGGGGATACAGGTTTAAGGTGACAGGGGGAAAATTGTAATGATGTGCGAGGCAAGTATTAGGACGCGCTGCTCGAGGAGGTCATAGAGTCACACAACATGGAAACAGACTTTTCAGTCCAACTAGTCCATACCTACCATGATCACAGACTAAACTAGCTCCACTTGCCTGCATTTGGCCCATTTCCCTCCGAACCTTTCTTATTCATGTGCTTAGGAGAAAGTGAGAACTACAGAAGCTGGAGAGTCAGAGTTGAAAAAGCGTGGCGCTGGAGAAAGCACAGCATGTCAAGCAACATCACAGGAGCAAGAGAGTGATGCTTCGGGGATAATGTATTTTAAACATTATAACTGTGCCTGCATCTATCATTTTCTTTGGCAGTTCATTCCACACACAATGCTCTCTCTGTGTAACAAAAAAGTTACCCCTCATGTTCTTTTTTAAAACTTTTTTCTTTCAACCTAAGAAAATGACCTCTAGTTTTGATGTCACCCACCCCCAGGGAAAAAGAACAATGCTATTCAACTTATATATGCCCCTTATGATTGTATAAACCTGTACAAGGTCAGCCCTCAACCTCCAGTGAAAGAAGTCCAAGCCTATCCAGCCTACTTTCATAATACAAACCCTCCAATTTCAGCAACAAACTGGTCATTTTTTCTGAACCCTCTCCAACTTAATTATGTGCTTCCTACAACAGAGTGACCAGAACTGCACATAATTGTCCAGAAGAGGCCTCACCAACATCCTGTGCAACTTCAACATGACGTCCCAACTCCTATACTCAAAGGTCTGAGCAATGAAGGCAAGCATGCTAAACACCTTCTTAACCATCCTGTCTATCTATAACACAAATTTCAAAGAATTATGTACCTGAACCCCTAGGTCTCTCTGTTCTACAACATGACCCAGGGCCCTATCATTAACTGTATAAATCCTGCATTTGGTTGTTTTACCAAAATGCAGTACCCCGCATTTATCCAAACTAAACCACATCTCCCAGTCCTCAGCCCATTGACACAATTGATCAGGCTCTTTTTGTAATCTTTGATAACCTGCCTCACTGTCCACTGCACCATCAATTTTGGTGTCATCTGAAAACTTATTAACCATGCCTCCTATATTCTCATCCAACGTTTATTTAAATGACAAACAAAGGTGGACCCAGTACTGATCTCTGTGGAACACCTCTGGTCACAGGCCTCCAGTCTGAAAAACAATCTTCCACCACCACCCTCTGTCTCCTACTGTCAAGCCAATTTTGCATCCAATTCGTAGAAGCAGATATGAAGCAAAGTTTAAGAGGAATTCAGACAAACACTTGAACAGGCATTGAACAGGGGGATATGGATCTGAGCTGCCAGAGGAAGTGGTGGAGGTTGGTACAATTGCAACACTTAAGAGGCATTTGGATGGGTATATAAATAGGAAGGGTTGGAGGGATATGGGCCGGGTGCTGGTAGGTGGGACTAGATTGGGTTGGGACATCTGGTCGGCGTGGATGGGTTGGACCAAAGGGTCTGTTTCCAAGCTGTACATCTCTATGACTCTATGACTTTAGTTGAGAATGATGTCCTGGTCAGCGTAGACATGGTGAGTCAAAAAGCCTGTTTCTGGGTATTGTTCTATGTCATATATATGTTCTATGATGCTTTATTACAGGAAAGGGTTGGGATAAACACTTAATGTTAATAAAAGTTGTTGTTGGCTTCCCTTTTAAATTATTCATTAGATGCACATTTCTGACTACAGCAATACTTATTGTCAGCCCTAAATGCCCTTGATTCTGAGTTGTTGGGTGAGCTATGTAGGTTCGAACACAATGATGTTCGAAAGCTCCAGGACTTTGACCGACGAAGAGTGAAGGAACATTAGTATAGTTCCAAATCAAGGTCGTGCTTTATAGAGGAATGGCAAGTAGCGATGCTCCTATGCAACAGCTGCCCTTGTTCTTCTGTGTGGTAGAGCCTGCAGATTTGAAACGTCCTGTCAAAAGAATTATAACAGTACTTGTTAAGTTGTAATGCTTGTTGAGTTGTTGTGGCTAGCTGTGGAACACAAGTCATCAGTACTATTGCAGGATTGTGGCCAAGGTCCATAGCCTTTGCAATATCCAGTGCATCCAACTGTTTATTAATTTAATTCACTCCGGGTGATATCAGGAAATGGCTCTGAAGTGCACGGCAGCAACTTCCAGAAGTCAATGCCATGATTGATAGGTCTCTGCTGATCGTGGAATATCAGAGGGGCTGTGAATGTGCTGCCTTAGAGAGGGAGTGCTGCTGCTGTCATGTACTTCTGCATTCCTCATAAAACTCTGCCTCAGAAGGTGCTGGAAGTGGGTTCACAGATCATGACCCCCTTGATAGTAATGATAGAGTGAGGGATATTGTGTACTAGTTTTGTATTGGAAATCTAGTCAGCATGGCTTTGCAGAATCAATACTGTGTGCAATTCAATTGTACTGAAAAAAAAGTAGACTTGCACCTAACTTCACAATTTAATTGTATTGCAACACACAGCATTGAATGGGTCCGAGATAATAGATTATATGAATAAGCTCATCGCTAGCCTGGGAAAAAAAAAATCCATCCAGAAAGATTTAGCAGGCTTTAAAGTGTTGATTTCCTCATCAGCATAGGTTTTAATTTAGTGCTGTCTACAAGGGATCTCTGGCATCTAGCAATAGGACAAGAAGCTGGTAAGTCATCAGTCAATAAGATTGAACAATTTTCATAATGAAGCAGAAATTAAGAAGCAGCTATAAAAATTACATTTATAACCTGATAAAGATTGGAGCACACATATTGAATTAAGATAAGTTTAAATATTTCAAAACAATCTTTACTAATATTAAAAGTGTTTGTGTTTTGATAAAATATGATTTTTACTTTTTTTTCCCTGAAGAAATGAAACTCCACACAAAAACAAAATTAGTTTTTCAGAACCAAAGAGGTTCATATCGGTAATTATGATTTTGTAAGTCAGTGCAGGACAAAAGGACAGTATAAGAGAGCCATCTGGTGTGACACCCAAAGACTTCCCTCAGTTGTTATAAGGTTCTGGAGTGATTTAAGAAATTATGGGCTGATTTTTTTTTCCCCAGGCATCAGGATCATAATGTGAAATTAAATGGAATTCCCAAACACACACTCACTTGAATGACTCAGCATAGTTCTGTAGATGATCTCCTAATTAGCTGTCTCTGGATCTGCCATCAAATTAAAGGAAGATCAGCAGGTTCCTGGTACTACTGATACTCCACACCAAAATGTATCAAAAAACAGCAGTGCTATTACCGACTTCTGGGAACACTGTCCCATGCAGTATTCCCGTCCAGTCTGACAAATAAATTCACCACTTCTCTTTGTTTCCTGTCTGCCACTTAAATTAAAAATTAAAGAAGATGTCCTCTTACAGACATACAAAATTGGCATTCAGCCCTTCTGACCTCTTCTGCCATTCAATACAATAATCACTGGTCTGTATGCATTTCAAATTCCATATCCCGGATGACCTGATTCCCTCAACTAAGAGGAATCTATCTACATCTGCCTTTAAACTGCTCAAAGACCACAGTTCTACAACCTTCTGATGTAGAGTTCTAAAGTTGCAGAACCCTCATGGAAAGACAAAATAATTACCGGCTGCAAAGTTTTTATTTAATTGTGGATCTCCCAGTAGAAAAGCATCTCTATTCCTATGTTATATTTTTATTAGGAAGTCTAGTACAGATGGTACTCAAACACATTCCAGTTCAAAATTATGATAAATTCCAAAGCAACAAGAAGATATTGAAGATTGCAGTAGGATATAAAAATCAGATAACTGTGTCTTGGTATGAAATGTGAGGCTTGAATGATAATGCTCACAATAAAATGATCAGTGGCTTTAATGTGCTCAAATGAATGTGAATGAAAACAAAGCAAATGAGAAAAAGAAACAAATAAAATCAAGTAACTTCTTTTCCTTAAGAATTAAGTCGGAAAGGATGCCAATCAATTTGGTTGATTGGAAGTACAATGACTTCAGGTCCCTACCATTAACAATTTCAGCCAGTGAGTTATTAATTCTAAAATTTGTTCAAGAAAATCATCAATATATTTGCACAATGTGATCAAAGCACTCAAAACCAGCACAAACTGTTGTCACTATCACTATCATAAATTCCAACACAGTACACAGTCATAGTCATACAGTTGTATGGCATGTAACAGACCCTTCAGTCCAACTCATCCTTGCCAATCAGATATCCTACATCAACCTACTCACATTTAGAGTCATAGTCATACAGATGTATAGCATGGAAACAGATCATTCGGTCCAACTCATCCATGCCAACCAGATATCCCCAATCTAATCTAATTCCATTTGCCAACACTTGGCCCATATTCCTGCAAACTCTTCGAATTCATATACCCATTCAGATGCCTTTTAAATGTTGCAATTGTACCAGTTTTCATCAATTCAATTGGCACCACCCTCTGTGTGAAAAAGTTGACCTGTAGATTTTCCTCAGAGAGCTGAGGAAATTTGGCATAGTGGCAAATACCCTTGTGAACCTTTATAGGTGCACCATCAAGAGCATTCTGCCTGGATGTATCACTACCTGACATGGCAACTGTACCATTCAAGACCGGAGATGGTTACAGAATGGTGAACTCAGCCCAGACAATCACAAAGGCCAACCTCTCATCTGTAGAATCCATCTATCAGGCACACTGTCAATGAAAGGCTGCCAGCATCCTCAAAGATCCATCCCACCCTGGCAATGCTTTTCAAAACCTCTACCAACGGGGAGAAGGTAAGAAGCCTGAACACATGCACCAGCCAGTTTCGTAACAGTTTCTACCCTACTGTTGTTCGAATACTGAATGGACTCACAAACTCTGAATTTTTTGGTTTTGCTGCTGTTTACCTATGCTACTTAGCTCTGTGATCCGTCTGTATTGCTCGCAAGACAAAGCTTTTCATTGTGTCTTGGTACATGCAACAATAAATTCAATTCAATTCAATTTTGTAATTTTCCCCTCTCACCCTAAACCTATGCCCTCTAGTTCTGGACTCCCCCACCCCAGGGAAAACATTTTATCCATTTATCCTATCCATGCCCCTCATGGTTTTATAAGGTCACCCCTCAGCCTTCAATGCTCCAGGGAAAACAGCCCCAGCCTATTCAGTCGCTTTCTATGGTCAAATCCTCCAACCCTGGCAACATCCTTATAAATCTTTCCTGAACCCTTTCAAGTTTCACAACATCCTTCCAATAGGAAGGATACCAGAATTGCATACAATGTTCCAAAAGTGACCTAACCAACGTCCTGCACAACTGAAACATGACCTCCCAACTCCTATACTCAATGCTCTGACCAATAAAGGAAAACATACCAAACGCCTTCTTCACTAACCTATCTACCTGTGACTCTACTTTCAAGGAGCTACAAACCTGCACTCCAAGGTCTCTTTGTTCAGCCACATTCCTGAGGACCTAAGTGTATAAGACCTGCTAAGATTTGCTTTCCCAAAATGCAACAGCTCGCATTTATATAAATTAAACTCCATCTGCCACTCCTCAGCCCATTGGCCCATCTGATCAAGATCCCGTTGTAATCCGAGGTAACCTTCTTCGCTGTCCACTATATCTCCAATTTTGGTGTCATCTGCAAATTTATTAACTATACCTCTTATGCTCACATCCAAATCATTTATGCAAATAATGAAAAGTAGTGGATCCAGCACCGATCCTTGTGCACTCTACTGGTCACAAACCTCCAGTCTGAAAAACAACCCTCTACCACCACCCTGTCTTCTACCTTTGAGCCAGTTCTGTATCCAAATGGCTAGTTCTTCCTGTATTCCATGAGATCTCACCTTGCTAATCAGTCTCCCATGGGATACCTTGCGGTGCACCTTATGGAAGTCCATATAGGTCATGTCCATCACTCTGCCCTCATCAATCCTCTTTGTTACTTCTTCAAAAAACTCAACCTTAAGTTTATGAGACCTGATTTCGCATGCATAAAGCCATGTTGACTATCCCTAATTAGTCCTTGCCTTTCCAAATACATTTACATCCTGTCCCTCAGGATTCCCTCCAACAACTTGCCCACTGCAAATGAGAATCTCACCAGTCTATAGTTCCCTGGCTTGTCCTTACCACCTTTCTTAAATAACAGTACCACATTAGCCAACCTCCAGTCTTCTGGCACCTCACCTGTAACTATTGATGATACAGCACTTGGCCCATATCCTTCTGTATGCTTCCTATTCATGTACCCATCCACATGCCTTTTAAATGTTGTAATTGTATCAGCCCCACCTCTTCCTCTGTCAGTTCATTCCATACACACACCACATTCTGTGTGAACAAGTTGCCCCTTAGGTCCCTCCTAAATCTTTCTCCGTTCACCTGAAACCAATGGCATCTAGCTTTGAACACCCCTACCATCGGAAGAAGACCTTAGCTATTTACCCTATCCATACCCCTCATAATTCCATAAATCTCTGTAAGATCACCCCACAGCCTCTGATACTCCAGGAAAAACAGCCCCAGCCTTTACAACCTTCATTATGACCCAAACTCTTCAACCCTAGCAACATCCTTATAAATCTTTTCTGAACCCTTTCAGGTTTAACATCTTTCCTATATCAGGAAGACTGGAATTGAACACAGTATTCCAAAACTGGCATAACCAATGTACTGTACAGCTGCAACTTGACATCCAAACTCCTATACTCAATAAAGGTAAGCATACCAAACACCTCCTTTACGACCCCGTCAACTGCAACTCCATTTCCAAGGAACAATGAACCTGCACCTCTTTGGCAACATTCCCCAGGACCCCACCATTAAGTGTATAAGCCCTGGCCTGATCTATCTTACCAAAATGCATCACCTAAAATTTATCTGAATTAAACTCAATTTGTCACTTCTTGACCCATCGGCATCAGATCAAGGTCCCATTATACACTGAGATAACCTTTTTCACTGTCCACTACACATCCAGTTTTGGTGTCATATGAAACCTTGCTAACTATTCAACTATGGTCACACCCACATCATTTATATAATGACAAAAAGCAGTGGACTAATACCAATCCTTGTGGCACACTGTTGGTCATCAGCTTAGTCTGAAAAACAACCCTCCACCATCACTCTCTGTCTCCTACCTTCAAACCAATTTTGAATCCAAATGGCTAACTGTCCCTGGATTCCATGTGATTTAACTTTTCTAACCAGTCTACCATGTGGAACCTTGGAGATGCTGGAGAGTCAAGAGTCAAAACATGTAGCATTGAAAAAGTGTGGCTAAACCACTGACCCCACCGCCCCCTGGCTGAACCACTGACCCCACTGCCCCGTGGATGAACCACTGATCCCACCATGCCATGGCTAAAACACCGACCCCACTGCCCCGTGGCTGAACCAGTGACCCCACTGCCCCGTGGTTAAACCACTGACCCCACCACCCCATGACTAAACCACTGACCCCACCGCCCCATGACTAAACCACCGACTCTACCGCCCCGTGGCTAAACCATTAAGCGTCCCCACCGCCCCCCACCTGAACCAGCGTCCCCACCACCCCCTGGCTGAACCAGCGTCCCCACCGTCCCCTGGCTGAACCACTGACCCCACTGCCCCCTGGCTGAACCACCAACCCCACTGCCCCCTGGCTGAACCATCAAGCCCATGGCCCTGCGGCTGAACCACCGACTCTTGGCTAAACCACCGCCCCCTGGCTGAATCATCTAGCCCACCACTGCGTGGCTGAACATCTACTGCATCCGTTGCACCTGATGTGGTCACCTCTACGTCGGGGAGACAGGACACTACCTTGTGGATCATTTCAGAGAACATCTCTGGGACACCTTCACCCACCCACCCCACTGCCCTGTGGCTGAACACTTCAATTCCCCCTCCCACTCTGTCAAAGACATGCAGGTCCTGGGCCTCCTCCACCGCCAAACCATTACCACCTGATGCCTGGTGGAAGAATGCTTCATACTACGCCTTGGGACCCTGCAACTAGACGGGATCAATGTGGTTTTCAACAGCTTCCTCATTCTCTACCCCCCCCCCCCCCCAACATTATCCCAGTTGCAAGTCTTCGACTCGGCCCCGCCCTCCAGACCCATCCATCACTGCCCCCTCTGACCTATCAACTTCTCCCCTACCTTCATCCACCTATCACTTTCCCAGCTACCTTCCTCCCAGCCCCACGTTAATCCCATTTATCTCACAGTCCCCCAACCCACAAGTCTCATTCCTGATGAAGGGCTAATGCAGGAAACATCGATTCTCCTGCTCCTCAGATGCTGCATGACCAGCTGTGCTTTTCCAGCAACACACTCTGAACACTGAAAAAGCACAGCAGGTCAGGCAGCATCCCAGGTGCAGGAGAATTGATGTTTTGGGCATAAGGCTTCCAGAACCTTGTCAAATATCTTACTGAAATCCATACAGCTACCTGGCGAAGGAGCAGCGCTCCGAAAGCTTGTATTTTCAAATAAACCTGTTGGACTATAACCTGGTGTCCTGTTTTCAACTAATTCCACATAGACATCATCCACTGTTCTGCCTTCATCAATAATTCTTTGTCACTTCTTCAAAAAAGTTCAATCAAGTTAGTGGGACACAATTTCCCACGCACAAAACCATGTCTCTTTCAAATCAGTCCACGCTTTCCAAATACATGTAAATCCCGTTCCTCAAAATTCCCTCCAACAACTTACCCACCACTGATGTCACGCCTAACGGGCTAAAGTTTTCCTTACCACCCTTCTTAAATAATGGCACCACATTATCCATCCTCCATTCTTCCTGCACGTAACAACAGAATAAGAAAACAAAACAACAGAAAAAAAAGCTGCAGGATGAGCGGAGTGGCTTCTTTCTGTGCCATTTGTTTTTAGATGATTTTCTCAGATGCTGTTGAAATTAATCCTGTGGATACAAAGCACCCCCCTGCGCTGCCTCAGTCTTGTCAACGGCTCGACAGCAGCAAATTGACAGACTTGATGTTCCCTGTCCTGTACATTATCATGTTTCCAGTCCATCTGTCAAAAAAAGTTGAGACAGAATGACTTTCCAAGCACACGGCTCCCTGCTGACCTCCAAGAGATTTCTAATCTCAGTTGGAGCACGCACCCTGATTACCTTACTAGTTATCAGTCCACACTGCGTTTCCTTGGATTTACAAACGCGACAGAACAGAGGGGATTTGACGCTGCAGCCAGCCTTACAGACCCTCCTGTATCTATAAACTCCGTCTTGAAATACAACCGAAATCTCGTACCGAGATGAACCCTGTACAGGAGGAAATTTAAAGCAGGACTCGTGAGTTCCCTGCAATGCATGTGAGGTCGCGATCCAATGGGTAACATAACATGAAACCATTTCGCCAAACAACTCGCATTTATCTAGCGCTCGTGGGGAGGCGCTGTGAGGCGAGGAGATGGGCAACACTTCGAACGCTGATTGAGAAGCAGGGTTACATAGATGGGATTAACATGGTTAACCAAGAGGTGGTTTGATATTAACAGATAACAGCATTCAGCCCCTCAAATTTGCTCCACCGTTGGCCATCCAACCTGTATCTGGATTTGTTTAAGGTTGCCTATTGAGCTTTTCTTCGAGGGCTTTTTAAAATCGTTTTCGGGGCTATTTTTTCAATGCACTTAATGACCCAGCCTCCACAGCCCGCTGCGGTAAAGTGTTCCGCAGTCTCGCTTGCCTCAGAGTGAAAACAAAATCCTCATCTCTGCTTTAGGCGGTTACCCATCTTCACTGAGATTAGGCACTCCAGTCCTTGACTCTTACAACTTTCCCACATTTACCCTTCAGAATCTTATGTTTCAAAATTCATCAATACCCATGGACTTTCGCTAGACTGTTTCCAACTACATATTTTCTAAGGAGACCAAAACTGCTCATGGTATCCCAAGTGTGGCCTGACTAGTGGCTTGTATAGATTAGAATGGTGCTGGAAAAGTACATTCCTGATGAAAGGCTTTTGCCCGAAACGTCGATTTTCCTGCTCCTCGGATGCTGCCTGACCTGCTGTGCTTTTCCAGCACCACTCAGATTCTGATCTCCAGCATTTGCAGTCCTCACTTTCGCCTAGTCACTTGCACATTTGTACTAAGACCTCCCAACTTTTATATTCCACCCCTTTTAATAAAGAGGCCAATACTCCATTTGCCTTCCTATTAGTCACTGACCTTAAATGTTCGCTTTTGGTGATTCATGCACAAGGCCCACCAAATCCCTCTGTGTTGCATTTCACAATTGAAGAATAATTAGCTCTTCTATTCTTCCTGCCAAGGGGGGAAAAAACTCACATTTTTCCACATTACATTTAATCTGCTAAGATTTTGTCCACTCACATCAGCAGTCTATATCCTTCTCTATCATGTTCACTCCTTTTTTTTGTATTATCCCTAACAGTAAATTCACTTCTGTCATCCAAGACCTTGATATGTATCATAAATAATTGTGGCCTCAGCACTTATCCCTGTGGCACTCCACGAGTTACAGGTTGCTATCCTGAAAATATCTCCCATATCCCAACTCTCTATTAGCTATCCAATCTTCAATTCACGTGGATATACCACCTCCCAATGCCATGAGTGCTGCTGATGTAACCTTATATCCAGTACCTTATTGAAAACCTTTTGGAATTCCAAAGAGATTACAGCTACAGGGCTTCCTTTAACCTGCCTGCCATCTCTTTAAAACAAAATGAATCTATCAGACATTTCTCCTTCGTGAAGCTGTGCTGACTTTACTTCATCATGTTACGTATTTCTAAATGTTCTGCGGACTCTTAACAATTTTCTCAATTACAGAAACGGTTTCTGGCTCCCTTTGTGAATAAACATGTCATAGTAACAGTTTTCCAATATTCTACAACCTATCAATAGAGCCTTAAGGATTCTTGGGAGATTACTACCAGTGTCTCCATAACCTCGGTAACTACTTCCCTTACCCTCCTACGATCCATTAGGTCTTAAGGCCTTGAGCTCCATCAGTTTCCTCAGGGTTTTTTTCCCCCAGTGACAGGTATTGTGTTCATTTCTTCTCCCCATATTAGTTTATTAATTATTTCATTTTTTTAAATGCTGGATACTCCTACCTGATAAAGCTTGGAAGAAAATTGTAGAGTTAATCGCCAATGCTGAAGGGTTTATTCCCATTCAAGGACAATAGTACTTCAAATCACAAGCGGTACCCTTCCCATTCCAACCTTAGCGTCCTGCCTTTTCAATACAATTGAAGTTCAATATTTTCAAGCGAGAGGCGCAGGGGAGTGTAGAAAAGGATCAGGGAAGAAGGTGGAAGATTGTTTCTTAATCTTTCCTATTGTGACCCCATTTCAGTCTCAGGTTTAAGAAACGTGCCACTTACTGGATACAATGCAAAGTTCAAAACATTGAAATCTCAGCGGCGAGCCCTAAAGACGAGATGGAACGTGTGACTTATACATTTATGGCTTCACGCCTCCATCTCTGCCATTGTTTCGAGCCTTACAATCCTGCAATGCTAGTGGACTGCACAGCCTCGCTGTTCACTGCAGCTCGCTCATAGGAGAGCAGCCGTCTTAAAGCATAACATCTGGATTCCCTCCCTCCATTCTCTAGCCCGTTCCTTTGTAAGACTTGACGTGTCTTTATTTAGCATTTGCCACTCTACCTTAATACCACCTTGTAGGACTTCGTGCCAAACTCTATATGAAACTCTTCAGGTGAACAGCGCTGAGGCATTTTATTAGAGACACACTATAAATCCGAGTGCAAAGACCTGGATTATATTACGTTTAAAACAAAACGGGGAAAACGAAAAAAATTGCTAACGAATCTGGCCTATAGAGCGGTCTCTCCTCGAAGGCATCAAATGACAGTAAAGGGTGGGCGGCCGCGACTTTGGGTATTTGAGTCAATACCCATGTTGGAAAAGGCATTTTTCACCCAGAATCGATCAAAATATTTTGGACGCATTATGGCTCGTACTTGAAAGCATTATTTCCCCATGGCAAATTTTAATGACAAGCCCAACTGTAAAAAATGAAAACATTCATTAAAATATTCCAGGAGAAAACGTTAAGGAGTAGACACGAGGAGACTGTCATCCTTTAATCAAGCAGTGATATGGAGAGTGTGTAATGTGTTTCAGGAGTTCAGTTTTCTTTGCCGCATCGCCTGCGGTATTGGCAAAAATTGGTAAGCTCTCAAACATACACCGCAAATTCTACCACCAACGCCGACTCGTTGTGCTCTATGGCTCTGTGACTGTGTTAATGGAAAGATTAACGTTTAATATTTGTTAACCAGAATAGCGCCAGCTGCCGGCGACAACTGGCAACGTTTAACCCCCTCAACTCGACGCTAACGCGCGTTCGTGCTATTTCAGATAACTTTATTGAATGTGCAGGTCAGGGAGCTTCCAACTATTGCGCACTCATGGTTGTTATAAAATTTCCCAAAACTGACAAGGAAAATCTATTCCTCAGTAAATCATTATGGTGCAGAAGGGGCGGGGAGTGTTTAAACAAATGATGCACGTTTATAAATTCACAAGAATACGAAAGAGAAACATTTGGTAGTAACCAGCGGCACCCTTTCAAGATTCATTTACCGACAAGCATATACTTACGGCCCTCCGAGGGCCACTGTACTGTCAACAGCAAATACAGCCGAAGTAGTCAACTGGCAGCAGATTTCTTACTAGTAAAGCGTTAGAAATATTGAAACTTCCAGGTAAGTACCAAAGATCCTCAGCTAGGAATGGAGCATAATACACCTCCTAAAGACCATTTATATACAGAAACAAAAAATAGTACTAGGCACATTTCAACGTTTCTAATGGCAGCAACCCTCACCCATAAAACAAAGGGGGAATAAACGTCAAGGAGCAAGTTTTTTAAAAAAAAACGCAGAGCCAATTAAGAAAACTATTTCGATACATCAGCTGAAAACAAAATACAGCAGTTTGCATTGACAAACACTCCTGCTATATATATCTCATCCCATCCCATCATGAAGTGCTCTTGACCCATTATACTAGTCTTCCTAAGGCTATGCATCAGTTACACCTAGGCATAGAAGCAAGTCCATTTGTATTGTACATATAAAGTCAAGGCTTTTTTTTAAAAAAGTTAACTGCTAGCAAAAATACCTTATAAACAATCAAAAGTGAAAGCTTGCAGCTCTTTTATAGTGAGCTAGAGAGATACGTTAAAAGAAAGGCTCAAGCCTTGATCTCAAAGTTCAGAGAGCTCTAGGAAGACCAGGCCAATTACAAAAAGTAACTAATGTACTATTGTGCAGAATCTAATAGCCCTGATGGAAGTTGACTGTATGTAGAACAGAGCTGGTACTAGACCGAGGGGCCAGGAAAGAAAACTAATAGGATGAAAGGCAGCGGTATCAGGGATAATAATTTGACCAGAGGAAAGAACTGCTGCTATTTGCTAACCAGCTGATTTGGAAAATATTACAAGTTTTCAAACTAAAGATTTCATTCAGATGCCTCAGCAAATGGTTAGATCTCCAATTTAGAATGACTAAACCACTATATTGAAGATAGGAGGTTGCTTGTGGTGAGACAGAAATCAGGAACAAGGAAGAGTATGGGGTAGAAAGCTAATAGCACACATCATCCAACCAACCTCCCCATCTTTCCTCTGGTCAAACATGCTGGTTCTTCAGAAAGAATTGTAATATTGTTGCTACTTCTGATTACTGCAGAAATTCAGTAGCAATTGCTCAAATTTTGCTCATCATACAGATTTCCTTAAACTTAGTGAATTGCAATAAACAAAAGTTTAAAATGCTTTTTTCTAATTTTCAATTAGCCACTGGCTTGAACAGATCACATGACCTGTAATAACCAATCTACAATTCCCTTTAATAGATTTAAATATAGCCATTTGGTATTGATTTAAATTTAAGGGGACTAGGACAGCATTAAAAGCATGGAGTGAAAAAAACTTATCCACCCAAAAGTACAGATGGACAAATAAAACACTTTAGGTTTGCTGTATACCTTTGTGCACATAGGTGCAAAAGAAAACTTAAATTGCACAGTACCATTTCTCTCTTTAGGCCACCACTGAACTACTGAATTGTTGTCACCACCCCAATGAGCAAGTGTGGTAGCTAATTCACATAATCCAAGTCCCACAGATGGAACTGCAGGCTCAGGCAGTGGAATGACTTCCCCACCCCTCTTTAAATGGGGGAAGCACAGCAGCAATGGTGTAATTATGTATCTAAAGTTAGGCCTAGATCATAGTTTAAAATTGCACAGAACACAGGCTGGAAGCAAGAAATAAAATCACAAACTTACACATTAAGGTTTAAGATATTAAAATTCACAATGGTATATGTGCTCATTAAAACTAGCATGTTAGCAGACATGTTAAAATCTGACCTAAACCCGTTATACATTTATAAATAGTAAACATTTCTGTAGCAACAGTAGTGACAACCTTACTGTCAGCTCTGATGCAATGTTAAACTGCATGGTGTCAATGCAACAACTGATGCCCAATATAAGTGCAATTACAGACTACTTCTGCATGTGATTTGACCTATGGCTTTTAAAGAATTCAATGGCATTTCCTCAGAATCTTCCAACATTAAGAGGGATTGAAGACAGATATACTAACAGATGCCAGCCATCTTGTGTTCTTAGTGATATTTCTTCATTTAGCAGCAAACTATTCAACAGTAAAGCATGATTAGATAGAATATTCCAACTCTCCATCCTGCTCTCCTCCAGCAAGTCACTGCTCAGCAGCCTGAAGGAAGCAAGCTGTTATTTTACCCTCCCTTCAAGCCACAGAACCAAGCCATTAGATAGTCAGACTGCTACTCTGGCTGGGGATGAGACTATATATGAAACCCAAGTTCTTAGCTTTGGAAGTTAATTTTAAATGGAAAACAGCTTTTTTTTAAAAAAAGCTCACTGGAGCATAACATCAATTTCCTGCACTATGATAAGCCAGTTGGAGAGATAGCTCCTTTGTAAATTTAGCACAGAATACATGAACAAGATTCAACTGAACACGCTCAATGATAGTAAGGTGACAGAATGCCTTTCACTACATGCTATCAGTAATTTAATGGAATTTTATTGACATTTTACCTAATTTCTTTTCCCCCACTGCTCTCAACACAATCACCTCTACTTTCACAACTCATTTCAGCTCAAAATAAGTTTGTGCAGCTTGAACACTGCAAGTCACCTCAACTATTGAGCCAATGTTTTACAGTTCAAAATCCCATCTTAAAGAGGATTAAAACAAAACATACAAACTCAGTTATGTAAAAATAAAAGTGCATCGAGTGGGTTCAAGTAGGGTGCAGGTTTGAACAAGGCCGATATATACATTTGGCACATCATCTTTTGAATGCTCTACGTGGGTCTCTTCCATTGCTAACAGTGGTCACTGCTGCAGATCCTTGTGCTAGAGTCATCGGTGGCTGACTTATTGGTCCCCGTCCATTGGGTCTTCCACCACCTACAAAGTTAGGGTTCTGATGTTGATGGTTATTGCTTGATGGGGGAAGTCCCCCTTGCAATGGCCCACATTGTGAGCCATTTCCTAAACAAAAAAATGATTAACAAAATCCTTGACATTAATGTTTATATTGTGAAAAATGCTACATATTAAACACATTTGAACATTAAGTAGACTTTCAAATCAAACATATGTTCAAGAAATAGCAGCAACACACTTTGGTGGTAGAGAGTAAATGTCTAGACAGTCACTAATGAAAGGAAATCTTGCTTGATAGATCAGTTATTTTGAGGATGTAATTATCAGGATATACGGCAAAAAGCACATGCAGGACATAAACTTTCAGAAGGTATTCAATAAGTTGTTCTTCAAGATTGGAGGTAGCAGATGGGTGATGCAGAAAATATTAGGGAACCGAAATCATCCATTTTGGTAGGAAAGAAAAAGCATTAAAAAAACAAGTCATTAAATATTAGAATTCAGAGTAAATTTGGAATTTTGAATCAAAAATAACAATACTCAGATGGTATATTGCAAGTGGAATGCATTACAAGGTAAGAAAGTTTTGCTGTAATTATTTACAAGTCTACAGCAAGAACAATTGCAACATTTAAGAGGCATCTGGATCGGTATGAATAGAAAGGGTTGGGAGGGATATGGGCCAGGTGCTGGCAGGTGGGACTAGATTGAGTTGGGATACCTGATCAGTATGGACAAGTTGGACCAAAGGGTCTGTTTCCATGCTATACATCCCTACGACTATTTAGTAGGGCATCAGTAAAACATTAAAATTAGAAATATTTTTCGTTAGTGTTAGCAAGGATAAATATTTTCAGAACGAGTTTAGTAAAAGGTGAAAGTTTTCTGCAGACCAGTTGATAAAATTAAAAGGCAATGAATGATTAGAATACAAGGTATATGATGAGTTAAAATGGAGAGTACAGAAGAACAAGCAGACACTGCAGTGATCATCCACAAGCACATCTATCTTACTGCAGAGTGATCTGCATTCCAAGCTTACCTGCTTGCATCTGTCCATTTGTAGCCAGCTGACTAGGAGGAGAATTGTTTCTATGTTCACTTTGTGCCTTGGTAAACCATTTAAAATTTAAAAAGAAAGAATAGTAATCACAGACAGTGAGAAATAAGACTCTGCAGTAAAAAAAAGTTACACAAAATAGAGCATATTGATTTTTTAAAAACCATCGTAATACCAACAAAACATGCTTTCAACAATCCTAATGCCACTTACAACTTTGTTTGTTTGGTTCAGCTGGTTGAGGTATTCTGGATTTGGTTCACTAAAGTTGGGTACTTCTGAATATACCATACAAAACCTGACAGCAAAGTAAAGAAAACATTAAAATATTACACTCAGCAAAAATTTGAAATTAGTTGCAACATCGGATGAGGGGCTGCAAAATGGAGGATCTACAGAGTTGAAAAATAACTGCCCTGCTTTCAGCTACCATCAGCTGATGTACTGACCAAAAAGGAAATGAAGGAAATATCTTTAGGTTACTGTTAAACATAATCAGAACAGTATTGGCACAAAGTAGTAGTACACAGTCTCTTCAGCCGTACCACATTTCCCTACAACCCTAAATGCACACTTCAGGAGACTTGCATGGCCAGAAACAGGTTACAAAAGTGGCTAAGTGTCACTTCAGGCACTAGTAAAAAGATCGACCGATACTGACAATCTTAAACAAAAGCAGAAACTGCTGGGGAAACCCAGCTGGTCTGACAGCATCTGAGAAGAGAAAGTAAAATTAATATTTCAAACCCACTTTCTCAAATGCTGCTGTGTTTGCCCAGCAATTTGTATTGGGTTAGAGATGTTTGGAGCAAAACAGCCAGATCTGCATCAATCACCACCTGCTTCTCAATAATTTAGTCCCACATCTACCTTCTCATCCCCACCCTAAAATTTACTAACAGACATTGCGAGCAAGCACAATGTTATACAGGTTACATATTATACAAGTAATGAATGTTATATGGAGATTCAAATGGTTATGTCAGCAATAATACATCTTTTGCAGTCCAGAAATACCATGAAAACATTCATACAAAAGAATAGAATTTGAGACTTCATTATCAATATTTTTGCAACTAATGTTCCACTGTGGAGAATACATCAAAATAGCCCCCTTGACAGATTAGTGGTAAGGCTATTAGTTCAGGTTCTGCATTGTGAATCATGCAATGTGATCCCAAAACTAATCAAAGATTCCTAGTTATTTGATGTTAAACTAGTCTTGCCCATTGTCTTTCCCACAACTCCAAAAATGAGATGTACATTTTGGAGCAGAAAGTCAAACCAGTTACCTTTAACGAGAATAAATGAAAAACCAAAGCAATTAAAGCCCCAAATGTTTTATACTGACTAAGATACTGACATAAAACAGCATTTAAGTTACTCAACAGAAACATTACCACACAATTGAAGACTTCATGGTAAAGGGGTGGGTAATACAAGCATGGATAGAGAATGGGTCAACCAAAATAATTCTGAAAAATGTTACTGCACAGGGAAGGATGTTCAGGCCACAAGTATTTACAAACTATATTAATGCACTGGATGAAAGGACTGACTGTATTGTGGTCAAATCTACTGACATTAAGATGCATAGAAAATAAGTTGAGGAAAATGTAGAGTCTGCAAAAAGTTGATATAGAAATGAAGTACATGCACAAATGTGACTGATGCAATATCAAGTTCTCTGCCCAAAGGCAGATCCCTGACAATCATTCAAACCAATATGCCATGCTGTTTTAGAGAAGTCAGGCACCACCAAAACCATGTCTGACTCAGCTGGTGTAGAGAATAGAAACCTATGACTTGAACATTAAATTACACTCTATCCATTGATTTGACTCTGCTCATCTATAGTCTTTGAAGAAACTGGTGTGCTAATAGAGAAATTTCTGAGCACTGAAAATCTTGGAATTCTGTAGAGTTGTGGATTCTACATCACCAAAAATACACAAGGTTGTGTTAAGTCAGATTAAACAATAGGAAACTCAAAAGGTTATTGTAGAATACACTGTGCGCAAGCCAAGCCTGAATCAGTGACTTCATTTATGGAGTACAAGATTTGGGAAGGAGCATTTTCTCTTGCTGTTATTTTTGTTCTATTAGAATTGTGCTTAAATCTCTGTAGAAAGCGGTAGCAAGCTCAACTTAGCAATTAAGCTTTTATTTTAGTCCTGTTGAGACTAAAATATCCACCAGTAGAAAGACTGGGGGAACAAATGCAGAAACAATTATTAAAAGAAAGCAGAGTCTGAAATTTCACATTCCAGTTCTCTGCTTACCTGAAGGCACCAATGCTATTGGGTACAGCCCCACAGGTACATGCACAAGAGCTATAATGAATGAAGTCAGTCTGACAGTTTACAAGAATGAACTTGAACACAACTAGTTTCCTGGGAATTCTTGATGTCACCCAGTCATACTTACTCTCCTATTTTTTGAAGATCGCCACCTCTCCCGGTATAGAGTGTTAGGCAGTTTTTCCACATTGAAGCATAGCTGAGCAAACAAAGGTCATGGAGAAAAATCAGTGAATTAAAAATTGTAAAATAATTCAAATACTGTACAAAATGCAAGAGGAAAAATCTTAGGAGCACATTACTAAACAAAGAGGCTCTGCAATGAGTCCAGTAACTTAATAGCGCATCTTCCACTACAACTTGCAAAGTAAATACCATTACCACCTCCTGCCACAGGATGGCAGAAACGTCTAGTCCAAAGACAAATTTAGATTTTATTGTCACATGTACTCAAGTAAAATAACCATCAATGCTAGAAAAGGCCTAATCTTTTTGCCATTCCCTTCAAGAATGAAAGCTTCAACCAAATAGTTATGACAAACTCTACCCCAGAATAGAGGTATCTAAAATTAGTTTGTTCTTCCAGCTCCAACTTTTAGGAGTTGAATTGTAACTTTTCATTAATGCTTTAAAATGGCACAGAAACATGTAAAAACAGATTTTGAAAATAGTAGACCATTCAGCCTTTTTGCATCTGCTCCATTAGCAGATACTTAGTAGCCTGTAATTTCAATTATAAAGCTCAGTAGATCCTCCATAGACAGGAAATTTGAAAAATTGAGTCACTCAGGAAATGGCGCAGCTGTCAACCACATCTCCATTTTCAATGAAGTCTCAATATTGTTAGAATGTTCTAATATCATACATCTTAACCATATTTTGGTTTTATATCCAGCATTTAAAAGCTGGTTTACATTTGTGTATGTGCATAATAACTTCTGTCAGTTGAGAGAAGTTTCCCCAATCGCAATAAATACAAGTTAACAAAAAAAAGCACTGCATTGGAAAATAATCAGAAAACGGTCTACAATTACCAGTTAATACACTGATTTCAAATTGATTATTTTTGGGCTGGGCAGACAGAAAAGGATGACTTGGTTGGAGGAAATGGCTCTTTGTACAACATATAAGCAGTCTACACTGATTATAACAAAAACACCATTAATTGCCTCTTGATGACAGTGGATGCCAAAAATAAACAGGATGGTTTGTTGCCAGTGGTTTAGGCAACAGAGTACTTTCTCAAGCTACTTGTGGAAGATTTAAAAGGGACTGAAAATCAACACATCAAATAAAATGTTGAGCGAGTAAGTTCTACTCAAGTAACCAGCACCAGAATATGGAAAATTGGGCCGCATAGTAACTGGTTATATTTCATGAATTCTGTCTTAATCAAGGTAATATAGATCCATAATTCCATTACATGTTAATTTGCAGAACAGGCCAGATGCTCCCTTCACCTTCAAGGATGCTTTTGTTTTCCATGGAGATGCCTTTCATTTTTTAGACTGGTGACGCTTTATATTTAAAACTGCCTAGCCATCAGGTTAGTTGCTGGTTTCAGCAGTTGAGAATTTTGCATCATAGAAGAACAACCTTACCATCTGCCAGTGATCTAGAAATTGACATGATTGTAAACTAACGACCAAGAGAAATTTGATCAAGTATCAGGGACCAACTATAGCGCCTATACTTCCGCATCTAACCAAGTAATTAAACTCAAGTCATTCTAGAACCATTCAAAATTCCAAATCAAAGTGTACATATGGTACAATTACACAAAATCTACTACTTTAGTTCTGTTTTGATATATAATATTGTTACGTATAAATCAGATACTTCATTCTCTGCTAAACCCAAAGTTCATTTCATTACAATTAGACCATAAACTCTTTCAAAATTATGAGGTATACAGTCACCCTTCAGCTGCTGAAGGGGGTCAAACATTTTTTTTTAAGATCAGTGATAAATCACAGAACTGATCCTTGCCCACTTTTGAAGTAATGTTTGTATGACTGCTGTGTATTTTTAGACAAGTTTTTTTTTTGACAAGCACAATTAAATTCCCCTTTTCCCACAAGTATAACTGCCAGCAAAATCTAAAAATGGAGTTAGTCATTTGAAAATAAAATTGACCAGAACTTAGTTTAACTTAAATCTAGAGAAATCAGAAGTTAATCATCCTTTTGCACAAGATTTCTTTTCTTGACTAGAAAAATTGCGGAAAAAAAAGTCAGCAAGAAGTTGCTATGAGAAGGCAGCAAAATAGGAAACTGACGTGTTAACAGATGTGTTTAAACCACACACTCACCAAGTGACGTCAAGAATCATTTCCTGCTTTCGCCCATATATCTTGCCTCATGCTAAGAGGCTTGGCCTTCCCATTCATGTTAAGAGCGAAAGCAGAAGAAAAATAAATGCTGCACACCATTTCAAGATTAATACAGTTGAACAAACTGTAGTGCTGACATGGGCCCCACTGGTTTGCAACATGTCAAATTCATTGCACAGTGAAAAACAAACTGAGCGTCGTGCAGCAGATTTAAAGCTGCTTAGTAAATGACAGGCATGTTCTCACCATAACTGTCTTAAGGTAAACTGCCTATGAAGGATGGAAAATATGTAGATGCTACAGAAGTACAGCTCGTGCATATACAGCGTCAGACAGAAACATCAAGGATAATTTTGCTTCTACACTGAGCTTTTGCATCATTTTTATAAAGTGGATAACTGAATTAAACCATCATATATACGTATTGGGCCTCAATATTGCTCAAATAGCACTGGAGCGTTTAGCTTTATACAAACAGCTTGAAGTGTGTAAACTCATCTGCCATTATTTTGTACTATAACAACAAGGAAACTTACTGAGAAATACAATTTTCATGCTGAAGTCAAAACAAAACCATGACAAATGCTTGTTTGATGGTTAGTCATTTAACTAAGCTGGAATAAATTTGTCCTGGAAACATCCAGTGTTGGAAATGAACCAGACAGTGCAAAAATCAACTTTAGAAATGTTTTTGCTTCAGTGATTTGGCAAAGTGTTTAAAAGCATAAACACGAGGCTGTGGTTTGAATATATTACAGAATTTTCAGAAAATCTGCTTGGAATAGAACAGATTTATACTCCAGCATTTATTAATTCAGAAAGGGCTTCAGGTGCTTTGATTTCTTGAACAATAAATCCAGTGACAAATTGCAAATAATGTACCCTGAGCCCCTGAGGTTCCTGTATCTGTAGCCAAACATAAGGTGCTTCTTCCATTCAATCTGGTTTTAACTGTAAGAAATGCCTCAGTTTTAAAAGTGGGCTTGTAATAAGTTTAGGTTAAGGATGATGTAGATATTTGACATTGTCCTTCACATATGGATCCTGGGTCTGAACAGAATTCATTTATCTACAATGTTTTTTAAAAAAAACAAAAAATACAAATGTCTGTGAAATATAGTCACAATTTCAATGTTCAGCCAGGCAAATGATCAGATCTCAGCTAAAGTTCAGTATACCGCATATGGACAACCTCAGGGAAATAAAGATTAACGTTGTGTGAAGTCAAACATGAATTTAGTCAAGTTCAATTTAGCACAATGCTGAACCCCCATTCAGCTTGAAACGTATACCATCTTTCAATCAATCCATTAAAAAAAAACTTTTGTAGGATAATCAGACCCTGGAGCAGGACAGGAGTGTTATAGGAAGCAGCAATACAAAAACATTCAGCAGGAGCTGGGAAGGCGGAGGATCTTAAAACTTAGTGTGAAAGATACAATGGGTGAAGTGCAATGGTAGTGGAATGCAAGGAGACAGCAGAAGTGGATCTGTAACAAAACAGAAGACACATGCCATAGTTTAAATATCAAAAAGGGAAGAGTGAAAACTGGTTGGCTACTATCATACCCAGAATTTGATGCACGAAGTAGCATAGCAGAAGTTACAGCTCACATCTTGCTGGAAAGATAATGCTCAGTTCACCAGTATCATTGGAAAAATGGGCAAATGGTCCAGGCAAAATTACAAGTGGCTACAAGATTATTGGTTGGCTTGGTTTTTTTCATTGTGTCCTTCACACAAACAGCATCATAGCTTTACCCTTCATATTATTATTTTTGGAACTTTGTGCAACTCCAGCAAATTAAGTGGTATTTAGCAGAAACATCTTTTAACTGCACAGTAATTCCAACCAACTCCAGTTCAGAAAATAAACTGCAATAGTTGAGTGTAATTTTGCCCCATGCAGAAAATTCTCAAACTTAAGAGTATCTCAATCTCATCTTTCGACCCTTTGCTCATTCTGCCCCCAGTTTAATTAATTCACCCTCCATTTATTACTAGTGTCTTTTTCTCAATTATTGAAGAGATAGTCGTTTGGTCCCATCATACACTCAGATCCTAGTTGCTGTCGCCATTCTGTTGTCAGCTTGAACTTTAGTATCTTGAGCTGAATGATGGCGAAGGTTCCTCACTCCAGCAAGATCTGGCCTTCAATCAAAGGTTAGTGGCAGAAATTAAAAGTTACAAGATCAATAAACAAGAAACTTCATGTTCATAATTTCAAGAGCAGCATAAATTCAGATGCTTAGCAGAATACCAAAAGGTGGTAATGAAACAACAATAGCTTTGATTTGAAGACATAATATTTACAGTGGGATATGTAGGAATGTAAGAATCAGGCATTTACAGATGGAACAGGGAGAGAATAAAGTCATAGGATGGAGGTTACCAAGGTTAACAAATTACACAAAGAAAGTGGACATGAGACTGCAAGCAATATATTATACATTGAAGTGTATCAGACAGCAGCCAACTTGCAAGGACTTAGTACAGCCAAAAGGTGCACAAGAACTCAAAAGGGAAGATTTGCGCCAGTCCTCAGACTCATTACCCCTCTCCAAAACAAAAGAAAACCAACCTCAACCCTACCATCCTGGCAAACTATATCTCATCATCATCTCATTCTCTTCTTCAATGTCTTTTAATGCATGTTCACCTCCCAGATACCTTTCTATCATTCTTGGAAGCCCATGTACAACTCCATCAATCCTGTTTCCATTCCTGCTCTTGTACTAAGGTGACTCAGACCAATAAAGTCAGAAATTATATCCTAAGGATGAAGGAGGGAAAAACCTTGTCACTTCATCCTTGAGTTTGACAGCTTTTGACCGATGGTGGCCACATCGACCTCCTCAAATCCTCTCCCTGACAGCTAGCTGGGTAGGGTTGTTCTAACCTGGAGTCAATCTTAGAATCTTAGCCAGAGAATAATTTACAATGGCATGTTACCAACCTGTCTAACCCCCTCCCCAACCAAAACACATCCAAAATCTATCCTGGGTTCCTTATTGCTCATCTACATGCTACCCCATAGGAACATCACCCCAAAACATAGCATTAACTTTCAGACATGCTCTGATGGCACCCAGCTTTGCTTGGTCACCTCAACTGTTTCAACGGCATCCAGTACTCATGAGATTTTCTTCAAAACAAACCTATTTCTTTGTCTACTCCAATGCATCCCTGACTGATGTCCCTCTTTCTACCATGTAAACTGGACACCATCTAAACTGCTGCTCACATCCTAACTCTCAGGAAGTCCAGTTTCCCCATCCACCAGGTTCAGAGACCTACATTAGTCAAGCAAAGTCTTTTTTTTAAATTCTCATACTGTTTTAGAAACCCTAAACACCTTCAATGTTTGCTATTTAATCTTCAAGCCTCTATGATATGCACAATCCTGATTCTAGTCCCTCATGCATGCGTGACCACACCAAAGTCAACAAACCTCCAGTTACTAAGGTCCTAGCCTCAAGAATTCTCTTACTATTGTCCTTTAAGACACTAAAAATTACTTCTGGACCACTTATTTTTTAACATCAAATCTCTCTCACTGTGTGGTAGTGTCATGCTCCTTTGAAGTACCTTGTGGGAGTTAATTACAATTTTAAAAATGAGCCATATAAAGTCATAATTGTTGAAGCAGTCAAAGGGGCAAAGATGAAGACAGCTCTGAAGAGAACACCACATGACATGGTATTTCAAGCCTCAGTTCAGCTCCTAAAATGTCCCCATTATTCAGTGGGAAGATGTATGACAACCTAGTCAAGAGTTGACTTATTAAAACCACTGCTGAAAATGTGTTGCTGGAAAAGCGCAGCAGGTCAGGCAGCATCCAAGGAACAGGAAATTCGACATTTCGGGCATAAGCCCTTCATCAGGAATGGTTATTAAAACCACTAACAGTATATCAACATTAGAACATGGGAGTGACTTATGGCTGAAAACTGAAACAGAGGGGAACAGAACTGCATATAGTGATGAGTTAGCCATAGTTAAAGACAGGTTAACATCTACACAAAACAGATTCTAAAACAACATTTGGCATTGATCAGTTGCAAATTCTTAATAATTTAAGTGGATCAAGTTATCATTACACATCTCTATTAAGGTTGTACAAATTAATGTCATATTGTTAAATTTTAATCATTTGAAAAACTTCATATCACTAAGCTTATTTTACAGGAGTCGATTCGGCTCCAGTATCTCCAAAGGACTTCGTGCACCATGGGAGTCATATTCTTAGGTTTTGTTATTCAGGCAGAAAACTGACACCTCACCTACTAGGTCCAAATGAAACATCTTTAATTATCCTGGCAGGATCATCAAGAATCCCAGTGGCAATTTAAATTAGCATTCTTTACCCATCCCCCGAATTGCCATTGTAACTGAACGCCTGCCAGTTTGCAATGGTTAATATTTTTACTGTAAACAGACATCTAACGATACTGGCATGCCGTGTCATTCGGACACGTTCTGCCATTTGGCCACATTGACGTACCCTCTCGTCAAGCGAATGATATCCCCGGGCTGAATTAGACCTCCAACCTCATCCCACACTGAAATTGTGATGCTGCCAGTTTTATCGGCTACTTTGCACGACCTCACTTCATGTCCATCTTTAGTTTTGGTAACGCGACCTGCACAGAGAGTGAATAAAAACCTATAATTAGTTTCAGAAGCGTACATTCACAAGGCTGTCCAGAAGCGGATGCACTTAACTGCACCAGAAATAAAACTCACAGATAAAAGAAATTTGGAGGCGTCGCTTTGATATAGGAAGCTGACCTGTACCTCGCTAACACTTAAAAAACTGGCTTGATTCACTTTCCTTTTTTTTTCCAAAAGGACTCAATGATCATACTTCCAGCGTGATTGGGTTTTTAGTAAACTTAAATAGATAGACCGTCTGGTCATTATTTAAACGATCAAATGGCAACTTATTTCTTTTTTTCAGGGCTGGAGCCCCTACCTAACTTACCTATTTCCAGAACAATAAAGATGACATTTAAATTTTTCATTCCTGGTTTAATGTCTTTTACAAATGCGTATGTGTCGTTGGCCATGCTCATGGTGATTGTGAAAATTTGCGGACACACAACGCAACACAAAGCATCACTCGGGAGGGGAAAAAAAAAGCCTCGCTAGCTGGAGTCCTGGCTCCGTGTGCGGGAAGGCGGCTGCTTACTGCCCCGCTTCTCTCACACGGGGAAAGAGAGGGCGAAGAGAAAAAATTGCAACTTCCGCAGATTACAAGTCCCTTTGGTGACAATTCTAGTTAATGCTTCCTACTGATTCAAAAAGCCAGTAAGTACCGAAAAATCAGGGATTTAAATTTTAAAATCAAAGAGAAAACAGTTCAGCTCTCACTCCTGCTCTTCCTCCCCCAATCACTCCCACGCTATTTTTTTTGTTGCAGTGATAAGCAAACTCTGGCTCACAGACAGGAACATACATACACTCTTTTAAACTCTCATCTGAGCTAGCAGCAACTTTTTTTTTAATTAACTGACTCGAGTCATGATTAAACCCCGTGATCAGAATATATGACCGGGATAAAAGCTACTGACTTCGCCCTACTCCGACTATAAGCTGCCTTTCGTTTCCCCCACTACCCAACAACTCAGACTACTCCACAACTCTCACACAAAAGCCCACTCGACGCAAACGTGCGCTGCCAGCGCCTTTTATAGAGCGCCGGTGCATTTACGGCAGTCGTGAAACGTTCCTGTCGCTACGTGACGCAGGAACCGTTGGAGAAGGAGGGGCGAGTAACGCTATTCGGTTATTTCGCCCCTTCTAACTTTGGGCTGGGTTCAACTCCACTGCTTGTGGGGTTTTTAAAAACTGTTTTTCAATCGGAAAAAACAATGTGGAAAATTACCAGTGGTTCTCAAGGCATACACCACCCCCTGACACAGAAAAGTATCCAATCAGGGAGGAACGTAGGCGGGGAGGCTGATTGGCTGATGAATGTCCGGATGTTCCAAACCATTGTCTCCGCGTTCCAATCCTATTGGTAACATTTTATTCCACCCTGCTACCGGGCACGTGGGCCTGGCAGTGCGGGCTCATCTGTCCCTGTTACCATGAGGCACACGGGCTTGGCAGTGCAGCGGGGCCTGTCACTGCTGCCCTGGGGCACACGGGCTTGGCAGTGCAGCCGGGCCTGTCACTGCTGCCCTGGGGCACACGGGCTTGGCAGTGCAGCCGGGCCTGTCACTGCTGCCCTGGGGCACACGGGCCTGGTAGTGCAGCCGGGCCTGTCACTGCTGCCCTGGGACACACGGGCTGGCAGTGCAGTTTACTAGTGTGATAAATGATGATGTTCCATAGATTTTGCTGCGGTTTCATGAAACATACACACAAGTCCAAACATAATTGGAAGTGACATTAAATATGTGGAATTATTGTTCAGATACATTAGTCCAGTGTCCGTTTTAAATTCTTTTGAGATGCAATTTTATTTTCCTTGTCTTGAGACCGTAGAATTAATATTTCTCCTCCCCCAAAATACATCTTTGTTTCCCATTGCAAAATTGTAGAAAATGGGACAGAGAATTTGCATGTGTATTGGTGTGAGCCCATTGTAGACATTCAGAAGGGGCTTTATTGATTCACCTTGACCTGTGATACACTTAAGTGGTGTACTGTATATTGAAGCTATATTCTGCACCATGATCTCCAAAGGAGGGAGGGTTCTGAAGCTTTGTAAAAAGATGCTTGCAAATACTTATAAGTGCTTAAACCTTCTTTACGTAAGGTACTTTGAGAGCTTTATGGAGACAACTGCAGAATGTGGTGAGTCAGAGTGGAGCTGAAAAAATTACAGCAGGTCAAGCAGCATAAAGAAGGGGAATTGAGATTTCAGATTGGAACATTTGACCTGAAATCATGACTTCCCTTCTTCTCTGATGCTGTTTGACCTGCTATGCTTTTTCCAGCTCTACTGTTTAGAGTCATAGAGATGTATAGCATACATACAGACCCTTTGGTCCAATTCGTCTGTACTGACCAGATATCCTAAATTAATTTAGTCCCATTTGCGAGCACTTGCCCTATATCCCTCTAAAAGGAGGAAGTGATGACTACAGATGTTGCAGATCAGAGTCGAGAGTATGGTGCTGGAAAAACACAGCAGGCCAGGCAGCATCGAGGAGCAGGAGAAACGTTGATTCTCTTGCTCCTCGGATGCTGCCTGACCTACTGTGCTTTTCCAGCACCACACATTCAACCCATATCCCTCTAAACCTTCCCATTTGTATACCCCTCCAAATGCCTTTAAATGTTGTAGCTCATTCTGTAAACATAGCACCCTCTGCGTGAAAATGTTGCCCCTTAGGTCCTTTTTAAATTTTTCCCCTCTCACCCTAAACCTATGCCCTTTAGGTCTGGACTCTCCCACCCCATTACCCTATCCATGGCCCTCATGATTTTATAAACCTCTATAAGGGCACCCTGCAGCCTTGGATGCTCCAGGGAAAACACTCCCAGCCTGTTCAGTCTCTCCCTAGAGTTCAAATCCTCCAACCCTGACAACATTCTTGTAAATTGTTTCTGAACCCTTTCAAGTTTCCCAATATCTTTCTGATAGGAGGAAAACAGAATTGCACACAATATTCCAAAAATGGCCTGACCAATGTCCTGTACAGCTGCAACATGATCTCTCAACTCACTTACTCAGTGCTCTGACCAATAAAGGAAGGTATACTAAACGCCTTCTTCACCATCCTATCTACCTGCAACTTCACTTCCAAGGAATTATGAACCTGCACTCCAAGGTCTCTTTCTTCAGCAACACTCCCCAGAATCTTACCATTAAGTGTATAAGTCATGCTCTTATTTGGCTTTTCAAATGCATCACTTCACATTTATTTAAATTAACCTCCATCTGCCACTCCTCGGCCCATTGGCCCATCTGACCAAGATCCCACTGTACTCTGACGTAACCTTCTTTGCCATCCACTAGACTTCCAATTTTGGTATCACGTGCAAACTTACTAACTATACCTCCTATGTTCACATCTAAATCATTTATAGAAATGATGAAAAACAGTGGACCCAGCACCGGTCCTTGTGGCACACCACTGGTCACAGGCCTCCAGTTTGAAAAGCAACCCTTTACCACCACACTCTGTCCTCTACCTTTGAGCCAGTTCTGTATCCAATGGCTAGTTCTCCCTGTATTCAATGTGATCTAACCTTGCTTACCAGTTTCCCATGAGGAGCCTTGCCATATGCCTTACTGACATCTATATAGATCATGTCCACCACTCTGCCCTCATCAGTCATCTTTGTTACTTCTTCAAAAAACTCAATCAAATTAGTGAGACATGATTTCCCACACGAAAAGCCAAGTTGACTATCCCTAATCAGTCCTTGCCTTTTTAAATAAGTGTAAATCCTGTCCCTCAGGACTCCCTCCAACAATGTGCCCACTACTGATGTCAGGCTCACTGATCTATAGTTCTCTGGCTTGTCCTTACCACCTTTCTTAAATAGTGGCACTAGGTTAGCCAACTTCCAGTTTTCTGGCACTTCACCTAAGACTATCGATGATCCAAATATCTCAGTAAGAGGCCCAGCAATCGCTTCCCTAGCTTCCCATAGAGTTCTAAGGTACACCTGATCAGGTCCTGGGGATTTATCCACCTTAAGACATCTAGCACCTCCTCCTCTGTAATATGGACATTTTTCAAGATGTCACCATCTATTTCTCTACATTCTGTATCTTCCATGTCTTTCTCCACAGTAAACACTGATGCAAAATACTCATTTAGTATCTTACCCATTGCCTGCAGCTCCACACAAAGGCCGCCTTGCCTCCTAGTTACCCTTTTGTCCTTAATGTATTTATACAGTCCCTTTGGGTTCTCCTTAGTATATTTATAAAATCCCTTTGGATTCTCCCTAACTCTATTTGCCAAAACTATTTCATGTTCCCTTTTTGCCCTCCTGATTTCCCTCATGCTTTTATACTCTTCTAAGGATTCATTCGATCTATCCTGTCTATCCCTGACGTATGCTTTCTTCTTTCTCTTAACTAAAACTTCAATTTCTCTAGTCATCCAGCACTCCCTATGCCTACCAGCCTTGCCTTTCACCCTAATAAGAACATACTGTTTCTGGACTCTTCTATCTTGTTTTTGAAGGCTTCCCATTTTCCAGCCAACCCTTTACCTGCCAACATCTGTCCCAATCAACTTTTGAAAGTTCTTGCATAATACCTTAAACATTGTCCTTCCTTCAATTTAGAACTTCAACTTTTAGATCTGGTCTATCCTTTTCCATCACTATTTTAAATCTAAGAGAATTACAGTCGCTGGCCCTAAAGAGCTTCCCCACTGATACCTCAGTCACCTGCCCTGCCTTATTTCCCAAGAGCCAGGGTTGGAGGATCTAAGCTACAGGGAGAGGCTGAACAGGCTGGGGCTGTTTTCCCTAGAGCATCGGATACTGAGGGGTGACCTTATAAAGGTTTACAAAATTATGAGGGGCATGGATAGGATAAATAGACAAAATCTTTTCCCTGGGGTCAGGGAGTCCAGAACTAGATGGCATAGGTTTAGGGTGAGAGGGGAAAGATATAAAAGAGACCTAAGGAGCAACTTTTTCACGCAGAGGATGGTATGTGTATGGAATGAGCTGCCAGAGATGTGGTGGAGGCTGGTACAATTGCAACATTTAAGAGGCATTTGGATGGGTATATAAATAGGAAGGGTTTGGAGGGATATGGGCCAGGTGGTGGCAGGTGGGACTAGATTGGTTTGGGATAACTGATCGGCATGGACGGGTTGGACCGAAGGGTATGTTTCCATACTGTACATCTCTATGACTCTGACTCTAGTAGGTCAACTTTTGCACCTTCTTTAATTGGTACATCCACATACTGAATCAGAAGATTTTTTTGTATACACCTAATAAATTCCTCTTTATGTAAACCCTTAACACTATGACAGTCCCAATCTATATTTGGAAAATTAAATTCCCCTCCCATAACCACTGTTACTAGATAACCAGTCATCTTACTGATACTGATATCTCCTGCTGGCTATGGGGGGGGGGGGGGGGGGGCGGGCGGGGTAATAGTATTATCCCAATAAGGTGATCATTCATTTCTTATTTCTCAGTTCCACCCAAATAACCTCCCTGGATGTATTCACAGGAATATCCTCCCTAAGTACAGCCGTAACTTTACGCCTAATCAAAAACACCATTCCCCCTCCTCTCTTGCACCCCCTCTTCCTATCTTTCCTATAGCATTTGTATCCTGGTACATTAAGCTGCCAGTCCTATCTGTTCCTGAGCCATGACTTTGTAATTGCTATGATATCCTAGTCCCATGTTCCTAACCATTCCCTGAGTTCATCTGCCTTCTCTGTTAGGCCGCTTGCATTGAAATAAATTCAGTTTAATTTATCAGTCCTACCTCGTTCTCTGTTTTGTTCCTGCCTCCCCCGACTGTTTGACTCGCTCCTTTTCCCAACTATACCAATCTCAGACTGATCTCTTTCCTCACTATTTCCCTGGGTCACCACCCACACCTTGCTAGTTTAAATCCTCCCAAGCAGCTCTAGCAAATCTCCCTGCTAGCATACGAGTCCCCTTCCAATTCATGTTCAATCTGTCCTTATATAGGTCACTTCTACTCCAGAAGAGATTTCAATGATTGAATAATGATCCCCTGCACCAGTTCCTCAGCCATACATCATTCTGCTCTTTCTCCTATTCCTATCCTCACTAGCTCGTAACACCAAGACCAATCCAATTACTACTACCCTTGAGGACCTCCTTTTTAAATTCCTGACTGACTTTCTATATTCTTTAGCTTATTGTTTAGGCCACAAGGGACCATGGACATGTCTAGTAGAGAAAAACGATTGGCTACAAAGCTTGAAGGATACCAGTCCATATCAATGTGTGATGGGCAAGGAAACAGGTCCAAATCTGTCTCAGCAATTTATTTCAAGCCATGTGGTAGCCATCTATCTCTCTCTTGCATTTGTATTTCCACTATAGATACCACAGAATCCCTACGGAGTGGAAACAGGTCATTCAGCCCAACAAGTCCACCCAACCCTCTGAACAGCATCCCACCTATACCCATCCCCCTACCCTTCCCCATGACTAGCTTACTTTACCCACACATTCCTGAACACTATAGACAATTTAGCATGACCAATTCATCTAACCTGTACATCTTTGGACTGTGCAGCTGAAGGACAGCTCAAAACTCCACACAGGGAGTCACCTGAGGGTGGAATCAAACCCAGGTCCTGGCGCTGTGAGGCAGCAGTGCTAACCACTATACCACCATGCCATCCATTTGTGTATGGGTTGTGGCTGTTGCTGGCATGTCAGCAGTTGTTGCTAAACCTAATTGCCCTTGAGCTGAATGTCAAATAGTGCCTTTCAAAACCTCATTTTTTTTTCCCAAAGCATATTGCAGCTAATCAAATATTCTGGAAATGTCATCACCGCTATAATGAAGGAACACGGTCACCAAAATGTGTACAGCAATATTTTGCATAAATATTTAAATGACGACCAGGTAATCTGTTTTCTTCAATGATGTTAGTTGAGGGATAATCTATGACATCATAGAGAACACCATATTCTTCTTCAAAAAGTGTTACATTCACCTGAGGCAGGCAGCTGATGACACAGCGCCTTTGCACAGATTATGTACTTAGGTTTTTAACAATGAACTCAAAATGCTTCAACTTAATTGTACTTGATCCTCCTTTGGAAGGAGATTTGCAGATTCATGAGGTGTTTTCCTGTTTTGCTGATGTTAGATGCCGTCAAAGTTTAGCTCTTCTAGAGACAAAATTAGCTCAGCAGGATATAGTGGTGCAACAGGCCCTGTATAGGAGGAACATGAGGGTGGGAATGGATAGAAATTGATTTCCTGTTAAAGTATGATTTTCTGGTTGCAAATTACCTGAGTAGCATACATGTATTGTTCACTTTGCATGTAAACACACCCAAAAATAGCTATTCCATTAACACTCCACTTTCAAGATCTTCTTTGTCTCTCATTGTTCATATCTTTAATCTTCCATCATTTTCCACTCTAGGACAACATGATTCTGACACCATAATCTCTGACACCTACCTCAGACTTCTCTGGCCCTGTATCAGCATGGCATTGCCACTTCAGTTTACCTGCCCAAACACTTGCTTGCTTCAGCTTTAATATCCTCTGCCTATTATTCTTAATTGACTTCCACCTCCAATCCTTTATAGGAGGGTCACATATACTTTGTTTGGAAATATAAACTGGAAAATGGAAGTTTGTATTATTAGTTGTTTTACAATTCAAAGAAAACAGAACTCTGTGGTACTCACTTATCGGTGTAATTTTGGGAGAAAGCTGATTTAAAACTTTTGTGAGTCACCTTGTACCAGGTGTCTTTGAGTTGTAGAAAACAGCTTTTGGATTGGCTTCAAGTTGCATTTTGTCACAGACGCGAGAGGCAGATCAGACCTCCAGAAGTCTGCAAGCAAGCCTGATAATTCGTTCAAGCCAGATGGAAGAAAATCAGCACTGAAAGATTCTGCAAAAACTAACTCAAGTAAATAACCTAGATCCAATGATTTGAGGTTTAGCTCAGTTGGTTGGATGGTTGGTTTGTGATACTGACATTGTGTGTTCAATTCTCACACTGGCTAAGGTTACCATGAATAACTCTCCTTACCTGAGGTGTGATGGCTGTTGAGTTAAATCACTGCCTGTCTCTAATGAGAGAGCAGCCCTATGGTCTGGTAAGTCTGTGGTGACATGACTGACTGATGATCACTGTGGCTGACAATATCATTGCTAAAAGTCAAAGGAACTGTGAGGAAGTCATCCATCCCTTGTGGATTCCTGATCTAAAGAATGTTTTCCTTTTTGTCTATATCATCCACCCATGTGTGGAACCTTACATAAATCTGAGTAACATGGGCTCTGGTCATGTGTGGCAGAATCAGATAAGCTGTTCAGCAAAGAGCATCTCAATGTTGAGATCATCTGGCTCTATCTTCTATGCTTTTCAGAAGCAGCATGATGAGATTCTCACAATGTTGCGGTGAGATGCCAACTGACAGGGATTAACACTTATTAAATGCCTTGCTAATGATACAGATCATTTCATTAATATCCAGATTCCCATTTTACCAAACTTGCCAAACAAACTAACATAGGGAAAATTTGACAAGGAAATCAGTGTGGTACCTAGCAAATTCAGCTCACCATTCACATTCATTTTGCTAACAACAAAACTAACCCAGGGCATGATCAATGGGCACCATGTATACAGGTATCCCTCATCCACAGACATTGGACTTTGGCATCTGCCAATCCATCATGACCATCCTGCTGCTTTTCTTTTTCACTAGCAATACATTTGTAGAAGCTCAGACTTGCATTGCAGGGCACACCAATAGCTAGAGTTGAATGCCTGCAGAAGGGGCACTTTAAACACATGGATAGGCACCCAGCTCACAGACTGCACTTGGCTGCAATTCAGGGCTGCTTACTTGCTGTCCTAGTACTCCCTCACTTAGCACCTAACTGCATGCTCACAGCATCCATGTCTTGCCATGCCATGCCAAGTATCATAGTCACAAAAACAGACAGCCTGTCTTGCTAAGCAGTTCTCAGTCTAGGGGGCTCACATATTGTAGAACAGCCATGTGCCATTGTCAATCTGCACTACAGAACAACAACATGTGAGACAAACACATTGCATTTGCAGCAAACACGTACTCATGTCTCTATGCCTTAGGGGAATAGTCCCCACCTAAATACATGGGAGTACCTTCAGATAAGGTTAAGCATAATCCAAAGAGATTCCACACTAAGAACAAAAGAGAAACTAGAGAGAGAGTAGGGCCCCTTAAAGACCAACAAGGCTACCTTTCTGTTGAACTTCAAGAGATAAAGAAGATATTAAATGAATATTTTGTGTCAGTTTTCACTGTGGAGAAAGAAGTGGAGGCCAGAGAATTCAAGGAAATAAACATTGATGTTTTGAAAATAATTTACTTGACAGAAGAGGAAGTGCTGGAGGTCTTAGAAAACATAAAGGTGGATCAATCTCCCGGACCTGATCAAATGTGTTCTCAAACATTGTGCGAAGTTAGGGAGGAAATTGCAGGTCCCCTGGGCGCAATATTTATATCATCCATATTCGTAAGTGAGGTGTCAGAGGATTGAAGAGTGGCTAATGTTGTGTATTTATTTAAGAAAGGCTGTAAGGAGAAACCAGGGAACTATAGACTGAGAGTCTGACATCAGTGGTGGGTAAGTTATTAGGAGATGATTATGAAAGGTAGGATTAACATGCATTTGGAGAGGCTAGGAATAGATTAGATTCCATACATTGTGGAAACAGGCCAATCAGCCCAACAAGTCCACACTGACCCTCCGAACATTAACCCACCAGACCGATTTCCCTACCCTATATTTACCCCTGACGAATGCACCTAACACTATGGGCAGTTTAGCATAGCCAATTCACCTGACCTGCACATCTTTGGATTGTGGGAGGGAGCAGGAGCACCTGGAGGAAACCCGCAGACACGGGGAGAATGTGCAAACTCCGTACAGAGAGTAGCCTGAGGGTGGAATCAAACCCGGGCCCTCACGGCGCTGTGAGGCAGCAGTGCTAATCACTGAGCCACCATACTGCCAATAATTAGGGATAGTCCCTGGTTTTATGCCAGCGAAATTATGTCTCACAAATTTGAGTTTTTTGAGGAAGTAACCAGAAAGATTGAGGGCAGAGCAGTCGACATTGTTCACTTGGACATTGGTAAAGCCTTTGATAAGGTTCTGCATGGGAGACTGATTAGTAAAATTAGATCACATGATTCAGGATGAACTTGCCAATTGGATACAAAATTAACTTTACAGTAGGAGGCTGAGGGTAGTTGTGGAGGGTTGTTTTTTGGACTGGAGGCCTATGACAGTAGCATTCAACATAGTTTGGTACCAGGTCCACTTTTGAATGTCATTTATATAAATAACTTGGATGTGAATATAGGAGGCATGATTAGTAAGTTTGTAGATGACATCAAAATTGGTGGTATAGTGGACAGCGAAGAAGGTTATCTAAGATGACAAACAGATCTTGATCAATTGGGTCAATGGGCTGAGGAGTGGCAGATGGAGTTTAATTTGGATAAATGTGAGGTGCTGCATTTAGGTAAAACAAACAAGGGCATGACTTATACAGTTAATGGTAGGGTGATGTTATAGAACAGAGAGACCTAGGGATTCAGGTACATAATTCTTTGAAATTTGCGTCACAAGTCGGGTGGTTCGGAAGTTGTTTCATTGCTCTGATCTTTGAGAACAGGAGTTGGGATGTCATTTTAAGATTGTGTAGGACATTGGTGAGGCATCTTCTGGAGTACTGTGTACTGTTCAAGTCACCCTGCTTTAGGAAGGATATAGTTAAACTTGAGAGGGTTCAGAAAAGATTTACCAGAATGTTGCTGAGAATAGAGGGTTTGAGTTGTAAGGATAGGCTGGAACTCATAGCAGTTTATAAAATCATGAGGGGCACAGATAAGGTGAATAGCAAAAGTCTTTTCCCTATGGTGGGGGTATTCAAAACTAGGGGCATGCATATATTCAAAACTAGGGGCATGCATATTTTCAAGGTGAGAAAAGAAAGATTTAAAAAGGACATGAGGGGCAATATTTTCACACTGAGTGGTAAGTGTGTGGAATGAACTTCCTGAGGAAGTGATGGATGCACATACAGTTACGACGTTTAAAAGACATTTGGGTAAGCACATGAATAGGAAAGATTTGGAGGATGTGAGCCAAATGCAGGCAGGTGGGACTAGTTTGGTTTGGGAACATGGTTGGCGTGGACTAGTTGGTCCAAAGGGTCTGTTTCTATGCTTTATGACTACGATTCTAAATCCAAATACAGCACAACTACTTGTTCCCCCTTATTAACTCTATTCTTAAAAAATCTGTCAAGTTTGATTTCCCTTTAATACATCTATATTGACTCTGCCTAATTAATTTTTCAATATCAACTAATCATACACTTTATGTTAGATTCTCATAATTTTTCATACTACTAGCATGAGGCTAACAGATCTACAGTTGCCCACTTTGTCTGTCCTTCCTAAGTTAAACCATTGAACAAAATTTGCAGCTCTCCAATCTGCAAGCACCATTGCGGAATTGATAAAATTTTGAAAGATGATTAGGCACCCAGTATCCTGTAGTCCTCTCTTTCAACACTTTACGGTGTAGGTCATTGGGTGCCAGGAATTAATCACTTTGCAACCCCATTAATTTCTCCAGTACTACTTTTTGTTTTATTCAATCACAGAACACGGGTGTTACTGGCTCATTTATTGCTCATCCCTAATTACCCAGAGGGCAGTTAGAGTTAATTTTACTGGAGTAGGCTAGACCAGTAAGGACAGCAGTTTCCTTCCTAAAGGGCATTAGTGAACCAGATAGGATTTTCCTTTCAATCAGCAATTATTTCAAAGTAATCATTAGGTTCTTAATGCCCAACTTTTATTGAACTCAAATTCCACCATGTGTAGGATTCGAACCTGGATCCTCAGAACATTAACCCAGGTCACTGGATTAATAGTCTAAGGATAATATCACTCAATCATTACCTACCCTATTTTTTACTAATACTAATGTCTTTCAGTTCCACACTCTCACTAAGCTTTTAGATCTTGATTTATTAATTACTATCTTAACCATGCAGCACATTCGCTCAACAGCTTTCACTCACCTCACCTTCCCAAATTATTAACCCTTCCTAGTCCCCTACACTTCAAACAGATTCACTGAGAACACCTCACTATCTCGCTAGCTCTGCCTCACCAATAAGGCTCTTCCATCCATTTCCCTCATGTTTAATAGTGCCTCCCTTTGTCTTATTGCAAGAGAAAATGTCTCATATCCAGGTTGAATGGGCAAAGGGAGGCACTGTTGGGCATTAGGTTCCTCATCCCACATAAAGAAAAGGTGTTTGAATTAGCAGCTCGTGGGGATAAGGGGATCAGGTGTAGCACACTTAATTTCTGCTGGATATGTGCATGGATCTGCATTCTGACAGTGTAGCCACCAGTATTCAGCAGCAATGGCAAAGCAAGAGGAGGACAAGGGACTTCAGCATCATTCCATGTGCTTTTTCTTCTCCAGAAGACTGGTGGTACCAGCTGACACACACAGGGGGGCAGCAACCCAAAAAAACACCCAGCATCATCTTCTCAGCACAGTCCTGAAGTTACCAGTTCAACTACCTGACCCTGGCCCGTCCTCCCCACCCAGTATCCCATTCTCCCCAGCCCGTATTCCCAGACCACCCTCCCCACCCTGCATCCCCGGCCCATTCTCCCTTCCAGCATCCCATCCTCCACAATCCATATCCCCGGACCACCCTACCCACCCTGTATCCCCAGCCCATCCTCCGCACTCTGTATCACTGGCTCAACCTCCCCACCCCGTATTCCCGGCCCATCCTCACCACCCAGCATTCCCCGATCACCCACCCCACCCAGCATTCCAGGACTATTCTCCCCATCCCGTATCTCATCCACTCCACCACATATCCCCGGCCCATCATCCCCACCTTGCATCCCCAGCCCATCCTCCCCACCCTGCATCCCCGGCCCATTCTGCACACCCAACATTCCCGGACCACCCTCCCACCCACATTCCCTGGCTTATCTACCTCACCCCACATCCCCAGACCATCCTCCTCACCCTACATCCCTGGCTAATCCTCCCCATCCCGCATTCCTGGCTCATCCTCCCCATCACTCATCCCTGGCTCATTCTCCCCATCCCACATCACTGGCCCGTTCTCCCCACCCCGCAACCACGGGCCATCCTCCCCATCCCGCATCCCTGGCTTATCCTCACCACCTCACATCCCAGCCCCATCCTCCCCACTCGGCATTGCCGGCCAATCCTCCACACCCCACATCCCCGGCCCATCTTTGCCACCCCAAATCCATGGCCCATCCTTTCCACCACACAATCCTGGCTCATCCACCCCACCCTGCATCCCGGCTCATCCTCACCTTCCCGCATCCCTGCCCCATCCTCCCCATCCCACATTCCTGCCCCATACTCCCCACCCCATATCCCCGGCCCATCCTGCCCACCCCACAACCCCAGCCCATCCTCCCCACCACCACACCCCCGGCCCATCCTCCCCATCCCACATCCCTGGCTCATCCTCCCCAACCTGCATCTCTGCCCCATACTCCCCACCCCACATCCCCAGCCCATCCTCCCTATCCTGCAAAACCAGCCCATCCTCCTCACCACTACATCCCCGGCACATCCTCCGTAACCTACATCCCCAGACCATCCTCCCAACCCCACATCCCTGGCCCATCCTCCCCATCCCACATCCCTTGCCCATCCTCCCCACCCCGCAACCCCGGCCCATCCTCCTCATCCCACATCCCTGCCCCATCCTCCCCACCCCACATCCTGGCCCACCCTCCCCATACCGCAGCCTCAGCCCATTCTCCCCACCCCGCAACGCCGGCCCATCCTCCCCACCCCACATCCCTGGCTTATCCTCCTCAGCCCACATCCCTGGCTCATCCTCCCCAACCTGCATCCCTGGCTAATCCTCCCCATCCCGTTTCCCTGGCTCATCCTCCACATCCCACATCCCTGGCTCATCCTCCCCATCCTGCATCACTGGCCCATCCTCCCCATCCCGCATCACTGCCCATCCTTCCCATTCCGCACCCCTAGACCATCCTCCCCACCCTACATCCCATCCTCCCCCCCCCCACAATCCTGGCCTATGGTCGCCACCCCACATCCCTGGCTCATCCTCCCCATCCCGCACCCCAGCCCAGCCTCCCCATTCCACATCCCTGGCCCATCCTCCCCACCCCGCAACCCCAGCCCAGCCTCTGCATCCCGCATCCCTGGCCCATCGTCCCCATTCCACATCCCCGGCCCATCCTCCCCACCCCGCATCCCTGGCCCATCCTGCCCACCCCACAACCCCAGCCCATCCTCCCCAGCCCACATCCCCGGCCCATCCTCCCCATCCCGCAACCCCAGCCCATCCTCCCCATCCCACATCCCTGGCCCATCCTCCCAACCCGCAACCCCGGCCCATCCTCCCAATCCCGAATCCCCGGACCATCCTTCCCAAACCTCAATCCTGGCCCATCGTTCCCAACCTGGTTCCCCAGCATGTGAAGCCAACACCTACTGTCGTCCAAGCCAAGGAGGATGAGCCTGCATTCAATCTGGATCCTTTCAGCCAAATGTCCTTGAGAATGACCTCATAATCGACCCACGGGGCAAAGAACATAGCAGGCTCCCTTCACACCAGCAGTGGGCTCTGTGCTTCGATGTTGTGGGAGGGAAAGGAAGAGAAATACCTACTGAGGGCACAAAGGTAGCACAGATGCAATATTATTTTAAATGACTCTGCACTCGAGTAAATATATGTTTACACCCACTCTATAGTGTCCTTGTTGCTGTTGGATCTGGTGAAGTCTCCCCTATCTGAGTGATGAGTGACCTCTTCAGACATCCCAAGGTTGAAAGAAAGTGTGAATTTCTCAAGCATTGCTCATGACTCACAAGTAATCAACATCCTGACTATAGATGACATCAGGTCTCATTCACACTTGAACCATGACATTGATGACTGCATACAAGTCTTTGTACTTTAATGTGGTTAACACCGAGGCCAAAGAAACACTGTGTGGATTGTATTGGGGTCAGCTCTGCAGAAATCATTCACACTCAGGGCAGGAACAGAAATCGAGAGGGCCCTAATGTCTGGCCTGGGCCACTCGCTGCCACCCTAACCAGAGGACAACTTTTTCACAGAGAGTGGTGCCTGTTATGGAACGAACTGTCAGAGGGAGTGCTAGAGGCGGGTATGATTGCAACATTTAAAATACATTTGGAGAGGTACATGAATAGGAAAGATTTAGAGGGTTATGGGTCAAATGCAGGCAAATGGGATTAGTTCGGTTTAGGATAACTGGTTGCATGGAGGAGCTGGACTGAAGGGGCTATTTCCATGCTATATGACTCTAAGCACAGCAGACCCTGGAGAACCCTGGGCCCAAGTTATTAGAACCTGATGAATGACCCCTATCCAAGGCCCTGTTTATAGTTAAGTGTTACCAGTGAGCACATGGAATCAGTGATGACTCCACACATCTATATTGCAAAGTTTCATTGTATCAGTCAACTTTTCAAGGGATCACACTGCCGTTCAAGGCTGAGAGATATAGGAATGGGGACGTTCACCTGTTCACTCTTCTTCAAAGTGCAGTGGTTCATTGAGAGAAGGAGCACAAATCACTGCCTGTCTCAAGATAAACTCTCCCCTATAGGATGCTCCCCTATAGATGTCAACACAAACCTTGAAATGTTGAACGAGAACTGATGATGGAAGGATGAAAAGAAAGTATGACAAGTTTACAACCAAACTGCTGCCCGTCATGACAGACAGCACCACACAACACTTAGATACCATATGCTGATGGAAGCTTTAAAAGCCGTGTAACATCAGTGTCATGCGATATTACTGCCCTGTCTCTGACTGCTGCTGTCTCCCTACACTCAGTAGAACCTGTAATGAAAGTTACAAATGGGATCACCCAAAGGTAGAAAGTGTATAAACATATATATAAGAAAAGAAATATTTAGGAACAGAAAAGATCGAAGACTGCCGAAATAACCATGTCCACATGCAATATGGAATGACCAGGGGCAGCTTGCCAGGTAACCAACAGGAGGCTATACAACAAAAGGAAGTCCAGACCCAGTTCATTCATCCCAGATGTGGGTTTCAATGAGGTATCACACTCTGAACAGTGCCAGCTCTATCACAGTCTCCTGCATGTCCCTCGTGATCAATGGCCTGATCCTCACCCTCAGACAATCCAGTTGTGAAGGGTGTAGCATGTCAAAGTGATGTGGCTTGCCCTTTCCAGGTTATGCTGCAATGTACTGCCTGAGTGAAACCTTGTCTTAAGTAGGCCTATAATCTATTTCCACATTGGTCCAGGTGGCCAGCAATGCAACTCGGTTCTGCATCATTCTGAGGGTTTTGTAAAGGTGTCATCAGCCACATTTGCAGTGGGTCCACCTTATCCTTATCCACCTTATCCAACAGACATCCTTATTTGGCCTGAGCATCTTGGAAGAAAGCAGAACTGTGAGTTCTCTAGAACATAAACATCATGGCAGTTCCCAGGGCATCTGGTGCAGAGTATCCAAAATCAGGCACCTGTGGTCACAGGTAAACTAGACATTGATGAAGTGGAAATATTTTCAGTTGAAGACCTTTGCAGGTTGGTGATAGACAAGTCCTGCTCTGGCAGATGATGCAGTTCAGCGTTGATGGCCCAACATCTGCAGTTGCCTCCATCTGCAGTGGGTTTCTAAGAGATATAGGAAATGAGAACGAGTTTGGTTGATTCAGGTCTGGTTATTGTCCTCTGCCTCATGGAGGATCTTGACCAGCTGCACCTCTCTCTGGACACTGTGCAGCAGCCACTGAAGGTTATTCTTCTGGTTGGGGGCTTACTGCTGACATTGTGTTGGTCTCTTATTTAAAGCTGCTGTCTAAGTCATACCAAGTTCACCAGGAATACTCCAACACCAGGCTCCATCTCTGGTGTCCTGAGTCCCCAGTCAATCATGATGAAATAGCATGTTATGTCTTGACACTTTGCAAAGATGTCAATATCGTGCGTCCACCAGAAACTCTAAGCTTTTACCTTATCCAGTTGCAGAATAAAATATCTAATGTTACAGTGGGGGAGTGAAACTCAGCCACTTATCTACTGTAGTAGCAACTCTTCCCAAAAGAAGCCAGCCTTGACCATCACCTTGTGGACCTTACATACTTAGATGTGCAAACATAGCAGCTCCAAAGCTTTGATTTCCAGCATCAGGTCTAAGAAGTGTTGCAGAAATGGCTAAACCAAGTGAGGCCTTTAACTTTGCATTTCATGGTTTGCTTGTCTGACATGACAAGGAGGCAGTTGATGCACACTATGTAATAGTCACGATTGCCTGAGGCCATGATTTTTAATATTTATTCTTACAAAAAGAATGATCTGCCAATGATTTGTAATTTGATTCCAGATGCATGATACTACTGAATCATTGGATACATTATTAATGCAGTTACCTCTGACACAGCGTCTCATTCAAGGAATTGTAGATAAAGGTAAAGTTGCCATAGTCCAAGAGGACCAAAGAGCAGCACACACATTAGAGAGAGACAACTGATGGTGAGTTTAACCTGAGGGTCACTATGTTTCAGGCAAGGGCAAGGTCGAGAGCTGGTGTGAGGAATTATATTCCACCCCTGATGCATAAAGCAGTAGCTTACTCTGTCCAGTTTGCAAGAATTGGCAGACAGAAAAATCTAAACTAGAATCAGAGTAAAGAGACCTTCGAGTGCAGGTTCATAGTTCCTTGAAAGTGGAGTTGCAGGTAGATAGGATAGTGAAGAAGGTGTTTGGTATGCTTTCCTTTATTGGTCAGAGCATTGAATATAATAGTTGGGAGGTCATTTTGCAGCTGTATAGGATGTTGGTTAGGTCGCTTTTGGAATGCTGTGTACAATTCCGGTCACCCTCCTATCAGAAAGATGTGGTGAAACTTGAAAGGATCTTGTCAGGGTTGGAGGGTTTGAGCTATAGGGAGAGGCTGAATTGGCTGGGGCTGTTTTGCCTGCAACGTTGGAGACTTAGGGATGACCTTATAGAGGTTTATAACATCATGAGGGGCCTGGATAGGTTAAATAGACAAGATCTTTTCCCTGGGGCAGCGGAGTCCAGAACTAGAGGGCATAGGTCTAAGGTGAGAGGGGAAAAATTTAAAAGGGATTGAAGGGGCAACTTTTTCACACAGAGGGTTGTGCATGTATGGAATGAGCTGCTAGAGAAAGTATTGGAGGCTAGTACAATTACAGCATTTAAAAGGCATCTGTATGGGGTATGTGAATAGAAAGGGTTTAGAGGAATATGGGCCAAGTGCTGGCAAATGGGATTAGATTACTTTAGGTATCTGGTTCCCATGGACGAGTTGGACTGAAGGGTCTGTTTCTGTGCTATACATCATATTGACTCTATAGTTCTACAAATGTCAACCTCCCCTCCCGGCACCTTCCCCTGCCACTGCAGGAATTGCAAAGCCTGCACCATACCTCCCCTCTCACCTCTGTCCAAGGCCCCAAAGGAGACTTCCACATCCATCAGAGTTTTACCTGCATTTCCACACTACATTTACTCTATCTGTTGCTCCCAGTGTGGTCTCCTCTACATTGGAGATTCAGGACGCCTACTTGCAGAGGACACCCACACCAACCAACCCCACAGCCCCGTGGCAGAACACTTCAACTCCCTCTCCCACTCCGCCAAAGACATGCAGGTCCTGGGCCTCCTCTATTGCCACTCCCTAACCACCCGACGCCTGAAGGAAGAACACCTCATCTTCCACCTCGGGACTCTCTAACCCCATGGCATCAATGTGGATTTCACCTGTTTTCTCATTTCCTCTGCCAACTTATGACAGTTCCAACCTTCCAACTTGGCACCACCCTCATGACCTGTCCTACCTGTCCACCTTCCTTCCCACCTATCTGGTCCACCCTCCCCTCTGACCTATCACCATCATTACCTCACTTCCATCTACCTATCGCATTGTCAGATACCTTCCCCGCAGCTCCATCCCTCCTTTTATCTGACACCTCCCACCCCCACCTCAGCTCACAGCCTCATTCCTGATGAAGGGCTTTTGCCCAAAATGTCGATTCTCTTGCTCCTCGGATGCTGCCTAACCTGTTGTGCTTTCCCAAATATTGTTCAATAGTTAGTTCCCACTCTGAGCCTCTTGGCAACCATGTGAGTAATGGCAATTAAACAGTACTCTTTTACTTCTACCAGCCCTTCTCTATTTTGTTGTAAATGCTACATGCATTCAGATCATGTGTTTTCAATTTTGCCTTTTTAACATTATTGTGTAATTTGACCCTAGTTGATTAGCACTTATTTCTGCTTCCTTCCACCTCCATTTACAGTCTTACTAATTCACGTAAGCTGCTTTATTTCATTCTATCTGAATTCCTCTCAGGTTTCTATGCCCCAGTCAAGTTATTTTACATGCTCCCCAGCAATACTAGTCAATCTCCCCATGAGGATATTAGGTCTGACCCTACTAATGCGTAACCTCTCCATCTTTGTACAGGTCTGAGCTGCCCCAGCATGTTCCCAATGTCCCAGAGGTGCCTTAATCTGCAATGTGACCACTTTGTTAAACATTTTATCCACATCAGTCTTAGCTTTGCAGATGCGCTACAATGACTTCAACTTCAACCTCCACTCCACTTTCCAAGCCATGAATTCACATTTTTGAAGCTGGACAGACAATGTGGTTGTCTCGGATACAACAAACATCCATGACTCTCCACATCTCAGTGAGGGCAGATCACATGAGTAAAAAAAAAAGCTATTTTGCCATTCCTTAAGTTTACTTTCAGGTTAGTTACTTTAAAGTGAAGACCAGAATGCAGAAAATAAAAGTGCTGTCCAATCTACTCCAACAAACCCAGACTTTTACAAACAGATACTCAGACTGGATATTCACCACCCAATCAGCTTATGAGTTTCCTGTGAAGTCACTGATTTCATCAGCATATGCTGATTCCCAGTTGCTGCCTGAAAAAGGGGGAGAAAAAGATCTCTTGGATTTTCAGGCAAGTGAAGACCTGAACTTTTGAATTTATACTTTCCTACTTTATTCTGTACCTCACTGAGGCAATCCTATCAGATTTAAAGGATAACCTCAATCTTCTTCATGACAAATCACGTTTTTCTCTGACAGTCTCTCTTCCCAACCCTCCCTTTGTTGTGAAAGTTGAAAGGGTTCAAAAAAGATTTACGAGGATGTTGCCAGGGTTGGAGGGTTTGGGCTATAGGGAGAGGCTGAATAGGCTGGGACTATTTTCTCTAGAGCATCGGGGTGACCTTATAGAGTTTTCATGAGGGGTACTGATAGGGTGAATAACCAAAGTCTTTTACTCCAGGGTCAGGAAGTCCAGAACTAGAGGGCATAGGCTTAAGATGAGAGGGGAAAGATTTAAAAGGGATCTGAGAGGCAACTTTTTTCACACGGAGGGTAGTGTGTGAATGGAATGAACTGCCAGAGGAAGTGGTGGAGGCTGGTACAATTGCAACAGGTAAAAGGCATCTGGATAGATGTAGGAACAGGAAGGGTCAAATGCTGGCAAATGGGATTAGATTAATTTACAATATCTGGTTGGCATGAACAAGTTGGACCAAAGGCTCTGTTTCAGTGCTGTATATCTCTATGACTCTCATACCTTTTTGTACCTTTGTGAAAAGCTAGAAATTTATTTGACTCAAAAACGGAAGCTCTGTGATCAGCTATCTCAACCTCCCCTTGCCATAATCATCTATGCCCTGCCTCTATAGCAGTTTGAATGTTGTCACTCTGTCATTAGTCATAAGGAAGAGCAGCCCAAGTTTTTACTGGGTTCTGGAGCAGAATTTGGCCTATCTCAGTGCCTATTTCTTATGTTCTTATTGCCTTGGAGTTTCACCTTTTACTAACTTAGCCATCTTACTAACTGAGCGAATATTTGTTGACATTATAAGTGTTCCCTTTGTCAAGGTATTATTTACCTCCTTCTGTGATCACCCTGTCTGTGAGAAGGCCACTCTAGACTACTGTCATTTTTAATCTTTTCAACTATATGTAACCTCCTTTCTTATACTTCTCAAATGTGATAGTCATCTGGCTCCATGTCCACACCCACATATCTCTTTAGTCTTTTCAGTTTGATTTATCTTAATCGTGGCACTGCGAACTTATTTGCAAAGTTTTCACAAAACCCATCTCTACTTTCACAGCACCCTTCAAAATAGTTCATCGTTCCATGTTCTGATGTGTGTTCACCTGCTTCTTGTCCTTTTTTTACTCTTCCCTGTCCCAATGTAACCAGCTCTTTTCTTGCAGTGACTTCTGTCTCATCTGAGCATAAACACCTTCAGCAAGCTCGAAGATTACATCTTTGCTCCCTTTTATCTAACATGCTGCACCTCAGCAATGTTACCTGAGAAAATGCTTTTTATTTTTGTATTTTGCTGCAGCATTAGCACTGTATTATCATTCTTGTTACTGTGCTGTTTAACTGCCCATTCAATGGCTATTTGTAGAGATGCTGACAAGATTCAAGCTATCTGGTTCAGTTCATTGAGTTTGGAAAATAGTTCCATGCCAGAAGGGCACAATATTACACCCCAGTTGTTTCCACCTGATCCCATTCTCTGCCCAGCTCCTCATTCAACCCGAGATGAGGATCAAATATTATTTTCTGTTTAACCTTGGACAAGAACTGTAATTTAAACTCTACACCTCATCTGCCCACTGTTTACTTCCGCCTCTGTAATATTGCCTTTGTGTCCACCTTAGCCCCATCCCTGTCAAATCTGTTCTCATCTTGATAATTTTTAGCTTAGCTCAACAAAGAACTGGAAATCAGAAACACAAGCAGAAGTTAATGAAAAAACTCAGCAGGTCTCCCAGCATCTGTGCATCAGTTCTGAGGAAAGTCACTGGACCTGAAACGTTAACCCTGTTTTCTCTCTACAGGTACTGCCAGACCTCCTGAGATTTTCCAGTGATTTGTTTATGTTTTACTTTCAGCTAGGCATACTCCCCAGTCTCCTCACTGATCTTCCAAGGTCCAAACTAAACAACCATCAACTCTGCCAAAGCTCAGCTGTGACATTCACTCAATATAAAGTCCCTGCCATCAAAGGCATCCATAGGCATAGTTTTCCAGTACATTGATATCAACGCCTCATTCGCATTAGTTTTGGCCTCCACAATCTCTTCCAGCTCTGCTTCCCATCTAACACCCAATGCTATTTGACAGTGCATTCCCTGATCCCTCCATCAGTGACAAAGAATGATGGCCTTGCATATTTTTTCTGTATCTCTTGTCTCTGCTAGCAGGTTAAAAACAAATATAAAGTTTATCTACAAATAACTGTACCACACAGGTTATCAGACACATTTATTAGTTGACCTCAATGTAAAAGTAGCAAGAGCATGGAAGGGCCAAGGTTTTCGTTCATGACTGTGATTCAGCTCCTCCATTTGAGAGATATGTCTTCTTGTGTATTTTCATTCAAATGAGGACATGATCAGATTCAACTGCAATTCACCTTGTGGTCAAGAAAGATGCCAACACTCAGTCAATACGCTTTCAAAAGAGAATCAGGCAATTCTCTCTCTTTAGATAATTATAGAGCTATAGGAAAAATATGAGGTAGAGGGATGAGGACAGTTACTGTTGTAAAAGTCCTACATGGATGCAATGGGGTGAATAGTTATCACATAAGAAGCCATTCCAATAGTTACTTCAGCAAGGCACTGGAGGACACAAGGAAAAGCACACCACCAGTGAGTGTCTTTGTTAAGAAAAGCTTGTGAATGACAGATTGTTGTCTACAACTTGCCTTAAAAAAATGACAAAATATTTTATTCATATTTTATGGGAGAAACTGACTGCAAGGCATTGATAGGTCTCAAATTCATTTCTGCAATTTTAAATGTAGAGAATTGTTGTTCTCACTTTTCTAAAATCAAAAATGCTGAACAGAAACTGGTTTCCTGTCAAAATAACAAAGAAAAGTTTGCAGGTAACCACACCATAATACATCTAAATGCCTCCAACAGACTTAATGAAGATTTATTGCTGAAAAATTGGAGGGTAGGTCATTTCGTCTCCTCCTTCAGCCAACGAGTGCTAGCAGGAGCCTGAATTTGAAGAAGCGTTTTGGATGATGATGTAAAACATTACACAAAAAATAATACCAAATTATTCATGGTATATTGCTTTGTACCACAGTCCTCAATTCTGCGAATTTACAAACCATAACAGCATCACTGTGGTATGGTGAGGCATGTAACTTCTCAGAACAGGAAACAAAATGAGAAGGTGAGCACTTGTTCAAACCTATTGGTGGTTGGTATTGTACGGTTCAAGAGCCTATTGGAACAAGTTGCCTATTTACACTGTTACTTTAGTTCGGACAGGCCCCAGAGAAAAGGAGTGAAACCAGCAATGACAATGACAAGGCTATCAGTGCTTGACATCATTAAAAGGTTAATCTAGCCGCAAATTTTGGTTTACACAAATGCACAACTAATCAGTTATCCAAAAATCACTTTAAGAAATGCTGTGTTCTGATGAAGGATCATTGGACTCATATGTTTTGCTTTCTCTACAGATGCTGCTAGACTTGCTGAGTTTCCCCAGCACTTTGTTTTTATTTCAGATTTCCAGTATCTGCAGTACGTAAGGAACACCTGCTCCTGATCAAGGTGCTCTTGATTGAATTTGTAACCTATGGACTTGGCATTCAGTGATGTCAGCCTCATTTACTTGCCCGTTAGTTCTATTCTAAAACACTTGAAGAAGTTAGGGCTACTGCAGTCAGGGGTTGGCGGTTTTTAATAGCACAACAAATGATCCACCTCACTGGCACTGGATAGGTTAGTTTTCACATGGAGTCTCATTTCCAAAAAGGGTGTTAATGCTGGAAAGTTTGTAGAAGATAAAGTCAGAGGTGTACAGCATTTGCCTAACATGTGCATGCTGCCCAGTTTTCACAATTAATCTAGTCCTTCTTTGATTAACTAGCCACAAAACAAGATGACCCTCTCTCACTAGTACCCTTACATGCAGATAAGGATGGACACCACTTCGACTGGGACAACACATCCATCCTAGGACAAGCCAAACAGAGACAGGCACGAGAATTCCTAGAAGCATGGCATTCCAACCAGAACTTTATCAACAAACACATTGACTTGGACCCTATTCACCATCCCCTGAGAAAAAGAACAGGAAATGACATCACCTCAGGAAGTGACATCACCAATCCAAAGAAACCCAAACATATAAGTAGAAAGCACTCATTGGCAGTGCTTCGTCTGGAGGCTCACTGAAGATGTTACCTGGTATGGTGACGAAATGTCTGAAAATGAACCTTCTAGCTCAGTGGGCAAATCTACATCCAGAACCTCAACCTGAGCTACAGATCTTCTCAGAACTTGCTAATCCTTCTTACTTATCTCTTCCCTTTACATCTACTCTGTATTTCCCAATCTTTACTTTACTTTCTCTAGATGATTCATATCTCATTTATATTTCTTACTTGGTACTTACTTCAAGGTTTGGAGTGTAGATGGTTTAGTGAAAATTTTTCAGTCTGATTGATTGGACAACCTTGCTATGTCATGACTGTCTCGCTGATGCCACATATCTCCTGTGTAGGTCACCACATAAAAACAGACAATTAGATTAGACGACATCTTTACAGACAAACCCATGAAGACTCAGTAGGCAATTATCAGCGAAGTGAGTTATGTATGTTGGCCCTTCACTGTGAGCAAACTCTGGGCTATTATGTTCCATATGTCTTAAAATTTCCATTCTCAAATTTGTAATGAAAGCAAGTGGAAACTTTACACATTGTCATAGTACCTCTGCCAGTGAAGATGCAGGATAATATGTTCATATAGATAGCTACCATTATAATTTGAACACACATTTACCATGGAATTGTCAAAATAAGTGTGGACCATATTACATGCATTGCATCAAAACATCACGATCCAAATACAGTATCCCATTTTAATGCCACTCAAACACTGTACTTTACCTACCCCATATAAAGACATCTACTGGTATATGTAAAGAAAAATGTGTTAAAATCATGGTGGATTTTGAAAACAGCTACTTCTTTTTATCACAAAAAGCTGGTATTATTTCTAGTTTTAGCTTTAGAAAAATCACCCAAGACTCATCTCTCAAGGTGTTATAATAACCGATATTCCAGCCTCGGATGACTGTGTGGAGTTTGCACATTCTCCCTGTGTCTGGGTGGATGTCCACTGGGTGCTCTGGTTTCCTCCCACAGTCCAAAGATGTGCAGGTCAGATGAATTGGCCATGCTAAATAACCCATAGGTTAAGTGCATTAGTCAGAGGGAAATGGGTCTGGGTGGGTTACTCTTCAGAAGGACAGTGTGGGCTGGTTGGCCCGAAGGGCCTGTTTCCACACTGTAGGGAATCTAATCTAATAAAGTAAGTGAATCCCCTGTTGAGTTCATTTTAAAATTAATAAAAATACTTTTTAGTGAAAGAGGAACTGGGCAGACATTTGACACAATGTGAGTTTTGATTGATTCATTTGTAGATCATATAACAGCTGGGAGGAAATAGGTGAGTACGAGCACCAAATCTTGTTTATCATCTCCGTCCTCTCTCTCACTTTCTGGAATTGCAACTTTCCCTGTAGTTCTATTTCTTTAGCTTCAGTCTTAATCCAGTAATTTCTATTTCATCTGACATTAGAAATCCATATTGTGAAATTCCCTCCCAGTCTATACCCCTGCACCTCTCTCAACAATGTTAACTTCCTCCTTAAAATGTACCTTTTGACTAAACTACCTCTGGAATGTATGGTGCCAAAAGAGTAGGAATATAGACTTGAGGTACTCTTGGATAAGATTTTTAAGATTAACACTTGTGACAAGTAAGTAAGAATCTTTCTTGAGAAAGTAGGAACAAATTACTGCAGATGCTGGAATCTGTACTGAAAACAACAAATACTGGAGATCACAGTGGGTCAGACAGCATCCAAGGAGAGAGAGCAAACTAATGTTTTGAGTTCAGATTACTCTTCTTCAGAGCTGAAGTGAAGTGTGGAGGGGGCAGCATTTATGCTATGGAGTGGGGAGGTGCTGGGTGTCGTGGGTGTCAGGTGCTGGTAGAGAAAAGATGTTGATAGTTCAGACTAAGTGATCGGAATGTGAGAATGGCAGAACAAAGGTGTGTCGCCTGCCAGACTTGAAAGGACAGTAGGACAGTATGTGGGATGGGGGAAGGGAGGATGTGATAACAAGTTAAAAGAAAAGGAAGAAATGTTCACAATTTAATGGTGTTGAAATCAATGTTAAGTCCAGAAGGCAATAAAGAGCCTACCTGGCGATGAGATATTGTTCCTCCAGTTTGCGCTGTGATTCTCTGGAGGCGAGCTGTGTTAAAATTACCGGCTGCATGAAGGCTGGGGTCCTGTTTGTGCACAGACTGGAGGTATTCCGCAAAACAGTCATCCAGCCTGCATTTGGTTTCCCCAACGTAGAATAGGGTGCAGCAAATTAAATACATCAGACTGGAGGAGGTACAGGTGAAATGCTGCTTCACCTGGAAAGACTGTTTAGGCCTTTGGATGATGAGCAGGGAGGAGGTCGGGGGCAGATGTTGCACCATCTGCGGTTCCATGAGAAGGTACTATGGAGAGAGGTGGTGGGGGTTTGGTGTTGGCGGTTGTGTAATGGACTCGTGTCTCTGAGGGAACAATCCCTGTGAAATGTAGACAGGGAATGAGGGGAAGATGTATTTGGTGTTCTGCTGTTGTTGTCTGAAATGGTGAATGATTCTTTGAATGCAGAGGCTGGTGGGATGAAAAGTGAGGAGAAGGGGAACCTGATCACGCTGAGTGATGGAACGGGGCAATGGTGGAAGCATGTGTGATAGGATGGATGTGGTTGAGGGCCCTGTCAACCACAGTGGGTGGGAAACCACGGTTATTAAAGCAAACCATGTCAGTAGCACTATTTTGGAAGGTGGCATCATCAAACAGATGTGAAGGAACTGGAAGAAGGGGATGGAGTCCTTGCAGGATGTGCGATGTGACGAAGGTAGCTATGGGAATCAGTGGCTTTGTAGTGGTAACAGAGGTCTAGAAAAGGAAGTGTCCGAGATGGGCAATGTGTAAGCTATAGAGGGATGGAAATTGGAGGCAAAATGAAAGAAACTTTCAGTGTCCTGGTGGGAGCATGACATGGCCCTGATCACTTAATCTGAATTATCAACATCTTTTCTTAACCAGCACCCTATGCCCACTACTCCCCTTCTGCACCCCCCACCCCTAAACTATAACATAGATGCTGTCCCTCCACACTTTACTTCAGCTCTGAAGAGTCATCTAGACTCAATGTTAATTTGCTCTCTCTATGGATGTTTTCTGACCTGCTGTTATATCCAGCATTTGTTGTTGTTCTTGAGACGGTGGCACGGTGGCTTGGTGGTTAGCATTGCTACCTCATCACGACAGGGACCCAGGTTCAATTCCTGCCTCGGGTAACTGTCTGTGTGGACATTCTCCCCATGTCTGCATGGGTTTCCTCCCACAGTCCAAAGATGTGCAGGTTAGGTGGATTGGCCATGCTAAATTGCCTGTAGTGTTAGGTGCATTAGTCAGGGGTCAATGAAGGGGAATGGATCTGGGTGGGTTGCTGTTCGGAGGATCGATGTGGACTTGTTGGGCTGAAGGGCCTGTTTCCACACTGTAGGGAATCGAATCTAATACCTACTTGCAGGCTGGTGAAAGAGGGTGTTTGGGACAATTTCTGAGACAAGGAAAGACCATTCTAAAGGATTTACCTATACCCATCTGAAATGATGCCAATGTTCTTGCAGTGAAGATTAGTAAAACTGTTGGTGGACCAACAGTACTGATGAGTGTGGAGAAAGTCTTTCCCTGAAACTAGAGGTTGAGCAGTGTAAATAAAACAAATTGTGGAGGAAACAAATGAGGGAGGCAATTGTGTTTCAAGGAAGCAAATGAGCTATAAGGCAGTGAATATTGTAAGAGAGAAAGCCAGAAATAAGGACAGACTCCATGGTGGGCTTCTTCTGTACTTTATACTCTGACTCGACAAGGATTGGGATTTTTTTAAAAGGCTAGAGATAGGATTTAAACCAAATTTGGAAAATTTAAGCCTCAGTGATGTATGAGATAGTGGTGATAACAGAGATATTGTTGGTATTTAGATAGTACTGGCCTCTTAATATTTCTGTTTAATGTATTTTCAAGAGCCAAGATAAGCAGGGTAAAAGTGATTGGGCTGATGGTAACACAGTGGCGCAGCATAAAGATCTCATTGCTGTTATAAAAGACACGAGGAGAACTAATTCATTTTATAGTGTTATTACATGTTATGATATCATCCTGTTTAAGTGGAGGAAGGGAGTTAATGTGTGCATGCAAGTAATTACTGTTAGGGGAGGTGGGGACACAAACTGCATTATGGATCCTCACTACAGCTTATCCTGGTGTAAAATCCATCTGATTTTTTTTTGCCACCTTTCTCTCTCTCTTCTAGGGGAGATCTATAGAGCCTGATTTGGTCTATTGTGGTAGAGGAATACCACCTGGTAGTTTGATGCAAAGAGGCTCTTGTTTTAAATCAAAATGGAGTCTATTGCATCTGTACAACTATATACAAATTATATTAGCATGACGGGCATTGTTGCTCAGACCATGACAAAGACTTATGTTGGCTCTTATACCTATGAGATCCAAAAGTGTGGCCACCTTGCCCGAGTTTATATGACATCATATTTGTCAGTAGTTAATGCTTAACCCTTTCTTACACTTGTACTGTTATCAACAGACCACAAGAAATAGGAACAGGGTAGGCAGTTTGACCCCTCAAGCCTGCTCCATCGTTCAATGGGATCCAATATCCACTTTCTTGCTCCTTTCCGTGTAACCCATGATCCGCTACTGATCAAGAATCTATCTATCTCAACCTTAAATGTACTCAAGGACTCTTGCCCCCACCGCGCTCTGTGGCAAGGAGATCTAAAGGCCCTCAATAGTTTGAGGAGAGAAATTGTTCCTCATTCTCAGCCTTAAATTGGTGCCTTCTGTCCTAGATTATCCCATGTGGCCAAACATCCTGTTACTGTGTTGTACCCGTTCAAGAATCCTATTTGTTTCAATGAGTTCACTTTTTGTCTTTCTAAATTCCAACATGTTTCAGGACAGTTGGTACATTGTACAGTCTGCAACACTAATCTGCAGCCCTGAATGAGTTGACATTATTAGCAGCCCCCATCTGTATTCCATGAAATATTTTTATCCTAGATTTTGTGGTGGATGGTGAAGCGATGGTGCTTGCATCTGACTGAATAAATTCCATAAGGACCTTGTAATCTCCATGGTGTGAATTTCCCCATTCCTGATACAAGTTGGAATCCGTCACCAAGTCAAAGGGATTTCCAGCTGCCCAGCAACAAGATGGTCAGCAAGTTGGTTAAGCAGTCATCCCAGAAAACAAACCAGTAAGTAAAATACACTGAATTTATCACTTTGAATTAAATTTTACAGATCATACATAAAGGATTAGGACATACGCAAAGGGTTATTGTAGAAGATGAATTGTCAAAACTTTTAACTTTATCGTGTGAGGGTTTCCAATCATTAAGAAATTTGACATTCCACAAATTTGTCTTTCAGCCTATGCAGCTGTTCAGCAGTAGTTATAAAACTTTTGCGCACCATTTTAAAAATCAAGTTACACCTCACTCAGCATCTTCACTGGCTTTTACAGAGGCAATATCACCTGTTGAAAACCATTGATAGCAGCTTCAGCATTCCCACCTTTGACAGGCTGAATATGCAGACTCCAGAAATAGCTGTCAATTTCAGGAGGAGCTCTTGACAGTTTCATGCTCCTTACAACAGCAAACTTTGGAGTTTTTAAAGCTTTTTTCCAGGAAGACCAAAGAGTCAGAAAAAGGCTTTACAGGTCATGGTCATGGAAGTTGTCTGCTGTTTTTAGTAACGTTGTTTTCTTTTCAGCCGTCAGTGCCAGGTGCCTACAATTGTATCATCTTGAGGTTGGACAAAAAAAATATGAGCGGTCTAGTGCAGGGTGTATTGAATGATCTGCATCTTCCTGTCTGCTGCTTTCCTTAAAGCCTGCTGTTATAATCTGCTACCAGAATTAGTTTCCATATAAAAACTTCATCCTGGGGCACAACTTTACTGGCCCCCATGGCGGCAGGAACAATGATGGAGAGGGGTGAAGGCTGGCAACTAGCAGCATCGGGACATTTTCCGTGCACACTTACAACCAGGATAGTTTCTCAGTGGACAGTATTGCGGATGAGCTCCCTGCAGCTAAGAGAAAGGAAGTTGATTTGCATACCCTGAAAGGAAAGCCAGTAGTATGGGGCCAGGATATTATACAGTCTGTATGTCATAAGTTTACTGCCTGTGGTGCTATATGTAGGTGCTATCTGATACATTCTCTGTGTTTTTGGGTGGGTCAGGGAGGGGTGTGGGGTGGGGAAATGCACAAAGGAAACATAGATATGAAAGTCAGCATATGTGAATTTGTGTTGCTGCATGTGTACATGGCAACATCAATTGCAGCACTCCTTTAAGAATTTGAGAGATATTTTCCTAAGAATGTAAATGGATCTGTCCTGTATTAACTTGGAACTCCATACGATAACAGCTAGCATCTTTACAAATATTGAGTTCATCTTTAAACCAAGGACAGTCTCCTGTTTACATTCCATCATGTGGTACATGTTTTCGAGCTAGCGAGCTGCTGAGAGATTTCAATTTTGAGCCCACTACATAATGCAAGAGATACTTCAAGAAACATTACTTAGTGCAAAGTAAGAGAGAATAATTACCACCCTATGAGGTGAGTATAGAAGTTCAGCCCTGGGCACTCTGCCTGTGCCAATAAATGTGGGTGAAGGGTTCGCAGTCACTTACGCTCATCTCGGCAGTACTTGACTGATTAGATCCTTGGCCTATGGAGGTCATGCTGCAACAGGAGGCTAAAAAATTTGGCACGCCCATAAAGATTCTTACCAATTTTTATGGATGCACCACAGAAAGCATCCTATCTGGATGCGTCACAGCTTGATATGGCAAATGCTTTGCCCAAGACTGCAAAAAATGAGAGAGTTGTGAACGCAGCCCCAACATGCACACCAGCCTACTTTCCATTGACTCTGTCTACACTTCCTGCTGCCTTGGGAAAGCAACCAGCTTAATTAAAGACCCCTCCCACTCTAATTGTACTCCATTCCATCCTCTTTCATCAGATAGAAGATACAAAAGCTTGAAAACACATGCTAACAGATTCAAGAACAGCTTCTTCCCCATTGTCAGGTTTTTGAATGGGCATCTCACATTAAAGTTAATTTTTCTCCGCATCTCCGTAGCTGTAATTCTATATTCTGTGTTCTGTTCTATTACCCTGATGTATTTATATAATGTGACAATTTGTTTTGACAGCATGCAAAACAATACTTTTCCATGTATCTCAGTACATGACAATAATCAAATCCAATTAAAAGAACATTTTGTATTCTGTTCCTCCCCAGATGCTGCACTCTGACCTGAAGCAAAAATTCAAAGTAGCTGTCAATGATTTTGGCAATGAAATAGCTCCAGCTGTGTGCAGCTCTAGAGTGTCCCTTCAGGTGGAATTTCAGGTCATGCAACAGGTCCTGTCTATCCTGGATCATTTTTGTGACCTTTCTGTAGTTCGCGTTTCAAGGCCTCCAGCTGGTATATGAGGACTTCCTTCTCTATTTCAATCTGTGTAAACTCAGGTTGCCTTTCCTACCATCCATGTTCAACCACCTTTGTTGGAGAGGACATTTTGTTCACAACACATACCTATGTCATAGAACGGAGGGAGAGAGGTCTGTGGCACAATGGCTCTGTTTCCACTCCTGGAGCAAAGCTGGACATTCCTGCCAAGAAAATGTCTGTAAAGCTCTGCCAATATTTCTTCTGGGTGCTGTCTGCCTGGCCATTCTATATATATCAGCAAAGAGAAATCAAAGGTTCCAGTTTTGAATTGTAATTAGATGTGCAGTTTGATATCCCATGTGCTATTAGCAAAGGTTTGTGTCTGCAATTCTGTAATACATGCTCTTGAGTTTGTAATACCTCCAAAAAACTGAGTGGCTTAAACTCTTATGCTGGTTACAGTTGTAGCCTCAAATGCACTCTTCACCTGCATGGTTCTGCTCACATCAGGGACGTAATGAATGTTTTCCAAGTCTAAACAGCTATCCCAAATGGGGCAATTCATCAGCCTGTACTTATCCCATTCTGCCCTGATCTCTTTGTGGGGTCTCTGAAGATGGGTTGCTGAAGAATTATAATCAGTAGTGTTGGGATTGGCACATGCTGCTACATTAAATGAACAGGTTTAAGTGCAAACAAGGTGTTTTGTCAAGGTTTTACAAATAATCCATAAAGTCATAATGCCTGTTACAAAAACCATATACTGAAAATTATATATAAAAAGACAACATTAATAATAATATGAACATGAGGCTAATGTCCTGAAAGGATATCTCTTGATCCTAATATGTTAGCAATAGAAATAGTAATGAATATAAAAATTTACAGCGGTTAATAGTCAAAAAGTGCAAATTGCAAACTCTAATGCATTCAGTAGTCAAGAGTTAATAACAATCTCAACTTTATGCAAAATAACACCTGAACATTGCGTCATGGAATACAGTCTGGATCACCAAGGTGCTGGAAATATAAACTGTCGATTAATGAAGAAGCAAAGTTGTCTATGCAGTGATCAGTCATACTAGAATGTAAATGTCATAGTTGTTTGCAGCATTGCGCACGTCAAGCCCTCTGGTCATGTCATTGTTAGCATGTAATAGCATGCAGGATTTCAAGAAACCCTTTGCCAAGAAATTCGACCTGGTAAACGCTTAGTTCCTTGGAGTGTTGATTTCTCACATGAACTCCACCAGCTTTTTCATTGGTTTAGAATAATGGAAAATTTGTTATGGAATGGAAGGAATTAGGTAATGTCATTTTGTTAAGAACGAAGCAAGGCATTTTCTGAAAGTCACCAAAATTAAAATTGACCTTGTAGCTCACTCTTTTTATCTGTTATTTTTAAAAACCTATGCTTTGAATAATATTATGTAATTTTTATTCTTTTCAGGCTGTTGACTGGTTTGTTCTGGGTTTGTGCTGCAAACAAAGCTTGAGGTGAGATTTATATCCTATTCAAACCTTGCATTTGACATCATGATGTTACTCAATGGCTTTGGTATTAGTCCACCATGGCAAGGTAGATGATGATTGATGGAGGCTGGGAGTGGTTACAGCCTCAGCAATATTGGAAACGTTCACTGCCTTTTATTGCAATGGCAGAAACTGTGGCATCTGAGCCCTTAGGGAAGTGGAACACAGTTAATATGTTTAAATTTGCCTCATAAAGTGCAATTTGAAACCTGATTTAAAATTCACTGTTGCTGCACAAATTTCCCAGGGGTCAGGAAACCAGGCAGTGAAAAGTAAGCATGTGGACCAGCTCCATAAAGTCAGTGCTGATATGATTTTTGCCTCTAACAGGGTATTTTAACTGATGTGATAATGTTTACGTTAGCTCAATGTCAAATATTGTGGTGTTGAAGAATCTAACAAATATTTATTATATCTGACTACGATGTACAAACATTAAATTACAACAGAAAGCATTGAGCAACATGCTTTCAGCAATGTGTCATCCTTAAAGGGATCTCAGCGTAAGGTATATGAGATCTTTCTACCCTCTGGTCACATATTATCATAACAAAACCGTGAGTATGCCTCTTAAAGGTATTGTAACATAGTAACCATGAAATGTAGCACAATCTTTTCCAACATTCCTTGTGAGCCAGGTCGAAACAGTAACATATAGCACAGTTGGCCGTGTGAATCTATCACCGTTCCTAGGAAGAGCGGATACCAAAATATCTTCATGTGCAACATTGTAACAAGTATAAACCTGCATTGAATGTGTGTTTTTGTGCTTCTCCTGACCGTAGTATGTGCCCCATTGGATGGTGGTCAACACAGCTACTATGTCCAACTTCAATAATAGTGACTAGCCTCACCATCATCCAAACATAATAGGCACAAAGCTGTTGATGTATTGAGGATATGCTTCCTAACAATCATCTTGAAGTGTAAACACAAATCTGCTGAGTGTTGAATTTGAGACTTGATGGATAGTGTATGGACCAAGTGAGCAACAGTAAACAGGGAGAGGAACTTACTCTGGCTGATGGGGCTCTTGTCCACCAGACAAGACCCCGCACACCATTTCCTTTTGAAAAGGCATGTCGTGTTAATTGCTAATAAGTGCATCAGTAGTGAGTGGGCAGTGTCCCGAAGGGATATAATTCCTGCTTAATAAGAGCTACTGACCAGTCACAGGCTGGCAAGTTACCACTGGGAGTGGTGGTAACTACTGGCCATGCAGCTATGACAGACCTAGAATTGGTGAGCTAGCCAGACAACGCCAGTAGCCACTCAGTCAATGCAGTATGTGGTTGCTGGCTGGGGGTGCTTTGGATTTGGAGGGAAGTGCATGGAGCTTTCAGGAGTCCTTCTTGCCCCTTTGCACACCAGATCCCTTAGTCCAGAACCGAAGTGTCTGACAACAAGGGTTTGCTTAACAGGCTGCCTGCCTGGCAACTCTTAGCCTCACCATTTGTTAAATACCAATAGTAGCAGAAAGATGCCCTTAAATGGATATTAATTGCCCACCTAATGGCTTCAAATTGGAGCAGGCAGGAACTCTGACCGCGAGCGTTCCCGACACAACTTAATTGAGGCATGGGTGGAAATTAGAGTCCTTGCCCATTATCCTTGCCGATTTAGATGCCCCCTTGCTATGGGAAAATATTAAATTCCAGCCACCTAATGTAAAAGGCAGACAGCAATTGCTACTGGAATAAGTTTACATGTTTACAATCAGGAGATGTCTGGAGTTGCAATAGCTTGAGTCTGTGAGATAAGATTTACACAAATTAGACATTTCTGGAATGTTGAAGAGACCTCTGTTAGATGACAATCACTTTCAACGTTTACTTAAAATGGATCAGATGTCTATAGACAGAGGAAGGAAGGAAAACGCTTCTGTACACTCTTCATGATCGTCATCCCTACCTCCATATATCAGTGTTTTGTTAGGTGTGCAGATTCTTATGGTGTCACTTTCAAATAATCCAAATACTGTTTGACTATCCCTAAAGTCAGCTGTCTGATGCATTTTTAAAATGTATTTATGTTTACACAAACCGTAAATTAAAATTACTGAGACAATCACAACCTTCCCTTACAGTGCCTGACAGCTTGCAGACGTCCTGGAGCCATTCACAATAGCTCTTTATTGCTTCCTTAGCCCATTCCATGCTGGTGCTGTCAGTTACTGACCTATAGTACTCCCTATCACAGTCAAGTGAGGAAATTAACACCTATAGATTTAAAATCTAAAAATCAGGGTTGGGAGGGGGGAGGGTGTGGGGAGAACCAGAGCATGATAGAAACATCCCACCATGTTTATCAGTAATGAAGGATGATTCAAGAAATAGATGGAGACTGTTCACCAGAATTGTTTCTGTTGCCTAATCTATAATTACAGCTTTTCAGGTAGTTTTAGTACTTTGTGATAATCCACACCAGCCATGCCCAATGCCGGACTATTTCATTGAAGCTCAGTGTAAACTCATAAAACAGCATTCATCTCTTGATTAATTCCTTTACTGCCTTTCAGACTCAACATAGTATTCGGTAATTTAGATTATGACATCCTTCTACTTTTCAGATAGCAACTGTTGGTAATGATACTCCTTGCCTCATTTATACCCCTTCTAAACAAATCAATTGTTTCAATTTGGATTCCATTGCCAAGCCTTCTTGCCTTGTGTTTTCATTCCTTTTGTCATTTAATGTCTTTTCACATCCATCCTAACACAATCTGCCCCACTTCCCTTCCTCTCCAGCCCTTTCTCTGCCTTTGTACGTACTTAAATCCCAATTGCTTTGTGAAGTTACAGCTTCCAAGTGGCATACATCCTTGGATGCTAAGGAGAGAGTCTTATTGTAGCTCTGCTCCCAGCTTGTCTTTCCACCAACACTAACTCAGTTAAAATCTGCATGAGGTGAAGCTGTTATGTTCCTCTTGCATTCTTGAAGGGCAGACCCCAATTACCACGCATTTTTAAGTCCTCTGTGGTGGAAAAACCAGCTGAATGTGGCCTACGTGCGCACACAAATATAAGTACAATCCCTTGGTTCAGAAAAGGTGTTTTTTTTATTTCAAAAATATACTTTATTCATAAAATATTTTGAAGGTCTGTACAGTTGGTCATGCCATACATACGCAAACATTCCATTTCTTTACATACAGAGATCAGAATTTATCATTTGTATATACAGATCTGTACATTTCTCAATCATATATCCATATATTTAACTGAGGCGTCAGCAGAGCCCAAATGACTGGTACTGTTTGTGCTAACACTTTTTGCCTGCATAATAGAGAAGGTTCTCACTATTTCTATACATAGCCTCTAACCCATGTAAGTGCACCGCACTGTGAGGATGACTGATGATCTTAATTGGTTTCTGGTGTAACTCCTAGCCCAGTTCGCATTATCCGACAATTTCCAATAACGGAATCACATCTAAAAGTGGATATATTTTTCTGAGGCTTGCAAGCACAGGTTGATTGAGCATAAGCGGCATGCTGCCAATGCAAACATTCAGTGCAATGTGTTGTTTGATACAGCCCACTAGTTGTTGGACACACGGCTACATGCCAGCCATCAAAACTGCACAGGAACTTGTATATCTCATGACTCATTTGTGTAATAGTAAACATCCTTATCATTTGGCAGCATCCTGGTAGCAGAGAAAACAGCTTGTGGATTTACTACACAGTAGAAAGAGGCACTGCTGTGATGGGGAAGTAAAGTGTGGGAATTGTTCCCTCTGCATCCAATTACTGTGAAGGGGGAAACTCACCATTCAAGGAGGGGAGACACCGAGTGATGACTAATACATTTAGAGAAGTGATGACAGAGGAACCTCGATTATCCGAAGGACCAGGGCGGGGGAGTATTGCGTTCAGTTTATCGAATTCCGGATAATCAAATGCCAAATAACATAGTTTAGCCAAGCATCGGGACCTTGCAATCTTGCTGGATAATCCAACATTCGGATAATCCAGCAAGATCATATCAGATTGGTGACTGTCAGGAAGTCTGGGGAAAGATGCTGTGGTTTTTATTGAGGTTTGTCCGGAGTAGCTCCGCGATGGGGGCGTGGCGCTCTAAGGTCTGTTCCAGGGGACAGAGTCAAATATCATCTGTATCTGGAGAACCATCAACTTGATGAAAGGTGTTCTTTGGTCTGGCCAAAATTTGTTGGCCTACCAGAGCAAGGAGTTGACTTCGATAGAGTATTGCAGACTGGCACGTTACAAGGTCCAGGGCTCCATCCTGTAAGGCTCACTAAAACCTGGGGCAGCTGCTGCTGAGGCACAGAGGGGAAAGACCACTGTCTAGGATCTTTCCGCTGAAGTTAAATGGGCGTTTGTTCAGTTGCCAGACCCTCCTGGTGCCTCAAATGCATATAAATATAGTCCAGTCGAAGTAAGAGATGTCTTTGGTTTGTTTCGATGAGAATCAAACACCAACGTTTGATTCTTTGATATGCTACTAAACAGAATGTGTGTGTGTGTGTGTTTATGTAGATATAATTTTGATGAATAAAGTACATTTTGAAATAAAAAGTCAGATCAGGAATCTCCTATGGCTATTTCTCTCAAATAGCTTATCCATTTAGGGTACTGTTGAAGAGGACAGTCTCTCAGAGGAAAGTAGAAGTAGCAGCCAGATCTTGGGCACTATGGATGAATCTTGAATTAAACAAGGTTTGTCAATATTTAAAAGAATAATGTTTATAGAGTTATAGAGATGTACAGCATGGAAACACACCCTTCATTCCAACCTGTCCATGCCGACCAGATATCCCAAACCAATCTAGTCCCACCTCCCAGCACCCGGCCCATATCCCTCCAAACCTTTCCTTTTCATATACCCATCCAAATGCCTCTTAAATGTTGGAATTGTACCAGCCTCCACCACATCTCTGGCAGCTCGTTCCATACATGTGCCACTCTCTGTGTGTAAATGTTGCCCCTAGGTCTCTTTTATATTTATCCCCTCTCACCCTTAACCTATGCCCTCTAGTTCTGGACTCCCCAACTCCAGGGAAAAGACTTTGTCCATTTATCCTATCCATGTCCCTCATAATTTTGTAAACCTCTATAAGGTCACCCCTCAGCCTCCAACGCTCTAGGGAAAACAGGCCCAGCCTGTTCAGCCTCTCCCTGTCGTTCAAATCCTCCAACCCTGGCAACATCCTTGTAAATCTTTTCTGAATGCTTTCAAGTTTCACAACATCTTTCCGATAGGAAGGAGACCAGAATTGCACGCAGTATTCCAACAGTGGCCTAACCAATGTCCTGTACAGCCGCAACATGACATCCCAACTCCTGTACTCAATACTCTGACCAATGAAAGAAAGCATACCAAACGCCTTCTTCACTATCATAGCTACCTGCGCTCCAAGGTCTCTTTATTCAGCAACACTCCCTAGGACCTTACCATTAAGTGTATAAGTCCTGCTAAGATTTGCTTTCCCAAAATGCAGCACCTCGCATTTATCTAAATCAAACTCCATCTGCCACTGCTCAGCCCATTGGCCCATCTGAAGCAGATCCTGTTGTAATCTGAGGTAAATTTCTTTGCTGTCCACTACACCTCCAATTTTGGTGTCATCTGCAAACTTACTAACTGTTCCTCTTGTGCTCGCATTCAAATCATTTATGTAAATGACAAAAAGTAGAGGAACCAGCACCGATCCTTGTGGCACTCCACTGGTCACAGGTCTCCAGTCTGAAAAACAACCGTCCACCACCACCCTCTGTCTGCTACCTTTGAGCCAGTTCTGTATCCAAATGGCTCGTTCTCCCTGTATTCCATGAGATCTAACCTTGCTCACCAGTCTCCCGTGGGGAACCTTGTTGAACGCCTTACTGAAGTCCATATAGATCACATCTACTGCCTTGCCCTCATCAATCTTCTTTGTTACCTCTTCAAAAAACTCAATCAAGTTTGTAAGACATGATTTCCCACGCACAAAGCCATGTTGACTGTCCTGAATCAGTCATTGCCTTTCCAAATACATGTACATTCTGTCCCTCAGGATTCCCTCCAACAACTTGCCCACCACCAAGGTCAGGCTCACTGATCTATAGTCTGGCTTGTCTTTACTGCCCTTCTTAAATAGTGGCACAACGTTTGTCAACCTCCAGTCTTCCGGCACCTCACCTGTGACTATCGATGGTACAACTATCTCAGCAAGAGGCCCAGCAATCACTTCCCGAGCTTCCCACAGAGTTCTCGGGTACACCTGACCAGGTCCTGGGGATTTATCCACCTTTAACCGTTTCAAGACATCCAGCACTTCCTCCTCTGTAATCTGGACATTTTGCAAGATGTCACCATCTATTTCCCTACAGCTGAAAATGTGTTGCTGGAAAAGTGCAGCAGATCAGGCAGCATCCAAGGAGCAGGAGAGTAGACATTTCGGGCATGAGCCCTTCTTTCTGATGGATGCTGCCTGACCTGCTGCTCCTGGAATTCGAGGAAATCACCTCCAACACCTAAAATACCTCAAAAAAAGGAGTAGCTCTTACAACCAGAAATTTTTCCCATCCTCCATCTTGGATTACCCAGAATCCTGCCTTTCCTGGCAGGGGCACAGGCAGGAGATTATGCAGCAGTGAGCATGAATCTAGGATAGTATGTTAATTTGGGGGTGGGGGAGGGGCACCTACATAGCTTTGCAAGAAAATACAAGCAGATGAAGATAGTTCTGAATTAGAAAAGAGCAAATTAAATAGAAAAGACAGATGAGAGCCATTCAAAGAGCAAAGTAACTGAAGAATTAAACTGCATTTACTTCAATGCAATGGGCCTTAGAAGTAAGGCTAATGAACTCAGGGCAAGTTTCAGATCGTTCTTACAGAAATTTGGCTAAGAGGACAGACTGGCAGCTCAATGTTTGGGATTTCAGATGTTAAAAGAAGAATCTCTCGCACCATCCGTTTTATTCTTGTGTCCAAAGCAAGCAAGGAGTATGGGACGGAAGTGTGACTAGAGAATTGAGCTTCATGATCAGCCTTCATCATGTTGAAATGTGGAGCTGGCTCAAGGGGCTGAATGACCTACTCCTGCTCTTAGATTTTCTGTGACGATGCTGCCCCTTTAACAAAGTTATTTTGTATTTGGATTTTTTTCAGAGAGGTCATAAAGGCAGAGGTGCTGAAATGTCTGGGCAAAAGCCTAGTTTAACAATGGCAGGAAAGTGGTCAGTCCTTTCAGTTCATGTTTTTTTCTAGTTTCTTGTCATTTGTAACAATGAGAAGCTGCTTGCATTGGAGAAAAGTCCCAAGCTTCAGCAGATGATTCCTGACTGGCTTTCTTTCTGAAATCTCGTTAGAAGTTGTTTCCTCCTGCCTGTGAGAATCTGTGTTTGAATTTACCTTTTGTCATGGGGTGTGTTTATGGATGTTATAGGAATTGGAACAGCTTCTTAGTTAAGTTGCTCTATTGAGTCAGTTGAGTTTTCAAATAGTTAAGTTATTCTAAATTCTACTTTCTTTTGTTTGTGTTTCAACTGTAGTGTTTAAATAAATTCTATTTTTTGCTTAGAGACGAGTGGTTTGACCAGCTACATTACTCCAGGAATAGGCTCTTCACATCTGCCTTTAAAATAAGGAAAGGTTAGGGTCTAGGCTACCTTCTTAAAATATTTTGAGGGGATCTGGCCTTGTTCATAACATGTTTCTGTGTAATGTCTCCAACTTCACTGACCGGACCCATGTTGGGTGGGAGATAAAGCTGTGGAGACAGCCAAAGAGGCTGTAAACAGATATGGGCTGTTTCTCTGGGCAAGCAATTCAGAGGTGGAATGCAGTGTGGAGAAATGTCTGCTTACAACAAAGATTTCCAACTAACTCCGTGATGGATTAAGATTCCTGTTTCATGACTAGTCCATGTTTCCAGACCCAGTGAGGTTTGTGCCTGAGGGAGGACAGTTGTTTGTAATGTATATAAATGATCTGGAGGAAGGCAAAGTAGTAACTTTGTGGATAGCGCCAAAATTGACAGAGTTGCAGATAGTGATGAGGCCTGTCAATGGATAGAGCATGATGTGGCTAGATTGCAGATTTGGGCAGAGAAATGGCAGATGGAGTTTAATCTGGACAAATGTAAGGTGATATGGTTTGGAAGATCACACTCAGGTACAAATCATAAAAGAAATGGCAGAACCCTTAGGAGCAGTGACATAGAGGGATCTGGGCATACGGGTCCACAGATCACTGAAAGTGGCAACATAGATGGATAAGGTGGTTTAAGTTGGGTGGCATAGTGGTTCAGCGGTTAGCACTGCTGCCTTGTAGTGCCAGGAAGCTGTGTTTGATTCCAGTCTTGGGTGACTGTGCAAACTCCTCACAGACATTCTCCCCACGTCTGCATGAGTTTCTTCCGGTTGCTCTGCTTTCCTCCCACAGTCCAAAGATGTGCGGCTTAGGTGGATGGCATGCTCAATTATCCATAGTGTCCACAGATGTTGACAGAGACTGTTAGGTGGGGAAACATAGGGTCTGGCAAGGATGCTGTTTGGAATGTTGGTGCAGACTCGATCAGCAGAATGGCCTGCTTCCATTCTGTAAGGTATCTGTGGATTCTATATATGTAAGAATAATAGGATTGTAATAGGGAATTTTAATTTTCATAACATTAACACTAAGGCAGTCCCAGTTAAAGGTCTAGGTGGTGAGTTTGTTAAAAGTGTTCGAACAAATTTTCTTTGGTGAGAACGTTCATATATTGATACAAAAGGAACACGCCTTGAGTTTCTGTTAGAAAATAAGGCAGGGCAAGTGACTGAAGTGTTAGTGGTGGGACTAGTGATCACAATTCTATTAGTCTTTAAAATAGATATGGAAAAGGATAAGCCTTCCATAAAAGGTAAAGTTCTTAATCAGAATAATGGTATGGAACAAGAACATTCAAAAGTTGATTGGACGAGACTGTTTGCAGGTAAAAGGATGACTGAGCGGTGGGAGTCTTTCAGTTGTATGATAAAGAATTCAGAGTTATTATGTTTCCTCTTAGTGAAAGGTAAATCTGGTAAGATTAGGGATTAATGGTAGAATAAAGATATTTAGTTCTAGTCAAGAATAAAAAAAATTGGATATAGACAACTGGAAGCCAATGAATCTCATGAAGCGTGTAAAGGGTGTGGGGCATTCTTAAGAGGGAACTCAGGAGCTAGCCTTTGCATGTAAAATGATGGATAATCCAAAGAGATTCTATACAAACACTAAGCGCAAAAAGCAACTAAGGAGTGAGTAGGGCCCCTCCAAAGGTCAACAAAGTCATCTTTGTGTTGAACCTCCAGAGATAAGTGAGCTATTAAATGAATACTGTGGAGAAGGACATGGAAGCAAGGAAATAAATAGTGATGTTTTTAAAGCAGTTCACATTATAGAAGACAAAGTGCCTGAGGTCTACAGAACATAAAGGCAAATAAATCTCTGAAGACCTGATCAAGTGTATCCCAGGACGTTGTGGAAGTCAGGAATGAAATCGCGGGACCCCAGCAAAAACACTTGTCTTATCTATAGTCATAGCTGAAAATGTGTTGCCTCCTGTTCCTTGGATGCTGCCTAACCTGCTGTGCTTTAACCAGCAACACATTTTCAGCTGTGATCTCCAGCATCTGCAGACCTCATTTTTTATCTATAGTCATAGGTGAGTTGCCAAAGCACTGGGGCATGGCAAATGTTGTGCCTTTATTTTGAAAGGTTGTAAGGAGAAATATGGGAACTATAGACCTGTGAGTCTGACATTAGTGGTGGATAATTTGTTGGAGGTGATTGTGAAAGATAGGAGTTGCGTGCATTTGGAGCAATAGAATGATAAAGGATAGTCAGCATGGCTTTGTGAGGGAAATCATGTCTCTCAAATTTGATTGAGTCTTTGAAGAAGCAGCCAAAAAGATTGAGGGCAGAGTGGAAGATCTTGTTTACTTGGCATGGGCTGAGGTGGTAAAGTGAGGAGATGAACATTGTTTTTTAAAAACAGTCATGATTTGGAGATGCCGATGTTGGACTGGGGTGTACAAAGTTAAAAATCACACAACACCAAGTTATAGTCCAACAGGTTTAACTGGAAGCACTAGCTTTCGGAGCGCCGCTCCTTCAGGTGGTTGTAAAGGACACAATTGTAAGACACAGAATTTATAGCAAAGTTTACAGTGTGATGTAACTGAAATTATACATTGCAAAATACCTTGATTGTTTGTTGAGTCTTTCATCTGTTCGAATACCATGATAGTTTCACTTCTTTCATATGTAAATCACAAAACTTTTTTAAAAAAACATGCTGCAACCGACAGGATACCCTTCATAGTCCAGGACTTCCCAGGAGCCGAAAAACTACACCATGTTCTTTGTGACCTGCAACACATTATCAAGGAGGGTGAGCAGCTCGCCAAGACCTTCCTCACACTTCCACTGCTTGCCTTTAAACAAGCACCAAACCTCAAACAGATCATTGTTCGTAGCAAGCTGCTTGGCTCTCAGGACAACTCCATACAACCCTGTCACGGTCGGCGCTGCAAGATGTGTCAGAATGTGGACATGGATACCACCATTACACGTGGGGACACCTCCCACCTTGTACATGGTAGGTACTCATGTAATTCAGCCAACATTGTCTATCTTGTACACTGCAGGCAAGGATGTCCTGAGGCACGGTACATTGGGAAAAACGAGCAAAGGCTACAACAACAAATGAATGGGCACAGCACAACAATCAACAGACAGGAGTGTTCCCTCCCAGTTGGGGAACACTTCAGCAGTCCAGGACATTCGAACTCGGACCTTCAGGTGATCATCCTCCAAGGCGGACTTCGGGACAGGCAGCAGCGAAAAGTGGACACCACACACACACACACACACACACACACACACACACACACACACACACACACACACACACACACACACACACACACACACACCTCACAGATTTAGACACTCTACACTCACATATACACACATGTACACTCTCACACTCACAACCTCCCCCCAAGTCCAGACATGCACACATATACATATATGTTTGTGGGGTGAATTTATAATTGTAGGGTTGCATTGTACTTTGCTTAAAAACTGCATGAATTCATGTAAGTCTGTGTTAACTCACTTTTTAGATTAGAATCAGTCTAAACATTATCGCACAGACCGAGAAGACAGGGGGCTAAACCCTTCAACATTATCTGGCTAACACCAATTGTTACAATTAACCTGAGAATGTAACTTTTAAAAAAAAGTTTTGTAATTTACATATGAAAGAAGTGAAACTAACTTGGTCATTCTAACAGATGAAAGACTCAACAAACAATCAAGGTATTTTTCTATTTATAGTTTCAGTTACATCACACTGTAGACTTTTGCTATAAATTCTGTCTTACAATTGTGTCCTTCACAACCACTTGATGAAAGAGCGGTGCTCTGAAAGCTAGTGCTTCCAATTAAACCTGTTGGACTATTACCTGGTGTTGTGTGATTTTTAACTTTTAAAAACAGGATTGAGAAGGAACATGACATGCCCCAAACCAGATGGGGAATGACAGAGTGCAATACAGAAAGGAATATTAGTTCTGAAGAAATGTCACAAAATATTAACTGTTTCTCACTCACAGATGCTTGGGCTTGTACTAGCATGAGTTCAGAAGAATGAGGGGGAAATCTGATTGATGTATATAAAATGCTAAAAGGGATTGATAAAGTGGACATTGAACAGACACTTTCCCTTTGGGACAGTCTCAAAGAAGAGGTTGTAGAGATAGAGCGAGAGGAAGTCAGTTCAAAACTAAGGTGAGGGGAAATTACTTCTCCCTGAGCATTTGTGAATCTGTGGAACTCACTGCCCCAGAGTTTAGTGGAAGCAGGATCCATCAACAGATTTGAAAAAAGAAATAGATATGTTTCTGTTGAAAAGTGGGATAAAGAGCTGTGGGTAGCAGGTAGGGAAGTGGAGTTGAGACCAGGCCATAATCCTGTTAAATGGCAGAGCAGACTTGAAGGGCTGAATTGCCTACTGTGCACCTAATTCCTGTGTTGTTCCTATGCTGCCGGGCCTGCTTGCCAGCTATTTGTATTTCAGATTTCCAATATCTGCAGTATGTCACATTTATATTTGTTGTACTTGGATGATCTCCAACAGTGCAGTTTACCATCTGGGAAGGCGTGATATCAAAAGTCCTCTGCATGGTTCTTCTCAGTTTATCTTCATTTATTTTGGTAAGCTTCTGGTACTTAGCCTGCAAAATGGAAATTTTATTACTGCAATGCAATAAAAATATCTGAATGATAACTTATTGAGTATTTGTTATTCTTAAATGGTGAGAGATTTAAGTAGGGCGAAGTAAGTTGAAATTGTGCTGCACAATTCTGCATGGATCAGTTTGAGAAACACGCCAGTGGACATGACCTTGATAAAAGTGTGGAATAGGAATCAACACCGCAAAGAAAGGAAAGAAAAACAGACTGACCTTATATGGAACGAACTTTAGAGAATTAGAAACATGCGTCTCATGCTGTTAGCAATAACAAGACATAAGATAGTTATCCAAATCCTATTTGGTGGTAAGAAAATGTAGAAACAATCTGTCTTCTCATGGGTAATTCCACAATGGAACAAGTTGGTAATGGATGTGGTCACATCCCCATCACTTGAAATCTTCAAGTCATTACTCACTGGAGTAATACACTGGAAATGAATTCTCAGAGTCATTAGAAATGTGAAAAGATGTAATCAAATTATCCAAAAATCCCCAATTTACCTGACTGATCAACTCAACTTTGAAGAAAACAGATGGTTCTGTACTTGGATGGAGTTAACTGTTTTTATGAACAAAGTTGTTTTTAACAATGGCAAGTCGAAAATAATGAATTGCTAAGCTAAAATTCCATAACTAGAATCCCACCCTTCTTAAATTGGCAGGCATACAAAAACAGACGAGATAGATATTGTGATTGGAATTGGCTAGGGAGAGTGGAAACAGTTCAATAGCACCAGTCTGGACCACAGGATTCAATGAGTGAGTTATTTTCTTTCTCTTTCTTTTCAATTTTCATTTTAGTTCTTTTTCGAGTCACACAAGATTGCTTTCATACCTATGCTGATTTTCATTTGGTTCAGAGTTTATAATTTCACTGTCTTTGAGGATGTTTTATTCTTCCTTCAACAGGAGGTTTGGAGAGAAGGGTGTTTGGAAGGCAGCTAGCTATTACTGGAGAAACTGTCTGTTTCCGGTAGGGTGGGAGAATTTTTTTAATGCTTTTCTTTTGCAAGCTAGAGGTTTCTTTGCACTGGCTCCACATGTGTCGTGATCACCTGATCAGGAACCAATCAAAATATTGTCAAACAATTGTCCTCCAGTACAAAACTAATTGGCTCTGTGGTAGCGACATTGGAGCACATTGAGAGTGTGTGCAATAAACGTAATATTCAAAACTGCAACTACCTCCTTTGAGACTCCTTGGTTTAAAGCAATATTTTTAATCCATAGCCAAAAAAGATTAATGTTACAATCAATATTATTGTAACACCAACACAGCTAAAGCAGAAGATTGATTCCATTCAAAACTTGCTAAAACTGATTGGATTTGTGTTTTCTCATGTTTTCAGATTGGGTATGCTGGAATTCATAACTCACTGCCATGTGGGGTGTGCAATGGCCAGTTGTACTTGTCGTTCTTTTGCTAGATATTTTATTCCTGAATCATAATGGTACTGGTGTAAGAAGGTAAACACTTGTATCAACCAATGGTGCAGTTTTTGATGAGAAGTTAATCAGGGAGATGCATAAAATATATAACATGGTATAAACTAAGAAGCTGGTATACCTAGTAACAAGTGAAATCTTGACAATCTGGATCAGATGTACAAGCAGCTAACGACTATGTTAATAGCTGTAACTATACTTTAAATGAAGGAGATTGGTTAGCTCAGTTGGCTGGACAACTATTTGCAATGTAATGATGTCGATAGCGTAAGTATAATTCTCGTACCAGCCAAATTGAGATCACCATGAAGGACTCTATTTTCAACCACACCCTTTGCCTGAGACGTGGTGACCCTCAGGTTAAACCATCATCAGCTGCGACCTTCTAATGAGAGAGCATAATGGTCCTCTGGGGTAATGCGTGGCTTGTTCATGTCAATGTATCATCATATAGATTTCGTTTGATGAAGAACTGATGAGATAAGCTGCATTAAAGCAGTAATTGGGTAGAAGACACATATCAACTAATTGCCTAAAATCTTTCCTGCAGGCATGAAATGGTCTGATTTCCAACCCACTCTCAACCAGAGATTTGCCGCAGTGTACTTAATTGGTCCATGCAGCTAACTGGTTGTACTCTAATAAAACCTGAACCCGAAACTGCTTGAAACCTCCCAATGTCACGTCCACTTAGTGAGAAAATAAGAAATCGTTACACATTTTACTGTTTGGAAAGGAGGAAATGGAAGATTATTGAGAGCAAAAAGCTAGCAGTGCCAAGAACTGAAAATAACAAAAGTGTAACATGCAATAACAAAGCGTTTGCTGTACAGGGGAATTGGTGTCTGGAGGATATTTGAATCTACTTTGTCTTTTGGGAGAAGTCTTTGCAAGTGTGCAGTCAATCTAGAGTCAAATGGGCACAATTACCAAAACTATAGGTGAGGCACCTTTAGCTGCACAATAACATTGGCAGTCCCTTGATGAGTATGTCACTATTAACTCAATGGAATTTTATCTACACAAACTCCAAATTTAACAAGAAAGAAATTTCTCAGATTGATTGTACAGAATTTCCAAGGTCAAGGAAACTTCAAACATGACCTAATACTCTAAGAATATCAAGAGCTGTTTTACCGAGCAATATGGTTGTTGCTTTTTAATAATGTTTCCAAGGAAACATGAATTCAGAGAGTTTTTTAAAAAATATGATAGGAGAATTCACAAGACAAAGATGCAATTGAATAAGAACATAAGAATCAAAGGAAGATCAAGAATAGGAAATGACCATGGACATCTAGCTGTGATATGGTCCATGAGTGACACTTGCCCTCTGAGACCCCACTCAATGACAGTTTTTCATGTGAGTTTTAACAGCAAGTAACCATAGATTGCTTAGCCATAGGAGCCAGCAATGCTGATCCGAATCATATCCTACTCTCTACTTGATGCCCACATACGTTCAGCAGGTAATGGTTAACAGGAGCAGAAACTGTGGCCAGTTTTTCTCCACCAGCTGAAGCTAGTCTCAGCATCTGATTCTGCCACTGGTGCCACATCAAACGTGGACTGTATCCGTTCATTTTAAATTATTTTTAGCTATTCCATATGTCACAATGCATTTACCATCTTCGTGTAATTGACAGGGATTTACTAAATTGTTCCTCCTTGCGTGTTTTTGGTCTAAATACCCCCTTCACTTTTCTCAATGCAATGACTTGCATGTATGTCTCTTAATTTTCTATTTTGAAGAAACACTTGTACTGAAAACACAGACATTTTCATTCCTTTCACGATGTCTGCTGCCTTTTTTAAGCTCTTTCTTCTTTAAAGTTTCCAGCGATTGAAGTGTTTTGCTTTTTAGAAGTATTGGTCCAAATTAAGTACATTTGCATGTGTAGCAACATGTGGGCTGAAATAAAAGCAAACAGCTGAGCCAGAGTGTAGGGAGGGAAAGCATGATTGGTTTAAAAAAAAATCAAATTATGGTGTTTACTACTAGTAGATCCTTCACAAGATTCTCCGGACAAATCTATCGAAAAGAAAAGCATTTCGACAATGTCATCTGCACCCAAGCGAACCTTTCCAGTATTGAGGTACCAGTCATTAACATCCTGCTCCACTTGACAGCATAAGTTCAAAATACCAGACAACAAACCCTAAGCAATTGAGCAACTCAGAATTTGGTCAGGAGACTTCCAGGAGAACAAAGGAAAACTGACTTTAGGGCTATCCTTAAAACATCTCAAAAGGTATCCCTGTTGTCTCCTAGAAATCTCTGACATGACAGACCAATATGATGAAGGTTTATTTGGGAAAACACATTGAGAGACTTAATTTGGAGTAGGTCGAGCTAAAGCAAAGGGGCCAACTCTTCCCAGCTCTGATGTGGACCATAGAAAAAAGTTGGGAAAATCAGGTGAGATGTCCATTGAGGATCTTATCAACATTGAGCAAAATCTTCCAGTTTCCAATCAAATGTTAGACAGTAGTGACCAGGTAGCGGCCTATTTTATGGATTAATGGTCATTACCAATTTCATTACTACCTAATTTTCCCTCATTAGTGTGCAGTCCTCCATTCTTCTGCTCACCAGATAGAAGCTAGATGCTGAGAATTCCTTCCATAGAAGTCTGAGTAGTGACTTGGCAACCTGAGCTCACCACTTGCTCCTCTGGACTTCCAAAATGGATCCTTGGTACCATATTCCAGGGCACACAACATGGGTAGTGACTGCAGGTACCCCTCTATCCATGCACCTTGGCATCTGGCCATCATGGTTTCTATCCAGCCCAATCAATAAACTGTTCTGCACATCAATATTATACTTCTGAGTGCACTGGCACCTCCCATTGGAATGCCACTACAACTTTGCCTTGTACACAGGAGAAGCCATCCATCTCATGAACCAGAATCTTCACTTGCTTGCCTAGTGCTCATTTACATTGTACCTATTTGGATGCTTATGGTATCTCTGCCTTGCCTTGTGTTTTGGCACTTCTTCCCCTCCAACCAGTACGTACAAGCTCACAGTTCTTAGGCTTGCCTTTCAGTATGGAGACAAAGCTCAACAGTTTGTTGTGGTTGGTAGCAACCATCAGTTATGAGAGTCGACCTGCTGCTGTAATTCAGAGTCCAATGTTGACATTTCAAGTATCTATCTCACATCATCACTGTGTGCCAACTATGTACATGACAAATTCATTGCACGTGCTTCAACCAAATGGCCAATGTCAAGAAGTCTAAGGGATGTACTCTTCAGTCAAGTCAAGGGACATCCCTTCAGGCAGGGGTCCTGGCACAGTCAGTCAACTAAAATGCTCTGAAAAGTCTGGGATATGATTCTACAAATCATTAAATAGCACTCTGGATAGTATTAAAACAGTTGCAAATTTATTTCACCACTAGATTACAAAAGTCATTCAAACATTCATTGATCGCTCGTCTACTTCCTTGCTGGTTTGATGTTAGGCATTTGTGTTTAATTTTTGTAGCCTGAAGCGATAGGATAGACTTCATTTTCTAACTCCAAAATGTTAGCACATACCTGTATAGTATTCTGTATCAGACCATTGTGCAAAATAGTGACTTAACTTTGATTCTGCATTGCCCTTAGAGTGAGGTGTGTGTGTGTGTGTGGGGGGGGTAATCAGTGGGGAATGAAGCAAGGAAGTAGATGAGCGAATAATGAATGTTTGAATGACTTTTGTAACTTAGTGGTGAAATAAATTTGCAATTGTTTTAATACTATACAAATACTATTTAATGATTTGTATATTTGGTGATGTTTGTAATATTTACATAACAATAGCACTAAAGGAAATAGCTGGTATCTGAGAGATTATGGCCTCCCTCCATATCAGAATGGAGGTAGGCAATTCAAAAATCGAGAATAGTGCCCCAGTCCAGCATTCCCATCCTATTCTTGTATTGTTAGATTTTTTTATTGCCTCAGAATAAGTATGTGGGTGACACAAGGATGTTCAGCAATCTCCTCCCTCCTACTCTATTCCAAGGATGACCATTTAATAGCCCACCCTTTCAATGAAACCAGCTGTGTTATTAGAAGACATGGTTCATGTAACCTCAGATGATGCAGGAACCAAATTAAAAGCAACATGCTCCTGGAATTCTTTCAGTGGCAGGCTTTAGAATACAGAAATAAGATCTTGTGTTTCAATAGTTAGATACTTAGTTGTGATTTAGATGTGTTTTTACTGCAGAATGACCACTATGTTGACCATCATTGTGTAAGTGTTGACATGTGTTATACTACTTTGCCAATGTAGAAAACTGTTGTTGTAAACTCCAACATCAAGGACTAAGCTCTAAATAACTGGTGTCTCTAGCTTCAAGAAAAACTTAGAAATGATTGGAAACAACAGCTTCAGCTTATAAAAAGGAGTTTCACTTTCGTGGCCTCCATTCTTGATTTTGCTCTGGATCTGATTTGATAAGTGGGTCTATTATGAATTCTTAGTTAAGTTTTTCAAAACGTCCAGAACCTCATATCTCAACAGAGAAGGTGTGATCACATTTTGTTTGGATTGACATGGAGATAGCAGGGGCATAAAGTGTTATGGGATGGTGAAAGGTGCACGCAGAATGGATTGAGATGAGCAGGTAAAGGGTAGGCATTTGAGAGCTTGAAATTCTTCATTAAGTGTATTGATGTCCCAGTTAACTGTGCCAGACATTCCAGCCTGCTGGCTTTGGCAGTGCCCCCCCCCCCACTTCTGCTGCCAGTTGAAATCTTGGGTCTGACTCCATCCTGCCCCTGAACCCCAGGATGGAAATACAGTGGTATGGGACTGTTTTTAAGGAGGCAGATCTGCCAGGTCAGCAGCTTTCCCAGCTCATTCACAAACATTTGGCTCCATGTATTTTGCTGAGAAATGCAAATTACTGAGTTCTAGATCCTCAAAAGAGGTGGATAAACAACATCTATTAAATTGCTATAGCTGCAAAACAAATTCCAGCCAGTCCTGCCATGATACAACATTGTGTTGTGTGTAGCTGTGATAGAATCGGTGTGCAGAAATGGTTTCATTAATGAATTTCCCACATCCCTTTATAAAGAAATCCTCTAACACCATAGCAACAGCGTTGTTAGGGACTGACAGAAGTTCAAAACAATGGCTTACCCCACAAGGTTCTCAAGGGCATTCTGGGTCAGGACTAAATGCTGGTGCTGTCAGTGGACCCCATATTCTTGGAATATTAGCAACAAGGTCTCTCTCTGGGTAAAAGTACTGCCTAAGGAAAGCTTGCTCTTCAATCTGAATTATTCTCTGGTTTTAAATTAACCAAGAGCATGGTATGACAGTTGCTTGTGTTGGTTCTGGGATTTGTTATGACCAGGCTCTGTGCAAGGTTCTTCATTTTATTGTGGCTGCAGATGGTCATGCCAAATCCTTAAGCTGCTGGAACTGGCTCCCCTTCCTTTATTCACCTGTTATCTTAGTTACAACAAGATTAATTTAAAAAGATCCCTCTTTTGTGGATGCACATGTGTTTATTGTTTTAAAAAAAAGGAGCCAATTTAGCCAGTCTTTTCTGAGTTAACAAAAGAGAGGGTTTATTGGTTCCTGATTGTGGGAAGAATTACAAACACAACACACGTACACGTACACATACACACAGTTAGAATAGGAAACCCGTGCGAAAAAACTTATTTAAAAGTTTTTGGGGCTGTCTCTCTGGTTCACTTGTCAAAAGTAGATAATCGAACATTTACTGGTGAACAGTTGATTTCTGGATTTTTGGCTTTTGCATGAGATCCTTTTGTTGTGTTTCCTTTTGACATAGCAGGCCAGTAGCATGAAGCTCTTGTTGTGATTCCCTCTAAATGATTTGTTGGCTAGTTGGCTTCTAGAACTCAGTGGAGGAGTCCTTTTACCTGTAACAGAGCGTTGACTAATGAGTGATCCTTCAACTGTGACCTTTGCAACATATTTGTACTCAATCCAAACTAGAACATATGGCTGCCTGAGGCTACTCGCACACCACCTTCCACCAGCAGACACCAGGGTTTCAGTTGGTAGTGTGGGTGGGGGTGACTCACTATTATCAGCCCCCTCATTACTCTTCCTCTTGCATCTTCCTGTCTGTTTGAAGTTTCCCTGACATTCCACAGGTGCAACATTCTGTGAGTCCCACAGCCTATCTTTTTAGACAGTTACTGAGAAAGTTTATGTCTGTAGTCTCTTTTTATTTTGTCCTCTGTTTTATATTTAACAAAAAAAAACACCTTTTGAAAGTTAAAAGTTTTGATAGTGCCCTTAGTACTTTGGGGTTCTGATCTGTCTCAATAACAGTGTGGAGGGAAAACAGGGAAAAAAAAACAGCCATGCATTGCTTTCTTGATTGCTAGCGACCCCTGACAGAACTGCATTTATTCCATGGTGTAGTGGACAGCGAAAAAGGTTACCTCCGAATACAATGGGATATTGATCCAGTGGGCTGAGGAGTGGCAGATGGAGTTTAATTTAGATAAATGTAAGGTGCTACAAATCAGGGCAGGACTTATATATTTAATGGTAAGGTCCTGGGGAGTGTTGCTGAACAAAGGCACCATGGAGTGTAAGTGCAGTTCATAGTTTCTTGAAAATGGAGTCTCCAGATAGAATAGCAAAGAAGGCCTTTGAAATGCTTGTTGTTATTGCTCAGTGCATTGAGTATACGAGTTGGGAGGTCATGTCGCAGCTGTATAGGGCATTGGTTAGGCCACTTTTGGAATACTGCACGCAGTTGTGGTCCCCCTTCTATAGGAAGAATATTGTGAAATGTCAAAATTTTTTGAAAAGATTTACGAGGACATTGCCAGTATTGGAGGGTTTGAGCTATAGGGAGAGGCTGAATACGCTGTGACTATAAGCCGAGGGGTGAACTTATCAAGGTTTACAAAATCATGATTGGCACGGATTGGGTGAATAGTTAAAGTCTTTTCCCTGGGGTGGGAAACTAGATGACAAAACTAGATGTTTTAAAGTGAGAGGGAATGTTTAAAAGGGACCTAAGGGGCAACCTTTTCATGCAGAGGGTGATGTGTGTATGGAAGTAGTAGAGACTAGTTCAATAACAAGATTTAAAAGGCATCTGGATGGGGATATGAATAGGAAGGGTTTAGAGGAATATGGGCTAAATGCTGGCAAATGGGATTAGATTAGGTTCGGATATCTGGTCGGCATGGAGAATTGGACCGAAGGGTCTGTTTCTGTGCTGTATATCTATGATTCTATGACTGCATGTGAGATTTTGTCACTTACTGAGAAAAGGGTAACTGCTGTTAAGCATCTCCCATTATCTCTCTTTACAGAGGCCACTATCCACATTGAGGTATCTGATTTTTCAGCTTAAAGGAGCATCTACAATTGATGTAAAACCCCAATTTCAACAGGATATCAACCAAATTAAATTAACCTTTTAAATTCTGACCATTTCAAGACCAGCAGGGGCACAACTTTCTGCTCCTAGAGGTGGCAAGTTTGGAGATAGGCAGGGCACTGAATTAGGCATGGTGGTGTTGGACTTAAATCTTGTTGCCTTTCTGTTTCTGTCAAAATTAAGTTGTGGGTGGGAGGGGAAATTGCCCACCTTCTCTCCCTGCAACCTGCTGATGTCCTTGAGTAGCCAATTAATGACTTCAGCCCACCACCGGTGGGATGAACCAGCTGCAGTTGGGCATATTCTTGACAACTGCTACCCCACTGTTGTAGTTTGTTCCTTGATCAAATACAGTCAGGGTCTGATTAAGGGAATAGACAGCAGCCAAGCTGACCTGCTGGGAGCAAGCCCTCTGAGTTTGCTTCTTCTGGACCAAACCAGACTTGACCCCTCAAAACATATTAAGAAGGGAGCCTAGACCATAACTTTTTCTTCTTTTAAATGTAAGTGCAAGGTGCTGTGTTCTAGATGCAGTTTGATTGGTCAAACTATTTGACGTTAAGCAAAACACAACTTATTCCAACACTGTAGTTAAAATACAACAAAAGAAAGGGCAACTTGAAACAACTTAACTCTATTAGAACACTTAACAGAATACAGAGGAACCCCGATTATCCAAATGAGATGGCCGGGCACTATTTGGCTCTGATAATCAATTATTCGGTTAATCAATTCAATGCCTTTCCTCTGGAGCTTGGAGTTCTCGATTACATCAGCTCCCCATTCAGGAGGCGAGGCAGTAGCACACCATGCGCGAGCCCCTACTGGACCCCAACCCTTTCCTACACCACCACCCCCCTAACCCAGTCCTACACCACCGCCCCACCTGCTCCACTGCCTGCTCCCACCCCCACCGTCCAACCCCGCCTCCCGCCCTCTCCAACGCCAGCCCCAACCCCGTCCAACACCGCCTCTCGCCCGCTCCCACCCCCCCCCCCCAACCCCGTCCAACACCACCTCCTGCCCTCTCCCACCCCACCCGTCCAACACCGCCTCCTGCCCTCTCCCATCCCGCCCCCCCAACCACGTTCAACACCGCCTCCCGTCTGTCCCACCCCACCCCCCAACTCCGTCCAACGCCACCTCCCGCAGTCTCCCACCCCGCCCCCCAACCACGTCCAACACCGCCTCCTGCCCGCTTCCACCCCACCCGCCCAAACCTATACAACAACGCCTCCCACCCACTCCCACCCCACCCCCCCAACCTCGTCCAACACCGCCTCCCACCCACTCCCACCCCGCTCCCCCAACTCTGGCCAACACCGCCTCCCATCCACTCCCACCCCACCCCCTAACCCTGTCCAACACCGCCTCCTGGCCTCTCCCACCCCGCCCCCCCAACCCTGTCCAACACCGCCTCCTGCCCTCTCCCACCTCGCCCCCCCCAACCCTGTCCAACACCGCCTCCTGCCTTCTACCACCCCGCCCCCCCCCAACCCCGTCCAACGCTGCCTCCCGCCCGCTCCACCCCACCCCCTAACCCCGTCCAACACTGCCTCTCTTTGCTCCCACCCCGCCCCCCAACCCCATCCAACACAGCCCCCTGCCCGCTCCCTTCCCGCGTCCAGAAGACTGTCTCACATGCAGTCCAGCAGCCAAGATGGAGAATCCCCAGCTTTTAGCTGTAATTGAGGGAAAAGTAGCTTCCACTTCTTCAAGACCTCAAAAGCAACTGCTGCTAGAAACTTAAAAACTAAAAATCCTCGTTTTGTAGTTTGGAACTTGACTGCACCCAGTCAAGTTGTTTCTGTTGTTCCAATTTTAAAAAACACCCAAGGCTTCAGAATTGTTTATCTTCTCATAGACTGCTGTCCCCCAATCTCTCTCAAAGAAACTAGAACAAAATGCATCTCTTAAAGCCGTAGTGCTGTTACACTTGGCACCCTGACAGCACTCACTCTTCAATCCCCAACCAGAGGATCCCCCGTCCACCCCACTCCCCCAACCCAGCTTCAAACTGACTGGTAAATTTGTGTTCAGGAACTCCAACTGTGGGCTCTGTGGTGACCTTGCCACTGCCTGATGGGCATGTGGTTTGACAAGCCTTCCCAAAACAAGACATCACAGTCTCTTGCAGGCTAGCTGGCTGGTAGATGGAACTCTCAATTTCACAACAGGATTTCAACCCTGCACCTAATTTAAATAGAACAGATGTATTGCTCACCCACATTGGTGTCTCAGTGCAGCTTGTTGGATCACAATCGGTGCATGACAGAAAGCTACGTTCTTGGAAGCAGAATTCATGATTGGAAGAATGAGGCTAGGGTGGTTGCTGGCCCCACAAGAAATAATTTAAAACATGTTCTATACTATTTGACTGCATTACCGACAAAATTAGTCAGTACAAGAGCTGCACAGTTGTGTAGTGATCTTCATATTAACCATGAGCTTCAATCATGCAGCAATAGCCACTTTAAAATGGCTAGGAGAAGGTGAGGATTGGAGATGCTGGTGATCAGAGTCGCAAGTGTGGTGCTGGAAAAGCACAGCAGGTCAGACAGCGACCGAGATGCTGCCTGACCTCCTGTGCTTTTCCAGCATCACATTCTCAACTTTAAAAATAGCGCACGGCTAAACGGAATGGGCTGTCTATGAGCCCATTTTAGGACCACTTGCCTCTTTTTTTGATGTTGAAGGGGCTAAGTGAAAATTAGCCAACTGCTTTTCAATATAGGAAGGGAAATTCAAAAGTGGGCGAGGAGAATGAATAAAGAGCAAAACCTCTGGGGTGCAACTTGGCACCAAGTCAGGAAGCGATCATAAATGTTGCACTGAATTTCACTCCTGTTATTACCACACTCTGAGGCTGTCAGTGTTTTTACATGGAGGCTCCATAAAAATTATAAAAGCTGAAAGCTTTGATTTACAATTAAGCTGTGGCTCTTGACAGATCAATAATTATACACATCTTAAGTGTCCCCTGTGTAAGCATGCCTGCTATAGCACATGTATTGCCCAATGGTTGTCAAGGTAACAAATATACCCAGCAGATTGCATCACTGAGACTGTTTCAACTAGAGACAGTGTGGCCCTTCTGTGGTGTGTCTGTATGCAATGATATAGCAGTCAAAGCTAATGAGTACAAATAGTACGCGCAGGTTAACAAATTCAGGTAGTTCTCTATAACACGTGCTTATTAAAGGTGACTTCTCTGTAATGTGATTGGTGAATTGCAGACCTTTTCATAAAGCAAACCCCTGCTTGCTGTTCCACAATTCCATCCCCAGCACACTTGAACAGCAAAACCCAGCCTCAGGATCCTCTGCAAAATGCAAATTCAATGTGTTCAGCTAAAACAGGAATGCAATCAGCTCAGCAAACCTTGAAACTTAACTTGAAACTGGGAATTGTAGTCTACATTTAGATGGAGCTTAATTTCAAACTGGGGGAGAATGTTGAGGACTGGAATTCTGTATTGGCATCAATTGGTTTGTGTACTTTCTTGTGAAGTTCTTTGTGAAAGGTACAGTACTGTAGTCAGTGATTTTAGTGTTAGTGTTAAATTTACTGTATTATTTAATTAAAATATATGATTTAAAGATTTACTTAGACTGTGCGATCATTTGTGTTTAGCTATTATTTTTGTTTTGATTTTTTTAACTGATATTTTTGGTGGATCGCCCAACTCTGTTTTTTTTCATAAGCCCCTTTATTTATGTTGCATGATTTTCTAAAACAGTGTTGCAAAGGAACACAAGTGTTCAAGGAGAACTACCTATAGGGTACACCCATTAACCAGCTTATGTGCTGGATTGCATCGTGTGATGCCAGCAGCCTGTAATTACAGCTGAGATAATTGAACACTATTCCTTGTACTTCCAAGGTGAAAACTAATGTTTGGAGAACTTGTTACCACTATTCGCAAAAATTTGAATAAGGGTGAATCACACATCCATTCATGCTTTTTCATGCAAATTTGATTTTCACTTGCAGGAAGCAGATATACACCCCAACAATCTATATGAAACAATTATTGATTAGTCATCCAAAGAGCTTCTCCAATTATTTTCTTTGATCACTTTCCTCCAGTGAGATTCTGAGCAAATGTTGATTGGCATGGGTACTCAAACATAATGTCACCATAGTCTTACCAGACTATAGGGCTGCTCTCTTATTAGAGAAGTGACTGGTGATGGTTTAACCTGAGGCTCACCACATCTCAGTGTTGGCATCGCAAACCAGCCATCTACCAACTGAGCTGAACCAACCCCTCCAAGATAGATGTGTATATAGGTATTCCCCAGAAAATCCTACTAACATAGGGATTAAAGAACAATGCTATTTCATGTTGAACAAAACTGGGTTTTTAAGAAAAATTACACACTACCATGCCACCTATCCATCTGCTGTCTTAATATCCTATGGGCAGCACGGGTGGCTCAGTGGTTAGCATTGCTGCCTCACAGCACCAGAGACCCAGGTTCGATTCCAGCCTTGGGTGACTGTCTGTATGGAGTTTGCGCATTCTCTCCGTGTCTGTGTGGGTTTCCTCCGGGTGCTCCGGTTTCCTCCCACAGTCCAAAGATGTGCAAGTCAGGTGAATTGGTCATGCTAAATTGCCCATAGTGTTAGATGCATTAGTCAGAGGGAAAATGGGTCTGGTGGGTTACTCTTTGGAGGGTTTGTGTGGACTGGTTGGGCCGAAGGGCCTGTTTCCACACTGTAGGGAATCTAATTTAATCTAATCCTTCTGCCATATTATCCAGCTGGCATCTATCCAGCTACCACACTACCCCTTACACATCTGCATAGTCACCCATTCAATCACAGTAATAAAATTTGGCCATTTAGCCCATTTAAGTCTGTTGTGCCATTCAAAGAGTCTGTCTCAGCCTTGTATTGGTGACCCAGCCTCACTTACTCTCTGTGGTAAAGAATTCCACAGATTGGCTACCCTTAGGGAGAAGAAATTCCTCCTTATCCCTAAATATCCAAACCGTTACTCTGACACTATACCCCTGGTCCCAGACTCTTCTATAAGGGGAAATAACTTTGCCGTGAATACGCTATCAAATCTCTTAAGAATCTTGTATGTTTCAGTAAGGTTACCTCTTGTTCTTCTGAACTTCAGTGTGTAGAGGCCCAACCTCCTCACTTTTTCTCATAAGACAATCTCTCCATACCTAATGTCAGCTGAATGAACTTTCTGTAAACTGTCTCCAATGCCAATATACCTTTCTTTAGATATGGGATCCAAAAATTGTTCTTTTCCCTTTTTTTATATTCCACTCTCATTGATGTAAACATCAAAGTTCAATTTGCCTTCCCTATGAGCTGCTGGCCTTGTATGCTAGTTCTTCTTTTGTGATTCAAGTATGAGGACTCCCAAATCCATCTATGCTATTAGCATTCTACAGTCTTTCTCCATTTGTTCTTCCTGCCCAGGTGTATAACCTTAATTATTTCCCACCTTATTCCATCTGCCACAATTTTGTTCACTCACTTAACATATATCCCACTGTGAATTGTGTCACCCTCACCAATATTTGTGAAATCTGTAAACTTGGCTGTAGTGCACTCAGATTCCTAATTCTAGTGCAAAGAATGTTGGGAACATTTAAACTTAGAAATATCCTAAAATGAGGGCATGATGTCTAAAAGATTCTCTGCACTGTTCCCAATGAGAATTCCTGCATCAGATACAATGGATCCTCCAGTGGAAGATCATTTGGAAACATTGGACGAAGGTAGATCCTTTTTTGATTCGATCATGATCAAAGCTAGTGTTACTATTTGATTAGATTAGATTACTTAGATTAGATTACTTACAGTGTGGAAACAGGCCCTTCGGCCCAACAAGTCCACCCTAACCCGCCGAAGCGAAACCTACCCATACCCCTACCCCTACATTTGCCCCTTAACTAACACTACGGGGAATTTAGCATGGCCAATTCACTTGACCTGCATATCTTTGGACTGTGGGAGGAAACCGGAGCACCCGGAGGAAACCCACGCAGACACGGGAGAACGTGCAAACTCCACACAGTCAGTCGCCTGAGGCGGGAATTGAACCCGGGTCTCTGGCTAATCGTGTTAGTGGGGAAATGATAGGAACAGTATGCGCAGAACAGGCCCTTCAGGAGATTGTTACTAAGACATTATGTTCATTCAGGCAGCCATGATTTTTGTGTGTTGGGCCAAATAGTCTCCTTCAGCACTGTAATTCTGTGATTCTGATTCTCCTTTTCCACCCTTCCAAAGTTGTCGCTTGCCACATTGATGACATTAACAGAAGCTGCTTTCTGTGGATTGTTGTGAACCATACTTCAGGTGATTTTCAGAGCACCTTAATAAACACATTAGACTTAAGTTTGCAGCATTTCAGAACCTGACACAAGCTGCTATATTTCCATTTCCCCACTGTCTCCTCTTGCTCACTGTTAGAAGGTATTTAGGATTGAAGAACAGATGATGGCTTGGGCCTGAGGCTAAAGAGAGAGATTTCCTCTGTGCAATTGAATCATAAACCTTTTCTTTTAGAGCAGGTTTACAATTTAGTTACTCAAAGCTCATAAAGGCCACTTGTCCCCAGGGTTTCAGGATAGAAGATATTGCTCTGTATTAGCATAATCGGTGAGCTTTGCCAACATTATTCTATCTGATTCATGCTGTTCATTTGATACAAGTTGTACTGTTCAGCTGTGTGGTATGCCCAAATGTAATACTTATTTCCTGTGTCCATATTCTTATTGTCTGAGATAACCAAATGCTTCTCTATCTCCCTGCAGTGCATGGGAACTGCAGACTTAGCAACATTTTGTGGTCAGCAGTGAAGTGATTATGCTTTGCTGTCTGTTCTGCTGAAATAGTGTTGGTTAGCATGGTTGGGTGGGCTACTGGTTTGTGATGGAGGCCAATGTTAATGGCACAGATTCAGTTCCCCTACTGGCTGAAGTTCTTGCCTTTTAACCTTGCCCCGCATCTGTGGTGTGCGAACCCCCAGGTTCTCACACCAGGTGACTCTTCTGAATGAGAGAGAAGTTTCTGGGACAATAATGACTTACATTGTGCTGATGGCTGCTCAGAGGTTTCTCTATGCTTTTGAACAGCTACTTAAAGCGAAAATGTCATTTGCTTTTGGCGGGGTGGGGGAGGTGAGAGGGCTGCTTGGTAATTCCCTGTTACCGCTGGCTTGTCAGTCTACCGTATATTTCAATCTCGGGACTATTTTAGAATAGCCTGAGTTAGGGAGGGGAAGGCTACCCACCCACAAGAGGTGAAAAGTTAATTAGCTGAAGGCATATAAAGACCACTGTCAAATGTTTTCATCTTCATGAGGCCCCTCTGCCTCCACTGAGGCTGGAATGTGGCCAAGGCATGGAGATAGTCTCTTGGGAACAAGCCAGAGTGAAGGGGCCATTTTTGGATCATGAGCACAGCTCATTGATTCGTGTGCTCACTATAGTCCTTCCCCACCTGGAAACTAATTAGCATGTCACCTCTGCAAGCCCTGGAAAATCAGATGTCAGGAGGCATCACAGCCTCAGGTATCATCTTGAATAGACCCAGTCAACCCGTGGCAGTAGGATTTTTGGAACAAATCCAGTGTGAGGGAGTAAAGAGCTGCATAATGGATGGAAGTCATGGCAACTGACTCATAGAACATGAGTTATGATATAACAGAAAGAATACTACTCTAAACAGCGTGTAGAAGTAGAGCATCCCGCATATATAAGTAGGAAAATCATTAAATGTGGCAGAATAGATAGAGAGCGCTGTTTTTAACAAGACATATAGTATCCTAGCATTCGTTAATAGGGGCATTGAGAACAAGAGCAGGAGGTTATGCTGAACTCGTACAGGCCTCAGATGTATTGTCTACATTTCAGGATGCCACACTTCAGGAAAAATATGAATAACTTGGACAGAATGCAGAAGAGGTTTACAAGAATGGTTCCGGGAATGAGACCCATCAGTTGTGAGAATATATTGGAGAGCGGGATTGTTTCTCTGGGAGAAGATAACGCTGAGGGAAGATTTAATCGATGTTTACGGAGGGATTCAAGATTACGGCCCAGTAGGTCTGGGTCTGCTGAGCTGTGCCCAGGAGCCAGATAAAGTGGGACACCTACCCTCCCTGCACCTCTTAAATTGCTAAACATATTTTTTGTCCTCGCTGCTATAGTCGTTTTGCACCAAACTTGAGCAGTTTGGTGCACTCTAACATCATTAAAGGCAACGGGGCATGGGACCAGCAACAGACAGGACCCCACCCCCCAACGCCCACTGCAGCAACAGATGCATCTGCAGCCACACTGCGGGACTTACCTACGGAGGTGAGCTTGGTCTCGGAGTTGATAAAATTCCGAGCGAGGATCAATCCATCGACGGAAGACACCTGGGCAAGGTGGGAATCGATCTCAGTCATGCTGCAAAAGCATGATCTTGGAGATTCAGACTCTCTGGCAGCGTGTCAGAGGGGCAGAGCAACAGGCTCCCACAGCTGCTGAGGCTGGAGTCTGAGGTAGGCCGGGTGCGGGTCGAGTGGGCCCACCAGGTCACAGTGCGCAGGCCCGAATCGGACTCGTGTCCCTGTTCGGTCCTAGTGCAACTCCAACATTATAGAGACAAACAAATGTTGCTGGAGGCCTCCAGAGCACTGGGGACGGATCCCCAGGCTATGGTGCACAAGGGACAAAGAATAATGCTCTTTCAGGACTTCTCCCCAGTTGCGATTTTGACGAGGTAAAGAAGCGTCTGAGGAATCTGAATATTCAGTACTCCATGAGATATTCGACAACACTGCACTTCAGCCACGGCGGGTCTGTGTTGAGCTTTGGATCGCTGGAAAAGGAAAAAGAATTTTTGGACGCTCTAAACTGAATGTCCTGAATTGTATGGACAATTATTCTATTTTACCTCTCTTGCCCCCCACCACTTTTTAATTTCTTTTTCTTATTTTTATTTGTATTCTGGTTGATTTAACCTGGTTGCTGGGGGATGTTTTTGACTTTGCCTTTAATATATGTCAGGATTATAATTTTATATATTTTATCTCATGTTGCTGCTTTGCCAAGAATGCCTAGGGTAGTAGTACGGAAGGGATGGGTTGGGTACCCACCTTTAACTTCCTTATTATAAGATATTGATATCTGTTTGTGATGTCTGGGGTTGGGGTATGGCACCAGCTGGAAGGAGTCAGGGTAGGATTATTGGATGTTATGAGTGCCCCTTGTGGACAAGAGGAAAGTCTCCATTTAATTATGTTTTATGTTGTTACTACATAGGAGTAATTTTTAGCAGTTTTAATGTAGTAGTTTTAAAGGTTGTATTTTTAAATCTGTGAATTGTTTACGCTCTTTACTCAGTACTCTGAGTGGGGTTCTTCTTCCTGGAGGGTCTCGGACTCTCTTGGATGATCATGGCTAGGCATTCGTTTAAGTGGTACACCTGGAATGTTAAGGGGAGTCACTCACCAATTAAAAGGAAATCGATATTGTCAAGTATTAAAAAAGAGAAGATCGATGTAGCCCTATTACAGGAAGCGCACCTAACTGACAAGAAGCATTTGAAGCTGCAGCAGGGAGGATTTGGCCAGGTGTTCTTCTCATCTTTCAACTCGTAAAGTAGAGGAGTGGTCATTCTTATCCGGAAGAATCTTCCATTTCAAATGTTAAGCCAAATAAAGGATGAGTCCGAGTGGTTTATAATACTTAAAGCTCTAATATATGGAGAGCAGTATGGGATTTTGAATGTATATTGCCTTTCTGCACATCCTTTTAAATTTATAACGGATGTGCTCTCCAGATTGATGGCCCTTGGGGCATGTTATACAATTATAGGAGATTCAACCGTATCATTGATCCCGAGGTGGATAGGATACCGAGGAGCTCTGCGGGTATATCTCTGCAGTCTAGGCAGTTGGTGGATTTGAATAGGGAGTTGGGACAGGTAGATGTGTGGAGATGTCTTCACCCTGAGGGTAGAGATTTTACCTTTTATTCTAACCCACATAAGTGCCATACCAGAATTGATTTTTTATTGTTCCTTCGACCTTTTTGAACTCTGTACTGTCCTGCAAAATAGAGAATATAACTGTTTCTGACCACGCAGCAGTGTATATAGAGGTTAAGACTGGTGGTGATGAAATGGACTCCTGGCACTGGCAATTGGACTCTTTCCTACTGAAAGATAGTAAGTTTATAGAATACTTTTCACAGGAATTTAAAGTTTTCTGGGATATTAACTTAGGTACATTGATGATGTGGGAGACTACCAAGGCCTATGCGCGAGTCTTGATTATCTCGTATTCTGCAACCAGAAACGACAGAGGGGAGAACAACAACATCTGGCTCACCTGAATGCAGTTGAGTCAGCGTATGTTGATAGGCAGTCCATAGCCAAATTACAGCAGATTACAGCCCTCAGGGCTACTTTGAATGCTGCACTTACTCAAACAGCAAAAAGGAAGATATTGTTTGTGAAGCAGAGACTATCTGAGTATGGCGACAGACTGGGGAGCCTTCTTCTTTCTGGCAAGTTTTAGCATACCTTGCCAGAAAGAAGAAGGCTCCCCATCTATTAGAGAGAGTGCTGGCACTTCGACCTGTGATCCTAAAAAGATCAATGCAGCATTTAGAAAGTTCTATTTTGAACTGTATCAGTCAGAGGACTGAGAGGATAGAATAAGGAAGATGGAGTCCTTCTTAAAGAACTTGGACCTCTTGGGTGTAACCTAGGAACAGGTGTCCTTTTTGAGTGCCCCTTTGACAACTCAGGAAGTGCAGGAGGTGGTGAGGCTGCTCCAGAGCGGTAAAGTGCCCAGTCCAGATGGATTCCAAACTGAGTTCTATAAGGAGTTTATCGATGAACTGGCTGGACCTCCTATGGACATGTACAACTATTCATTCAGTCAGGGTAGTCTCGCGTACTGTTTGAGAGAAGCAAGTATCTGTCTCATTCTCAAGAAAGGGAAAGCCCCAGAAGACTGTACTTCTATACTGTAGCTTCTATTTTATATATGGAGCTTTCTTTCATATATATCCTCTTCTGTGTTTTGGTAGTTTGTAGAGTAGATTAGTAGCCTGTCTATTTATATTGTTTTTTTTTTAGATTACTTACAGTGTGGAAACAGGCCCTTCGGCCCAACAAGTCCACACCGACCCGCCGAAGCGACAACCCACCCATACCCCTACATATACCCCTTACCTAACACTACGGGCAATTTAGCATGGCCAACTCACCTGACCCGCACATCTTTGGACTGTGGGAGGAAACCGGAGCACCCGGAGGAAACCCACGCAGACACAGGGAGAATGTGCAAACTCCACACAGTCAGTCGCCTGAGGCGGGAATTGAACCCAGGTCTCTGGCGCTGTGCGGCAGCAGTGCTAACCACTGTGCCACCGTGCCGCCCAAATTGTTGTTGCTAATATATTGTAAAGTAGTTGTACTATTTTGTACTAGTTTTGTAATTTTTAAAAAAATACCTAAAAACGTTTTCCTTTTAAGATGTTTATGAAATACTGAGGGATCTGGACAGAGAAAATACAGAGAAACAGTTCCCACATGTAAACTGATTGAGAACCAGAGGGCATAGTTTTAAAGCCTTTGCAAGATATACAAAACTTTTCCTGTCAAGCCTGCAGTTGAAGAAGAGGAAGAGTCAATTGAGACATTCATGAGGGCATTGGATGATTATTTAATTAGAAACAATGTGTAGGGTTATGATGCAAAGGTGAAAATGTATTGCTGGAAAAGCGCAGCAGGTCAGGCAGCATCCAAGGAACAGGAGATTCGACGTTTCGGGCATAAGCCCTTCTTCAGGAATCAAGCCCTTCCTGAAGAAGAGCTTATGCCCAAAACGTCGAATCTCCTGTTCCTTGGATGCTGCCTTACCTGCTGCGCTTTTCCAGCAACACATTTTCAGCTCTGATCTCCAACATCTGCAGTCCACACTCCCCATCCACCCACCCATGATGCAAAGGCACAGGTTTGGCACTGTTAAAGTGCTCAGAGAACCACTAACTGTTCAGGAGTGTGCCCCTGGAACTGATTATTCCAACAGTGAGGACAGTGAGGATGCTGAAAGGAGTTTTCTTCCGTGAAAACAATAGGAAGAGGACAACCACCCTCACCAAGCAGGTTTCAGTTTTTACTGAACTGTCAGGAATTGGTGAGACATGAGACCATAACGGAATAGGAGCAGGCCATTCAGCCCCTTGAGCCTGATCTGACATTCCTCACATTCACTTTCCTGCCCATTCCTTGTAACCCTTGATTTCCCCTACTGTAGTGCAAAGTACCTGGATCCAGTACCATAAAAAACATCATGAAGTCTGGCCAGATGGTATGCTAGTACTCTCAAATGGCAACCATCACACTCTCACCTCTCTAGCATTCTTCCACACAGTACTCTCCTGACCAACACACCTTGAAGTCTCTTTCTCATTACTTTCTCTTCAGCTTTCTGCTCAAATCTCCAACTCAACAGATAATACTCACCTTCCCATTCAATCTATTGCCCTCTTCTTCCCATTCCTAATAGTCACTCTCCTTGAATGTGCATCCTGAGTCCTCAGCCTTGTATCTCTGACTTTTCCTGTTGAAGAAGAAAAGTGCTCACAGCACCAAGGAGAGGGATAGGATCAGCAGGTTGAGTGGAACTGCAACCACAGCGACCCTAACATAATGGAGGGAGAAGCTCTGGAGATCAGTACATTGACAGCATGGCAAGCTGTTGTTGATAAAGAGCTGGGGGTGGCCAGAGGCATCTCAGCTGCATTACCTCTCACCTTGCCGTTTAGCATTAACTTGTCACTCATGTTGAATGATTGTCCTCGATTATATTAAATTTTATAATCTGCTACCTTTACAATCCTATTTCTTCTCAGTTCACCTTGACCTCATGCCTTTTATCTCCTAAAGTTGTAGTAGAAAGCCAGTCTGCTGCCTGATTGACATGCAATCTAGTGGGCTTTCTGTAAGGGAGAGTGCAGGCTTCACACCATGAAACCTCCATGGAAGTGCCAAGTGCAATAAGGTGAAATTACCCTCTCTGGTGTCCAAGATATTTAATTTACAGTGCATTGCACCAATATTATATGCCATGATTCCCAGTTCATTGTGAATTTCAGTTTCTGCCAGAGTTATCTGGGATATCTTGGGTAGATTCATTGTCACCAATCTTTCTTTCTGGTGTAAGTCTGAAGTATTTTCTAAACAACCCATTCAGATATGTTACTACACATCCCTGGAACAGGGGAGTCTTGAACCTGGGCCTCCTAACTCAGATGTAGGGGACAATACCAATGCACTACAAGCGTCCTTATTGGTATTAGTGTATACTACTGGTACTATGTGGGGAAGAATGCCCACATGATACCTAAGGTAGAAGACAGACTACCTTGATTAAACAGTAAAGATTCATTACATATTGCTTAATAGGTCACATTAAATCTAACACACATGATTGTCTCCTGTGAGAAATCTGGAACAATTTAGGAATAAATATACCTCAGCTCTTTAGCATCATTTCTGTAAACACGAATAAGAATCACTGAAACTGATACAGCACATTATCTCCTCCTACGTACAATCATTCATTTCCTGATGACTGCATGGAACTTATTTTGTGATGTCAGTTAAATCTTTCAGGTCCCCATACAATAGTCCCTAATGAAATTTGTGGTTTGAAGGGGAAGGAACTGCTGCTATCAGTACAAGCCTTTTCTCTGTGGCTGACCAGAGATTTTCTCTAGTTTCACCTTTTCATGTTGATTATAACAGGTCAGATTCACTCTGTGGTGTGTTCAGCCTGTGCAGTTGCCTTCCCCATTCTGGCAAGTCATTGAAACAGTATGAAACTTGGGCGCTGTTGAGAAATTTGAAAATTCCATCTTTAAGACCTTTTCAAGTACCTCAGTTGCGTCCCTGCAAATCCTTTGGGATTCCCCCTGCCTATAGCCCATTCCAGGAAAAACTGAAAAGAGAAAGATCATGTTGAAATTTCAGTTCAAACTCTTCTGTCTTTTTGGGGGTTGCAACATGTTCTGCAACTGGCTGGGCAAATTCCATCTGCAGAGTCTAACCAAGCTTTACAAACCAAGAACAATGAAGTAGACCTCAGTAATGTATAGCGGGTGAATGAACCTTTTTTTTGGGTAAGTCCAAGTTTCATTGAGTATTTTTGAAGGCTTTTTGCCAGGAGGTTGGTGGGTTTTCTTGTTACACATTACCAAACTTACCAGATTAATTACCCACCTCTGTGGCATCGCTCACACTTGAATTCCACCCTATCTTACCACGTGCTGTTCACACAGCAAACCACTATGCAGCAAGTACCTACCAAAACAATGGCATCCCTTGAACCTGCACTGACTTTACAATGTCGTGTACAGCTTCACAGACATTGACAATCGATATTGCACCTCACCATCATGCTAAAGCAGCCAGGAAGCCCCAACGATGTGTAGGGAATCATGTTTGACCAAGGCTCCATGGATTGTTGCCTGTCCATTAATGTCCAAACCCCAGGATTTACCTTGGCTCAATCCCTCTGTGTAACTTGACAAGACAGCCCTGATTGAGAACAATGTAATCCCCTGGATGTGACACTCCATCACACCCTGACTGTAATCCCCAAACTGATTACTCTTGACCTGCAGGGCTGACTGTTATCCAATGCAAGCATAGTGATTCCCACAATCTGTAGCACCAAGTACCTGAATGACTGTGGTCAACTCTCTGAACTGGCACTTGCTAAGTGCCTTGAATGAGTGCAGTGGCACCCCCGACTGACAAAAGCCTTTTCAGTCTATTAAGCATTGGTCCCTTTTGACTTTCAAACTTAGTCACTGGTTGAAGCATTTGCATTGTGTTTGCCACATAAGCTGCTGATACATGTTACATGTGACATTGGCACAGTACTCCGCCAAACAGCGCTATGTCCACCTCCTTTAACTGTTTAGTATTCAGAACTACAAAAAAACCCTGCCATCCTCACCCTCTGCTAAAACAGAGGCAGGCAACTTCCAACTACAAAGTAAATGAGCACTAAAAGAAAACAAAGAGCCTCAAGATTCATTGTGTGTAGATGCACGCGATTTGTGTATCTCCTTGTGTACAAAGTGACCTGAGTTAGCGGGGAAGGGCTTCACTGTGAAAGTCGCCTGGAGATTAATGATCATCCAGAGAAGGTAATGGACCAACCATTAACAGTTAATAGAAATAATCTCCACAATCAAGAACATCGAACAGAAAAAAAGTCCTCAAATGATGTGACAGTGTGTGGACAACACCAGATCAAGAACAGAATAAAAGTTAACAATCCTCAAGATAAAGAATTGCCAATCTTTCCAAAGAAAGCATTTTCTAGAGTTTTGTGAAGACTTCTACATAGCCTGAATTTGTGAAATCAGAGACTTCAGTTCAATGAGGAATGGTAAATGTAATTTGTATATGTGAATGTACAAATGTTAACTACTTGGACAGCGGCTGGGAGTGGTGGGGGAAATGTACAAAGTAAGTTTTCTGGACCCTACCTGAAACTCTACCCAATCTAAGGATGCTTGGTGGGTATAAGACAAAGCATTTGAGGATGACATTGGGTGCAGAGTGATATCCCCAACTGTCCTTCTCAATAATTTAATCAACCTGTTCAGAGATGTTATGTAACAGAGTTGTAAGTTTATAGACGTATACAGCACAGAAACACTCTTTGGTCCAACTCATCTATGCTGAGCAGACATCACAATCTGACCTAACTCAATTTGTCCAATAAATGTTGTAATTGTACCTGCCTCCTTCACCTACACTGGCAGCTCATTCCATACATGCACCACCCTCTGTGTGAAAAGGTTACTTCTCCGGTCCATTTTTCAACTTAAACCCAGGCCTTCTGGCTCTCTGGCAGGAGCTGTTCCCTACTACTATTACTGTTTCCAAAGGCCTAGTCCAAGTTCCTTATCGTGTTGGTTATAATTTCAAATGGACTAATACAATATGTGCCTAATTGAAATCGTGGAATAACTATCTATTAAGATAGGAACCTCTCCTTATTTAGGCTCAATTATCATTGATCCTCTATAATTGTAACCTAAGTGGACCCTTTTACCCCATCAATGACAGAGGATTAGAGGCAATTGGATCAGCCAGCAACTTCAGAGGATGGGACTTCTTCCCCAGTGAGTGGTGGGTGTCCCATTCTGTCCTTGCTTCCGATAACAGTGTCTTGCTACCTGGTGAATCTTTCCCCATAATGTCACCTTTTAGACTCATAAACTACCATCGTGGAAGACAGTTGCTTGGTGGAAATAATTACTTTCTTCTTTGCTGTATCATGGATTTTGGAGCCTGGTAATTTTTCCCTTTTATTTCCTGTACCCTGAATTTGTAGACATTGGTCAGGCTTTCGTGAATTTGTATGTAGCTCATCTTCGTTTTGTACAAGGAAATCTTTATTCTCAATCTTTTGATATGTGGTGAAGTAGGTAAACTTTTTATTTCAAATTCTTGATTTAGGTTTAATGTCTTCATTCACCTCCTATGGTTTTTGTACAGGTGCATCATTTATTTCTCTGTACTCAGTCATGGTACTGGAGGATTGCTTACTTGGATTAGAACATAGAACATAGAACAATACAGCGCAGAACAGGCCCTTCAGCCCTCGATGTTACGCCAACCTTCTCAGCTCGTCCCCTTACACTATCCCAAAATCATCCATGTGCTTATCTAAGGATTGTTTAAATCTCCCTAATGTCACTGAGTTGACTACATTAGCAGGTAGGGCATTCCATGCCCTTACCATTCTCTGCGTAAAGAACCTGCCTCTGACATCTGTCTTAAATCTATCACTCCACAATTTGTAGTTATGCCCCCTTGTACACATCATCCTAGGAAAAAGACTTTCACTGTCAAAATTCAGCTCTATCACTGGTGCTGATGATTCCACTCTGGAAGATGGAGACTTGAAATGTTCTTCTTGAACTTGCATTATCTCAACATCTGCCATCAAATTAAAATCTGTTAAAACCATTTTGTTCTGCAGATGGTTCAGCTGTCAGTAATTGATGAATTCAAGTGGGTTATATTGCTCATTTTTGTCAGCATTTGCTGTTTCTTGCATATTTTGCAGATTTGTCATCCCAAAGCTCTTAAGTGAGGACGGGAGTGGCAAATAACTCCTCCATTCCTGTATAGATGCAGAGTTTCCTTCCTGTTGACAGTGTGGAGTAATTTTTGAATGCAAAATTAGTTAATGTCAGCAGATCTTGCTTCCTTTTTGGGTTTTACCATAAATGTGGGAAACCCAGTGAACTTTTCTGTTGATTACCCCTGACTGTTCAGACAATAATAGTTTGTTCTTGGACTCATTGTTCCTTTAGTATCTTCTTGTTGAATAGACTTGGGATAACCTGGCTTCTGTTGGCTGTCTCTGAGAATTAGATTAATATGTTACTACAAAGACATTTAGGTCAAGACACATATGCAGGCCCAAAAGTGAGAAATGTTGATTGTGATTGAGATATAAATTCACAATTGTTATGTTCTTTATGGTGCACAGTCTCTTGTATATTTTTTAATCATGAGAGTTACCCCTTAAGTATCATATAGTTTTATCTTTGTTCTGTCAGCCATGGCTTTTGATCTGCCGTTTTAATCATAATGCAGTGACATTTGCCCATGTATGAAGCTTAAAGTTAATGAAACGCCCATTGAGATAAACATGTTCTTCCAAAAATGAGTCATTTGCATTAATTTCCCCTAGGAATGCATGGGTGTCTTTTTCTAATGCCACTGTTGTATAATTTTCAACACTTTCTATAAGTAGGCATTTATTTTGCTGCTCTAACACATTGCCCTACATCTGTATGACTTCTGGAAAAGAAGTAGTTTTATAGATGTAGTATCCTTTTGTAATAACTGATCATTGCTTGTGCCTTTTGTGGCTATTTTTTTGTTTGGTAATGCTGTCGTGACTCTTTTTAGTATCTGCTTTTTGGCCTCCTCTTTGTGTTGGCTTATCACATGAGACTTGTGTTTTTATACTGTTATGTAATGGATAGGTTCTGTTGCTGTCTTGAGATGAGTTGTCTTTCTTAGGATATGAGAGAATATCTTCAAAGAATAAATCAAGAGACAATGAGGGCATATAACAAAATACATTAATCATGGGTGACTTTGTATAGATTGGGATAATTAGTGGCAGAAAAAAACCATGAGAGAAAAATGAGTGTTTTCAGGACAGTTCCCTAGAAAAATATGTTGAGGATCCAACCTGGGAGCAGCATATTTTGGATCTGGTGATGTTTAATGAAATAAGTTTAATAAATTACGACAGAATAAAAGAATCCCTAGGAAATGGTAACCATGAAATGGCAGAATTTAGCATTCAGTTCTACTAGAGGGAGAAACTTAAGTGGAAATCAATAGCGCTAAGCTTAAATAAGGATATTTACAAAAGAATGAAAGCAGAGCTGGCTGGAATGGACTGAGGAAAGGTTTAACAACAAAGATGGTTGTGGAACTGTGGCAAGTGAGGAATATGAGACAAAGAGTCTGTAGAGGGATGTAACTTAAGCAACTGGGCATAAACTTGGCAGGTTAGGGGAATGTGCGGGTATGCACTGAATCAGGAAGAATAGAGGAGCTGAATATTATTTAAGTAAGCTGCAGAAAGCTATGGAACAGAGGGATTTGGAAGTCCTCATCCATGAATCACAAAGCTAGCATTCAGGTTCAGTGGGTGATGAGAAAATCAAATGGAATGTTGGCCTTTATTTCAAGGAAATAGTGTTTAAAAAGAGGGCTGTTTTGCTAAAACTATACAAGTCACTAGTCAGACCACAATTGGAATATTGTGAACATTTGGCTCCCTACCTAGGGAAAGATATATTGGTATTGCAGATAGTCAAGAGAAGGTTCACCCAGATACCAGGTATGGAGGGACTGAGGTTTAGTAAGTTGGACCTGTGCTCATTGCCTCTTCTAAATTCCAATCTTATTGCAGTGTGTTAGATTATTAAAGGTAAATATGAAAGGTTGTTTCCCCTTGAGAGAGTGTACGAACAATAGGCCTCATCTTAGAAGAAGGGTTCACTCATTTAAGATTGAGTTAAAAAGGAATTTCTTCTCTGAAGGTCCAGGATGTCTGAAATTGATTGAAGTCATGGGGACAGGTTCTTCGACAGCCCATGCTCTGAAGGAACAGAGAATTACTGGCAGCAGCTTCTGAATTTCTGTGGTACTCTGTTAATTTGTAATGTTAGGAAATTATCGCCAGCTTCTATGCATTAATGGTGGCAAACCCCAACCAACTGTGCATTTTTAAATTCATACATAGGATGGAGGCAAAGTGATCAATTATTGCCCATTCTGAACTGGCTAGAGTTCAGTCAGCAATGTTACTGTGGGTTTTGATTCACATGTGGACCAGATCACATAAGGATGGTAGATTTCTTTCCCTAAAGAATATTTGTAAACCAGATGCACCAGATCTGCGATGGTGGACTTAAAAAATATGTCATCAGAACATTTAGTCTATGGTTCTGGTTTACTAGTCCAGCGACATGACCACTCGGCCATCAGTACTTTACATCAATACCACCACAAAACCCAACGAATACTGCATTGCTGCAGAATGTTACAAGAACACAGGCTTAACAATTCAGCTTTCTTCCCACCCTCACTCAACTCCATTTAGGAGAACTTGCAATCCATTTTAATAGTTTATATATGTCAGTGTTTCCCTCCAAATAGTCACTGCTCTTTTTTGTGCATATAACCTCTGCCTAAATGTGAAGTTGGCCTATAACAAAAATTAACTGGTCTATTTACTTCAGTATGAAATTTATTGTACAATCCATCCATTGAATGAACATATTCAATATACATGCTCTTGATATAAACTGGACTTAATTAATTGTTGCTAGAGCCATCATTTTCTTTAGGCTGAGCACCATAAATGTCTAAGTTGTGTTTGAGTTTCGCTGCAACCCCTTGTAGAATTTAATCTGAGCAACCACTCAGTACGAATTATGTATCAGGGTCTAGATTAGAGTGGTGCTGGAAAAGCACAGCAGGTCAAGCAGCATCCGAGGAGCAGGAAAATCAACGTTTCGGGCAAAGGCCCTTCATCATGTATTATGTATCAGCCAGTGCTCGACTGTTTGTATAAACACTTTCATTTTGAGACATTTTTTCTTATTTTGTATTTATTTGATTGGAGAAAACCAGAAAAAGTAGGAAAGTAATGAAGTAGGAAAGTCATTGGTCAAGAGTCCTGTCCAAATAATTACTCAGTGTGTATATATACGCTATTTCAACATTAGCCCCTGATGGGTAGTTGTATTTTGTGGACTGCATGGACTAAAATATGTCAGGTTCAACTGTCTCTGCATACTGCCACCTAACTACACATGGTACAACTGACCCTACCTGTGTCTCAGTAGGAGCAGTCCTGCCTTAAGAATGGCAATTGTTGATTTTAGTCTATACTGAAAACAAATGCTGGTGATCACAGCAGGTCAGACAACATCCATGGAGAGACAGCAAGCTAATGTTTCGAGTCTGGATGATCTTCATCAGAGCTGAGGGTCAGTACTTATGAAGAGTCATCTAAATTCAAAACATTAGCTTGCTCTGACTCCATGGATGCTGTCTGATCCACTGTAATCTCCAGCAGTTGTTGTTTTCAGTACAGATTCCAGCATCTGCAGTAATTTGCTCCTTGATTCTAGTCCAACCATTTTTTATTTTGATTTAATTTATTATTGTTACATGTACTGAGATACAGTGAAAAGAATTATTTAATTTGCTATCCAGGCAAATCATACCTTACAAAAGTACATCAAGGTAATAGAACAGAATGCAAAATATAGTGTTACAGTTACAAAGAAGGTGCAGAGAAAGATCAACTCTAATATGAGAGGTCTATTCAAAATTCTGATGGAAGAGTCGGGGGAGACGATGGCCTCGAGGTATCATTGGTAGATTATTAATCCAAAAATAGATACCAGATAGTGGAATTTGAATTCAGTAAAAATCTTGAATTAAGAGTCTGACAATGACTATGAAACCATTGTCAATTGTCGGAAAAACCCATCTGATTCATTAATGTCCTTTTTTTAGAGAAGCAAAACTGATATCCTTACCTAGTCTGTCCTACATGTGACTCCAGACCAACGGCAATTTGGTTGACTCTTAACTGCCCTTTGGGCAATCGGGGAAGGGCAAAGATGCTGACCTAGCCAGAGATGCCCACAATCCATGAGTAAATAGAGAGGATGGAACCGGGATGGGAGGGGTCTTTGATTAAGTTGACTGCTTACCCAATGAAGTAGACAGAGTTGATGGAAAGAAAACTGGTTTTGGTTTGGATTGGGCTGCGTTCACCAATCTGTAACTTCTTCTTGTCCTGGGCAGAGCAGTTGCCGTATCAAGCTGTGATGCATCTGGTAGGATGCTTTCTATAGTGCATCTGTAAAAATTGGTAAGAGTCATTGTGGGCATGTCAAGTTTCCTTAGCCTTCTAAGGAAGTAGATTGTGCTTCCTTGACTGTAGCATCAACAAGGATAGATAGGGATAAATCATTGATGATATTTATTCCTAGGAACCTGAAGTTTCTGATCATCTCCACCTCAACACCATTCGTTTCCTGAAGTCGATGAACAGGTTCTTCATTTTACCGATATTGATAGAAAGATTGTTGTCTTTTCACAATGCCACTAAGCTGTCCATCTCTTTCCTGTACTCTGTTTTGTCACTGTGATAGTATCACCAGCAAATTTGTAAATAGAATTAGAGCTCAATTTGGCCACACTGAGTGCACAGGGAATTTAGTAAGGGGCTGAGTACCTTGCAGGCATCTTTCAGCCTTGTGGAGCACCAGTGTGAGGATGATACTATTTACTGATTTCTGTTTGTGGATCAGGAAGTCAAAGATCTAGTTGCAGAGGAGGGAGCAGAGTCCTAGTTCTGAGTTTGGAGATGTGTTTTGTTAGAATTATGGTGTTGAAGGCAGAGCTAAAGAAAATAATTAGGAGTCTGACATGGGTATCCTTGCTATCCAAATGTTCCAGGATGAGTTTAAGTCGAGGGAGGTGCTTGTCTGCCGTGGAGCTATTGTGGTAGTAGGCGAATGTGGCGGATCAAGGTAATCTAGGAGATAAAGTTAATGTGTGCTATTACTAACCCCACAAAGCACTTCACAATGATGGATGTCAAAGACACCAGGTGGTAGTCATTATGGCGCATTGCCTGATTTTTCTTCTTTGGCACTGGAATAATGTAGAGATAAGTGCAAACATTAAGATTAATATTCCAATGCTTTATTAGGGTGGTAATGTATTTTGGATGAGATGTTTAAACCCTGTCAGGTGCTCGTGCTTTTTCAGCTACAATCGCTAAAGTGGATGCATTGCATTTTCAAAGTTCATTAACTGCTATATAGTGAGAGTTCAGGGCTAGCCTGTCCCTCTAAGTGAAGGGCAAAGGCTGTAAGTGTGGAAAAACCTGGGTATCCAGGGATATCACAAGTTTGATAAAGAAAAAGAGCATGAAAAACAGTGGAGACCGCTCAGGAGTACAGAGTATCACAGAGTGCATTTTTGAAAAAAGAAGTTAGGAGACCACAGAGGGACCATGAAACGTCATTGGCAGATAGGACTGAGGAAAATCTCCAAGGTGTTTTAATGTATAAAGAGTAAGATAATTATCAGGGAAAGAGTGGGCCCTACTAAAGACCAGAGAATGTGGGTGAGATCCTAAATGAATATTTATCATCTGTAATCACAAAGTAAACAGACATTGCTGCTGGCGATTTCCCTTGGGATGGTGAGGTTCGAGAGTATGATTAGATTAGATTACTTACAGTGTGGAAACAGGCCCTTCGGCCCAACAAGTCCACACCGACCCTCCGAAGAGCAACAGACCCATTCCCCTACAATTACCCCTTCACCTAACCACTGTGCCACCCAGTATGTTAAGTATAATAAGGGATGGTATTAAATAATTTAGCAGGCACGAAAATGCATAAATCCGCAGGGCCTAAGTTGTATCCCAGATTGCAATGGGAGGCAGGAGAGGAGATTGCTTGAGCCCTGGTGGAGATATTTAGTATTTCACTGGCTAGAGTTGAAGTGCAAGTTGTCTGGAGGATAGCTAATAT